>NC_088685.1:64790237-65443808 GCF_028017835.1 Emys orbicularis | reverse complement strand
AAGGCTTTCGAGCGGGGCTAGAGGCTCAAGAGGCACAGCAATGACATGCAGCCCAAGAGTCTCAGTATGGCCACAGGGGTGGGTGGCATAGAGGTCAGTGGTGGTGCATATTGATGGCCATACCAAGATAGTGGTAGTTGTGCGATCTGAGGATATCCTCAACTGCTCTGCTGTCATTGGGCCGTAGGGAGCCTGTACCGTAGGAAGCCTGTAAGGAATACTGAGATGCCACCTCCTCCGGTTTACTGTCAGCTCCCTCAATGGAGAGTGGGGAAACATGACAGGGCAGTGGGAAAGATTCTCACGCCAAGCAAAGACTTTGTGCGGAGATCCCAGCACCAAGGAAACCCCGGTACATCTGTTACATGGAAGTCCCTGGAGTGTTGGAATTCCAGTGGTGCCGAATGACTTGGTGGCATTGGCGGTACCGGGGTGAAGGGGATCTTGCCCATATCAGTTGCTCTGGTGCCGGATGAGGTGTCGAGGACAGTACCGATGCAGGATTGTGTACCGGTGCCTTCTCATAGGCGTGCTTACTCCTGTCTTTGTCCCTCAGTGCCGTTAATTCTGTGCCCGTGCCCATTTCCATTGGGTCCGTAGGCTTGTCAATGGTATCTGCCATTGAGGATTTCCGTGAGCCATGGGTACCAGACTGAGAAGGTCTCAGTGCCAGCGGCACAGAGGATACCAAGAATGCCAGAGAACATTTACAGCTATCTCGGGGCTCAGTGTAGGAGTAGGCACTTCCCACTCTTTTTTGATGAATTGAGAGAGAGATCAGTGGCTTGTTTCTTCGACCCACTGCCTTTAAGACCTTGAGGGCTGTGGGAAAGACTCATTTTTTGCCAGGTGATTCTTGGAGCGGGTCCAGAGAGGGTCGAAGCGCCACCTCCATGAAGATAACCTTCTGCCTGAGCTCTCTCTCCTTACTAAACCAGGTCCTGAGTTGCTGGTAAAGACAACACTTTTGTTGAATGTGGCCTTCCATGAGGCAGCAAATGCACTGGGAGTGCTTGTCTGTGCCAGGGATTGCCTCTTTGCAAGAGAGAAGCACTTCTTGAAGCCTGGCATGCACCATTGGGGAAAGGGTCCCCAAAGAGGGAAAGAAACTAAACTTTTATTAAAAAAAAAAAAGTTTTTTAAAGGTAAAATAAGAAAAGAAGAAAAACTTCAACTACGAACTAGGAGGCTAACTAACTATAGAAATACAAATTAAAGGAATGGTCCTAATAGACTGCAAATCGCTCTGTCTCTAGCCAAGGGTGGCTGAGAAGGAACTGAGGGGGGTGTTAGCCGGGGCATGCTGACTAGCCTCATGACACAGCATGAGGAGAGACAGTGCATGTACAGGCCTAACTGATACTGCTAAGAAAGTTCTCCAATCATTAGCGCAGGGACACAAGCACACCTACAGTAGAGCACCCATAGGGACACTACTTGAAGAAGAATCACGTGATTCTCCCACTCTCAGACTGCATCTCGGGCTGCAAGGCCTCCTGGTACTAACTGTGACTGTCTAAGCATGCCCAACTTAAGATTCACTACCTGTAGTTCCACTCCTTGGGAGTTATGACTCATGACATCCAGATAGCCTTGTTTATCTAGAATCAAAGCATTTCAGAGAAAAAAGATCTTCGAACAAGCAGTCTAAACACATTCCTATCTTCCCTAAGGCTTACCATCCCATGGGATCTCAAGAAGGCCCAACGGCTTCAGATACCACTCCAGTTCCTGTCAAAGTCCATATCAGTCTGTTCCCTGCACAAATAGTTCACTGACATCATCCCCAGCCCTCCCTTCAAAATGCCTTTTTTAACCAGTTAGGGTTTGTCTACAGAGCAGTAATGCACTCTACAGGCCGGGGGACTGATTTCTAAAGCACACTAACATGGTACACATTAACTGGTCTCTGTACATCCTGCAGATGCACCTTAAAGTAGTGCTGTTTAGTGTGCACCAGCAGCGTCTACACAGACCAATTAATGTGCTTTAGAAATCAAACCCCCATACAAACCCCCTATTACCCCACCATGTGGACAAACCCTAAGTGTACCTTTGACCTCCAAGCAAAACGCTGTGTAACCTTTGGTTGGAGCCTGGAAGTAGTATCTTCACTGCTAATAGCTCAGCCATTGTCTTAAAATAAATAAATCTTGTAATCACACCCAAGTGTATGTTGGGAAGTTGCTTACCTAGAGCTATTGTGTTGATTCCTGCTTGTTTTTCCAACAGCCCACTATTAAACTAAACCAGTACATTCACACCAGAAAACCCAATAACCCAACGAAGTGATACAGTTACGATCTCACTGAACAGATCACATATAGCATTCATAAAATTATTACATAACAGCTCCGTGTCTGCCAGAGGCCAGCGACACATTGTTTTTTGTTTTGTTTCTAGTAAAATCATGAATTGTAATAAAGCAGTTCACAGAATTTCAATTGGTTTGGATATTTTGCCTTGAGAGATTAAAACAATTTAGTTATCTTTCAAATATATTTTAAAAAGGAATCAGATGTTCTTAACTGGAAAAGTCTGTGGCTTTCATTTGTAGGAATCAGTTTGACAGAGAAGAGCCCATCCTGCAACATCGGGTCTCAGCATTTATATTGTCCTTACACATCATCCAAACACCAGCCACATCTGAACTTCAAAACTAGGAGGTGTTCGGATTCTGGGGTTTGAATAGGCATATCTCTACTACTTATGCTTTCCTCACAATACCCTTATTTTTTTTAATGGAAAGGTTCTTGCCATGAGATTAAACCAGAGAGATTACTACTCCTGCCATAAGGGATCTTAAAAGGAGCTAGACACCTATAACTCCAGTTGATTTCAGACCATAAATGAGGTGATTATCATTTTCCTCCTCTTTCACTGAGCAATTCCTAAAAGTTTTAAAATACATTAACATTTTCAAGTCACTACACTTTTCCAATTTCTTACAAGGTTATTTGTAGACCTATGTACTTAGCACTGATTTGCTTATTTTATTTGAACTTTTATTCTTTTTCCAAAATAATCGCAGCACATCACAAAGACTCCCCGTTGATTAATACCTGTCTAACAGAAAAATCAGTTTCTCTCTCATTTATTTTCAAAGGTAACAGCAAACACTAGGACATTCCAATAAGTAGAATAAAAAAAAATTTTAGTCATATCGCATTCCTCATTTACCCAGTGTGATTATTCCATTTGAGTCAGGTTCCTCCCTCTCAGGCACTGAATAGAATTATCACCAAATTGGGGTTTAGGAAGCAAAAATCTCAACTGAATTTAGAAATACAATAAGCACCAAGGAGATAACACAGGCTATAAGAGGTAGGAGTAGCATTAAAACAAATCTGAGATGTTTCTTTATCAGATGAGCACAAGAAATATGTCAAATTAGCAGGAAGATCTAGAAATCTTAATACATGAAGAGAACAATTTGAGTAACATAGCAGAGAGATGGTGGGTGGCTGGATCATACTTGTCTGAAATGTCATAAGAACACCCATACCAGCTCAGAACAATGGTCCATCTAGCACAGTATCTGGTTTTCCAACAGTGGCAACTGCCAGGTGCTTCAGAGGGAATGAACAGAATAGGGCAATTTCAAGTGATCCATCCTGTCATCCACGCCCATCTTCTGACAGTCAGAGTCTAGGGACACCCAAAGCATGGGGTTGCATCCCTGACCATCTTGGCTAATGGCCATTGAAGGACCTACCCTCTGTGAACTAATCTAATTATTTTCTGAACCCAGTTATAGTTATCATCCCCTGGCAAGAAGTTCCACAGGCTGACTATGCATTGTGTGAAGAAGTGCTTCCATATGTTTGTTCTAAATCTGCTGTCTATTAATTTCTTTGGGCAACCCCTCATTCTTGCACTTCCTTATTCACTTTCTCCACACCATTCATGATTTTATAGACCTCTATCATATCCTCCCCTTAGTAGTTTCTTTTACAAGCTGAGAAGTCAGTCTTTTTCATCTCTCCTCATATGGAAGCTGTTCCATACCCCGAATCATTGTTGCCCTTCTCTGTACCTTTTCCAATTCTAATGTATTTTTTTAAGATGATGATCAGAACTGCACAAAGTGTTCAAGATGTTGGCATACCATGCATTTATATAGTAGCATTATAATATTTACTGTTTTAAAATCTATGCCTTTCCTAATGGTTCCTAACATTGTTAGCTTTTTTGACTGCCACTGCCAGGGGTGCTGGAACAATTTGTACAGTTGGCCATTGAATCAAACTATATCCTGTAAATGATGGAAATCACTGCAAGACAGGGGGTGCAGTAGCACCCCCATCACCCTTAGTTCCAGCACCTATGGCCACTGCATCTTGAGCAGAAATTTTCAGAGAACTATCCACAATGACTCCAAGATCTATTCCTTGAATAGTAACAGCTAATTTAGATGCCATCATTTTGTATGTATAATTGGGATTATGTTTTCAAATGTGCATTACTTTGCATTTATCTATTTCATCTGCTATTTTGTTGCCCAGTTACCCAGTTTTGTGAGATCCTTTCTAACTCCTCGCAGTCTGCTTTAGATTTACAAAATTACTCAGGATAGTTATTGTCTGCAAATTTTGCCACTGTTTACCCCTTTTTCCAGATCATTCATGAATAGGTTGAACAGCACTGGTTCCGGTGCAAATCCATAGGGGACACCACTGTTTACTTCTCTCCATTCTGAAAATGGTCCATTTATTCCTACCCCTTGTTTTCGGTCTTTTAATCCATTACTAATCCATGAGAGTACCTTCCCTTTTACCCCATTACTGCTTACTTTACTTACGAGCCTTTGGTATGGGGCCTTGTCAAAGGCTTTCTGAATATACAAGGGTATGACCTGTTCAAGAGAGGGAGCAAGGGAAAAGGGCAGGGGCATTTATGTTCTACATCAAGATCATACCCTTGTATTCACATTTTTAGAGGTGTAAACACGTCTTTGGGTTGCAATAAAGGGAGGAAAGAGCAAAATGTAAGGAACACCACAGATAACAGTAACAGAATACTTTAAGAAAAAAATCACAGAGTGGGAAAAGGGAGATGTCAGATTATAAGGCATGTTCAGAAAGGAACACATTGGTAATCTGAATGGTTCAAAGTAGCAAGACCAATGAAGGTCTCACTAGACTGTTTTTAAAAAAAAGGGGGGGGGAGGAGGAGAGGGAGATAAGTATCCAAACCAAAATCATCAATTCCCTTTATCTGTTGCCTGCATGAATTTTTATGCAATTTTAAAGTGCATTAACAGAATGAAATGCAGATTTAAAGCCTCACTATATAGTATCCAGAATTACTTAAGTATACATTACATACTACGGAAACATAATTATGTATTTTGACTTATTACTATGGAAAGCAAGTACTCCATGCTTAATGGATAAAAACAAGTCAAATATTTTTAGAGCATTTATGATGAATGTGTGAAGTCCCAGAGGGCTGGAGAAAATATTAATTACTACATTAGCCTAAGAAAGACAAGGGATTGACCCAGAGAATTATAAACCATTGTTTTACTTCTATGTGTGAGAAACAAAACATTTAAATAGTTGATTTGACAGTACTTAAATGAACAAAAGGACAAAAGTAGTAAGCTACAGAGACAGTCGCACACAAATCATACCAACCTGACCTAATTTCATTCATTCATAGAGAAGGTCAGTGGAAAAAAGGTGGTGTAGTCATTTTGGTATATCAAAGATTTGATATAGTATATTTCACATAGTCTCAGAGAAATATGGATTTAATGGGGCTGTTGTATAGAATGCGTCCTCAAGTTGCTAGCAAAACAAAAACCAATCAAAAATAATTATTAGCAATTCAGTATCAAGTTGGGATTGGTCACCAGGTAGGGGTCTCAATGGGCTCCATTCTGAATCAAACGCTTTAATATCTCATTTATGATTTGGGGGATGGAAGAGAGAGTATAATCTAAAATAATTCACAGGACAACACACTGGGAAAGATCATAGTTGAACTATAATGAAAATTATCCTTTAAAATGGCATAAGAGAGATTCATTTTCACTAAATAAAAAATTTAATTTCACAATAAAACAGCATTAAGATTTAAACACCTACAATATCAAACCTAATCCCCAGAGCCACATGTTGTTGTAATTTTCCATTTGCATCTAACTACATGAGAAATATCCAGAAGGGATACCCCAGTATTAAAATTTGTTAAACTTACAGACTCTTTCGTTTATAAATGTGTGAAACATGAAAGGGGGGGGGGCGTCATTTTGGCAAAAGACTGTTAGTTATCTTCATCGCCCCTTGTGAGCCATTTACTCAACAACTGAAATTTAAAGTCAAGTAGACCGAAAAGCTACAGACACTCTGCCTTTTTATATCTTTGTTCATTTATATGGAAATGAGATGTTTCCTAAAGGATATCTGTTCCTGTTGCCTGCGTCAATCAAACAGCTCAAAACAAGGGCATACAAATTCCTCAAGCTGACTTTTGGCTATAGGTGAAAACAGTATCCCTACATTATCTGAAACCATGTGCGTCAGCCTCCGAGGAAGGCATTATGGTGCTGTCAATTTCAATTAACCTGCCTAGCTTTATAAACAGCCCTCGCTTCAGCCATCTGAACAGGTTGGTGCCCTTTTCCAAGAAGTGAAGGAAACAATATGATAAATAAAGTTGCATGAAAACTGGTAATTCCCCCTCCCCAATCACTTATAAACAGGGCTAGGTATATATGTCAAACAAGTAAACAGGTTCATCTGGAAGAAGTATTTAATAAAGTAAACCTCAAGAGTTTGAAAATATTATAGAAAAAAACCACCAGCTGATTAAATGTAATTATTTTTTAAACCAACTACTAGGTCCCACACCAGACTATATACTTCAATTTTTATACGTGGACCAGAGAAAGCTCAGCCTGACAGAAATTTCCTTGTAACCTTTAAAACAGGATGACAACACATTATACCTCAGTACCCGTAAATGATTAATGCTGCCCCCCGCCCAAAGGAGAATATAACACAGCCATTTTAACAGAATCTTTTACTCATGACATTGTCATCCCAAAACAGAAAAGTTTTCGTGGCATCATAACTGTTGTGACTGTACACACACACTCCTTCTATTTATTTATTTCTCCATTTGCTGAAAACAAACAGAACAAAACCTATAAATGTTTAAGTCTTTAACCACTAGTAACAATGGTTTTCTCTGCTATTTTTGAATTTTATGCTGGAAGCAAGACATTCACACATCAAATCCTCTCTATGCAGCAGTGCAGTCATATCACCTGAGGCTCTAACCTTGTCTGTTTTCACAAGCTAAGCAGCATCAGGCTTGGTGCTGCTTTAATCTGAGATTTTCAAAGAAGACCCAAGTGTTGTAAGCAGCTGCGTTGGTGATGTAGCATGGAGTTTCTTCCCTCTGAGTCAGTACCGAACCAGTGCTTTAACTTAAAGGGTACTGTGCTGCAAGAAAAACTACCTTACAGGTGAGACTTAAAACCAAAAACCTGACCAGTTATAGTTGTTAAATTGCTATCACTTTATACAACAGTTTTTTTTTATTAGCCCCAGTGTCCTGGATAAACTCAAATGGAGTATTTAAAATCTACTTAACCTAAAACTCCACTGTTGTTTCCTTGGAAAAGGACTGTTTCATTTTCTGCCCTGAACCATTGTGTGCTGTAGATCTGCACAGTTTAAAGGCTGCTGTCTTCCATTGCAGAAGTGGCTGTGTGCAGACTGTACAATATGGATCATTTCACCCACCTCAGGAGCAAAGTTAAACAAGTGAAGCTTCAGCTAAGTTTTAGACAAGTCGATTATAACTATTTGGTTGGAATGTACTCTACCATGAAGTCCTAGGGTAGAGAAGAGCAGAACTCCGGTCTGCAGCCCCCACCTTTTCCTTTCCCAATCACTGTGCATCCTACAAGCGCTGCAGCGACTGACCCAGGGTTCCTGACAGTTCGCAGCCTCTGTCCATGTAAACCTTCAGTACACGTCATACATCCAAAGGCCAGAACAGATCATTATGACTATCTACATTGTCCTTTTGCACACACTGGCCAGAGAATTTTCCCCGGACACTGGATTAAAACACGTCTTTTAGAAAAATATTGAATCTCCTTTTAAAGACTCCAAGTGATGGTGAGTCCACAACCTCCCCTGGTAAGTTGTTCCAATGTTTAACTATCCTCACTGCTACAAAACTTCTAATATGCAGAAAGACCAGTCACTTAGATTAGGCCAAAAGCATGTAGTTTGGGTGCACTAACTCCCATTAAAGTCAATGAAAAGACTCCTGTCAACATCAGGGCAACTGGATTGGTTCCTTTACAACAGTGGCACCGCAAACAATGTGAAAAATCAACTGTGCATGCATAGTCTGAGTTTTTCAGAGGCTAATAACTCAGTCAAATCAAACTCAGAGGTACTTCTATTCAATATGGGCTACTTCCATGCCAAATCTCAACTTTTTAGACCATGTCATTTCACTTGTCAAGCTGTTCATAATTAATAAATAAATAAAAACTTTTACTTTATGGAAAAAAGTCTTTTTCCACACCCACCCTCCCAAAGACTTCTTTATCAAGCATTATTAAATCTCTCTCACACACACACATAAACACACATAAACACACACACACACACACACACCAGACTTTCTGGAACAGTCACCTTCAGGCAGAATCAAAGTCTTGAATATTTCAGTTAAAAAAAAAAAAGTTTTTTTTGCAATTATGAATAACAAAAGACAGGGGATGGGAGGAAGTGTCTGAATGGAAACCTTTATGCATCTTTAACTATATAGATTGCTGCTGCATGCTATTATCATGCTATGTCCAATAACAAAGGACCAAGAAATTTTTGTTTCCTTTTGTTTGGAAAAATACACTGAAAATTACTGCTGACAGATTAGGTTCCTTACTCATTTTCACAGGCACGAATTAAGTCCCAAAATGAAAAATAGGAGCCTAGCAGGTTCTAATCTTTAAAGCACCTAGTCACCATGGTCTACCCCAAGGGTGGCCAACCGGAGCCACATGCGGCTCTTCAGAAGTTAATATGCGGCTCCTTGTATAGGCACCAACTCCGGGGCTGGAGTTACAGGTGCCAACTTTCCAATGTGCCGGGGGATGCCCACTGCTTAACCCCTGGCTCTGCCACATGCCCTGCCGCCACTCCATCCCTTCCCGCCCCCTCCACTGAGCCTGCCGTGCCCTCACTCCTCCTCCTCCCCCCTCCTGAGCCTCCTGCACGCTACAAAACAGTTCATTGAGAGGTGTGGGGAGGGATGGGAAGGCACTGATCATCAGGGCTGCCGGTGGGTGGGAGGTGCTGGGAGCGGGGGGCAGGAGCTGATGGGGGGCTGCTGACATATTACTGTGTCTCTTTGGCAACGTACACTGGTAAATTCTGGCTCCTTCTCAGGCTCAGGCTGGCCACCCCTGGTCTACAATTAAAAAGGCACTTGCCTCAACAGCTGTGTGTAATCAAGATTGAATTCTCCACAATCTGTCTGGACTTCACTTGGCCCACGGACAGGACCAGCACTCCTGGGAAACCTCTAATGTGAATAAATATAATTTAGCAACTGCTAAGATGTCAACTTTATTTCCTTAGCAGTGTTTAGAGGTTTTTCCTCTTTTAAAGCAGTCATTATTTCTTATTTCATGAAAACAGATTTGAATAGACCTTTGAACTAGTTCTGTTTAAGAGGGTACATAAATGTCATTCCCTTATTATTCAAGATACTGTATGTACATTTTTCTTCTATATTTATTACAAGCATCTGTCTCCCTTTCCATGTACAGTAAAGTTGTTCTTCCATCTTTTTCCCCCTCCCTTCCACAGGAAGAGAACATGATTACTTAATTCTCAGATAAATCAATTCAAATAATAAAGTAATAGACTTTGCATAACTTTGGTCTCTGCTTTCCATTCCCTTAGAAAAAGAAAAATTTGATAAATTCTTCTCACGATTTGTTCAGAAACATGTATTCTTTTCCATATTCTTGTTTGCAAATATTTCACTCCTGTAAAACAATACTGTATGTGTTTAGGAATTATTATATTTACCAGTTTGAGGGGTTTTTTAAGTTTCTTAAGCATTCTATTAAATATTTTCTTAATTTACAGACATCAGCCTTTGTTTTCTTGTTTTGTTCTCCATTCATAATTACTGATTAGCTAGCAGAGACACCTTTATAAAGCAAGAGACAAAAACTTGAATTGTGGTGGTACAACTTTTCTGTCATCCTGTGACAAGCCTGCACCTTAATAGATTTTCAAAGGTGTCAATGAGGCGCTAAAGGGAAAACATGATGTGTCATTATTCCATTCATTATGAAAAAAAATATGTATTCTTAGAATCAAAGATAGACTTTTTATTTGTAATCTATACTGAGAGAGCTTAAAGCACACGTGGTGGAAGTGTGCCTGCTCTATAATACTTCATAAATATTGTATGGTGACCTGATTACTGGGATGTTTCCTGTATAACTATATAGGGGTAAATCAACAATGTTTTTGGGAAACACGCAAGGCAGTGAAAGAATTACTTGAAATAAGACATCTCCCAGCAAACAACTGGGGGTTGTTACAGGACAGTGGAAGAGCCATTGGCCCTGACTGGTTCGATCTCCTCCTAATCCCACCAAACTAGTTTTGGGCTAGCAGGGCTAAAATGCCCAAGAACTGAGAAGACAAAGGAACACTAGCTAGATAAAAATAGACTCTATCCCTCTAAGGGCTCATGTACATGAACACTTAGTTTGCAGCATGCCAGCATTCTAGTCTGCTGCACATGAAGTATCTGTGTGGCACCAGCAGGGTTTACGGAAACACTTAGTGCACAGCTGGCTAGTGTAGGGTAGATTCACACCGCAGAATGCTGGGAAGTAAGTATTTGTATAGACAAAACCCAAGGGAACTGCTGTCAAACTCAGTCAGGCTGCCACCCAGGACCTGGTGATGTGTCTGAAGAATTAGGCCTTCCTAGGTTTCCATCAGTGGATGGCAAGTCTTTAGGTCAGACAGACATGCATGCAGGCTGGTTGTTTTAAAAATCCTTTCTAAATGCTTTATTCCTCCTGTTAAGATTAAACAATAGTTTGGTTTAAGAAAGCTGTCTGGTTACTATATTCACCACTGGTCACAGATTCCCAAAGGAAAGACCCACTGGTGCCAAACCAGTCAGACGTGCTGGCTAAGCATGGTTGATACACAAGGTACTGTAGCTCCAGACCTGATCTAAGAGTGGGAGATGTGACGAGTTGGATCACAGAAACCCCCTTGGGAGCTGCCACCTAATGTGCCAAGACTACTTCTATTCCTGTTTTCCCTGCCAGCTCAGGACTCCAGCACCCTGTCTTGCTGAGCCAGACACTCCCGTCTGCTCCAACATAGACCCAGGGTCTGAATTACTTGCCCCAAAGCTGCAGGTTTACCTGAAAACAGCTAACAGAAGTGTGCTTGTTTTTAGCACTCAGATGCCCAACTCCCAATGGGGTCTAAACCTAAATAAATCCGTTCTACCCTGTATAAAGCTTATGCAGAGTAAACTCATAAATTGTTCGCCCTCTATAACACTGATAGAGAGATATGCACAGTTGTTTGCTCCCCCAGGTATTAATACATACTCTGAGTTAATTACTAAGTAAAAAGTGATTTTATTAAATACAGAAAATAGGATTTAAGTGGTTCCAAGTAGTAACAGACAGAACAAAGTAAGTCACCAAGCAAAATAAATAAAATGCGCAAATCTATGTCTAATCAAACTAAATACAGATAATCTCACCCTTAGAGAGGCTTCAGTAAGTTTTTTCCTCAGACTGGACAACTTCCAGGCCTGGGCACAATTCTTTCCCCTGGTACAGCTCTTGTTCCAGCTTAGGTGGTAGCTAGGGGATTCTTCATGATGGCTCCTCTCTCCACTTTGTTCTGTTCCACCCCTTTATATATCTTTTGCATAAGGCGGGAACCCTTTGTCCCTCTGGGTTCCCTGCCCCACCCCACTGGAAAAGCACCAGGTTAAAGATGGATTCCAGTTCAGGTGACATGATCACATGTCACTGTAAGACTTCATTACCCACTTGCCAGCACACACATATACAGGAAGACTCACAGGTAAAACACAGACATCTGCAGACAATGGTCCTGGTTAATGGGCGTCATCAAGATTCCAAACCACCGTTAATGGCCCACACTTTACATAATTACAATAGGCCCTCAGAATTATATTTTATATTTCTAGTTTTAGATACAAGAGTGGTACATTTATACAAATAGGATGATCACACTCAGTAGATTATAAGCTTTGTAATGATACCTTGCAAGAGACCTTTTGCATGAAGCATATTCCAGTTACACTTATGTTTTTATAAAACCATGCAGACTGCACGTCACAGGAGACTCAAGTGATTCCGCCTCAGAGGTAAAGGCAAGAAGTCTGACTTCTAAGGGGGTATACTCGGAGAGGGGACAGAAATGCAGCTAGCCCTGTAATCAGGACAGCATGTATGGAAAATTCAAGTATTGTTGGTGCCTGATCTGAAACTGTTATGAGATCAGTTTTAACAGAATGTTTAAGAGAAAGCAGGTAGTCTGCCACCCTGTGGCTCCAGGCCATATAAAACCAAATTGTCCAAAACTTAAGGTCACCCAACAGTCTGCACCCACAACCCCCACCATGAGTGCTAATGCTACCACCTTGATTTCCTTGAGGAAACTGCAGAGGAGGAGAATGACCTCAAAGTATATTAGGACTAAGAATTTATTAAGAGTGAATGGCATTGAATGCACAGAGTGGACAGAGACTGCATCACAAGTCACGTTAATTAAAGAAAGTTTGGTAAGGGAAGAGGGCAGACTTCCTGGCAAAAGTCTAAATATTTTAACTTTGGCTGAATTTTCTGTGACTGTGCTTCAAGCTAAAGTGCACCTTAAGTGGGAAGATTTTACAGGCGATTGTGTGGTTGGCATCTGGAATTTGCTGCCCACTGATATTTTAATAGATAACATTTTATTTTTAGCCATGTCTAAGCATGTTAATGTTATACCCAGGTCCCAGGGAAAGTGCGGATCTGATTCACCTTCTTTGTCTGTGGCCAGCAAGCAAGTCTGGGAAGGGGAGGAAATGCCCTCAAGTCTTTTGTCTGAGGAGGATAGTACCTTGCCTTTTGTGGAGGAACTTGAAAATTTTTCTGTTGTACCAGAGGCTGCTCTGGGCTGACGTGAAACACAAAAGGAGTTTGTGACTGCTCAGCAAGCTGATACTTCTTTGGGAGAAGAGAGGATTGCAGCTCAGAACGATGTGCCAGCTGGGACAGGCAAAAGGTAGATTTTTTTATGCAAGGTTTTTCTCTAGGGAAGAAGAGGTACCCTGGTAAGATTTGCAAGCTGGTAGTTGTACTTGAAAGATACAGGAGCAAATTGGTCCAGATAGTCTGTTGGGACAAGATAAATGAGTTATATATATATATATATATATATATATATATATATATATATATATATATATATATATATATATATATATATATATATATATATATAATAATGTTAGATTTGTAGAAAATATGAATAGAGAAGAATAGCCAAATGTACTTGTGACGGGTTGGATCACAGAAACCCCCTTGGGAGCTGCCACCTGATGTGCAAAGACTACCTCTGCTCCTGTTTTCCCTGCCAACTCAGGACTCCAGCACCGTCTTGCTGAGCCAGACACTCCCGTCTGCTCCAACACAGACCCAGGGTCTGAATCACTTGTCCCAAAGCTGCAAGTTTACCTGAAAACAGCTCACAAAAAAGTGTGCTTGTCCTTAGCACTCAGATGCCCAACTCCCAATGGGGTCTAAACCCAAAGAAATCTGTTTTACCCTGTATAAAGCTTATACAGGGAAAACTCAAATTGTTCGCCCTCTATAACACGGATAGAGAGATATGCACAGTTGTTTGCTCCCCCAGGTATTAATACATACTCTGAGTTAATTAATAAAGAAAAAAGTGATTTTATTAAATACAGAAAATAGGATTTAAGTGGTCCCAAGTAGTAACAGACAGAACAAAGTAAGTCACAAAGTAAAATAAAATAAAATGCGCAAATCTATGTCTAATCAAACTGAATACAGATAATCTCACCCTCAGAGATGCTTCAGTAAGATTTTTTTCTCAGGCTGGACACCTTCCAGGCCTGGGCACAATTCTTTCCCCTGGTACAGCTCTTGTTCCAGCTCAGGTGATAGCTAGGGGATTCTTCATGATGGCTCCTCTCCCTCCTTTGTTCTCTTCCACCCCTTTATATATCTTTTGCATAAGGTGGGAACCCTTTGTCCCTCTGGGTTTCCACCCCCCCTCACTGGAAAAGCACCAGGTTAAAGATGGATTCCAGTTCAGGTGACATGATCACATGTCACTGTAAGACTTCATTACCCACTTGCCAGCACGCACATATACAGGAAGACTCACAGGTAAACACAGCCATCTGCAGACAATGGGAGTCATCAAGATTCCAAACCATCATTAATGGCCCACACTTTACATAATTACAATAGGCCCTCAGAATTATATTTTATAATTCTAGTTTTAGATACAAGAGTGGTACATTTATACAAATTGGATGATCACACTCCGTAGATTATAAGCTTTGTAATGATACCTTACAAGAGACCTTTTGCATGAAGCATATCCCAGTTACGTTATATTCACTTATTACCATATTTTTCTAAAACCATAGACTGCACAACGTCACAGTACTGTTAGAGGCCTCTCTGTGTCTCTGTTCACTGCCTGTTTCCCTGAGTCTGCTGTAAATTGTTGAAGCAATCCCTGTAACCAGCCCAAGGCCAGAGCACTAATTATTTAAGACCTGGAAAGAACTGAGTATGCAAGTAACCGATAAGAATACCGTTACAGGACAGAAAGTCTGTACCAGGGGATGATAAGAACTTTGGGGAAACAATGATGTCTTGCCACTGGCTCTCTCATCCCTTGGAATGTTGATTATGTTTATGTAAATCCAGTAGTAATGTTCTTTAGCAATGTATAGAGGGGGGAAAAACATGTAAAACAGACCTGTTAAGTTTGAATGTAAGAATGCTGAACGCATGGAAGTGAGTGTTTGTGACAGGTAAATGATCAATCAGGAAATAGTACCAGCCGAAACTTAAGACTCACAACTATCTGCAGGCTGAAGATAACGCTGAAGATGATGATTTAGTCTAACAGAACCTTAAGAAAAAAGTCAGGAAACTTAGAAAGTTTGGTATGAATGGCATACTAAAGAAAGATCATTTGATATTGGTGATCTGGGGTAAATGCCGATTCCTGTGAGGAAAAAACAAAGGATTATTAGAAAGACCTTCAGAGATGATTGAAAAGAGTGAATGAAGTAACACGGGGTAGGCAACCTATGGCACGTGTGCCAAAGGCGGCAGGCGAGCTGATTTTCAGTGGCACTCACACTGCCCGGGTCCTAGCCACCGGTCCGGGGGCTCTGTATTTTAATTTAATTTTAAATGAAGCTTCTTAAACATTTTAAAAACCTTATTTACTTTACATATATAACTAAACTATTGTTGTATTATAGACTTGTAAAAAGAGACCTTCTAAAAACATTAAAATGAAGACTTGGCACACCACTACTGAAAGGTTGCCGACGCCTGAAGTAACATATAATGTAAGGAAGCCCAATGGCAGAGGAGCTGTACACACACTGCATATCTACAGATTAAAAGCTTACCATGAAAGGAAGATGGCAGTAAACATAATTTATTGTGATGAGGAAAAATTCTCTTTAATTGATTTGGTCAAAGAGCAGGGGAGAAACTCCTATGGAAAGCACTGAAGTTGGGGAAGGTTTAAATCCAACCCAAAGAGCAGGAAATGTTCACCCTTTTAAAGCACCATGAACAGGTAGTTTCCAACCAGCCAGGTTTAACTGACAAGACTGTGCACTCCATTCAAACTCCTTTAATGGATTTCCAGAAATTAGCTTTATGGCCTTGAAAAATATCACTTGCAACAGATAACCCCAACTTAAATTTCAGGCAGACTATTGTTCTGGATTGGTGTTATCATTGGAAGTCCCTCCCACACTCACCATCATTAGCTAAAACAGGTGGGATGATGAGACAACAAATGATGAGAGATAAATTGTTTTCTTTTAACTTGATGAAATACCTTGCATGCTCCCCCTGTCTTCCTTATTCTTTCATTTTTCCTACATGGAAAAAAACTCTTCTCACGTTTTTGTTGTAGCTTTACCTGAAAACCAATAAAAACTTTGAAAATAACAAAATAAAGATAGTTAGATCTAAAAACTGAGCCACTTGAGAGAGTGTTATCTGGTGGGTTGCAGTTTAAGTGTAACACAGTATTTATCTTCTTCCCATTTCTTGATGTGATGGGAAATGAGAGGGCGTCTAAGGCAGTGGTTCTCAAAGCTGGTCCGCCACTTGTTCAGGGAAAGCCCCTGGCGGGCCGCGCCGGTTTGTTTACCTGTCATGTCCACAGGTTTGGCCGATCGCGGCTCCCACTGGCCGCGGTTCGCCGCTCCAGGCCAATGGGGGCTGCGGGAAGGGCGGCCAGCACATCCCTTGGCCCGCGCCACTTCCTGCAGCCCCCATTGGCCTGGAGCAGCAAACCACGGCCAGTGGGGCCGCGATCGGCCAAACCTGTGGACATGACAGGTAAACAAACCAGCGCAGCCCACCAGAGCCTTTCCCTGAACAAGCGGTGGACCAGCTTTGAGAACCACTGGTCTAAGGGATTAAAAACAACTTTCTGTAAGCAAACCAGTGCAGTATGGTTATGTCCTCTGAAAGACATGATGTGCACCATATATCTAAGGATGAAGTGCCTGGTACAAGAAAAGGTATCAAAACATTGTTCAAGAACCTGTCATTTCTACAACCTCCTTTTTACGGTGAAAGCGCAAGTATGCCAATTCAGAGGTGACATAGCACTCATTATAATTGTCCAAAAGATAGCTATGAGCAACTTGTTACCAAAAATACTCGAGTGTAGGCTTATTAGCTAGCAAAATTCAGTAATTTGTAAAAAGATTCTGAGCACCAGAGTGAATTCTATTCCATATTTCTATTCTACATAAGACAATGATGAGGGCAGCATGGGAACCTGATTATCTTTCAGGAGTGTATTAATCATTTTCTTTAATATCCAGCAACTAGCAAGGATCGATTATACATAAATTGTATTGTTACACACACACACACACACACACACACACACACACACACACACACACTAAAGATAAATGTGGTAGTACTCAAACATTACTTCCATAATTAACAATTCATTTACAATAATCTAATTTAAAAACCTATGATATATTTTGGAGAAGATATTCTACTAAAGAAGTTCAATCACTATAAAAATAGGTCAAATGCATTATTGCTTAAAGAACAGGAGTACTTGTGGCACCTTAGAGACTAACAAACTACTCTGAAACCTGGCATTATTGCTTAGTAATTTCATTAGTGACATTTCCAAATTTTCCTTTGTCAAACAGTATTTATAAAGATGCCAACTATCTGTGAAGATGCTGATGGTTCAAGTCTTACATCCTTTAACACAAAAGGTATATGCACATTCATAGCACTGTCAGTTTGTGTAATGGAGATTCATCAGAAATTTCCTATTGTGGAAGGTCATGCAGAGAAATAAGTTTTTCACAAATGAGATTTTTGGGACAAACTGTCCAGAAGAAAAGACTTTTCTATATACTGGCCGGTATGAATTCAAAGTTAGTATTTCTCAGCTTCAAAACCACAGGTCAACAAAAGCAATTTCATTTTTAGTGAAGTCTGCAACACGGTTCTTATACCTGCCTACCATTTATTTGCTCTTCTATTCCATTTACTTGTCCACTATGATTAGGCAACACAATGGGGGCAGCTGAAACAAAAATGTTTAAGAGCAAACTCGATTTTTTAAGTATGGTAAAATTTAGGTAAAATAAAATCCTGTTTTATTTACTCATATGTCATGTCCAGAGAGGTAGGTCCATGCCATTCAGCTCTTAGTTTAACTATTTATATGGAATAGAAATCACAAAAAGCTGGTGTATACTGAGACCTAAAGACCCATTGATGACAACTGGTAGAGGGGATAAGGGGTGCATAGGGATCCCCTGGGTCTGATGTTTGTATAATAGTTAGCCAAAGGGCAGCATGTAAAGTCTCTGTTGATAGCCCATAGCCCACTGGTCATCATATAGTCATTTTAAAAGTTACATAACTACACTGAAAACTCTGTTCTTAAGGTATATAAAGTTAAGACAGGTCACCAGAAGGTAATAAATAGATTCTGTTCAGGCAAAAGACACTTGTCTCCCTGGCTGACCATGATGGTCTTACAAGGGAAGCCTACTTGCATACAGAGCTACCAGCTGATCAAGACTGAAGTCAACAAGAGATCGCAAAATCTCCAGAAAAGGAACACAGAGCACGAGGGAGTCTTGTTTATGACTTAGATAAAATAATTAGTCAGGTATATCAGGAGACTGCAGGGAGACATATGGTATCCTTCACCTAGCGGACCAGCAGCCAGGGTGCTTGTCTTATTAACACAGGGTCACAGTGAGCCTGGCTGTTATAAACTGGGGGAAAGATTTTGGGTGTGATAATCTTTGAGACAGATGAATGTCTAAGGGTACGTCTACACTACCCGCCGGATCAGCGGGTAGTGATCGATTTATCAGGGATTGATTTATCGCATCTAGTGTAGACATGATAAATCGATCCCTAATCTGCCATCGATTCCTGTACTCCACCAGGGCGAAAGGCGGAAGCGGAGTCGACGGGGGAGCGGCGGCAGTCGACCCGGCGCCGTGAGGACACAAGGTAAGTCGACCTAAGATACGTCAACTTCAGCTACGCTATTCTTGTAGCTGAAGTTGTGTATCTTAGGTCAATCCCCCCCCAGTGTAGACCAGGGGTCAGTTTATACTTGTTTTCACTATAAACAAATCTAAGTGCCATGAGCTAAGCAGAGCAGCGATCCTGGTAAGCTAAGGTGTACTGTTCCTTTGAGAACAGTGGATCTGTGAATTTTATGAGTATCTCAGAGAACAGCAGCTGAACATTCCAGGGCAACGCTTGAAGGACTCAGAGCCTGGAGCTTGCCTATTGCTAACCTGCAGAAGAACAGCAGTTCTGTCGTAGGTTGGGAGGGGAGTGCTTGTGTTATCTGGGCAGTGACAGACAAAGTTTCTGCACACTAAGGGCAGGTGTAGTGAGATGCTTCACTACCCCGGGTGCCCCCAGGAAGCATCATACACAATTTAAGGATATTGTTCAGATGTTTGTGTTCAAAAGAGGCTATTTTTAGACTTCAATTTGTAAACGTTTATATTATAGTAGTGCCCAAGAACTCCACTGTAATTCAGGTCCCCAACGGTAAGCACTGTACAAACATAGTAAAAGACAGTGCCTACAAACATCTTACTATCCAAATAGACAAGAGAGGGATTAATTTGTGATCTCCAATTTACAGATGGGGAATGAAAGTATGGACAAATCATTCACTCTTTCTAAAGTAATGCAGGAAGACAGTGGCAGAGCCAGAAATTGAATCTAGGTCTTCAACGTCCCAGTGTAGTACGCTACCCACTAGACCATCCCTCCTCCCAGGAATGATGTTAGTCAATGAAGATTGCACGCTTTGCCAACTGTGATAAAAACTGACTGAGAAGTAAAGTTATAACAAAATGAAAATAGTGCATCATTTTCTACAGTGATATAGCTTTACGGAACCAAATTATCCAAATACACAAACAGCCATGCATATATTTTGAAATACAGCTGCCTATATTTATCTGATTAGACACATATTAGAAAGTCTGTATACACACCCATCTGGGAAAACAAACATACCATGTACTTACTGCAATGTGTACCTAATCACTCATTTTCGAGACCACATTGAACATGGACAAAATGTTCATTTTTTGCCACATTTCTTTTATGTAATGCAAAATAAATCCCTTAAGGCTGCATTTCAGTTAAGAATGTCCCTGTGACAGGTTGGACCCCTTGGGAAGCCACCTGATGTGCTGAGATACCACTGAGTCTATTTGTTCTGCCAGCATGGGCCCCTTTTAACCTGTCTTGCTGAGCCAGGCTCTTAAAACCTCCTCTAACACACACAGGGAGGGCCATACCCAGCTGCAGATCAGCTCTGGTAAGACTCAGCTTCAGGGACTTGCTCCAGCACTCAGATATCCACCTCCCTTGGAGTGCAGACCCAAAGATATATTATTAAATTCGCTCCCTCCCTCAATATGGAGAGAAGTGTGCACACTTCTTCCCTGCCCCCCTACCCCATTAGAAATTATAGGAACTGGGTTTAATAAACAAAACAAATTTTATTAACTATAAAAGGCAAATAAGTGGTAAAAGGGATAACAACAAAACAAAGCTGATTTTATTTGCTTAGTAATCCAACACAAACTAAGCTAGTTTCACTAAAGAAATTGGTTACAAATAGTACTTCTCACCCTAGATATTGTCGCAGGCAGGTTGCAAAGTTTCTGTGGTTCAGAGTTCCAGTTATATTCCTTTTCAGACTGGACCCCCATCTCAGTCTGGACTCCCCCTGCCTTCAGTTTTTTTTCTTGAGTAGACAAGACATGGAGAGGAGGAGTCCCATTTGCCTTCCTCCCAACCCTTAAATAGGGTTTACATAAGACAGGAATCCTTTGGTTTCCCAAATTTGACACCCCTTCCCTTACAGTGGAAAGTTACAAGACATCCTAGGTAATGTTTTAGTATCAGGTGACAAGGCCACCTGACTCTGTAGGATCCCAGTGTCCATAAGTCAGTGGCAGTATGGAGCGTCCACAGGAAGGCCAAGCTTTTCGCAGTTCATTGTCCTTGCTGATGGGCCATCCGCCCTGTCTGGCTTTTCCATTATTGTACCTGAAGTGTTAGCAGTCGGCATCATCCAAAGTAGCACAGTTGAAATACAGATACAGTCAATATTCTTAACTTCAGATACAGAAAAGATACAGGCATACAAATTGGATAATCACATTCAGTAAATCATAACCTTTCCCATGAGATCTTACATGAGCCATCTTGCATAAAGTAGATCTCAGTTATGTCATTCATATCATAAGCATATTTTCATAAAGAATATGGAATTACTGTCAAAGTCCCTAGGAGACATAGTTGAACTCCACAGTGTATTAAACTTAAGGATACAATTTCCCCCCACCCCCAAAGAATTAAAAAAAAAAAAAAGTGAGAATCCTGTTTCTTATTACCTTTGCAAACTTCAGCCCAGGATCAGTGAAGATTACCACACTGGACTGAGAATGTTCAAAGTCTCTCCAACGAGAAGGGATGGACAAAAGGAAGCCTGGTGATCCAATGTCCCTCCCACTGGACTCGTGGGAAAGAGTTGGACACTTTGGTTGTTCTTGTCATGCATTCTAGCATGGTCAGGCGTCAGAGTGTCTTCTTCATGATCCTACTGCAGCTGCTGTACTTCAGGAACCAGATTGAGACCAGGGATATAAAGTTTAAACCACAACTATCTTTATCAGAGACAAAACAAGATGGCTCCTACAGACTCTGAGCATGCAGACCTCAAGTGTGTCTACATCATGTGTGATACCCCTCACAATGGGAGGCCCTCTGGTGATTACACAGGACTAATTTTAAAAAGACAGTATCACACTATGCTACTGTTCCAGCCCAGCAATGTCTTCAGGAGCCATGTAATATGGAGCACTGCCATCCTTCTTCCTAGCAGTTATGGATCTTCAAAGGGGAAATTAACACTCATCACACGCACAGTGGGAGCAGGAAAATACTCTTGACCCTCCAGCCAGCAGTTCTCTATGAGCCAACTGCAGGTGCTCAGCATAAACCTAGCACGGTAGCTAAGAGTTATTAGCAACTGATCAGTACAAAAGGAGCAGCCACTTAAAACCTGCCACTACAGTTGTTTAGCTAGGAAAATGCTGGGGATTTCCTATAGGACAGCACGTCAAATTTACTCAGTAAAGAAGGCTAAATTCCACTTTTAATTACAGTCCATTGACTGGAACACAGCCTTAGGACTCTATATCCCCTTACATTCACAGCAAAACTCGCTAATGTCAGCATGAAGATTTCAAAGAACAGGATAGAATTTGGCCTTTACTAGTAACTAAAAGTTTCATTATCATTTAATTACTTCATTGTCACATTCAGTGGGAAATAAGCCCCTTGCCCACCCAACTATTCTTTGTTTCTCTTGCCTCCCCCTACTCTCCCTTGTCTATTTCTGTCTTTCCGGTCTCTCCTTTCTTCTTCCTTCTGCATTTCCTTCCCTACAATAATCCTCCTCTCCCACCCCTAGATTTCTCACTCCTTTCCCCAATCCACGTGCTAAAATTATCAGCAATATAATAGTTAATGTTGACAAAGTGTCATTTACTTCAAACTCTGATTAGATTAATAGGGGGCATGGGAGATCACACCTCTCAAAGTCACAAGCCATATACAGTCTCAGGAAAGCAAACATTTTGTCCTTTTACTCAGTTCATTTGGGAAGCTCTCAACCATGAAAGCTAGAATTTTATTTAAGCTGAGATTCTGCAGCCTGAACATGTCACGCAGGACACATACACCAGGTGGGCCTGACACAGGCTGTGGGCCATACATTTGACTCCCATGCCAAAGCACGTTTATGAAAAGAGAAAGAAAGAATAGGCCACCCAATGCCCATAAAGTCCTGAGGCAGGACAAAGAGGGAAAAGGGCATGCATGACCTTTTCTACTCTTATCCCCATAAGGGCATCCATACATATACCTCAGGAGTCCCAGAGCAACACCTTCACTGTTGAGAAGCGGCAAAAAAGGTATGTTAGTGGGTTCAAGTGCTAATACCAACACATAGTTGGGTCTGCCAAAAAGGGACTCTGAAGAGTTAGTGTCTGAATTAAACCTGCGCTAACAAGTTACAGCTGCTGTGAGAAAAAACACTTCTATTTACTAACTTCTGTGCATTTAAATTCTAAGCTAAAATATTTAATTATATGTAGTCTCACAACTAGACATTTTAAGAGTTGACCTGATTTAAAATTAGGATTTTATTTTTTCTCTTGCCACCCTCTTCCTGAGATAAGCATAAGATACACACGGGGTTTAAATGGCTTTCATAGCACAGAGTCAATTTTGATTCACTGACGGAAGAAATCTCTATTTTAAAATACTTTCTCCCAACTTCTCTGCACCATAGTCTTGATACTGAGTAACATCTGTGTAGTAGTGAGCCATTAATAAACTAAAATTTTGCCTACAAGAATATAAATTGTTATTTAGATCTTACTCCCTGCATTTAAATAAAAAGGGACTACCAACTTGCTCTTCGAGTACTACTTTTCAGAGACAGAGTGCCATCTAGTGATCTTGATGATTATATACCAGGGGGGGGGAAAAAACCACACACACACACACACACACACGAAAAATTTAAACAAAACAAAACAAAAACAAACACAAGAAGAAAGGAGGATTTTCCTGTCGGGGAAAATAAAAACACCCTCACATTTTACACCAATACATTGGTATGATACAAGATCATTTGTTAACATTTGCTTATTGCTGTTTTGCTGGTAAGTGGAAAAAATCTTCAACAGCAAACATTTAAAAGATCCCTTTGGCTCTCATTGATAAGAATATCAATAAGGCCTTTTTTATTTTTTGCACACACAATACACTGCGTAAACAGTCTCCTGGTAATACAACTTGTATTTGCTTTCCCTTGTCCTTTACTACTAGGGACATTTGCACAGAAACAGGATATTTGCTTGAGAACCCATCTGCTCCTGCTGCTTATTTCCCTGTTGAAATATCTTGTGTTAGTTTTCGCAGCAACCAAATGTAATGTCAGAGACCTTATTCTGATGCAGATATTAGTATTCAAAAAATTATGGTGTTAGAGATTTCTGTAGCTATGATTTTTAAATTTGCCTACCATGAACAAAGTTACAGATAAAAGATAGGCTACCGGTAGCCTATTTGAATTTACAGTAAGAAAGAGGGCGAGGCATAGAAAGAAGATATGCATAGTTAAGTCAGACAGGCTTAGGGCTTGTCTACACTGCCCCCCAGTTTGAACGACAGTGGGGTAAATTACATAACACCAGAACGCTGCACTGTAACTCCCCATGTCGACACCGTGTGGGCAAATGAAAAAATACCTAGTTTGCATTAAAGTAGTCAATAATGTGAACTAGGTATCTTTTTGTTTGGCCCACAGCATCCACACAAGGGAATTACAGCGCAGCACTTCAGAGCTTGCTGTAATTCACACACCCCGTAGTCTGAGCTGCAGGGCAGTGTGTAGCCTTAAGCACACAAGGGAGACCATCACTGATGCATACTATCTTATCCCCTATTACTCTTAACCACCATGCAGGTAGCTATAGATATTACCCAGCATATAGTACATGAAACACTGACATTATTTTACACTCTGATAGTATTTTTTATTAGAACCACAAAAGCTAAGTTAAAAACCATACATTCAATGGGTAACCAGAAGAGAGCTATTTCAATTGTAAAGCAGAAATTCAGAAAGTACTTCTTTGCATTTTCTGAGAAATTACACCATTAACCAGAAGAACAGAGTCTAAAAAGAGCTATGAGCCTGACTCTTCCCTCACACAAATCAGGACTAACTCCACTGAAGTCAGAATTACACCAGCATAATTCAAGGAGAATTCTAACCTTTCCCCTAGGCAACTGAAAGCGAGAATCAGTTATAGGAATCTGGACTCAGAAATACAATGGGACAAAAGGATTCTTGAGAATGTGCCATTAAAGAGATGCTCACACAGCACAACAATGATTCCACAAGAGGAAGTAACAGTTAAGATTCCCAAGTGTTTTAAATAAACTTCCTCCTATCTTCACCTCATTACTAAGCCAAGCTTCATGAGATTATCCAAGAACTGAGTGATGGGGTAAAAGTAACACCTTATTTTCCATACAGTTTCTAAAGTAATGCTTTTCATATCTAGTAGGTTACAAAAATGACTGTTCTGGTTAATTTGTGGACAAGGTAACTAACATTTTTGGGCTCCTTATACACAGGGCCAGAAAAATGAGTAAAAGAATCAAGTTTTAAAGACAGTTCAAGTATGGTTCTAACACTGGCTAGCTAAACCACATGAGAAAGAGGTATACTTTTTTTATTGGGGGGGGGGGGCGGAAGAAGAAGAGGAGTGTTAAAATCAAATTGAATATAGGGCCTAAACTCAGTTCCTGGTCAATTATACACAGGATCCAGAAATGTGTTACTTCATTTTCTCAGTTGGTATGAATACTCACAACTAGTAACCTGTGGTCAAAGATAAATACTTCTTATCTGATCTTAAGAGACACTACAACCTGGAATTCTTGTAAAAAAACAAAAAATTTTTGCAAGCCTACCTAGTTGAAAATAAAATTTAAGTTACAAACTTATGAGGCCAAGTTCAATGCCTAATTTGGAAATCCCTATTAATAAACAAAATCATAAAATCTGTTCAAAACAGAAATCTTCAGCTATATCAAAACTAAGACAAATGCATTTACATGATTTTCCCCCACAAGACTCATCTAGGATCATAAGCTATAGTGGGAAAAGGAAAGATTTTAAATCTAACATTGCTTGTATAGAAGCAGCTAACTCACCATATTTGTCTCGCAACCCAACAGTGCACCTGAAGACTCCACCAAAGGCTACATCTTCACCAAATATTACTGCAAAATAAAAGTCATACATAGTTTAATTTTATGAATACAAACACTCATCTAGTATGAAAATGATAATCCTATTTATTCTAGTCTAACCATTTATAAACTGTTAGCTCAGTCCTCACCTGAATTTTACTGTTTTCATTTACATTCAATATCTTAAGTTTCAACATTCATGATTGAGCAAGAACAAGTTTTAATAGGTTTCTAAACAATTTACTGAATATATGCAACTATAAAATATTATAGTTAAAATGAAAGGCATTGAATTTTAGATGTTTCATCATGCCCAAAAGGACGGTTAATTTGACCCCAAAGTACTGTATTTTTAATCAACATATAGTATGTGCATTAGCAATCAAGATTTCCCCACCACCACCACCACCACCACCACCTCTCCTACACTCTCATAGGTCAGCACTACCCATTTAAAAAACAGTACATTAAACAAAAGGAGAGCCACAGGAAGGGGAAGAATAAACATTCTATTTTGGGCCAGAAAGTGTAAACAATTCTGTTTCAGAAACTACTTCAGGAACATTTCAGAAAAATATTTAAGTAATACCACAGCACTTGAGTTACTACAAAGTCATTTAAAAATTCCAAGAAGGTTAGTGTAGGACACTAACCAAACAGCCACTGAATTTAGACATTCCATTTTAAAAAGTTTAAGATCTGATGCAATCTTTCCTTTTAATCAAAAATAAAATGACATCATAAGTAAGGACTCCTCATCCACTAGTTAGTAAGCTTCAACTAGTTTCATTTCGCATTTCATTTCTACGTGATTTTAATGCTCCTGAAAAATGCTGAACTGATCACCACAAATGTTAATTGATCCATGAAATAGCAAGTTTCTCCAAACGTCCCACCCATGTGCTACAATCCTGATTTGGAGGTACCACCTTTAGGGAAAAGAAGGTAGTCCAATAACTGTGCAAGTTGCCAGCTTAAATACTCACCATTATTATGCTCTTTGCAATGTGGACTAGGAACCATACAAACCACCAAAAAGCCATTAGACAGCAAATGGACCCAAATTTTAAAAGCAGTCTAGTCCTTTCCCTTAAACTGGTTGATTGTAGAACTTTGATCTCTTTTAAAAAAAATAATTTTAGGATTTTTAGGGCAAGGCTACTTTATGATTTCTCATTGAGAAATACAACATTTATATATTAAATATATAAAACTAGAGGGATCTGCAGCCTTTTGCAATACATCACAAGATGTGACTTACATCTGCTGGCCAAGTTATTCAGCGCTATATTCCCCAAATACTTGCATATCCTAAGGGATGAAGAGCTCATTAATTCCCTCCCTCCCTCCAACGTTAACCATCTTTACAGAAGTAAAAAAAAAAAAAAAAAAAAAACTGGCCCTCTGTATCTATGTTAGAGCTTTTAAATAAATGTGGGATAATTCACCACTGCACAAGTTAATAACCAGACAGATTCACAAAACAGAATAGCAATAATGATGCAAGAACAGATTAACGATGGCATGCTCTATTGACTGAGGTAAGTCTCCAGTCTATCTTCCTAGATTTCCTTGTTAATTTGTTTTGGTTGGGGCTTGCCTTGCTTTGGTTTGTTGCTATTGTGGTTTTATTGTTTGTATTTGTTTTTATGTTTGAGGTCAGAGTCTTTACAAAGCCTTTCCCATTTAATATGGCTACTAGTTTTGTGTCAGTTAGTACAGAAAACATCAGTGCTATCATACTGCTACTAGAGCACATCAGTGGAGACCTGTCCTTTGTAGTCATTGATGGAATATATTCAACCAGGCTATGCACAGATTCATGGGAGTTAGATTGGGCAGCTAACCTTCTCATGAAGGTGGATAGAAAGATTTCCATCCACTTCATTGGGAACTGGATCAACCACTTATATAAAGCAACAAAATAATATTAGGGATAGATCTTATCTTCTACTGCAAGATTAAGTACTGAACATACAAAGTAAGGTGAAATTCATTGCTCAGATATTGGCTCTAAACTGAAGTCTTGATCCTACAAGGAATTCTGCATGAGTCCACCTGTGCAAAACTCAGGATGATACATGGAAAAAGCAGTTTTCCAATACACTGGAACAGTCAGCTCGCAGATAGAGAGCTGATTCCATGAGAATGCTTCAGAAATCTTATGTGCCTGGAGTCATCTCACTTTTCCAAAACTAAGCAATTCAATAAGGCAAATCATAGCATACATACAGAGGCAGGGAACACATCCAGGTAGAGACTTATTTGAACACTTAACAGATTTTTTTCATACTACATGAGACCCTTAGTTAGGACCATCAAGTCCAGTAGCCTGCCTCCAATAGAGCCATTACCTGAGGTGCTGATGCTTTACGAAAAAACCATAATAGATTTTAACAGCTGTGTAATTGTGTTGAGGGGGAGGGGAGAAAAGCATTCCTTACTAAACTCTACCATGACCACCTTGCTTCCTAGAATACCTGATTTGATGCGCTTTACCCTAGCATGAAGTCACAAATTGAATAACTTTGACCAATAACAGTCTTTCTAAAAATCTGGCTACAGTACTCTATTTTCCTTTGTGAATTATCTACTGCCAGAAGTATAGATCAAAATTACAATGGTTCTCCTCTATTCAATCACAAATATGTGGTCTATAAAGATAGTTCTGTCAACATTATTTTGGAGGCAAAATACTACAGAAACTCTATACAGCTTTTAATCAGCTGGCTAAAAGGTGAGTCAAAGATAACACAGTAAGTAGCAATGTGTACTAGTACACAGCAGAATTATATGAAAGCTGCTTAATCAATATCTAAGTTACAAGTGTGCAGAAATATTTAGAGCAGCAAAATGAAAAACCAGAAATACTGCTGAGATCTGGCTCTGATCACCACTGCAAACATGCACATTTACAATCAGGAAAATTCAAAAGTAAATGCATTGGGGGGGGGGGGGGGGAGGGAGAGAGAAGGGAGAACCTCTAACATCTGAAGTGTTCTAAAAGTATACTCTTCAACTTAAAGTAGTTTGGGTTTTTTTAAGTTCAGAATTAACTAGTTTACCTGCTAGGACCTGAATTTCCCCTGACGTATTTGGAACATCACTCATACACAAAGCAGGCTAAGCAATGCAGCTCTCTGCCCCACATTAGATGTTAACGATGCAGTCAATTGCTGCAGGAGAAAGAACTGCGGCTGGGTTCCAATGTGGTAAATAGTCTTTCAGTACACGGTTTATACATTCTTAATCCTACAGGTGTATTCTGTTAGTGATTTGGGACCTGAATCAGTTTATTTCTACATTAAAAAACATTTCAAATAATCTTAAAAATGACTAATTTCAGAGTACACAGACACACAATTTCAGTTATAGCATACCTGCAGTTGGATCTCTGGACAAGGTATTATCCAAGGCACTTGTTATAGACTGGAAAAGATTCATTTTCTGAGTTTGCCCTGCATGAGACACACATTATTTAGCTATTTATCTGTTTAAAAATAAATATATAAAATAAAACTTAGTAATAAGAATTTAAATGAGCCAGCAGCCACTGAAGCCTTTAAAAGGAAAATGCTATTGAGGATCAAAAGGACTGTTTTGCTGCATAGACTTTAAATGGATGAGATGCACTTTATAATCCCAAGTATCAGAGGGGTAGCCGTGTTAGTCTGAATCTGTAAAAAGCAACAGAGGGTCCTGTGGCACCTTTAAGACTAACAGAAGTATTGGGAGCACAAGCTTTCGTAGGTAAGAACCTCACTTCTTCACATTCTGCATCTGAAGAAGTGAGGTTCTTACCCACGAAAGCTTATGCTCCCAATACTTCTGTTAGTCTTAAAGGTGCCACAGGACCCTCTGTTGCTTTTTATAATCCCAGTAACTGCAATACTGATGGCCAGTATTTCAGATCTCTTTCAAAAGTTACATATTGATGATAGCCAATGCTGTAACTTCCTTCGGGCCTCCAGGTACAAGAGAGCAGATGTAACTTTGCAAGGCATTTTCAAAGGCTAGCACCTACTGGTTATAAGACAATAAGCTTACCTAAAACTGTTTCCTTATGAAAAATAACCCACTCTGTTAAAGTTTACCATAAACTTTGCCCAAATTTCATTCCACGGCCTTCTTTCCTACAGGATACTACAGCTATTAAACCCAGGATCCTCGTTAACATAGGACATTTCTGTAAGGGCGCAGAATTAGCCTTACATTTCCTCCACTTCTGGGGACCATGTAGATGGTGTCTTTGAATGCAATTGAAATGAGGGTAGGAGAATGAAGTCCAGATAGCAACAGAGTGGGGAAAACGGTGATGCTGAATAGCCATAACTACAAGCATAGAGGGAGCAATAGGACATTGGGGTGCTATGACTGAGGTCTCCCACATAGCAAATTTTTGAAGTTTCAAATCTTCACTTTTACACTACCGATTTCCCATACCTCATCCCAATATGCTGTAAAGATGACAAGAATTTCCTGGAAATGCAGATATTGTATACAAATGGATAGCTAGCAGCCACTCCACCTTCTATTATTAACCAGTCAGATTTTTACAAACTAAGCAGGGTTGGGTCTGGTCAGTAACTGAATGGGAGACCTTACTCCTGGGGGGATTCTGCGAGACTGCACACCCACAGAAAACTGCTCCCCTTCCCCAGCACAGATTTCCTGCTTTTCCCTGCAGAAAATGTCAGGGAAGCAAAGGAAAGCCGTGCCGGGGGGGGGGGGGGAGGGGGACCACCATGGGTGCAGTTTTTTGGGGGTATTGCACCCCAAACAGAAGCAAGGCATGGGAGGGCATAGGGGGTTACATGCCACTGCCCCCCCCCCCACACACACACACACACACTCATTTCTGCAAATGCAGAGCTGCCCAGCTAGGAGGCTGTGTCTTGGGCTCTGCAGTTGAATGCAGCATCCTGGGTCCTAGTGCCAATTGTGCTCCCCTTCTGTGTGCTGGTAGCCTTCCTATTTTCTGTGGAACAGTGAATGCCTGCAGTGGGGCTGTATAAGGTGGGTGGGGGAAATGAAGCAGTGGGGAAGGAAGGGGGTGGAATAGGGCAGGGGGAGGGGAATGGAGAAGAAAAGGGGATAAGGGAATCATGCGGGGGGGGGGGGGAAGCAGGAGCCTGGCATGCAGCATCCCCTCAGCAGCAGCTAGAGCTCCCCTGTTAAGCCACCCCCCCCCCACACCGAGCACAACCACCATCACCTGGATCCCCTGCAGAGTCCCATTGTCCCTGCACCCAGAACCCCCTAACAAGCCCCTGTGCATCCAGATCTCCCACTGAGCTGCCTGTACCCAGATTGCCCTATACAGAAATCTCTCACCCCACACTTGGATCCCCCTACACTAGGATCCTGCTGGGCTGAGTCTGCCCATCCATACCTGGTGCTCCTGGCACAGAGGGGCAGGCCCCCAGGGTGTTTCTGGGGCAGGCCCAGCCCTTGCACCGTGCTAGGGTCAGGTGCAGCCTCACTGCCGAGTCCCTGTACTGGGAGAGGTGGGGGCTTCAGGGTGATCTTCCACCTCAATGCAGCCAGTGGCCTGTGCTCCCCACTGCCATTCTGGGGCCACATTTATTTATTGACAAATAAAATTTGCAGAAGTTTAAAATATTGTGCACATAATTTTTAAGTTTTTGGCGCAGAATTCCCTCAGGAGTAAGACCTACAAAGAACTATAGGAACTGATGATGGCAATTCTTTAGCTGGTAAAACTTCCCCCTCTGAGTTATTACTGAATCTGTACCCAGCTGTAGATGGGCTTGTCTTCTGAACAGTAAAATGGAGTTCCAGACCATTCATTGTAGTAGTAGTTGGAACCTGGATATCTTGAAAAATTCTAACTAACTGAGTTAAAATTAACTCTAAACAACCCATCAGTTTAAATTTAGTAAAGACAGCTTTTCACTTCCTCTCAAACTGCTGTACATGGCTAAAGAATTGTATCATTCCAGCCCAGAGCTGGCTGCTCTGATCCCTATATATCCCCAGTATTCGTTAGTTGTCATTCGTAATACACTTTGATCAGAGGGTGGGGAAAATGCTATGGAAGCTCCAAGCAGCAGGCATAGATGGAATGATATAGTTGTAATTTATTAAAAAAAAAAAGGGTCAATCTCTTGCCCCTCCCCATACTAAGTTATTCACACTCTGACAACCCAGTCTTTCCAGAACTGGGGATAAATAAATCTCTGCTGCTCATCTAGCTTCTGAATTATTCTCATCTGTTAGTAGTTTAATAGTTACTGCTTTGACCTATCTGAAAGGCTCCCTCCTAACTCCCTTCAAGAAGAGGGGAACTGATGCACCCTTCGTATCTGAGCTCTGGAACTAGGTGAAGAGAATGCAGTAGAGTTTTTTTTTTTTTTTTTTTAAATCTACTGTGTGATGGCATAGTCAACATCAGCATCACACAGTTCATTTTTACCACCTTCTATATGAATGCAAAGTCATACTGCATGTAAATCAAGGAACCAAAAGTTTTCTAGTCATCAAATTAACTGGTTCAACACACAACAGGCTTCCCCATCGTGGCCCCTCCATTACACCCTCCTGCATCTCAACCGGAGGTGGGTGGAACTAAGAATAAATAAACCTATAGCCCTGATCTTGCTGTATCTTGAGTGCCTTTATCGCCTATTAACTTCAGTGAAAGTTGAGGGTAGAAAGAGCTAAAACCAAGGTAACCAACCTAATGACCCCTTTTTCAGAGGAGCAGAGAAATTCATATTGAAGAAGGGATTATCCTACAGAACATGGGTACCTCCCAGGACATCTGAACATTAGAAATACTATGCCAAGACACTGAATTGCAGCCATTGTACTCATTTTCAGGATACTTGCAGTTACTGAAAACTATGCAGAAGTAACTTGTAAACTTTTACTGGACAGAAGTCTCCACTGAGGCAAAAGCTTATTCCCAGCAGTGTGATCTGTGCCCAGTGGATGAAAGAGTGAGATAAATGCAAACTGTTGCTAAGACCAACACTCACCATTAAGGAGATTACAGAGGTTCACTATTGTGGGGCCTCTCAGGAAGGTAACCAGGAAGGGAAGGGGTCTTGTGTATATACATATACACACACCTTAGACCTCAAAGTTATGAGCACCAAAGTTACAAACTGACCAGTCAACCACACACCTTATTTGGAACTGGAAGTACACAATCAGGCGGCAACAGAGACCAAAAAAAGCCACAAATACAGTACAGTACTGGGCTAAACATGAACTACTAAAAATAAATAAAAGGAAAGCAGCATTTTTCTTCTGCATAGTAAAAGTTTCAAAGCTGTATAAAGTCGATGTTCATTTGTAAACTTTAGAAAGAACAACCATAATGTTTTGTTCAGAGTTACGAACATTTCAGCATTATAAAACAACCTCCTTTCCCAAGGTGTTTGTAACTGAGCGCAGGTGGAGGGATCAGAATGAAACTGACCAGACTAGTCAGTTTCATAGCCACTGAGAAGAATCTTATGGGCAGTAGTACAGCAGACAAGAGTCTTGTCAATTTTCATTCTGCATCTTCCTGGGAAAGATATGAGGAGAATCAGAGCCAGGAACTATTCTTTGCTTTTGAGGCCATCTCCACAATGAGGAGGCTTAAAGAAATTAGGGGGATGCATGTCATCTGCTACACCACCTAACAAAAAACAAAATTCTGAAGTGATCATTATGGGAAAACCTATTATCTCTGTGACACTGTACCCTATAGTCTTGAAACTGATATTATATGATTATGACATTATTAGACTATATTTTATGCAAGACAGGTCATGTGAGAGGTCATTGGAAAGGTTATGATTTGCTGAATATGATTATTTTATTTGTATGCATGCATCATTTTTATACCTGAAGTTGTGAATATTGACTATAAATCTGTATTTCAAAATGTAGTTACACCTGGGGAACACCCACTAGACAAGATGCTTTCATTCTAGATAGCTGGGTTGGGAAGGGCCTATTCAGGGAAATGAACCATTAGGAAAAAACAATGGGCCTTCCTAAAGATAAGGAAAAAAGGGTAGGAATAAATGGTCAGTTTTCAGAATGCAGAGAGGTAAATAATGGTGTCCCCAAGGGGTCTGTACTGGAACCAGTCCTATTGAACATATTCATAAATATCTGGAAAAAGGGGTAAGCAGTGTGGTGGCAAAACCTGCAGATGACAACTATCTTGATAAGTTTTGTAAGTCCTAGGCAGACTGCGAAGAGCTACAAAGGGATCTCTCAAAACTGGGTGAGTGGCCAACAAAATAGCAGATGAAATTCAATGTTCATAAATGCAAAGTAATGCACATTGGAAAACAATCCCAACTATACATATAAAATGATGGGGTCTAAATTAGCTGTTACCTCTCAAGGAAGAGATCTTGGAGTCATAGTGGACGGTTCTCTGAAAACATCCACTCAATGTGCAGCAGCAATCAAAAAAGCTAACAATGTTGGGAATCATTAAGACAGGGATAGATAATAAGACAGAAAATATCATATTGCCCCTATATAAAACCATAGTATGCCCACATCTTGAATACTATGTACAGATGTGGTCACCCCATCTCAAAAAAGATACATTGGAATTAGAAAAGGTTCAGAAAAGAGCAACAAAAATTATTAGGGGTATGGAACGGCTTCCGTATGAGGAGAGATTAAGACTGGGACTTTACAGCTTGGAAAAGAGATGTCGGGGGGGCGGGGGAGGGAGAGAGGAGAGATATGATAGAGATCTATAAAATCATAACTGGTGTGGAGAAAGTAAATATGAGAAGGAGTAAGTAATACTTCCTTAACACGAGAACTAGGGGTCACCAAATAAAATTAATAGGCAGCAGGTTTCAAACAAAAGGAAGTATTTTTTCACACAACACATTTTTTTTTCCAACAGTCAGTCTGTGGTACTCTTTGCCAGAGGATGTTGTGAAGGCCAAGATTATAACATGGTTCAAAAAAAAGAACTAGATACATTCATGGAGGATAGGTCCATCAATGGCAATTAGCCAGGATGGGCAGGCATGGTGCCCCTAGCCTCTGTTTGCCAGAAGCTGGGAATGTGTGACAGGGGATGGATCACTTGATTATCTGTTCTGTTCATTCCCTGGGGCACCTGGCATTGGCCACTGTCGGAAGACAGGATAGTGGGCTAGATGGACCTTTGGTCTGACCAAGTATGGCTGTTCTTATGGCCTTAGGAGAAGCTTATCTCCCACCTGGGGAGTCTTCTTGAGAACACTACAGCCTCTGAGTAATGGCTGTTATGACTCTACAAAGACATGTGATGTGACCACATGTCTCTAGACTCCATCTTGGGATGTCGGTGTTTTTCCAAGACCCATCTGGGGAACCAAGCTTGGAAACAAAGCATTCCCACCATATGCATAAGGCAGGAATTGACATCATCTGGTATTCTTCAGTTCCCCAGACAAGAAGACTCCTGGAAACACTTGAGGAACAAAGACTGAACTGGGGGAAGTGCTGGACCCAGGCTAAAGGGATTTTTAGCCTGTGAATGGAACACCTGGGGATTCCAAGCTGTAAGCAAGTGCAGCTTGCCCCTTAAGAATCTGCAGCCTGCTTGCATCACCTCCTAGGGTGAGAAACTGCTATTCATAGCCAATCTATTTAGTATATTAAGTTTAGTTTACGTTTTTTGTTTATTTGCTAGGTAATCTGCTTTGACCTGTTTGCTATCACTTAAAATTTATCTTCTGTAGTTAATAAACTTGTTTTTGCTTTATCTAAACCAGTGTGTGCGAATCATAGCTCAAGGACAAAAGGCTGTTGCATATTCCTCTCAACAGTGAGGGAGAGGGTGAATTTTATGATCTTACGCTATACAGTTCCCTGTTCAGCGCAAGACAGTATAATTTTGGGTTTATACTCCCCAGGGCTTAGCAGTTTGTCACAGTAGTACAGTGTAAAAGGGAGCCCAGGCTTGTGGGTCAGGGGAACTCAGTGGTACCCCAATTCCAGGTGGCACCCTGGGGGGAACCTGTCTCAATCTCTTCTGAACAGAGCCCTGACTGTTAGGCTGTCTGCAAACTTTTCCCCGCTGTTGGTAGCAACTCCACAACGTGGAACTGAAGTGCCAAGTGTCTCCTGCCCAAATACCAGAACCTGCAGCTTCAACATACACTGAAAATTTCTACAATTGCAGTGATGTGTCAAAATTCTGTGGCATATTGGAAATTTGAGGGCAATGTAAGATTAATTGAATATTATATGAAAATAATTGTATTTGGCATTCTCACCATTAATTCTATGCAAATGGCAAACTGTGAATTGAACTGAATCTACCACAGAATTTCTAGCTTGCTATAACATGCTGCAGAACTTAGGGCCAGCTTGCCACAGAGTGCATGGGAACTTGGCTACTTTATAGCTAGGCTTGACAGGATCCAATTTAAATCAGCAGATGTCAATAAACATCTATTTCAGCTGACACACTGATATCAACAAAAAAAATCCACCATAACAGTCAGCATTGAATGCACCCTCCTGCAGCTTGTGCCTGCAGGGCATTGACCCTGCAGCAACACATATAGCCCTTTGCAGCCCAGCTCACTCATCAGCGAGGTGGAGGAGGGGGGCAATCCCTTGTCAGGAGATGTTCAGCAGAGACCCCCAGTGCCAAGGGTTCATCCTCCTCCTTGCAGCCCTGGCCAGGGGGTCTCTGCTCCACCAGACCAGAACCACTGCCTCCCCTGCCTGTTTCCTCCAGCTGTCTTGGGCCCTTCAGCCTTACAGAAAGTCCCCTACAGCCCCACTGTCAGCACTGCCCCAACAGTAACCCCACCACCAACCTCTAACTTCCCATAACTGTAACAATAAAAATTGGCAAAAATAAAAATCACTATTAATCAAAACTACAAAAAAAAATCAAATTCTGACAAGCCTATTTACAGCAGACCATAGAATATCGGGGTTGGAAGGGACCTCAGGAGGTCATCTAGTCCAAACCCCTGCTCAAAGCAGTACCAATCCCTAGACAGATTTTTGCCCAAGATCCCTAAATGGCCCCCTCAAGGATTGAACTCAACCCTGGATTTAGCGGGCCAATGCTCAAACCACTGAGCTATCCCGCCCCCAACAAAAGATAATGGAGCTCCCCTCCACTGGACTCTCACATTACTCTGTTCAACAGAAAATATCTTCTCTGCACCTTTTAAGTGAATTTTTTTTCCTTCTTTACAGTAGTATTGGCTTCTGAAGTTAAAATGCAATTATGTCACACATCTACCTTTCCTGTGCCCGAGTGAAAACAAGTTTTCACCCAAAAATGGCAACGGACAGCTGTCAGTGCTTTTCTACCTGGTGACCAGCTCCAGATGCTGGCCAAAAATTGAATCATGCCGCCTGCCTTCAACTTTAGGTCATTTCAGGTGAGTTACTCTTCCAGCTCGTGTAATTTTGTCACAAGGCTCGGAACTAGCCCAGCGGCTAGAAAGGAGGGATGCGGGGGGGGGGGGAAACACTCAGCCCCTTCCCCCCTTAACAGAAAGGCAGTTCCCACCCTAACTGAAGAGGGCCTGACCAGGTGGCGTCAGCCACTCCAGAGGCTCCGACCCCAGAAGGCTGGCGGCCAAGAACAGGCGTTGGTTGTTTGTCGGGAAAGTCTCATGATTGTCAGGGCGCCCGGGGGAGCGGGCTCGTGGTTCTGGGGGGACAACACGCTCGCTCCGCGCTGCCTGCCTGGGGCACTACCAGGCGCCGTTTAACGGCTGCCCCAGGTGGGTCTGGCTGGCGGTGGGGGCACGCCCGGGGAACCCAGTGCCCTTTTCCCCAGCCCCAACCGCAGCGGGCGCTGACCGTACGGCGGGCGGGGAGGGATCGGGTGGGAGGCTCCCCTTAGCGCCTGGGACCCCTCGGGACAAGCAGACCCAGAGCAGCAGGCACTCAGCAGGGAGCCCGATGCCCTCCGCCAGTCCCGCACCGGGCAGCTCCTCTCCAGGGCAGGGCCAGGCTGCCGGGGGTACGGGGGGAGGCTGAGCCCGGCGCCCCCTCACCGTGCGCGCTGGGCTCCGCGTCAGGCTGGAACGTGAAATGCGCCGCGTGTCGCCGCGGCCCGGCCGCCAAGGGGGGCAGCCGGCCCCACACGCCAGCCCGCAGCGGCCCCGGTCCGGAGGCGAGCACCGCTGCCCGACACAGCCCGAGCCCGGCCGCCGCCATCTCCACTAGGGTCAGGACTCAGGAAGCAGGTGTGACAGCAACAGCACGTTGTAAAGAGGCGGGGTAGGAATGGGGCTTTCCTATTGGCTATCAGGGCAACGTAGACCGGCCCAATCAGAACCCACGGTGCTGTGGGCGGGGTGAGGCCGGAGAGAGAGTAGTCTCTACTGCGCACGCGTATAAGCAAGGTCGTCGAGAATAGACTCGGCGCGGCGGAGGAGGAGGAAAGCGTGAGGGGCGGGGCTGTGGAATGGGTGGAGCTAGACTGCTTGGGGCGTGGCTGCGCGGAGGGAGAGAATGCGCAAAGGAGGGAGTAGGGGGAGGGGCCGGCCTGAGGAAGGCGAGGTGGGGCGTGGTCACGCTAAAAGGGGGCGGTGCTTTGTGCCGGCCAGGCGGAGCACAGGAAAGGGGCGGGGGAAGGGCCTGTAGTCCCAGCACGAGGCAGTGGCTTGCGGTACAGACTGTGCTCGGCCCGGGGGGGCCCGGAAAGGGGCAGAGGCAGCAGGCAGCTGTGTATCAGATAGAGGGGTAGTATTGTGCCAGGTGGGCAGAAGCTAGCTCGAACCACAAGCCCTGTGCCTTCCCTGGTGCCAGCCCTGGGGGTTGGGCTGCTGGGCTTGTGGGGCTGTTCTTCTGGGGAAAGGCCTGAACCGTTCCAAGACAGCACCTTGCTGCACAGATTGTACTCAGGGCAAGCAATAAACCCAAGTTGCTGCTCCCTGCCACTGCAGTTAGCCTTCAAGGCAGGGCAGCTGCAGGGCCAGGGGCAGGCTCCTTCCCCCAGAGTTTCACACCCTATCTGCTGGACCAGCCTTTCCTTCTGCTGAATGCTGCAAAAAGAGAGGATTCTGATAGATGGGAGCAAAGTCAAGAAGGCCAGTTCTCTGAGACTCCATCAAATGGTCCCAGGCTGTTGGGAAGGATGTCATGGTTGACTGCGTGAAAAGCAACACAGCTGTCAGGAAGGATAAAGAAAGAGAATATGACAGTCAGATGAGAGGAGATCATTTAACCCCCAAGGGGTGGCAAGTTCTGCCCCATGCTGAGTTTTAGAGCAATGGCTGCTATGCAATTTTACATTTTAACTGAAAACCATTTTGTGTTGTGATTTTTTTGTTCTGTGTTTGAGAAAAGGAAGGAATGAGAAAATGTCGTCTGCGTATCAGATGTGTTTATCCCTCAAATTCTTAGGGTTTTAGCTATATCCAAGCCAATTCCAGAATAAAGAACAGAAATTGCATCCCCCAAGTCCATAAAGTCAACTATTATTGTCAAGATTTGTATCATTCACTAAGCACCATCTGTGTGCTCAGCACTGTTCAGAATATGCAGAAAATGTAGTCTCTGGGCCAATGTGTATACAATGTGTACCCTGGATAAAAATGGCTCTGATATTTAAGTATAGCTATTGAGCACACGTTAATATTTATGAGTGGAGGCACTGATGGCAATAGAAGTTTTATCTGGTTAAGGACTGGAAGATTTGACCCTCCAACTTTCTTTCAAGAGGAAGAGCTGCCCAGAGCTCCTGTCCCTGTTTATTTTCCTTTCCTCCCTGCTGTGGCCTTGATATACCTCAGAAGACTCAATTTTTTTCTCAACCGAAAATGTGGAATTTTCCCACTGTTTGATTTTAAATATTCTCCTGTGAGAACTGAAACTCAATTACTGTAGTGTTGTGTTTAAGAGCCTTCTGGAAAGTAACTAGCCTTTAAACAGAAGTGGAAACAGTGTTGCCAACTCTCATGATTTTGTCATGAGTCTCATGATAATTATTGTTTTCCTTAAAGCCACAGCTCCTGCAGTCAAGTGGATATGTGATGATTTTAGCCTTTATTCTTAAAGAAAAAGTAAGTTTCTAGTCCTTGGGGTGGTGAAGAAAGCTTCAAAATGTGACCCCAGTGCACCCGAAAGGCTCAAAAAGCAGAAGGCAAATAAAAAGAACACCAAATCTATTATTTTACATAATCTTGTGATTTTTCAGCCAAGCTTGTGATTTTTGGTGATTCTGATTCTTGATTGTTGAACATTTGGGGTTGGCAATACTATAAAGTGATTTGAAAGTGTCAGTTTCACTCCTGTTTAAAGTCCATTTCTAGTCTATTATTTTTAGTATAGTAACACCCCTAAACTCCAGGCAGGTGCAGTATAAACTCACAGGGCTTTGACCTAGTAGGATGTTTCCAAACATTAGATGATCTATTCCAATCTTGGAAAAACTGCAAAAATTAATTAGCCTAAATGATAGGAAGTAATATAGATTTCCTACAATTGTTTCAATTGTTGTATTGAAGAGTTAGTAGCAACGTAAGAATATACATTAAAATTTTAAACCTAACCAGTGTCCCTTAAGTGACTTGCCACAAGATGTCAGAACATGTTAGTATTAGAGCTGAGTGGGTCTAATATTTATTTAAATTTCTTTCTTTATATAGGAATTAGATACAGTGCTCCTGTCAACTAATTTCTAAATTATTATCTAAAAAAAAAAAAAAAAAAACCCTAGAGTTTTCAGCTGCCTAAGTAGCCCCTGGAATCATGGTTAAAGTTTCCTCTCCATATCAAAATCTGAGATGGTGCCCCCGGGCCGGGCCCATCACTCTGTGCCCCGGAACCTATCTTCTCCTGTGCACCCCTCAGTTTGGCCAGGGCTGGAGCACCCATGGAAAAAAATTAGCAGGTGCTAATTAGTGGGGTGGGGGCTTGGAGGAAGGGGTGGAGTGGAGATGGGCCTGGGGCAGAGGGGGGAGTTGAGCACCCCCCAAATAAAGAGGAAGTCAGTGCCTATGCTGACAGCTTCTTGCAGCCAGCTTATCATCTTGAACCAGCGGTTTCCAAACTGGGAGTCACAAGGTGATTATGTGGGGGTTACAAGCCCTGCCATGCGTGGGGCTTTCAGCCTCAAGTCCCTCCAGCCCAGCTCCTCTGCCAACCCTGCTCTGTCTTCAGCTCCGCTCCACCTCCAAAGAAAGGGCAGCAAAATAGAAGTTGGCCGAGGGTGCCATTTTCCCTAAGGCGAGCCCTGGGACTGAGACAACATTCGAGGGCTTGATTGTTCAGCAGCTGAAGAGTTGCATTAAACCGCAGACGAATGAAAACACTGAGATTGGGGGGAGGAAAAAGTAACTTTTAATTTAACAGTCAGATATGCAGGCGCATACTTTCTCCTGAAAATAATGGCTACCTCTACTGCTAAAACCGCTAAAAAGTGAAAGTACACGTCTACCCCAATATAACGCGGTCCTCGGGAGCCAAAAAATCTTACCGTGTTATAGATGAAACCGCGTTATATCGAACTTGCTTTGGCCTCGCGCATTTCCATTATTAATAGTCAGCAAATCATTTTTGTTAGAACTAACAATGTATGTGTATGCCGTAAATAAATCTGTTTTACAATGGTTAAACTGTATCTCCTTTCTTTAATTACAACAATTATTTTATAAGCTTACTTAAAAGATACAGTGTATTAACAACACAGGTACTAAACACTGCTAAATGCAACCATGTGGGCTAGGTTTCATCATACATCAATCGTTTGGTCTGCATGTAATGCTTAGGAAAATGCAAAATTCACATAAAATATCAGAAAAAGCTTTTAATTACACATCCTTACAAGTAGTTGTAAAAAAGGATTTTGGTATTTTAGCAAATAGGAGCATGGGCCACTTTGTCACTTAGCCAACTACCGTATGTTATACGTAGATTGTTAAGTAATATGAGTTGTTAACTATTCAATTGTTTGAAAACATTTTGGAGATGGGAGTTTTTTCTTATAGAAAAGGTTAAAATGAAGCTAAAAAGTAAAGTAATCAAGTTTTAGAGACATTGATAAAGTGATAAATACCTTTTTGGGGGGTACAAGATGCTTTCTTATTTAAGATGCACCCCTTAGCATTTTTTTAATTTTTAAAAAAACTTGTTATACTTTGTTGCTTCATGCTACTGTGAGCTTTCTTCTTTGCCAGGTCAATTATGGATTGTAACTGCAGTATTTGCAGTCTATCCACATCCTGGCTTTCTAGCCACTTAAGACCAATCTCTAACCCTACAACCGCATCAGCAGCTTTGGGTGGTGGCTCCGAGGGTTCTTCGTCACTATCCTCAGGGTTAGACACATTTTCTGAGGCACCAGGTGGTTGAGGGGCAACATTATGAATTCTATCTACATTCATAGGTTGGACACATAGCATCCACCTCCATCCACTCTTGAACATCAGCTATCCCACTTTGAGCTATAAGTTCCCTGTAGACTCGTTCTGCCTCCATGGCCTCTTCTTCCGTAAAACCTTCAAAGTTGTTCTCATCTTCGTCTTCTTCCTCATCTTGGTTGTCGTTGCTTTCAGTGACAAAAGCACTTTTGAGACCACGATGCCAACGTTTCTCTATCATTGACGGAGTGATTCCTAGCCAGGCTGTCTCGCCTAAGTTAAATACATCCAGCAAATTCAATTTCTTGATTACATCGTGTGACGTTGTGCAGTCTATATGGTTTTATAAAAACATGATAATAAGTGAATATAATGTAACTGGGATAGTTTTATAAAGATTTGATAATAAGTGAATATAATGCAACTGGGATATGCTTCGTGCAAAACGTCTCTTGTAAGGTATCATTACAAAGCTCATAATCTACTGAGTGTGGGAGGCAGAGGGAACAGGGTCAGGGGGCTGAGGGCAGTGGATTGAGGGTGGGGGGCACAGGGGGGACACTGTGGGGGAGGCTGAGGGAACAGGGTCAGGGTGGGGGCTGAGGGCAGTGGGTCGGGTGAGATGATCGGGGGGAGGGGAGGGACTGTGGGAGGCAGAGGGAACAGGGTCGGGGGGCTGAGGGCAGTGGATTGAGGGTGGGGGGCACAGGGGGGACTGTGGGGGAGGCAGAGGGAACAGGGTCAGGGTGGGGGCTCAGGGCAGCGAGTTGGGTGAGATGATCGGGGGGAGGGGAGGGACTGTGGGGGAGGCAGAGGGAACAGGGTCAGGGGGGCTGAGGGCAGTGGATTGAGGGTGGGGGCACAGGGGGGACTATGGGGGAGGCTGAGGGAACAGGGTCAGGGTGGGGGCTGAGGGCAGTGGGTCTGAGTGGAGCCCCCCGAGAGGGACCTGCCAGGGAGCCAGGTGAGCCCAGCAGTGCTTACCTGGAGCGTCTCCCAGGAAGCATCCAGCACGCAGGTCCCTCCCAGTCCCTCTGGCCCCTTCCTAGGGTCGGGTCGAGGGGAGGGGGGCGGGGGGCTCTCTGCCCGGCGCCCGCTGCCCGAGTCTACAAGCCCTGCCCTGCTGCAGCACGCAGGGGAGCGAAACCTCCTCACTGCCTCTGTCTGTGTGCCCGGGGCAGGGGCAGGGCTGTGCTCTGCAGGCTCCTGCCGGCCGGGCGGCGGGCCCCATGGGCTGGCCCCGCCGCGCTGGGAGCTCGGCTGCGCGCTGCCCCAGGGCCCAGGGAGGAAAGGTGAGTGGCGCCGGCGGCGCTGGCTTGCTGCAGTCCCCCTCATATAGGGTGACCAGACGTCCCGACCAATGTAAGGTCGGGACGCGGGACAAGTCCCCTAAAATCGGGACTGTCCCGATAATATCGGGATGTCTGGTCACCCTATCCCATCTGGTTTACCCACACAGCCAAGCTCCCTCCACAGCCTGTTCCCTTCACATGCTTCTTCCTTATCAGCTGCTCCAAGATCTTTTTCTCTTCTTCAGGACTCCATTATAATTTGTTTTAATTACTGGAACATCCTCCTCTCAGGCCTCCTACACACACTGCCCTCTTCAATTGTTAACACAAAATGCAGCTCCAAAAGTAACCTTCTTAAGCCATCAATTTAATCATGTCACTCCCCTCTTCTAATCCACCAGGGCTCCTCATCCACTAGTTCATCAAATTCAAACTTCTGGGTTGGGATTCACAAAAGTACTCGGTGCCTAAACCTCACTTTTGGCTCCACTATAATCCACAACCAGAACCCTGTAGGCACCTGAACTCACCACCTAAGTTTTTCCCAGGTAAAGTTTCCTTGGCACCTATGTGTCTGCCTTTAGGAATGCACACTGCTGCTTCACTCTGATCAGCTGGAGGTCTGTCTCCCACCTAAGTTAGTCACAAACCAGGGGGAAGACAGGCATTCAGTCACCTAAGTTGTATGCAAGCCCTCTGAGCACACCTACCAGATCAGGTCCCATTTAAATTCCAGCCAGAGGAGGAGCCACTGATTATTTTGCTTATTGACAAGAGTAGTGCCTGTAAGGCCTTTGTACCAGCCTTAGCATCACTGAGGCAAAGCCAGGAGAGGGGGGAGGTAGCGATCATGAGTGAGCCTGATTCTATTCCTCTCTGATATACTGGGGTAAATGTCTGATGGGGGCTGGGGGCGCGTAAGACTGCAGACTCTGCAAAAACACACCTGTATTACTAACAGCTTAAAAAGTGCTTGCTTAATGGTTTTTCTTCGATTGACGTGGTGTTGATGTAATTGTGTAGCAGTTACTAATATAAAAGGGATAGACAGGTCTGAGGAATTTGGATTTGACCTGGACAACTCTTGGAATCCCCAGCAACAGGCTGATAGTTGGCCACTTGAACTGTGTCGTTTGACCACTCAAGACCCCTCCAGATCGTGGATAACTATTGTTTGATTTTGTGTGATTTACACCAGCTATATAGCAAATGGAGGTGCTGTGTCTCTGTTGATTTATTTCCTGATACCACCTCGCAGAGAGTCTTTACTCTATGAGAGCTTTGGGTTTGGGGAACCCCAGGTAATACCACCACTGCCCACCTTTAGACTAGTGGATGGTTAGAGCACTCACCTAGGATGTGGATGACCCCCGTTCCATTCCTCACTCCTTTCTGCAAGAGGGGGAAGAAGGGATTTTAACAGGAGTCTCCCATTTCTGAGGAGAATGCTCTAACCCCTGAGCTATGGGATACACTGATGTGGGGATTCCCTTACTTTTTCCCATTGAAGCGGTTCCACTGTGGATAAATAACAACAGTGATTAGACCAGGGGGACTGGACCACACTGTCCTATTCTCTCTCTCTGGTCCAATGACTATTTATCCACAGTGGACCAGTCATTGGGCTGCGGAGAGAAAGAGAAAGTTGGAATGAGTCTGTAGCCCAGTGACTAGGGCATCCACATGAGAGTTGTGAGAGGCTGGGACCAGTCATTCTGCTTCAGTTACTCTTTCATTATTTATCCACATTGGAATAGCTTCAACAAAAGGGACTGAGGGAAGCCCACAGACTAGCCAATAGCTCAGTGGTTAGAGCACTCCTCCCCCTTCAAATCTTTTCTTTCCCTCTGTCTGAGAGGAGGGGAATTGAACCTAGGTCTCCTACATCCTAACTAAATGCTCTGACCACTAGGCTAAAAGCTATAAGGTAGGCACCACCACTTCCTCTTCTGGTGGTTTAGCGTGGAGCAAGGCAGGCGCCTGACTCATTTCCACAAGAAACACCTTAGACACCTAAGCTGTGTGATTTTAGGCAGGGGATCACTAAACTGAGCTCAGTGCCTCACTGCAGCCTAGGCTTAGGCACTTCTCTTCCACCATTGCAGCTCTCCTCCTGCTCAGAGTCACAGTACGGCTGCTTCGTGACTCAGCCGTCCAGGCAAGTCACACTGTGATTCCCATTCCAGGGGAGTCTTTCAAAGTCTTCACTGTCCCAAGCAACACTACTCTGCAATAGATAGCAGGGAAACCCAGGCCCATCCTCTACACTGGGTTCCAGTCCAGGGCCCTATAGCTAGCCATTAAGGTCTGAGTCTTACTGCTCTTTTCCCTGTACTACTTCCCACCATGCTTCTTTAAGCTTTTCCTTCACCACCCTTCCTAGGCAGACCTCCCCCTCTTTGGTTTACTAGGTAAACCCTTCCTGATAGGAAACTATCCCCCCTTCTTTCTCTTTTATTGCAGGGAGAGAGAGTGCAAACCTCCTGACACTATTGGATGTGGACCAGTGGATGTGTTATTCCTTGACTTTAGAAAAGCTTTTGATACGGTCTCCCACAGTATTCTTGCCAGCAAGTTAAAGAAGTATGGGCTGGCTGAATGGACTAGAAGGTGGATAGAAAGCTGGCTAGATCGTCGGGCTCAACGGGTAGTGATCAATGGCTCCATGTCTAGTTGGCAGCCGGTATCAAGCGGAGTGCCCCAAAGGTCGGTCCTGGGGCCGGTTTTGTTCAATATTTTCATTAATGATCTGGAGGATGGTGTGGACTGCATTCTCAGCAAGTTTGCAGATGACACTAAACTGGGAGGAGTGGTAGATACGCTGGAGGGTAGGGATAGGATACAGAGGGACCTAGACAAATTAGAGAATTGGGCCAAAAGAAACCTGATGAGGTTCAACAAGGACAAGTGCAGAGTCCTGAACTTAGGATGGAAGAATCCCATTCACTGTTACAGACTAGGGACCGAATGGCTAGGAAGCAGTTCTGCAGAAAAGGACCTAGGGGTTACAGTGGATGAGAAGCTGGATATGAGTCAACAGTGTGCCCTTGTTGCCAAGAAGGCTAACAGCATTTTAGGCTGTATAAGTAGGGGCATTGCCAGCAGATCGAGGGACATGATCATTCCCCTCTATTCGACATTGGTGAGGCCTCATCTGGAGTACTGTGTCCAGTTTTGGGCCCCACACTACAAGAAGGATGTGGAAGAATTGGAAAGAGTCCAGCGGAGGGCAACAAAAATGATTAGGGGGCTGGAGCACATGACTTATGAGGAGAGGCTGAGGGAACTGGGATTGTTTAGTCTGCAGAAGAGAAGAATGAGGGGGGATTTGATAGCTGCTTTCAACTACCTGCAAGGGGGTTCCAAAGAGAATGGATCGAGACTGTTCTCAGTGGTACCAGATGACAGAACAAGGAGTAATGGTCTCAAGTTGCAGTGGGGGAGGTTTAGGTTGGATATTAGGAAAAACTTTTTCACTAAGAGGGTGGTGAAGCACTGGAATGGGTTACCTAGGGAGGTGGTGGAATCTCCTTCCTTAGAGGTTTTTAAGGTCAGGCTTGACAAAGCCCTGGCTGGGATGATTTAGTTGGGAATTGGTCCTGCTTTGAGCAGGGGGTTGGACTAGATGACCTCCTGAGGTCCCTTCCAACCCTGATATTCTATGATTCTATTGCCAGCCTTAATGGAAGCCCTACCTGTTCCCTCATAAATCAGCTTCCTTCTAATTAGCATCCTCCACACAGCCTAAATCTCCTGTTTCCAGCCTAATTGGCTGATTGGGCCCACCTGGCCTAATTCAACTCTTTCAGGCCTGGTGGGGAGTACACTCCTTCACATTTACCCAGAATCAAATTGTCTTGATACAAGTTGCATATTATTGGTCTTCCTTTGCCTAACTTCAGTCTATCCACCTTTAAATTGTGAGTTCCTGTGTTCTTATGAGTCCTGCTCTGAGTAATTGCCATACTGGATCAGACACATGGTCCATCTAGTCCACCTAGTCTCTGCTAGTGGACAGTATCTCCCTCTGGTGTATCTGGTGCAAGAAACTTAATATCTTTCTAAAGTCTTATGTTAGCATTACATATTATAAGTCTGGATAGTCTTATCCATAAGTATTTCATCTCTTTTTGAATCTTGCTACATTTTTAAACTCAGTGGCATCCTCTGGCAATGAGTTCCACAGTTTAATTATGCATCATGTGAAAAAAAACATTTCCTGTTATCTGTTTGGAATTAGCCACCTTTTAATTTAATTGGATGTCCCCTTGTTCTTGTGTTATGAGACAGGGAGAACAGAAGTTCCTGCCCTACCTTCTCTACACAATTAATTACATGTTGTTATCAGCTTTGCCCGTTACTTTGGGGTATCCTCATTTATTAGGGTTACTCTTCTGGGGAGAGGGGTTCTGTACTTCTATCAATGTACTGCTTGTGTCACTTATACGGAGCTCTACTTCTCCCTGCTGCAAGTTCCCTCCCAGTAGAGCGATCCTGCAGGACCTAGGTTCCCCAGGACTGGGTTCTTCCAGCCCCAGAATCAGACGAACACACACACACACACACACACATTAACAGAGTGCGTCTGAGAGGACCGAATTAATCAGCACTCCCAAGCTGACCCCTTATATGTCCCTGGACTCAGTAAGCTGGGTCAAGCAGCACTTCCAAGCTGTCACCCTCATATGCCATGGGCACCAACCAGAATAGAGTATGCCTGAGCAGGCTGGGTCGAGCAATACTTTCAATCTGCCACCCTCATATGCCCCTGGACTCAGCAGACTGGGTTGAGCAGCACTTCCAAGCTGCCACCCTCATATGTCCCAGGTTCAGCATGTCCCTATCCCCACTTTCACGTTACAGTTGTTCTGGTAGTAACCCACTTGATGAGCAAATCCCACAGGATTTTTGGGCACTGCAGGGATCTTTTAGCTTAGGTACGAGAAGCGTTGCTGCAGAGCAAATGAGGAAACCAAAAAAACACCCATGGGGGGGTGGGGAGAGAGAGAGAAGCAACCAGCTTAATCATGAAAGTTATTTATTGCCAGGTAGTAACCATAGGGGAGCCAAACAAACAAAACAGTTATAATATTACATCTAACTTAAACTTGATTATAAAAGTCAGGTTTAGAAAACTATAACTGATCACACAAGTCAGGGTCAGTAGGCTATACTGAGAGAGAGAGAGAGAGAGAGAGAGAGAGAGAGAGAGAGAGAGAGAGAGATGGGTTCTCACCACTCTGTGAAGCTTGAATCGATCGGGGGTCCCAGGTGGTGGTGGTAGCTGAAGGTCCGGAATGCTGGAGACAGGCAGAGCCCCCAGCATGATCAGTCAGGAGATGAAGTCCCAATGGAACTGATGCAGATTTTGGATCTAGGCATCAGAACACTTACTTGAGCATGGGTAAGGGTTTTTTGTAGAAAAACAACAGTGGTTCAAGGGAGAACACTAGATTTGTTTATGTGTAAACTGATGGCTCAAGGGAGTATACCAAAGTTGTTTTGTTCAGGTTAGACAATGGGAGCTGATCATTCCTGGCTCTGGGCAGTGTTCCATGGAGGGAGCTCACAATGCAATTAGGGAGCTTTACTATTTTGGATACCAATAAAGGATTTATTACTAGAATTGGTCTGATAACTACTGAGCTGGGTGTGTGCAGGTGTGGGTTCATTAACATCTGGAGCAGAGATCCCCCATCATGCAGCGCTTCCCAGCTTTTCTGGTCCCAGAGTTCTGTGCAGTTCTTGCTTTCGAATCTCTGTTCTCCATTCTGTATGCTAATGGAGAGGCCTCCTTGTCCCATCTTCGATGCTAATGAGGCATGGGGAGTTTCCTTAATCCTGTCACCCTTATCCCAGGGATTTAGGTGTGTCTCCCACTGCCTTTTCATTGCTTTTTGTAAGTCTTTCTTCTGATCGGTTTTGGTTCAAGCAGAGGCTGGTTTTGGGGGGAAGGTCTTTTGTGAGTCAGACAGGCTGGGTACTGCGCCCTGGTTCTCCAAGAACACAGAGCTGATAGGTAATAAGTCCCCCCGCTGATGGGGTGCTTGTGACAAGCGAGTATCCCCATCACATCCTTACTCCGTGGCACTGGGTCTGATCTTCAATCCATTGCAGCCGCCGCATCGGTCACTGGATCCAACAAACCAGTAGAACCAGACCAATTGCTAGTATAATTTGGAAACCGATGATCACCACAATGGGGTGAAGCATGATATTTAAAAGACCAGTTGCACTGGGGCTCCACCCAAGCAAAGTCTCCCAACAGGAGTGATGGCCTGTGTTTTTAACTGTAGCTGCTAGACTAGAGATCTGCTGGGTGTGGTGTTGAATCTCGAGTTTGCCATTCTCCCGCAAAGTTCGAAGCTTCTGCAGCTCAGTTTGTAAGTAGGGATGAGTTAATAGTCCCTTAATGGCAGTAAGACCCATTCCCAGTGAAATGGAGGAAACCTCCTTGTAGAGCTCAGGATAGGCTTTCAAATGTTGTACAGTCCATATAGGCACAGTAAATTTAATATTGCAACTAACAATAGTGGTTACATTACAGAAACAGCGATTAACATAAGGCACCATGGGTTGAATCCAACGTCTATTAATCAATACAATATTACATCTCGTTCTTACACACACACATGCTTTACCAATATAGATAATAACAGACCCCTCTTCCTGGATAACTTCGAATGAACAGTGAGACTTATTCCCAGGTTGTGGGAGGAAGCATTTATCATGTCCCTCCAATCCTTGGTCTTCACAGATATAGCCCAAACCTTCTTTTCTCCTATACCCCTTTATATTTACTGTGTTCCACACATTATCTTTCTGCCAGGCCCAAGTGTTAGGATCTCTGGAATACGTTACTGAGTTATCATTAATCTGTAATCCCAGTGGGACTACTGGGTGGATTACTCTAATTTCTTTGCCTGCCACAGTTATCAAGAATAACTGCAAGCTTTGCTGGTGGTGATTGTTCGAAGCATTAATTAGTCTCTACCAGGGCCGGAGGACTAATTCTTCCTCCGTTACATGGGGCCAAATCAAGTTGATTGCCTCCATGGAATTTGCCCTACTATGTCTTGCCAAATCATTCCCATGATTATGTTCTGGATGAGAGGTGTGATCGAATCACTTAATTCCCTTTTTACTCTATTTACATGGTCAGCCCCTTGCCACATTCTTACCCATTCATCCCAATCCTTATGGCTAGTTCCAGTCCAGCATACAGGTGCTATGTGAGAGATATTCATGCCTTCTAAGTGGATTTGAACCTCCTTCAGAGAAGTCTGAGGTTGAAGAACCAAATGATCCAATTTCAACACATGGGGTCCTGAAATTGGGGCTCTTAAACATTGGAGGGGAGCGAGGTTTGTGATCAGAGGGTCAAAATTTAAAACTGTTTTTTGTTGTTGGCCCAATTCCATTCTGTACAATCCAGGCTCATGGAATCCCTCCGAAATGGCAATGTGCCCATAGAATTTAAACCAAATTGTTGGCATGAGCTTGTCATAATGTGTGCCCTTTAATGGAACTACCCAGTCTGGGGGACCTTGCTGAATCAGGTCATGTCCAGCTAAAGTCCAGTTCAGCGGTTCCCGGTTTACGAGGAACCATGTGATATTCTTGCCTGCTGGCATGATCAGAGACAGCTGCAGTTCATCTCCAGGTAATGGAGATGTCCAGGTTTCGATGACAATGATGACACGTAGGGGCATGGTTGCTCCCCAAACAGCGGAGGAAACCAAGATTATCCTGCACCTTCCACCACCCGGGAGGCTGTCACTGGTTGCGTTTGATGGTGTACGTCACTTTCAAGACCACAATGGCTTACAGAAGAATGGGATGGAGTCTGGTGTGGTCTTAGTTTCATAACAAAACTTGAGTGACTCCCCAGTGGCGCTCTGTGTGCAATTGGCAATGCTTTCCCAGGGGCAACCCAAGGAGTTGCCAGCAGCGTAGAATTGGTAGCGATGCTGCAGGGCCAGGGGGTTGCTCCCATTTCCATAGAATCCATGCATGTGGCACAGCAATTTTACTTCCTGGGCTCCAGCTGGCAAGCACCTCCAGAGGTTCAGAGGGATCACAGGTTCAGCATAGAGCCTGGACAGCATCAGACTCCAGACACTTATGAACAGCAGGGTGCTGGTGCAATGGTGGGATGTCATGACTCGTGTAAAGGACCAGTGAGGGGGGTGGGGAAGAGAGAACAAACTCCCACACTGCCCCCGTATATACTGGGAGAATCTGTGACCAATATTGCAGGGTGAACATGAAGCAGTGACCTACGTGAGGGTGGCCATACTAAATCAAGGACTTCTCTGGCCTTTTCCTACCTCAACATCAGGGTAGGCACTGACAAGCCCACCCGGCGTGTTTTTTCCAATGGCCCCAAACCATTCCTTCTTGCTAGCCAAGAAGGGTGGCTGGCAGGTGGAGAAGACAGTTATAATATTCCTTGAGAGTCAGGTGGTTTACCCTTCCACTCTTTGAGCTGTGAGGAATTAAACCATTTCCGCCAGGGTTTCCCATTTTTTCCATTCAGGATATCTACCTGATAAACACTGCGGCTGGCCCAATTCACAATAAAGCAGGGGCTATCCCAGGTGTGTGTCAAAGAGTGCTCCTTTACTGAAAATCTTCTGTACATTACGGGTTGGCCTAATTCCCATATTAAAGGAGGTTTTCCCCAGCCTAGTTTTTTGTTCATGTTTTGCTGTACTATGCCTAGCTGTGCTGCCACTCACTTGTGTAAAGCAGCTATCACCTCTACTAAGGTTTGTACCCATACATCTGTTACCACCTTCCCTTCCCAGGCACTAGGCAGTTCCACTCCCAACTATCAACTTTCAGGCATGCGCATTTGCCTTCCAGTCATAACTTCAAAGGGAGTGTACCCATGAATCTCCTTAGAGCCTCTTAGAGCAGTGGTCCCCAACCTTTTTGTGGCCAATAGTACATTCATGTTTTCAGAAGAGTGTGGTGGGCGCCAACAATTTTTCAAGGCTTATTTTGTATTTGTACATTAAATAATACAAAAAAATCATATTTAATATTACATAATATATGAATCCATAAGATAAAAAAGGTAATTTTACATGTAAAAGGTATTAATTAAATTATTCAGCAATTACTCTTTCACCTTACCATGTGAATTTGCTCTTTTTTATCTACCTGTAAGAAAAATTAAGGAGTTTTTACAAAATAAATATCATAAGGGCATAATGATTATCCGTTATACAAAACAAATGGTCGCCTTCTACAAGGTCGATAGCGGCTTCCACCCTAGCAAACATAATACAACATATATACACAGCTGATGCGGCGATGGTAGTCATGTTTATCTAAGAATGAAGAGAGAGAAAACACCATTAGTACAGATCAGATAAGTTGATCTCCCCTCCATTCCTTTAATTGACTGCTGTGGTAGCATTTTATTTTAGTTCCCCTTTTTGCAGGAACTCGAACCTGGTACACTGAAGCACTAGCTCTGTTTGTTATGATTGCCGGATCCACCCAGCGAGGACTAAGAATATGCCCTTTTTCTGAGTAGTGTCGGAACATAACTTTAGTGCCAACCTCCCATCCCACATCATTAACATGTCCCAAACAATTAGTTACTATCTGATTGCTCGCCTTAGTTGAAGGGCTACCTGATGTTGTATGTCGCTGATAGTATTTAACAGTTGATGCATATATAGATCTATCTGTACCCTGGGTTGATATTCATCTGGCGGGACTCCTCCCACCTGTGATTAATGTGCATAAGTCTTGTCAAGTACTGTCAGGCTAAATACTGTTAGGCCTCAACCTTCCGGAAGTTGTAAGAAGCGAGTACAGTTGAATCCTGCAAGCCTAAGCATAATCTAGCAAGGAAGCTTTATAGACTAAAAAGGAAACTCTGTAAAGATAAATACAGATTTGTGGTTACTATGCTCTGCAACCAAATACCTTTTTGAGCTAACTCGAGCATTTTTGAGTCTAGCAAATTGCCCACAATTAGTCACATAGAGAAGAGATGAGCTGAGCAGAGGTGCACAGTTCATAAGATCAAGACAACCACAAATACCACACTGAAACATTTGGCCACCTTCATTGGTTGACCTGTTTTGAAACACGGCCAGCAAATACCGTATAAAAAAGGTGCAAAGACGCAAGTGTGTGTGTGTATTGACCTAAAAGCGATCACTCTTTGTCAGGCTCACATACACCCCCTGAACCAAAGGGACTTGCGCTTCACCGACTATCTGTGCCTGGCCAGTGCAGGAAACGGTCAACTGAAGGTAATGTATCTTTAGAAGAACGCAGGGTAAGGTTTTGAAGTAAAGAGGTCTGGTTGTGCTTGAGCTAGTTAATCTTAAGTCTGTATTAATACTATAGTTTAATTATATTAGTAATAATAATATATGGAGATATACCTATCTCATAGATCTGGAAGGGACCTTGAAAGGTCATCAAGTCCAGCCCTCTGTCTTCACTAGCAGGACCAAGTACTGATTTTTGCCCTAGATCCCTAAGTGGCTCCCTCAAGGATTGAACTCACAACCCTGGGTTTAGCAGGTCAATGCTCAAACCACCACGCTATTCCTCCCCCCACAAATTGTTTAAGTTGTTTAAAAATAGTAGTAGTCAATAGTTAATCAATATATAGTAACTGGATATGTTTTGTGCCTTGCTGAAAGCAGGTACAGCGCTGGTGAAGCTGGTAGTTTATAAATCATAGTAACTTTGCAAGTCGCTGTGCCTGTCATCAGTATAAGTTACCATCAAGTTTATCATAAAAGTCAATAAAAGTTTATGTTGTTATGTAAGGTTATAGGTAGGTTAAGGTTAGCAAAATATCGTTAATCAATGTATTAGTATTACATATAGAATTGTATTTGTTGAGGGTGGTTACAGTACATGTAAAGTTGCTAGGCAATCAGTAATAGTAGCGTTGCATGTACTTGTGACTATTTTCAATATTATTTACCTTCATATGTGCACTTATAGGAATAGGTAGTTAATGCATAATATTACTTGTACTTGTCTTCAGTATAACTTGCCATTTGTATTAATCCTCACTCAGTGCTGGTCTTTAATTCTGTTTTTCTTATTCCGTCTGTGTTGCCTTTATAGTCGTAAGTCATTAAAAACCTTTCTTGAGGAATAATTAGTTGTTTAATTTCTCTTTTGCGGACACTACTCAACCTCATTACATCTGTGTTGGGTGGTGGGAAGTAGCGATCACCCAGAGCCCCACTAGGGCCCTGACGTGAGCCCCCCTAGGGCTCTGACGTGTGCCTCCTCCTTCCATTAATCTCCACACCACCCACCAGAGTTCATGTGTACGCATGGCTCTACCTGTTAATACCTCATGGGGCAAAAACCCTTGCACAGTTCGGGTGGATCGCATAGCCATAAGGAAGTAAGGTAGCTTGCTATCCCAATCCCTTCCCTGTGCATATATAAGCTTTGGAAGAGCCGTCTTAATGGTCCTATTAGACCATTCGACTATCCCAGAACTTTGTGGGTGGGCAGCTATGTGCAACCGCTGCTTGATGTTCAATGCAGTGCATAATGCCCTAGTTATCTCCCCCACAAAGTATGGCCCTCTATCTGAGTCTATCTCAGCCGGGAGGCCAAATCGAGAAAAAGTTTGTCCATCAAAACACGGGTAGTGGTTAGGGCAGTCATAGGCCCCAACTTTTCCCTGCGCCGGTGGGTGCTCGCGCCATCCCTTCCCTGGCCCTGCCTCGACTCCACCCATGCCCTGCCCCTGCCCCACCCCCATTCCAACCCTTTCCCCAAAGTCCCCACCCCAACTCCGCCCCCTCCCTTCCCCTATTGGACTCCTTCCCCAAATCCCTGCCCCAGCCCCGCCTCTTCCCCGAGTGTGCCGCATTCCCCCTCCTTTCCCCTCCCCCCCAGCGCTTGCCACTGCGAAACAGCTGTTTCACGGCGGGAAGCGCTGGGAGCTAGGGGGAGAAGCAGTGCGCTCAGGGGAGGAGGCGGAGGTGGAGTAGAGACGGAGGTGAGCTGGGGTGAGGGGGTGGGGCGGGGAGCTGCCGGTGGGTGCAGAGCACCCATCAATTTTTCCCTGTGGGTGCTCCAGCCCCGGAGCACCCACGGAGTAGGCGCCTATGAGGGCAGTCACATTCCACATAGGGTACGCCTCCACCCATCGCGTGACTACATCAACCACAGCCAAGCAATACAGGTTGCCCCGCTTTGACCGTCGGAGTGATCCTATAAAGTCAATTTTCAGGCGATATCACAGTCCATCTGATAGATGATGGTACATTGGGCATTTGATGGGCCGAGTATCAATATTATTTTCTGTGCAACGGAGACATGACCTGATATAATTGGCCACGTTATCTTTTATATTTGGCCATCAAGTGACTCTAGAAATTCTATCCAGATTCTTGGAAGCCCCATAGTGTCCCTGACTGTGAGCTAATGTGATTAGCTCTTTATGCAAGCTAGTTGGCATGACTAACACAGGTATCTCACAGTCCCATGGTTTCGCCAATATCAACCCATTAGTGTCTTTCAATATGGCATACCCCTGGTGTTTCTCCTCTTTAAGAATGGCTTGAAAATCCTTATCCTGCTGTTGGAGGGTTTGGATGTCAGTACCTACAGATACGTCCGGAAGTAGCATTTTGATAACAGCAGCCGCAATAGGAGTCCTAACCCAGAGGTACTCAGATCCCAATCTGGCAGCTTGCTTTGCCAGAAGATCATCCTGACTACTGAGTTTTGCCAATACTGATCCCTCTTTAGTGTGAGCCTTCACCTTCAACATATGTGTCTGACCATCTCAGGAAGAAGCTAGCTGCCAAGCATGATTCAGGTAAGTAGCATACTTAACAGGATTCCCATCAGTGGTATTCATCCCTCTGTTCTTCCAGATAGGAATCCAGCTGGTGAGTGCCTGGGTGACCCAACTGGAATCGGAGCACAAACATACGTTTGTATCTTGTGCTTCCTCTGATAATACTGCCAGGACAGTGACCAACTCTGCAGCCTGTGCCGAAGGCGACCTGACTGTTCCCTGCAAGATTCTCTGTGACCCCTCCTGGATTGCGGCATAGCCTGCAACAGGATGCCCTTTGTGGTAATACGCGCTCCCATCCACTGCCCAAACCATTAGCCCTTTCTGCTGTAACTCCTCCCAAGATGTCGCCAGTAAAAAGAAGGATTGTAGTTCTGACTCAGGGTCTGGTAGCAGGCGTTCATGTTCATGTCCTTCCATAATGAGAGCGTAAGAGAGAATTCCCATATGGGGGATCTTTTCGGTACGAAGATCTCTATTAATCAAGCTTAAGGTCCATCCCGCAAGCCTAGGCGATGATACTCTGCCTTCATTAATATGCCCAGACATAACATATTTCACCAGGGTGTGGCAAGTCCTGACCACAATGGGAGCTGTGCCAATTAGATACTCCCAATGTGTCAGAGACCACACCAGGGCAAATACATCACGCTCACAGGCAGAGAACCTTGCCTCAACCTCATTGAGGGTTTTGGATCCATAAGCTACCGGTCTTAATTGGTCAGCTTGTTTTTGTAAAAGAACCGCACCAATGCTCACCAGAGTCGTTGCAATCTGCAAGTAAAACAATAGGCCTTGTCGTGGGTAAGCTAGCGCTGGTGCAGCCATTAGGGCCCTTTTTGGAGAGTCTAAAGCATTTTGCTCCTCTGTTTCCCATTTCCATGGAGTATCCTTTTTGAGAAGCTGGTATAAGGGTTTGGCAATACCAGCATAATTCTTGATAAACTCCCAGGAAAACCCAGTCAATCCCAGGAATGATCAAAGTGTGGAAACGTCTTTTGGAATTTGCAGTTTAGCAATAAGTTCCACACTGTTTCTATCCGGGGACTTTCCCTCTTGGCCCAAAGTGACGCCCAGGTAAGACACAGTCTGTTTTACCAGCTGTGCTTTTTCTGGATTCACCTTGAATCCAGTGTCCTGAATTGCCTGAATAACCTGCTCAAGGACCGACAAATTTTATTCTCGGGTATCAGTATATCATCAATGTAACTGAGAACTTGCTGATGACATCCTAATTAATGCTTGGCACATTGCGTGCACTCAGTGACATATCGTGGGACTGTTGTGTAGCCCTTGTGGAGTGCATGTGAAGATTAATTCCCTTCCTTCAAAAGTGAAGGCAAATTTATGTTGGTCCGCATCTTGGACCGGTATGCTTAAAAAAGCATTTGCGAGGTCCAGAACACTGAACCAACGAGCACCCCCATCAATGGCTGCCATTAATTCCTGATATTTGGCTACCACCAGTGCCAAACAAGGAGTCACCCTATTTAGTTCCCGATAATCCACCATTAGCCTCCAAGTATGGCTATCAGCTTTTCTTACAGGCCATACCGGGGAATTACAGGGGCTATTTGTAACCTTTAAAACTCCTTGGGCCTCTAACGACTCAACTGCCTTCCTGACACTTGGAATAGCTTCTTCTGGAAAACAATATTGCTTTAATGATCGGGGATTTGGTCCAGGAATGCTAACCTCCCCTTTCACTAAGCCACAATGGAGCTTATGTTTAGCAAAGGCATCTGGGTACCTAAGTAGGATAGCTCCTATCTCGGGTTCTTGGGGCGGTGGACTATACCCCTCCATTGCCTTTACAGCCGCTACTCGGTGTACAGCAGGGACAACTGTTCCTACCTGATCGGTGTATTTTGTAGGCAATAGCCAGTAATTGGATAAATCAAAGACCACCTTTAGCTGTTTCAGGAGAGCACTACCCAGAATTCCAGTGTCCCCTAGGTGGTGAACCCCAAAGGAGGCCTGGATTGATAAGGGTCCTACCATGCAGGTGACTGGCACAGTGAAAGGAATAGTAGTGTGATCCCCTCCTGCGTAGCCTTCCACACTTTTTGAAAAGGCCACAGGAATAGATCTCACCTTCTCATTCCCATCCTTACAGAGGATAGACACCTCTGCCCCAGTGTCTACTACTTCCTGTTTGAAACTGCCAAACTCCCAACTGAGAGTTAAAAGAGTGACTGGCTGACACCAGCCGTCATTGTAAATTCTAGCAGAGCTGAGAGTGGCCGAGGAATTGGGTGTGAGTCATAAGAGGCTGGCAGGCCCATCCCCCTGCGTTTGCATTGTCCGCTCCTGGTGAGCAACAAGCCACTTGTCAGCTCTGGGGTGGGGAGCCCATCTATATCTTGCTTACATTTGTAAGCCAATAGCTGTCCCCACACCAGCCTACGGAAAGCCCTGCAATCGTAGTTAGGTTGCCTTTGTTGTTTAGGCTGCCCCTTTGGTGAGTCCCTAAAAGCCAAACTCCCTCTCTGTTGAAAGGATGATTTACTCTTCTTCCACGCCGTAGGGCTTACACCTTCCTCTTTCCTATTGCTGGTGACAGCAGCGATCTTTTCCCCTTTGGGGTTAGAGAACACGCCCCTTTGGAGTTCATAGCCCTCCCTTAATTTATTCTCTATCTCCTGGATGGTAAGGAGATGGGGGTCGAAGGATCCCACCGCAATTCTGAGGGCTGGTGCTAAACTCTGAACCATGGCATCTGTGACGAGTTGGGTCACAGAAACCCCCTTGGGAGCTGCCACCCGATGTGCAAAGACTACCCCTGCTTCTGTTTTCCCTGCCAGCTCAGGACTCCAGCACCCTGTCTTGCTGAGCCAGACACTCCCGTCTGCTCCAACACAGACCCAGGGTCTGAATCACTTGTCCCAAAGCTGCAAGTTTACCTGAAAACAGCTCACAGAAGTGTGCTTGTCTTTAGCACTCAGATGCTCAACTCCCAATGGGGTCTAAACCCAAATAAATCCGTTTTACCCTGCATAAGGCTTATGCAGGGCAAACTCATAAATTGTTCGCCCTCTATAACACTGATAGAGAGAGATGCACAGTTGTTTGCTCCCCCAGGTATTAATACATACTCTGAGTAAATTACTAAATAAAAAGTGATTTTATTAAATACAGACAGTAGGATTTAAGTGGTCCCAAGTAGTAACAGACAGAACAAAGTAAGTCACCAAGCAAAATAAAATAAAATGTGCAAATCTATGTCTAATCAAACTGAATACAGATAATCTCACCCTCAGAGATGCTTCAGTAAGTTTTTTCTCAGACTGGACACCTTCCAGGCCTGGGCACAATTCTTTCCCCTGTTACAGCTCTTGTTGCAGCTCAGGTGATAGCTAGGGGATTCTTCATGATGGCTCCTCACTCCCTCTGTTCTCTTCCACCCCTTTATATATCTTTTGCATAAGGCGGGAACCCTTTGTCCCTCTGGGTTTCCACCCCCCCACCCCCACTGGAAAAGCACCAGGTTAAAGATGGATTCCAGTTCAGGTGACATGATCACATGTCACTGCAAGACTTCATTACCTACTTGCCAGCAAACACATATACAGGAAGACTCACAGGTAAACACAGCCATCTGCAGACAATGGTCCTTGTTAATGGGAGTCATCAAGATTCCAAACCATCATTAATGGCCCACACTTTACATAATTACAATAGGCCCTCAGAGTTATGTTTTATATTTCTAGTTTTAGATACAAGAGTGGTACATTTCTACAAATAGGATGATCACACTCAGTAGATTATGAGCTTTGTAATGATACCTTACAAGAGCCCTTTTGCACGAAGCATATCCCAGTTGCATTATATTCACTTATCATCAAATCTTTATAAAACTATCCCAGTTACATTATATTCACTTATTATCATGTTTTTATAAAACCATATAGACTGCACAACATCACAGCATCCTTAAACTCATTGGTGTCCCAGCCAGTACCATCCACCAGTAAATACAGGAGCTTTTTCCTTCCTAGTAGCGCTCCGGTCGCTCCTCCGCCTTTTGTCTTTCGGAGTAAAATCGACCTATGAGGCTACTCCGGGGGTAGAAAAACTGATATAAACCTGTATATATCTGAATGGGAGTTTGGAAATTGGCTGCCTGAATTTCAACTGGAAGACCTAAATACTCCTCTGGTCTAACACATTCTCACTAGAGCTGCCACGTCTCCAACCACAAGATTGGGGATGGCTGCAACCCTTGCCATCCAATCTATGGCGATTTCCCTCGTTAAAGGGCCAAGAGATTTCCCTAGGGCCCGCACTTGCTCAGGAGAGAATACCTTGCTCTCCCGTCTTGTCTCCCCACCTTGGCTGGTGTTTCCATCCCAAGTCACCACAGTAGTGGTGATCGGAGCCAAGGGGACTGACTCCTCCATTATACAAGGAGTTGATGGTATAATCTCCTTTTTTATAGCATTCCCATTTTTATTGGGCTTGGGCATATGCTCGGGACTACCATGGCTCTCCTCACTCTCACTCTCCGTGGAACTGAGCTTCGGAGGGAAAGGATCAGCCTGGAGGGCCCTGATAGTTCCCTTTGAGCGAGCCGGTCAAGCTCAAAGTCGTGCTTCACGCCTTTGACAGCCTCTGTGGTTAGCTTAGCTGCTTCCCCCATACCCTCCTGCATGGTCTTGATCAGTTTCCTTAAAGCTGCTTGAGTCTCCTCAAGCTGTTTGGTCACAGTTTTAACCTCTTGTTCTTTTTCAGAGAGGTGATTGGTCAAATCCTGGATTTGAACGGTCATCCTCCCTACCTGTGTTGCTCCCGCGGAAGCTTGATCATTCAGTGTTTCTATTTTGGAGGATAGCTTCCCCACTTCAGCTTCTTGAGCTAATGTTTGAGCTCTGGCATCTGCTATTTGTTTATCCTTCTTGGCTACTGTGTTTAGAAGTTCCTCAGTTACTGACAGGAGACCAAACAGCAATGCCCGCTTTTGCTTTTTGTGAGACGGTCTCGGTCGTCCATCCACAAAACCTGCCCACAGTTGTTGTAAGGTGCTCCAAGCTTCCCGCCCCTGGAACACCCCTAGCCTCTAGGGATCATCTCCCTTGGCTAGTCTTTTCACTGCTGCCCTAATGGGTGCATCCTCCTCAGATGCTGACCCTGACCCGAAACAGTTCACCCAAGCGCACATAGTAATTTATTATAAGGTGAGCTCTATTGCTGTATGAAAGGAACCTTAGCTCCTTCCCAGTGTGTCCTACTTTTCCGCGGCTGGACGGCTCCGCGAATGAGAGGGGTTCCCCCTTCTCTCAGGCCCCTGCTGGGATCACTTAGTGCAGCGGGAAATGCCCACACACACACCCAAGCTGTGCTGCAGCAATGCTCCGCTGTTTGTGAGCGCCCTCTAGCGGACCCTCCACTGTTATTGCAGTATGTACAGTGAGGCTTCTGCCAGACAGCACCCCTCACGACCCCTCCTTTGGAGCAAGAGACCTCTTCCGGTTTCCCACCACTGTGTACCCGTGCTCCCCAGGGCACGCTCACTCCCACTTCCAACCAGCTCCATCATGGAAGATCGGCTCCTGCAACTATGTGTTTAACCTCCCTTGTGGAAACAGGAAACATTATGCATGTGTGGCCAATCAGGGTTGAATGGGTTTTGGGGCTCAGCATCAGGGGGTATCTCTATTTTCCCGGGGGGTCCAAATTGCAATACTTTCTCAACCTTACAGCCACTACCACCCCGTTATGGGCGCTAAGTTGGGCACGCAATTTACTAATCTCTGCCTCACACTTCTGATGGCCTGCTGCTGCCTTGGCTGCCTTATTCTCATCTACAAGGAAATGAGTTGCTGCTCTCACTGCTTCTAACAAAATTTTTGTGTGTGTTATCTCTTTCCTATACTGTTCTGCATTCCTGCTGGCCTTGTCTCTCTCCTGTTGCATATCTATAAGTACAGTCACTATTTTAAGCTTTTTTGCTATAAATTCACACCTGTCTGTGTCACATTTGTTCAAACGCTGTTGTAACTACTTTTTCCTCCAGCTCCAGTTCCTGCCTTCCCTTTACCATTTCAACCATGTCCAGACATGCATAAAATAATGCCCATGCAGCAGCCGCATCCTTTATGCTACCCCGTGGCTTAAAGGTTGTGCAATATTGTTCAAAGCTCAGACTCGCTTCAATCAGGGGATTCTCACCCTTAAAGCACCCTCTTTCCCAGGGGCATTTCCCCTTCTTCATTACCCATCTCTCTAATCTGTTGGTTTTCTCCCGTCTCAAACGAGCAGCTAATGGGTTTTTTTTAGCCATCTCTACTTCCCTTATCTCACTAATGATCCCTACCAAAAGCCCTTTCATGCAGTCACAGTATTGCTCTAAAATCTTTACTTTTAAGGCACAACTCTTAACTCCTTATTGCACGGTCCTACAGTTATTCTAAGCAAGATTCCTAACTTAAAAATTACAGGATGTTACCAAATATTCTATGAGAGAGACACCTCGCTAAAGGAGTTTAGTCTGAAAAATGAAGAGACAGTTTGCGCAGGTCCGTGCCTCAGTTTCCCCACTCCGCAGCAACTACTGAACAAGTACCAGGTGATTAGGGTCACATGCTGCCTGTGTTCTTCCACCAGTTTGTTACCAGCTTTGCCCATTACTTTGGGGTATGCTCATTTATTAGGGTTATTCTTCTGGGGGGGGGGGTTCTGTATTTCTATCAATGTACTGCTTGTGTCACTTGTGTTCTCATACAGAGCGCTACTTCTCCCTGCTGCAAGTTCCTTCCCAATGGAGCTATCCTGCAGGACCTAGGTTCCCCAGGGCTGGGTTCTTCCAGCCCCAGAATCAGACGAACACACACACACATTAACAGAGCGTGTCTGAGAGGACCGGGTTAATCAGCACTCCCAAGCTGACCCCTTATATGCCCCTGGACTCAGTAGGCTGGGTCGAGCAGCATTTCTAAGCTGTCACCCTCATAGGCCCTTGGATTCAGTAGGCTGGGTTGAACAGCACCTTCAAGTTGTCACCCTCATATGCCATGGGCACCGACCGGAATAGTGTACGCCTGAGCAGGCTGGGTCGAGCAGCAATTTCAATCTACCACTCATATGTCCCAGGTTTAGCGTGTTCCTATCCCTGCTTTCATGTTACAATTGTTCTGGTAGTAACCCACTTGATGAGTAAACCCCACAGGATTTTTGGGCGCTGCAGGGTCAGAAGGCTGTACTTAGAGAGAGAGAGAGAGATGAGTTCTCACCACTCCATGAAGCTTGAATTGATCAGGGGTTCCAGGTGGTGGTGGTAGCTGAGGGTCTGGAGTCCTGGACCCCCAGCATGATCCGTCAGGAGAAGATGAAGTCCCAATGGAACTGATGCAGATTTTGAATCCAGGCATCAGATCACTTACTTGAGCATGGGTAAGGGTTTTTGTAGAGAAACAACAATAGTTCAAGGGAGAACACTAGATTTGTTTATGTGTAAACGGATAGCTCAAGGGAATATACCAAAGTTGTTTTGTTCAGGCTAGACAGTGGGAGCTGATCATTCCTGGCTCTGGGCAGTGTTCCTTGGAAGGAGCAGAGATCCCCCATCATGCAGTGTTTCCCTGAGTTCCATGCGGTTCTTGCCTTGGAATCTCTGTTCTCCATTCTGTATGCTAATGGAGATGCCTCCTTGTCCCATCTTCGATGCAAATGAGGCTCGGGGAGTTTCCTTAATCCTGTCACCCTTATCCCAGGGGTTTAGGTGTGTCTCCCACTGCCTTTTCATTGCTTTTGTAAGTCTTTCTTCTGATCGGTTTTGGTTCAAGCAGAGGCTGGTGTGGGGGGAAGGTCTTTCGTGAATCAGACAGGGTAGATACTGCGTCCTGGTTCCCCAAGAACACAGAGCTGATAGGTAACAATGTATTATGTCCCCTTTTATCATCCTTCTTGAGAGTTTTGAAAATACCTAGTATACAGTGGGTACTTCAGCCGACAAATAAATAATAATAGCCCACAAAGCTTCTGTTCCATCTTGTTCACCATCAACAGAATTGTTTACTGTGTTCCAAATAGAGGACTGTAGAGAGGCTAGCCAGGGCTCGTCTCTCTCCGGGGCGCCAGGGAACCACACCGCCTCACTACCTTTGGGAATAGCTCTTGCAGGGATTTAGTCCGGCCGTGGGAGTCTTCCTCTATGGCCTTAGTGAAGGTACAAATAAACACAGTGAGCCCAGGCCCTGGGTCAGGGCGGGGCACTGGTGAGTCAGGCGCTCAAGCCCTCAGGCTGGGGATGAGCGGTAACAGTATATAAACAATAGGCCCAGGCCCTAGGTTCCAAAAGGCCTGGGAGAGGGGGAGACTGCCACCCACGGGTTGGGTGGCAGGGGGGACGCAGGCTCTCCCACTCCACTGTGTCCCAGCCCGGGGCCCTAGCAGCAGCAGAAGACCCGCTGCTGAGTCAGTGGGGATCCTGGCCACAACACATTGACATGGGCTCTGGCAGTGCTGCAGCCAGACTAGGGTCAGCTGCCCCCGGGCTACTTCTAGACTCCCCCTCTTGAGGTACCTGGGTCAGGGTGGTGTCCTCAAGGGGGTCAAGCACCATGGGTTCCTCGGGAGAGCTGGCCAGGGGTGGACTCGGCAACTCCTTCTGGTAGCTGGCATGGGGCAGGCTCAGCAACTCCCCTGGGTAGCTGGCACGGGGCAGACTTGGTAACTCCTCTGGGTAGCTGGCACGGGGCAGGTCGGGCCAGTCCTCAGGTTTTCCGCAGGCCACTGGGCTTTCCCAATCGTGAGCTAGGCTGGATGCGTCTGGCCTCCCTGGCTGCCTCCCCAGTGAGCCCTGAGGTTGGGCCTTTATACTTCCAGGGCAACGCCTGACCCTCTGGGGGGCGGGCTCAGAGCTCCCTGGCTCTGCCCACTCTGGTGTCCGGAAGGGCTCGTCTCTCTCCAGGGCGGCAGGGAACCACACCGCCTCACTACAAGGACCAATAAGTTACACCTATGGAAAACCACTGAAGAGCACATGTGGACCTAATTGGCCTTCAGAATCTTTATTTCAGATGATGTTGCGCAAGAGAGACTCCAGCCTGACTGTCAGATCCCAAACTGGATTTGCAGGACTGGCAGTTTAAAATATATTTTACTTGTGAACTGAGCACATGTGATCTGGAAGCCTGAGTGAATGAAAATTGAAATGCACCTTTTTTCTTCTTTTACAGTCACTCTTCATAGAGAATCTTCTATTATGTTATTAGATGGAACTCAAGTTTTGTATTAACAACAATTTATATTTTTTGTTAAACTTTTTATATTAGTCATAAAAATAGCAGCTGACAAATACATATACATAAAGTATGTCTGTATTTCTTGCAATATAATTTAGCCAAAGGAACTTAATTTTATATATGTAACCCTTCTGCCCATCTAAGTTGGCAGCAACAAGGGCCGGGTTCTGTATCTAGGGGTTCCGTTTCAATAACGCAATGCAAAACCGGCTCGAGCCCCCACCCAGTGACCTGGGACAATTACATACCACCCCCCTGGGTACCTCTAAGAGGCAATACTTCCCCTCTCGCAAGCACGGAGTCTGAGTGTAGCAGAAAATGTTGAATAACATGAGGTAAACGACATCAGCATAAAATTGGAAAAACACCACAAACAAGATTCATAACACAAACCATGAGCAAAACCCACCCCAGCAAATTCGGCTGTGTCCTTTCCCTTTGGCTCTTGAATCCAGCAACCCAAAAATCACCCAGAGTCCCCAAAGTCCAACACCCCCAAAGTCTCTTGGGTCCAGCAACCACCCAAAGTCCCAAAAGTCCAATAACCCCCCAAAGTCTCTGTCCCTGGTCAGTGCAGCCCCAGAGTAAAAGGGGGGGCACGCAGGGTGTTAAGGGGCACCTTACGTGATCCAAGGCTGGCCAGCCGTCTGTTTCTCCGTGGGTGCTCTGCCGCAGCCTTCACCACAAGCCAGTCCACTTTCCTGCCATCCCACGAACTACTCAGCTCTACAAGCTGCTCCGCTCCGCTCACTGACCTGTGAGCCCTTCCAGCCGTCCCCGCAAACAGCTCCGCCCGCCGTTCCTTGGGCCACTCCAACCGGCCCCGCAAGGCTCCGCGCTGCTCGCTGCTCCTGCAGTCGTCCCCACAAATTGCTCCACCAGCTGCTAAGCAATATAGCTTCAGGCTCCCCCACTCATTAACACAGCACTCAGTGATCTCAGCTCTTAATAACTTTAGCTCTTTTGTGATTTCAGCTCATAGTATAGTAGGGGAGCCCCAGTGCTGGTGCACCATTGGCCCAAAGTGAATTCAGCTCAGCAGCCTGTAACTAGACTCCTAATAGAATCAAAGTTAGCTCTGACATTCAACAGTGGAGAGAGAAGGTGGTGCAATTGGTGTTTCAAACCCTCAGAGGGGGGCCCATACCATCAGGCACAAATACCTGTCCCCATCCTCTCTCCATTCACTGGGTTTTGTAACCCATGCCCCTTGTCAAGCAAGTGCTACTTAGGTAATGGTGAAGGACTCACTCAGTCCTTCTGTCATACAACAGTTCCACTGGCCTTGATTCACAGAATCAGGGTAACAAAACTTTATTCTTCCTGCCCCAATAATAGAGAAACTGGGGATCCCACACCAGCCAAAGTAACCACTTTCAGTTGCTGTTGTTTCCTGCCAGGCGAGTGGGTGTGCCTATGCAAACAAGATCAGCCCCTGGAGTTCTTTTCCACACTCGCCATAATTCACCACCAGATGTCAGGGTAGAGCTCATCCTGACGCTGCTTACATATACATGCAAATATCTGAATAAAGAAAGCAGCCCTACAAGTATTTTACACTTGTTTTATACTGCAGTAAAAAGACAACAATACAATCAGCAACACTGAAATAAGAGAACATAAGAAAAGAGAATCTGGACATGTACAATAATGTCTCTCTAGGGACTAAATGACAAAGGATACAAACAGTCTGCCATCCACAGATTGATCTTTAACCTCACATTTTTCCAGCTACAATAGGGTAGTAATTATATCCATATTATTCCTAATGTGTTATATTTCCCCAAGTTAAATTGCATTTAAAGCCACTTCCGCTAAATCTATACACCAGACTTTAAGAGCTGGAGTAATGTTAGTTCTCCATCTGTGCATATTAATAATTTATTGCATAATGTTGACAGCCATTTTAAACATCTATCAGTAATGCCTGCTACTCATGTATAATTATATTAAAGAACTAATGGGGACCTGAATGACTATTAATAATTCCAGATCTTAGTAATATGGGTCACATTCTACTCATTTACACCAGTATAAATTGGGTGTGACTCTTATGAAGTCAGTGAAGCTACTCCTGATATATAGATATTGATGAGAGCATGCCTATTATTTTTCAAAATCTCTCAAACTTTGGACATGATTAGTGGATAAGAACATAAGAACATAAGAACATAAGAAAGGCCGTACTGGGTCAGACCAAAGGTCCATCTAGCCCAGTATCTGTCTACCGACAGTGGCCAATGCCAGGTGCCCCAGAGGGAGTGAACCTAACAGGCAATGATCAAGTGATCTCTCTCCTGCCATCCATCTCCATCCTCTGACGAACAGAGGCTAGGGACACCATTCTTACCCATCCTGGCTAATAGCCATTTATGGACTTAGCCACCATGAATTTATCCAGTCCCCTTTTAAACATTGTTATAGTCCTAGCCTTCACAACCTCCTCAGGTAAGGAGTTCCACAAGTTGACTGTGCGCTGCGTGAAGAAGAACTTCCTTTTATTTGTTTTAAACCTGCTGCCTATTAATTTCTTTTGGTGACCCCTAGTTCTTGTATTATGGGAATAAGTAAATAACTTTTCCTTATCCACTTTCTCAACATCATTCATGATTTTATATACCTCTATCATGTCCCCCCTTAGTCTTCTCTTTTCCAAACTGAAGAGTCCTAGCCTCTTTAATCTTTCCTCATATGGGACCCTCTCTAAACCCTTAATCATTTTAGTTGCTCTTTTCTGAACCTTTTCTAGTGCTAGAATATCTTTTTTGAGGTGAGGAGACCACATCTGTACACAGTATTCGAGATGTGGGCGAACCATGGATTTATATAAGGGCAATAATATATTCTCAGTCTTATTCTCTATCCCCTTTTTAATGATTCCTAACATCCTGTTTCCTTTTTTGACCGCCTCTGCACACTGCGTGGACATCTTTAGAGAACTATCCACGATGACGCCAAGATCTTTTTCCTGACTCGTTGTAGCTAAATTAGCCCCCATCATGTTGTATGTATAGTTGGGGTTATTTTTTCCAATGTGCATTACTTTACATTTATCCACATTAAATTTCATTTGCCATTTTGTTGCCCAATCACTTAGTTTTGTGAGATCTTTTTGAAGTTCTTCACAATCTGCTTTGGTCTTAACTATCTTGAGTAGTTTAGTATCATCTGCAAACTTTGCCACCTCACTGTTTACCCCTTTCTCCAGATCATTTATGAATAAATTGAATAGGATAGGTCCTAGGACTGACCCTTGGGGAACACCACTAGTTACCCCTCTCCATTCTGAGAATTTACCATTAATTCCTACCCTTTGTTCCCTGTCCTTTAACCAGTTCTCAATCCATGAAAGGACCTTCCCTTTTATCCCATGACAGCTTAATTTACGTAAGAGCCTTTGGTGAGGGACCTTGTCAAAGGCTTTCTGGAAATCTAAGTACACTATGTCCACCGGATCCCCCTTGTCCACATGTTTGTTGACCCCTTCAAAGAACTCTAATAGATTAGTAAGACACGATTTCCCTTTACAGAAACCATGTTGACTATTGCTCAAGAGTTTGTTTTTCTATGTGTCTGACAATTTTGTTCTTTACTATTGTTTCAACTAATTTGCCCGGTACCGACGTTAGACTTACCGGTCTGTAATTGCCGGGATCACCCCTAGAGCCCTTTTTAAATATTGGCGTTACATTAGCTAACTTCCAGTCATTGGGTACCGAAGCCGATTTAAAGGACAGGTTACAAACCTTAGTTAATAATTCTGCAACTTCACATTTGAGTTCTTTCAGAACTCTTGGGTGAATGCCATCTGGTCCCGGTGACTTGTTAATGTTGAGTTTATCAATTAATTCCAAAACCTCCTCTAGTGATACTTCAATCTGTGACAGTTCCTCAGATTTGTCACCTACAAAAGTCAGCTCAGGTTTGGGAATCTCCCTAACATCCTCAGCCGTGAAGACTAAAGCAAAGAATCCATTTAGTTTCTCCGCAATGACTTTATCATCTTTAAGCGCTCCTTTTGTATTTTCATCGTCAAGGGGCCCCACTGGTTGTTTAGCAGGCTTCCTGCTTCTGATGTACTTAAAAAACATTTTGTTATTACCTTTGGAGTTTTTGGCTAGCCGTTCTTCAAACTCCTCTTTGGCTTTTCTTATTACACTCTTGCACTTAAGTTGGCAGTGTTTGTGCTCCTTTCTATTTGCCTCACTAGGATTTGACTTCCACTTTTTAAAGGAAGTCTTTTTATCTCTCACTGCTTCTTTTACATGGTTGTTAAGCCACGGTGGCTCTTTTTTAGTTCTTTTACTGTTTTTCTTAATTTGGGGTATACATTGAAGTTGAGCCTCTATTATGGTGTCTTTAAAAAGGGCCCACGCAACTTGCAGGGATTTCACTTTAGTCACTGAACCTTTTAACTTTTGTCTAACTAACCCCCTCATTTTTGTATAGTTCCCCCTTTTGAAATTAAAGGCCACAGTGATGAATGTAAATTCCCTCCCAGTCTGTCACAGCTCCCAACATGTGTTGTCTTACCACACCTAGGAGACTTTCAAGGGATTTCTGATGCATTACTTTGAGCTTAGTCTCCTTGCTGCTTTGTGATAATTTCAGAATGCTCTGTCACAGTATTGCTGTAAATTTCACTCACAGCTCCGTGGGGCACAGCTTTTATTTGTGGCATCCCCAGTCCCCAATGGATTAGCTGCTGGGCACCCTCCTTCCCTTGCCCCAGTACTCAATGCCATGTCCTGCAGTCACTGCTCCTTTTCTGCCTTCTCACTTTCTCCTGTCTTTTTCTGTCTCTTCTCTTGTTTCCGTCCTTTATTGCTGTGTTGCACCTTTTTGCTTTCCCTCCCCTTTCCCCCTTCGCTCCCCCCACACACACTCACCAGAATGGGACATGCTGCTTCTGGTAGGAGTTTCCATATGGGAGGTGCATCCACTGGTGGAGCCGTGGGACTGGGCAGCATATGCTCTTGGGAGTGCTGCTGGAGAAGGGAAGAGAAGCAAAGATTAGCCAGGTAGACAGCTACTTGAGCCTTTAGCCCTGCACATATTTGTAGCTCCCCCTATCCAGCCAGTTACCTCCTTTAGTGCCAATCTCCTTACGGGCTTTGATGGACAGGCCTGGGTTCTTCTAGATCCCACCTCCCACTCAGCAGGGTGTAATTCTTTGTTTTCTTCCCATACGAATTTGGCATTGCCTCCACCCCCCTCGCTCCTTCCTAGCAGGCTCACCAGGGCAGCTTAGGAGGAAAATTCTAACCACAGGGTAGCCCCCACTTACTTGCCAGATAGTTGGAGACTCCCAAGAAATAACACAAACACATACAATATATTCACAGTAATTATATTAAACAGGAGATTAATATAACATAATAGGGTATAACACTATTCTCAGGGTCTCTGGTGCCCACACTGATAATACCCGTGAATTTTCCAAGTCACATGATTGGATATAGCAAATGTAAAAGTTAGTGTCCTATTGGTACACGTACTTTGTAGGGGCCCTGATGACCTGTGACCACACTATCTTCTGTGCAGCAGTTTGCAACTTAGCTGGGTTCAGTAAAGCCCAAAAGACTCTCATGTGAGATAAAGTGATAAATCCCTTTAATAGTCATCAGGTAATAAAATCCCCAAACCCTTACCCCCTGGCTTGAGGACACAGCTCAGGAAGTAGGGGTTCTCCCATACAACTTCCCTAACTTGCTAACTAGAAGATGGTGCACTAATAACTCCGCAACGGATCCTCAGGTTCAGAGATGAGTCTGGAGTCCTCAGTATCTGCAGAGGGACTGATGATTGCTGCTGGCAGGGAAACTCTTCATGCAGGAGTCAGGCTGCTTCTAGTCCCATGATTTCCCCTCACAACAAAGGGGTGCAGGTTCCAGGTGCAGGTTAGAAAACTATACTAAAAATCCTAACTTTAGTCTCTCACTCTAGCACTCAGACACACTCACTGCAGGTGGCAACCCTGGACTAGCAACCAGAGCAGAGTTTTCCATGTGATGGCTGATCTGACCTAGGGAGCTGGAGGACTAATTCCACTTGGGGGGGGGTTGATGGGTTCCCCTGGTGTGCCACCTGGAACTGGGGTACCGCTAAGCCCTCTGACCCACCAGCCTGGGCTCCCTCTCACACTGTGCTGCTGTGACAAGCTGCAGACATGCTCCTGGTCTTACATTTCCACCAGCATACACACACGTAGGGACACACCCAGCTGCAGTTACATCTAGGCTCTCTGACCAGCCACTGCATGTGAACCAACAATAGAGATGCTACAGCCAAAATAACCTCCAGCCTTCCAGCCTAGGACCCCAGAACAATACCATCCTGCCCTGGTCCAAACCCCAACCAGTATGAATTTATTATCCAGCTCACCTCCCCCTCAATGTGGAGAGAAATATGCAACAGCCACTCTGAGCTAAGATTTCCACGCACTTCACTTCAAACTCACTGGTTTAGATAAACAAGTTTATTAACTACAAAAGATAGATTTTAAGTGATAGCGAACAGATCAAAGTAGATTACCTAGTAAACAAACAAACACAATCTAAGTCTAACATACTAGAAAGATAGGATTTTAATTACCAATCTCACCCTGATGGATGATACAAGCGGGCTGCAGATTTTTAAGGCACAAGCTACACTTACTTTGCTGCTCGGAATCCCCAGGTCTTTCATACACAGGCTAGGAATCCCTTTAGCCTGGGTCCAGCACTTCCCCCAGTTCAGTCTTTCTTCCTCAGGTGTTTCCTGGAGTCCTCTTGTGTGGGGAGTGAAGAACAACCAATGATGTCACTCCCTGACTTATATAGCTTTAGTATATGACGGGAACCCTTTGTTTCAAAACTTGGTTCCCAGACTGATTTGTATTTGGAAAAATATTGACATCCCCAGATGGAGTCCAGAATCATGTGGCCTGGTCACATGTCCTTGTAGAGTCATACTAGCCATGACTTACAGGCTGTCTGGAGTGTTCTCAGGAAGGCTCACCAGGTGGGAGATAAACTTCTCCTAAAGCCCATTGTTTTCCCTAATGGCTCATTGCCCTGAATAGGCCCTTCCCCACCAGCTATCTAGACTGAAAGCATCTCGTCTAGTGGGCGTTACACAGGTGTAACTACATTTGAAGTACAGATATATAGTCAGTATTTATAACTTCAGATACTAAACTGATACGTGCATACAAATAGGATAATCTCTTTTCTAATGACACCTTACACAACCCATCTTGATAAAATACATCATAATTATGCTATAATCATGTCATAATAATATCACTATGAAGAGAGCAGTTGAATGCATGCCAGTGAGTTGATAACCTGTCTCCTCCCAGGAAGGCATGCCCACCTAGATTAGCATAAATGGCTATGACTCCTTTTCCCACTTAATTTTTAACTTTTGGAACACTGTCTCAACATGGTGTGACAATGCGGTTCTGGCGGAACCCAACTGAGAGTGCCAACTCAGGACAAATTGCTCAAACAGGGCAGTTACAGCCCAAGGCTGGGTTTTTTTCCACCTCTAAGGCAAACCAAACCAGCCAGACTAAGAGGACTTCGGTCTCACCCCACTGGCTAACCGCAAGTCTCACAAGCAATCTCCTTAGACATTCCAGTTTCCCAGTATCACTCGTTATGGGGACAAATGGTTATGAAAACCAAGACCCCAGTAAAAGAAAAAGGTTCTCCTGATCCCAAAGGACCAAGCCCCAGACCCAGGTCAATATACAAATCAGATCTTACCCACAAATCACGCTGTTGCCAATCCTTTAGAATCTAAAATCTAAAGGTTTATTCATAAAAGGAAAAAGATAGAGATGAGAGCTAGAATTGGTTAAATGGAATCAATTACATACAGTAATGGCAAAGTTCTTGGTTCAGGCTTGCAGCAGGTTCAAATCAAGTCTCTGGAATACATCCCCCGCTGGGATGGGTCCTCACTCCTTTGTTCAAAGCTTCAGCTTGTAGCAAAGTTCCTCCAGAGGTATGAAGCAGGATTGAAGACAAGATGGAGATGAGGAATCAGCCTTATATAGTCTTTTCCAGGTGTAAGAACACCTCTTTGTTCTTACTATGGAAAATTACAGCAAAATGGAGTCTGGAGTCACATGGGCAAGTTCCTGCATACTTTGCTGAGTCTCAAGGCATATTTGCCTTCTCTCAATGGGTCCATTGTATAGCTGATGGTCCTTAATGGGCCATCAAGCAGGCTAGGCAGAGCTAACACCAGTTTGTCTGGGATGTCACCCAGCAGCATAGCATAAGTTTGCAATACAGACAGTATAGAGCCAATATTCATAACTTCAACTACAAAATTGATACACACATATAGACAGCCTAATCATAACCAGTAAACCATAACCTTGTCTTAGACACCCCATTTGACCCCCTTTATAGAAGATTTGCGTGCCACTACAGGATCTTGGTTGCAACAATGATCTATATGGTCCCAGATTATATCAATAACGTCACACATGGACACACCCTTCAAAAATTAATCCAGCTTTTGAACTGATGAGTTATTTCCAACATTCCCTATAAATGTTGAGCAACAATGGAAATAAAGGGAACGGTCTAGACAGACAATTATTCAGCTTTAGTTACAATAACTCTCTGTGCTGGCAGGTTTCAGAGTGGTAGCCGTGTTAGTCTGTATCAGCAAAATCAACGAGGAGTCCTTGTGGCACCTTAGAGACTAACAAATTTATTTGGGCATAAGCTTTCGTGGGCTAGAACTCACTTCATCAGATGCTGTCTGTAATGGGCCACTCTTATTACCACTTCAAAAGTTATTTTTCCTCCTTTGGTATCCTGCTGTCAATTGAATTGTCTCGTTAGACTGACCTCACACTTGGTAAGGCAACTCACATCTTTTCATGTATTTATACCTGCTCCTGTATTTTCCACTCCATGCATCTGATGAAGTGGGTTCTAGCCCATGAAAGCTTATGCCCAAATAAATTTGTTAGGTGTCAGTTTCTGCTGTATTGCCCCCTCTGAGGGCACCCACATAAGGTTTTATGCCTTCTAGCTATCACCTCTCTTGGGCGGAGACCTGCATCTCTCTTCCTCCAGATTGGGGTTTAGGCTTACAGTACCTCTGATTTCCCCAGCAGGTCTGACCAGGGTCCAGTACCTGCAGTTAACCTTCATCCAGGGGCTACAATAGTGTATACTAGTTATCAGCAGCCTTCAGAAAGCAAAATACATTTATCCTTAGGGTAAAAGCATTACAGAGAAAACAAACATTCCTATTCACATGCTAAAAGCTTACCAGAGGTCACCGACAAGTCTAATGGGGCCCTAGCAAGCCAAAGTATTACCAACCCTTCTACAAGGGTTGAGAAACCTCCCGGGACAGGAGGTCCTGTCCATTTGCTAGATCAGAAAAAAAAGGCCCTGTGTGTCAGTTTAAACTCAGCCTTCTTATACCGAAAGCCCTTTCTTTCTTGGTCTCTGAAAACCCTGTTTGAACCAGTATATGCAAGCCTCTCCAGGGGGTGGATCCTTGCTGGAGGTGTTTACAACCTGAGTGATTTGCCTTAATCCCTCCCCATTATTTTTAGTTCCTGTAAGAGCTGTGGAACCTTCCCCTGTGTTACCCCAAGGGGAGTAAGGTAATGCTTCAGAGAGAAAATGCTAGAAAAATGGTAGGGGGAAAGATAGAAAAGGAAAGCCCCTTTTCTCAGAAGAGCAGACTTGGCTCCCTTCTGTGTCTGTCACCGGTGGATTTAGCTTACAATAAGGGTGTCCCTCCCTCCCTGTGTGATATAATAAAAAGCGAGACAAGGTAATATGGTGCAAACAAAGGTAAGTATATTAAGGGCAAAGGTACAGAAAACTGGGGGAAATGGGGGCGGGGGGAAAAAACACAAACTTAACCATACAGTGATTCAGTGACTGGCTTTAGGAGCTTGAAGCTCAGACCCACAAAACCTCCCTTGGCATTTAGAAAACAATAAAAGAAACCCCAATACAGAAACCATTCCTATGATTTAGGTGCAGTGGACACAGCGTGCAGGTGCAAAGCCCAGGACCTTCTACTCGCCAGCTGATTTTGAGCCTTCAAGGAGGACTACTGGGGAGTCCCGACGACTGTTGGACTTCGTCACAAGCGGGGAGACCCTCTGGGAAGATGGACACCAGGAAAGCAGGACCCTCCACAGGTAAAATGGATTCAGTTCGCTGTGACGGGGATAGTGATGACAGGCCTCTCCTTCCTCAACCTCGCTGCAGGATAGATGGTACTCTTCTCTCTAGCTCTGGAGTGTTAGGAAGACCCGACCGTGCACGCTCTGCCCCTGGAATGGACAGCCCCACGCAGGCACTGAGCAGGCTCTTATATAACCTTTTTGGCGGGAAAAACTGGTTCTGTCCGGTTTGAGCCAGAGGACTCCAGTGTCTAAGTTGTAAACAAGTTTGCTTACAAGAATGGAGTCCAAAGGTCATAGTTCATATACTCCATATTAAATTCTATTAAAGCTAGTGATTCACTTAACATTACCTTAGAAATACATTATTAAAACAACTAATTGAACATATTAAACAACACCAACATTTCTTACTTCTTTATACCTAACATAAACCACCCCTCCTTGGTGGTGTTTGAGATTAACAATCACAACAACCACCACAACATTATACATATTAACACAAAACATTATATATAAAGTATATAAAATATACATATATTTTAACAAACTGTTATACCAAAGCACTAAGTGCTAAAATATTAAAAGAGGTTTGTTTAGACATCTTTTTTTTAAATTCACATAAACAACCATATAAACAAAAGAAAATACCAAGCAACACGTGTCTTACTCACATCCATACTAAAAATTCCTTCCCACCAATGTAGTGATCTACTTATACTGTGGTAGACTGGTTATTTAGGGAGTGGTAAGACATCAGAGTATTAATTATTAACTTAAGGTGGGTTTTCATCACTTTTCTTATTATTTTCTCTTTCAGATAGATTAGTGTGGATGCTTCCCTTCCTCGCTTTTAGTTGTGAGCTATGGAACCACTTTTGAACTTTACGTTTTCCAGACTTTAATTCCAGCAGATAAGTTGTTGGGCTGGCTTTATTGACAATGGTTACTGGCCCAACCCATCTGGGACTCAAAGGGTGGTTTTTCTCTGAGAAATACTTAAAAAGAACTTGAGCCCCTATGTCCCATTCCACATGCTTTAAGTTGTTATTTAACCTTTGGTCTATTTTGTGGATATCTCCCTTTAGGTTAACCGCAACTGCGTTTTGCACCTCTGATATGGTATTCAAAACTGATTTTACATAATTGTCCATTACAGTTCTGGGGCGGTATTTGTCAGGCGGTACCCCTCCTGGCATCCACCATTGTTCTGGCTTTAACATAGGTCTTCCAAAAAGTGCTTCGTATGGAGTAAATCCATGAACACTTACAGTAGATCTAATTGCCATCAAAATAAGAGGTAGATGTCTGTCCCAGTTTTTCCCAGATGAATCAATTACTTTCCTAAGTGCCGTTTTTAAAGTGTGGTTTGATCTTTCTACTAAGCCAGAAGCTTGGGAGTGACCAGCTACGTGAAACCTTTGACTATTCCCAATGCTGTGCACAGCTGCTTGGTTAACTCTCCTGTGAAATGTGTGCCTTGGTCTGAGTCTATGATCCAGAGTAATCCAATCGGCTAAATGCGTTTTCTAATAGCATCTTCACTGTAGTACTGGCAGTGCAATTTCTGGTTGGGTATCCTTCTATCCATTTGGTAAAGGGGTCGATTAATACTAAGCAGTATACATGCTTCATGCAAAAGGTCACTTGTAAGATATCATTACAAAGCTTATAATCTACTGAGTATGATCATCCGATTTGTAGAAATGTACCACTCTTGTATCTAAAACTAGAAATATAAAATATAACTCTGAGGGCCTATTGTAATTATGTAAAGTGTGGGCCATTAATGATGGTTTGGAATCTTGATGACTCCCATTAACAAGGACCATTATCCGCAGATGGCTGTATTTACCTGTGAGTCTTCCTGTATATGTGCGTGCTGGCAAGTGGGCAATGAAGTCTTGCAGTGACCTGTGATCATGTCACCTGAACTGGAATCCATCTTTAACCTGGTGCTTTTCCAGTGAGGGGGGGTGGAAACCCAGAGGGACAAAGGGTTCCCACCTTATGCAAAAGATATATAAAGGGGTGGAACAGAACAAAGGGGGGAGAGGAGCCATCATGAAGAATCCCCTAGTTATCACCTGAGCTGGAACAAGAGCTGTACCAGGGGAAAGAATTGTGCCCAGGCCTGGAAGGTGTCCAGTCTGAGAAAAAACTTACCGAAGCATCTCTGAGGGTGAGATTATCTGTATTCAGTTTGATTAGGCATAGATTTGCGCATTTTATTTTATTTTGCTTGGTGACTTACTTTGTTCTGTCTGTTACTACTTGGAACCACTGAAAACCTACTGTCTGTATTTAATAAAATCACTTTTTATTTAGTAATTTACTCAGAGTATGTATTAATACCTGGGGGAGCAAACAACTGTGCATCTCTCTCTATCAGTGTTATAGAGGGCGAACAATTTATGAGTTTACTCTGCATAAGCTTTATGCAGGGTAAAACGGATTTATTTGGTTTTAGACCCCATTGGGAGTTGGGCATCTGAGTCCTAAAGACAAGCACACTTCTGTGAGCTGTTTTCAGGTAAACTTGCAGCTTTGGGACAAGTGATTCAGACCCTGGGTCTGTGTTGGAGCCAGACGGGAGTGTCTGGCTCAGCAAGACAGGGAAAACAGGAGCAGGGGTAGTCTTTGCACATCGGGTGGCAGTTCCCAAGGGGGGTTCTGTGATCCAACCCGTCACAGTTACTTTTGTGTTTGTATATCGGTACCAATATGGAATTCTCTTTTCTTCCCAGAGTGCAGGATTTGTGTGAGCCAATGTACCCTAGCCTCTCTCAAGGCTTTGTTCATTTCCACCATCACTTCATCTGGACCTGCTACTTTTCCAGGTGACCTGTGGGCAGACCTCAAAGGCATCTACATTCATAATTATTGCTTCGCATGAAAATGCAGCATATAAAGGGTTTTTCACATTAAGTAGACCCCCATAATTTTCGCTGTCAGTTACATACAAGACCCCTGCATCCTTTATGAATGGTGTGTTCATTTTGCCATCTTCCTTTTGTTTCTTGTTCGTGAGATCATATATATTTTCTTTTTGGCAAATTGAGAACAGTTGTGCATCTCATTATACACTTATAAGTTATTTAGGTGCCTAATTTAAGGCATCTAATCTTCAAAATGTAACCAAAGCCTATTTCATGCCGTTACAGGATCCATTCCTAAAAGTCCTTACTCATGTATGTAGCCCTTATTCTCCCATATTGTCCCATTGGAGGCACGAGTGAGCATTCGTTCCCTGCGTAATAACTGTAGCGTCAGGACCTCGTTCAGTACTTTCCGATTTTGTTTATGACATTCAACCATGTTGAGGAGATAAAAGCAAATTTTAATTTCACTTTTTCATGGCGTTTAAATATATCAGCTCCCCCAAACAATGGACAAAACTTCAGTGAAGTAAGGGTCTGAGGACTTGATTCTGCCATCCCCTAACTTGAGCAGTATCTTACTACACAATTAGTAAGAAATGTTCTTTCTGGTTAAAGGAAAAGGTTTGTTCCACCCACAATTAAATGTTTTGTTTCATTTTGGGGATTTTTTTCACTTTGGGGTTGTGGGTGTGGGTGTTTGTTTTTTAATGGGAAATACATTTCTAAACAAAACATCATTTTGAAAAAAGTCAGAAATGACTTTTTCAGGATTTTTTTCACTCTTTTTTTTCCTGTCAAATTTTGTTCAAAAAATTTGCCCTGAATTCACAAACAGCTTTGGTTGAAAAAACTGCATTTTTTCAACAAATAAAACTATTTGCTGAAAAAAAAATGCCTAGCCTTATTGTTGATTTACACCCATGCAACAAAGAGCAGAATATGATTACATATCTATAAACACTACATATATTATAAGAGAGTATCTCCGCTACCACTTAACTATAAGCCAGTATCTCTGCTACCATTTATCTTCAGAAGGCATTGCTAGTAATTTCTTAGGTCTATATGATTTTGGGAGGCTTAGATATGTTTGATTTTTTTAAAAAAAGAAAGCTCCTCTTGTGGATAAGAGAGGAAACATATTATTATTTTTAGGGTAGTAGGAAGGATTTGAATTTGTGGTTGTTTGGAGGGACGTTAATTAGACCAGACTGCTATGCTTTTGGAGTTCAAAATAAATTGGGCTGCTGCCCTTGTATTTCTACTTAGGAAAGTTCATTAATTACTGATGGAAATGGGTAGCTTCCTCTTTGCCTAGGAACTGTTTGATAATTTCAAAGATTAAACAAAAGTTAATAATAAAGGAAATTAAAACAGTTTTACACCCTGAGTTTTGCTAATAGCAGATATCACTGCCTAAAAATCCAACACAAACGGTGAATTAATGGGAATGATGTCATAAAAGGATGACATATCCCCTCTGGCTTGGGTAACAAATGAAGTAGCTGCCCATTGGTTCTCAGACAACCAATCAGAAAGTATGTTTTCTCTGTCTGCACTGAGGTTATAAAAGGCTGCAGGCTCAGACAGGGTCAGCACACTACTGTGGTGATTTCAAGAGGTGGCTTAGCCAAGCCACACTTTGTCAGGCCAGTCATAATCAGGCCAGACCAGGAAGAAATCAAAGAAGGCAAAATAAGAGAGAGAAAACCAAGTGAACAGAGCCAGGAACAGAAGGAAAGAGAGTCAGGCAAGCCAAGCAAAGAAAGACACAGGCAAGTGGAGCCAAGCAAGGAAACATCCACTGAAGCCAAGCAAGTCAAGAAAAAAGCTAGGCAGGCCAATTCCTGAGTAAAGACTCAGGTAAACCAAGCAGAGAAAACAAAAGAAAGCCAAGAAAGTCAAGCCAAGTGTTGCTGGAACACTAGAAGTCTGCCACATGTCTGAGACTGAGTCTGAGTCTGAGTCTGAGCACTCTGGTGAGACCTCAACCACAAAAGACCCTAAGGCCAAAATCACCCGTTCTTCCCGGGCTGGGCTGCAGTTCTCTGTCAGTCGCATAGACAGATTGCTCCGCAAAGGACAATTTGCAGACCGTATTAGAGCTGGAGCCCCAGTATATATGGCCGCGGTGCTTCAATAAGTGACTCATGAGATTGTGGATATTGCTGGGGAAGTGGCTGCACGCAGCAAGAAGCGTCGGATTTCCCCACGGCACTTGCAGCTGGCCATTCACAGCGACTCAGAGCTCAAGAAACTGCTGGGAGGTGTCACCATCTCTCAGGGCGGAGTCCTGCACTTAAATCAGCCTGTGGTTTTACCTTCCAAGAAGAGGAATGGCAGGAGAGCCATCAAGAGAAGGATTGCCCCTGCTCCTGTCCCTGTTAAGTGAGAACAGAGCAAAGGGGAGACTGCCACCCCAGATTTGGGAGAAATGACATTCACTTGATTGCAAGGCTCTTTTCAAATGCATCAGTCTGGTCTAATAAAAGCAGTTAAAATGCCTGGTCTTCTTTTGTGAATTAATTTCCTCTTTTACTATCCTACAATTTTAAGGGATCGTTCAGTTGGTCAGGTAGCTGCATTGATAATATGGTATAAAAGCCTAGAAAGATAGAACTCAATCATTTCATTAAGAAATTTACATCAGAAATTGTCTAAATGGTGTCAAGTATCAGAGGGGTAGCCGTGTTAGTCTGGATCTGTAAAAAGCGACAAAGAGTCCTGTGGCACCTTATAGACCAACAGACGTCTTGGAGCATAAATGTCTAAATCGTGTAGATTCTGGGAGGTGATTTCTGTGTTTTTTTCAGGCATTTCCCCAATAGATTGAAGATTAGGAACATTTTTCCCATAGTGAAGTTGATGTGTATTGCATGTTTTGTGAAAACAGAAAACAGAACAAACTCATGACAGAAAAATTTAATCCATTACACATGAAGGATAAAGCCTATGGGCCTGGTTTTTCTTTTTGTTTGGTTCTTTTTGTTTTGTTTTGTTTTGTTATTTTTTAGTTACCCCATTATAAAACCATTGACTCGTTTAGAGTAATATCAGATTTATACAGTATAAGTGATACTAGAATCAGGCTTTCTGAAATTATTAAATACCTGGAGGGGTTCACATAAACTTTGATCACCTTTTTAAAGGGAAAACATTACCCACTTGCCAGCACACAGGTATACAGGGAGACTTACAAGTAAAAGAGAGCCATCTGCAGACGATTGTCCCTGGTTAATGGGAGTCATCAAGATTCCAAACCACCATTAATGGCCCACACTTTGCATAATTACAATAGACCCTCAGAGTTATAGTTCATATTTCTAGTTTCAGATACATGAGTGGTACATTTATACAAATAGGATGACCACACTCAGTAGATTATAAGCTTTGTAATGATACCTTACAAGAGACCTTTTGCATGAAGCATATTCCAGTTACATTATATTTAACTCATTAGCATATTTTCATAAAATCATATAGAGTGCAACATCACACAATGGATTTGGCCTGATGTGAGGGGTGCTCTCCAGATGCTGTTTTTAAATCGGTCTCAGAAAATAGCTCACGAACAAGAGAAGCGGCTAATCAAACCTGAGAGTGACAAATGGTGAACACTTGGGTTTCTGGAATGGCAAAGAACCCTTACCATGGGCTTGGGTGCCATGAGGGTTCTCTAAGAGACGGGAAGCATCACCAAGTTAAGGGCTCCAGAGAAACTGGCCAATATTTTCAAACTTTAGGATGCCTGAATTTCAGCCCCTAAACCCACTTTTAAGCAACTAACTAAAAGTGACCTGATTTCCATAGGTGCTGAGCACTCAAAACGCCTAGTGAAATCAACAGGAGCTGTGGGTGCTCAGCTCCTCTTCAAATCAGGCCACGTATAAGTTATTTAGGTGCCTAATTTAAGGCATCTCATTTTCAAAATGTAACCAAAGCCTATTTCATGCCGTTACAGGATGAGTTTTGCTAATAACAGATATCACTGCCTAAAAATCCAACACAAACGGTGAATCAATGGGAATGATGTCATAAAAGGATGACATATCCCCTCTGGCTTGGGTAACAAATGAAGTAGCTGCCCATTGGTTCTCAGACAACCAATCAGAAAGTATGTTTTCTCTGTCTGCACTGAGGTTATAAAAGGCTGCAGGCTCAGACAGGGTCAGCATACTACTGTGGTGATTTCAAGAGGTGGCTTAGCCAAGCCACACTTTGTCAGGCCAGTCATAATCAGGCCAGACCAGGAAGAAATCAAAGAAGGCAAAATAAGAGAGAGAAAACCAAGTGAACAGAGCCAGGAACAGAAGGAAAGAGAGTCAGGCAAGCCAAGCAAAGAAAGACACAGGCAAGTGGAGCCAAGCAAGGAAACATCCACTGAAGCCAAGCAAGTCAAGAAAAAAGCTAGGCAGGCCAATTCCTGAGTAAAGACTCAGGTAAACCAAGCAGAGAAAACAAAAGAAAGCCAAGAAAGTCAAGCCAAGTGTTGCTGGAACACTAGAAGTCTGCCACATGTCTGAGACTGAGTCTGAGTCTGAGTCTGAGCACTCTGGTGAGACCTCAACCGCAAAAGACCCTAAGGCCAAAATCACCCGTTCTTCCCGGGCTGGGCTGCAGTTCTCTGTCAGTCGCACAGACAGATTGCTCCGCAAAGGACAATTTGCAGACCGTATTGGAGCTGGAGCCCCAGTATATATGGCCGTGGTGCTTCAATAAGTGACTCATGAGATTGTGGATATTGCTGGGGAAGTGGCTGCACGCAGCAAGAAGCGTCGGATTTCCCCACGGCACTTGCAGCTGGCCATTCACAGCGACTCAGAGCTCAAGAAACTGCTGGGAGGTGTCACCATCTCTCAGGGCAGAGTCCTGCACTTAAATCAGCCTGTAGTTTTACCTTCCAAGAAGAGGAATGGCAGGAGAGCCATCAAGAGAAGGATTGCCCGTGCTCCTGTCCCTGTTAAGTGAGAACAGTGCAAAGGGGAGACTGCCACCCCAGATTTGGGAGAAATGACATTCACTTGATTGCAAGGCTCTTTTCAAATGCATCAGTCTGGTCTAATAAAAGCAGTTAAAATGCCTGGTCTTCTTTTGTGAATTAATTTCCTCTTTTACTATCCTACAATTTTAAGGGATCATTCAGTTGGTCAGGTAGCTGCATTGATAATATGGTATAAAAGCCTAGAAAGATAGAACTCAATCATTTCATTAAGAAATTTACATCAGAAATTGTCTAAATGGTGTCAAGTATCAGAGGGGTAGCCGTGTTAGTCTGGATCTGTAAAAAGCAACAGAGGGTCCTGTGGCACCTTTAAGACTAACAGAAGTATTGGGAGCGTAAGCTTTCGTGGGTAAGAACCTCACTTCTTCAGATGCAAGAGCTTTGTAATGATACCTTACAAGAGACCTTTTGCATGAAGCATATTCCAGTTACATTATATTTAACTCATTAGCATATTTTCATAAAATCATATAGAGTGCAACATCACACAATGGATTTGGCTTGATGTGAGGGGTTCTCTCCAGATGCTGTTTTTAAACCGGTCTCAGAAAATAGCTCACGAACAAGAGAAGCGGCTAACGAGTGAGCATTCGTTCCCTGCGTAATAACTGTAGCGTCAGGACCTCGTTCAGTACTTTCCGATTTTGTTTATGACATTCAACCATGTTGAGGAGATAAAAGCAAATTTTAATTTCACTTTTTCATGGCGTTTAAATATATCAGCTCCCCCAAAGAATGGACAAAACTTCAGTGAAGTAAGGGTCTGAGGACTTGATTCTGCCATCCCCTAACTTGAGCAGTATCTTACTACACAATTAGTTCCACTGATGGCAATGGAACTCCTTGTACAGTAAAGGCATAACTCAGTGTGAGCAAGGGGGGCAGAACAGTGCCCATTGTGACTATGGAACTAGATACTGCTGTCACTTACAGCTTAAAATCTGTTCCGGTCCATGGAGTTATTCCTAATTAGAGCTGAGTGAATAATTGAGTTTTCAATTTGGTGGCCAAAGGGAAAAAATAAAACGTAAAAAAGAAATGTTCTTTCTGGTTAAAGGAAAAGGTTTGTTCCACCCACAATTAAATGTTTTGTTTCATTTTGGGGATTTTTTTCACTTTGGGGTTGTGGGTGTGGGTGTTTGTTTTTTAATGGGAAATACATTTCTAAACAAAACATCATTTTGAAAAAAGTCAGAAATGACTTTTTCAGGATTTTTTTCACTCTTTTTTTTCCTGTCAAATTTTGTTCAAAAAATTTGCCCTGAATTCACAAACAGCTTTGGTTGAAAAAACTGCATTTTTTCAACAAATAAAACTATTTGCTGAAAAAAAAATGCCTAGCCTTATTGTTGATTTACACCCATGCAACAAAGAGCAGAATATGATTACATATCTATAAACACTACATATATTATAAGAGAGTATCTCCGCTACCACTTAACTATAAGCCAGTATCTCTGCTACCATTTATCTTCAGAAGGCATTGCTAGTAATTTCTTAGGTCTATATGATTTTGGGAGGCTTAGATATGTTTGATTTTTTTAAAAAAAGAAAGCTCCTCTTGTGGATGAGAGAGGAAACATATTATTATTTTTAGGGTAGTAGGAAGGATTTGATTTTGTGGTTGTTTGGAGGGACGTTAATTAGACCAGACTGCTATGCTTTTGGAGTTCAAAATAAATTGGGCTGCTGCCCTTGTATTTCTACTTAGGAAAGTTCATTAATTGCTGATGGAAATGGATAGCTTCCTCTTTGCCTAGGAACTGTTTGATAATTTTAAAGATTAAACAAAAGTTAATAATAAAGGAAATTAAAACAGTTTTACACCCTGAGTTTTGCTAATAGCAGATATCACTGCCTAAAAACCCATCACAAACGGTGAATCAATGGGAATGATGTCATAAAAGGATGACATATCCCCTCTGGCTTGGGTAACAAATGAAGTAGCTGCCCATTGGTTCTCAGACAACCAATCAGAAAGTATGTTTTCTCTGTCTGCACTGAGGTTATAAAAGGCTGCAGGCTCAGACAGGGTCAGCATACTACTGTGGTGATTTCAAGAGCCAATTCCTGAGTAAAGACTCGGGTAAACCAAGCAGAGAAAACAAAAGAAAGCCAAGAAAGTCAAGCCAAGTGTTGCTGGAACACTAGAAGTCTGCAACATGTCTGAGACTGAGTCTGAGTCTGAGTCTGAGCACTCTGGTGAGACCTCAACCGCAAAAGACCCTAAGGCCAAAATCACCTGTTCTTCCCGGGCTGGGCTGCAGTTCTCTGTCAGTCGCACAGACAGATTGCTCCGCAAAGGACAATTTGCAGACCGTATTGGAGCTGGAGCCCCAGTATATATGGCTGCGGTGCTTCAATAAGTGACTCATGAGATTGTGGATATTGCTGGGGAAGTCGCTGCACGCAGCAAGAAGCGTCGGATTTCCCCACGGCACTTGCAGCTGGCCATTCACAGCGATTCAGAGCTCAAGAAACTGCTGGGAGGTGTCACCATCTCACAGGGAAGAGTCCTGCACTTAAATCAGCCTGTGGTTTTACCTTCCAAGAAGAGGAATGGCAGGAGAGCCATCAAGAGAAGGATTGCCCCTGCTCCTGTCCCTGTTAAGTGAGAACAGAGCAAAGGGGAGACTGCCACCCCAGATTTGGGAGAAATGACATTCACTTGATTGCAAGGCTCTTTTCAAATGCATCAGTCTGGTCTAATAAAAGCAGTTAAAATGCCTGGTCTTCTTTTGTGAATTAATTTCCTCTTTTACTATCCTACAATTTTAAGGGATCATTCAGTTGGTCAGGTAGCTGCATTGATAATATGGTATAAAAGCCTAGAAAGATAGAACTCAATCATTTCATTAAGAAATTTACATCAGAAATTGTCTAAATGGTGTCAAGTATCAGAGGGGTAGCCGTGTTAGTCTGGATCTGTAAAAAGCAACAGAGGGTCCTGTGGCACCTTTAAGACTAACAGAAGTATTGGGAGCATAAGCTTTCGTGGGTAAGAACCTCACTTCTTCAGATGCAAGAGCTTTGTAATGATACCTTACAAGAGACCTTTTGCATGAAGCATATTCCAGTTACATTATATTTAACTCATTAGCATATTTTCATAAAATCATATAGAGTGCAACATCACACAATGGATTTGGCTTGATGTGAGGGGTTCTCTCCAGATGCTGTTTTTAAACCGGTCTCAGAAAATAGCTCACGAACAAGAGAAGCGGCTAACGAGTGAGCATTCGTTCCCTGCGTAATAACTGTAGCGTCAGGACCTCGTTCAGTACTTTCCGATTTTGTTTATGACATTCAACCATGTTGAGGAGATAAAAGCAAATTTTAATTTCACTTTTTCATGGCGTTTAAATATATCAGCTCCCCCAAAGAATGGACAAAACTTCAGTGAAGTAAGGGTCTGAGGACTTGATTCTGCCATCCCCTAACTTGAGCAGTATCTTACTACACAATTAGTTCCACTGATGGCAATGGAACTCCTTGTACAGTAAAGGCATAACTCAGTGTGAGCAAGGGGGGCAGAACAGTGCCCATTGTGACTATGGAACTAGATACTGCTGTCACTTACAGCTTAAAATCTGTTCCGGTCCATGGAGTTATTCCTAATTAGAGCTGAGTGAATAATTGAGTTTTCAATTTGGTGGCCAAAGGGAAAAAATAAAACGTAAAAAAGAAATGTTCTTTCTGGTTAAAGGAAAAGGTTTGTTCCACCCACAATTAAATGTTTTGTTTCATTTTGGGGATTTTTTTCACTTTGGGGTTGTGGGTGTGGGTGTTTGTTTTTTAATGGGAAATACATTTCTAAACAAAACATCATTTTGAAAAAAGTCAGAAATGACTTTTTCAGGATTTTTTTCACTCTTTTTTTTCCTGTCAAATTTTGTTCAAAAAATTTGCCCTGAATTCACAAACAGCTTTGGTTGAAAAAACTGCATTTTTTCAACAAATAAAACTATTTGCTGAAAAAAAAATGCCTAGCCTTATTGTTGATTTACACCCATGCAACAAAGAGCAGAATATGATTACATATCTATAAACACTACATATATTATAAGAGAGTATCTCCGCTACCACTTAACTATAAGCCAGTATCTCTGCTACCATTTATCTTCAGAAGGCATTGCTAGTAATTTCTTAGGTCTATATGATTTTGGGAGGCTTAGATATGTTTGATTTTTTAAAAAAAAGAAAGCTCCTCTTGTGGATGAGAGAGGAAACATATTATTATTTTTAGGGTAGTAGGAAGGATTTGATTTTGTGGTTGTTTGGAGGGACGTTAATTAGACCAGACTGCTATGCTTTTGGAGTTCAAAATAAATTGGGCTGCTGCCCTTGTATTTCTACTTAGGAAAGTTCATTAATTGCTGATGGAAATGGATAGCTTCCTCTTTGCCTAGGAACTGTTTGATAATTTTAAAGATTAAACAAAAGTTAATAATAAAGGAAATTAAAACAGTTTTACACCCTGAGTTTTGCTAATAGCAGATATCACTGCCTAAAAACCCAACACAAACGGTGAATCAATGGAAATGATGTCATAAAAGGATGACATATCCCCTCTGGCTTGGGTAACAAATGAAGTAGCTGCCCATTGGTTCTCAGACAACCAATCAGAAAGTATGTTTTCTCTGTCTGCACTGACGTTATAAAAGGCTGCAGGCTCAGACAGGGTCAGCATACTACTGTGGTGATTTCAAGAGCCAATTCCTGAGTAAAGACTCGGGTAAACCAAGCAGAGAAAACAAAAGAAAGCCAAGAAAGTCAAGCCAAGTGTTGCTGGAACACTAGAAGTCTGCCACATGTCTGAGACTGAGTCTGAGTCTGAGTCTGAGCACTCTGGTGAGACCTCAACCGCAAAAGACCCTAAGGCCAAAATCACCCGTTCTTTCCGGGCAGGGCTGCAGTTCTCTGTCAGTCGCACAGACAGATTGCTCCGCAAAGGACAATTTGCAGACCGTATTGGAGCTGGAGCCCCAGTATATATGGCCGCGGTGCTTCAATAAGTGACTCATGAGATTGTGGATATTGCTGGGGAAGTCGCTGCACGCAGCAAGAAGCGTCGGATTTCCCCCCGCACTTGCAGCTGGCCATTCACAGCGACTCAGAGCTCAAGAAACTGCTGGGAGGTGTCACCATCTCTCAGGGCGGAGTCCTGCACTTAAATCAGCCTGTGGTTTTACCTTCCAAGAAGAGGAATGGCAGGAGAGCCATCAAGAGAAGGATTGCCCCTGCTCCTGTCCCTGTTAAGTGAGAACAGAGCAAAGGGGAGACTGCCACCCCAGATTTGGGAGAAATGACATTCACTTGATTGCAAGGCTCTTTTCAAATGCATCAGTCTGGTCTAATAAAAGCAGTTAAAATGCCTGGTCTTCTTTTGTGAATTAATTTCCTCTTTTACTATCCTACAATTTTAAGGGATCATTCAGTTGGTCAGGTAGCTGCATTGATAATATGGTATAAAAGCCTAGAAAGATAGAACTCAATCATTTCATTAAGAAATTTACATCAGAAATTGTCTAAATGGTGTCAAGTATCAGAGGGGTAGCCGTGTTAGTCTGGATCTGTAAAAAGCGACAAAGAGTCCTGTGGCACCTTATAGACCAACAGACGTCTTGGAGCATAAATGTCTAAATCGTGTAGATTCTGGGAGGTGATTTCTGTGTTTTTTTCAGGCATTTCCCCAATAGATTGAAGATTAGGAACATTTTTCCCATAGTGAAGTTGATGTGTATTGCATGTTTTGTGAAAACAGAAAACAGAACAAACTCATGACAGAAAAATTTAATCCATTACACATGAAGGATAAAGCCTATGGGCCTGGTTTTTCTTTTTGTTTGGTTCTTTTTGTTTTGTTTTGTTTTGTTATTTTTTAGTTACCCCATTATAAAACCATTGACTCGTTTAGAGTAATATCAGATTTATACAGTATAAGTGATACTAGAATCAGGCTTTCTGAAATTATTAAATACCTGGAGGGGTTCACATAAACTTTGATCACCTTTTTAAAGGGAAAACATTACCCACTTGCCAGCACACAGGTATACAGGGAGACTTACAAGTAAAAGAGAGCCATCTGCAGACGATTGTCCTGGTTAATGGGAGTCATCAAGATTCCAAACCACCATTAATGGCCCACACTTTGCATAATTACAATAGACCCTCAGAGTTATAGTTCATATTTCTAGTTTCAGATACATGAGTGGTACATTTATACAAATAGGATGACCACACTCAGTAGATTATAAGCTTTGTAATGATACCTTACAAGAGACCTTCTGCATGAAGCATATGCCAGTTACATTATATTTAACTCATTAGCATATTTTCATAAAATCATATAGAGTGCAACATCACACAATGGATTTGGCCTGATGTGAGGGGTTCTCTCCAGATGCTGTTTTTAAACCGGTCTCAGAAAATAGCTCACGAACAAGAGAAGCGGCTAATCAAACCTGAGAGTGACAAATGGTGAACACTTGGGTTTCTGGAATGGCAAAGAACCCTTACCATGGGCTTGGGTGCCATGAGGGTTCTCTAAGAGACGGGAAGCATCACCAAGTTAAGGGCTCCAGAGAAACTGGCCAATATTTTCAAACTTTAGGATGCCTGAATTTCAGCCCCTAAACCCACTTTTAAGCAACTAACTAAAAGTGACCTGATTTCCATAGGTGCTGAGCACTCAAAACGCCTAGTGAAATCAACAGGAGCTGTGGGTGCTCAGCTCCTCTTCAAATCAGGCCACGTATAAGTTATTTAGGTGCCTAATTTAAGGCATCTCATTTTCAAAATGTAACCAAAGCCTATTTCATGCCGTTACAGGATGAGTTTTGCTAATAGCAGATACCACTGACTAAAAATCCAACACAAACGGTGAATCAATGGGAATGATGTCATAAAAGGATGACATATCCCCTCTGGCTTGGGTAACAAATGAAGTAGCTGCCCATTGGTTCTCAGACAACCAATCAGAAAGTATGTTTTCTCTGTCTGCACTGAGGTTATGAAAGGCTGCAGGCTCAGACAGGGTCAGCATACTACTGTGGTGATTTCAAGAGGTGGCTTAGCCAAGCCACACTTTGTCAGGCCAGTCATAATCAGGCCAGACCAGGAAGAAATCAAAGAAGGCAAAATAAGAGAGAGAAAACCAAGTGAACAGAGCCAGGAACAGAAGGAAAGAGAGTCAGGCAAGCCAAGCAAAGAAAGACACAGGCAAGTGGAGCCAAGCAAGGAAACATCCACTGAAGCCAAGCAAGTCAAGAAAAAAGCTAGGCAGGCCAATTCCTGAGTAAAGACTCAGGTAAACCAAGCAGAGAAAACAAAAGAAAGCCAAGAAAGTCAAGCCAAGTGTTGCTGGAACACTAGAAGTCTGCCACATGTCTGAGACTGAGTCTGAGTCTGAGTCTGAGTCTGAGTCTGAGCACTCTGGTGAGACCTCAACCGCAAAAGACCCTAAGGCCAAAATCACCCGTTCTTCCCGGGCTGGGCTGCAGTTCTCTGTCAGTCGCACAGACAGATTGCTCCGCAAAGGACAATTTGCAGACCGTATTGGAGCTGGAGCCCCAGTATATATGGCCGCGGTGCTTCAATAAGTGACTCATGAGATTGTGGATATTGCTGGGGAAGTGGCTGCACGCAGCAAGAAGCGTCGGATTTCCCCACGGCACTTGCAGCTGGCCATTCACAGCGACTCAGAGCTCAAGAAACTGCTGGGAGGTGTCACCATCTCTCAGGGCGGAGTCCTGCACTTAAATCAGCCTGTGGTTTTACCTTCCAAGAAGAGGAATGGCAGGAGAGCCATCAAGAGAAGGATTGCCCCTGCTCCTGTCCCTGTTAAGTGAGAACAGAGCAAAGGGGAGACTGCCACCCCAGATTTGGGAGAAATGACATTCACTTGATTGCAAGGCTCTTTTCAAATGCATCAGTCTGGTCTAATAAAAGCAGTTAAAATGCCTGGTCTTCTTTTGTGAATTAATTTCCTCTTTTACTATCCTACAATTTTAAGGGATCATTCAGTTGGTCAGGTAGCTGCATTGATAATATGGTATAAAAGCCTAGAAAGATAGAACTCAATCATTTCATTAAGAAATTTACATCAGAAATTGTCTAAATGGTGTCAAGTATCAGAGGGGTAGCCGTGTTAGTCTGGATCTGTAAAAAGCGACAAAGAGTCCTGTGGCACCTTATAGACCAACAGACGTCTTGGAGCATAAATGTCTAAATCGTGTAGATTCTGGGAGGTGATTTCTGTGTTTTTTTCAGGCATTTCCCCAATAGATTGAAGATTAGGAACATTTTTCCCATAGTGAAGTTGATGTGTATTGCATGTTTTGTGAAAACAGAAAACAGAACAAACTCATGACAGAAAAATTTAATCCATTACACATGAAGGATAAAGCCTATGGGCCTGGTTTTTCTTTTTGTTTGGTTCTTTTTGTTTTGTTTTGTTTTGTTATTTTTTAGTTACCCCATTATAAAACCATTGACTCGTTTAGAGTAATATCAGATTTATACAGTATAAGTGATACTAGAATCAGGCTTTCTGAAATTATTAAATACCTGGAGGGGTTCACATAAACTTTGATCACCTTTTTAAAGGGAAAACATTACCCACTTGCCAGCATACAGGTATACAGGGAGACTTACAAGTAAAAGAGAGCCATCTGCAGACGATTGTCCTGGTTAATGGGAGTCATCAAGATTCCAAACCACCATTAATGGCCCACACTTTGCATAATTACAATAGGCCCTCAGAGTTATAGTTCATATTTCTAGTTTCAGATACATGAGTGGTACATTTATACAAATAGGATGACCACACTCAGTAGATTATAAGCTTTGTAATGATACCTTACAAGAGACCTTTTGCATGAAGCATATTCCAGTTACATTATATTTAACTCATTAGCATATTTTCATAAAATCATATAGAGTGCAACATCACACAATGGATTTGGCCTGATGTGAGGGGTTCTCTCCAGATGCTGTTTTTAAACCGGTCTCAGAAAATAGCTCACGAACAAGAGAAGCGGCTAATCAAACCTGAGAGTGACAAATGGTGAACACTTGGGTTTCTGGAATGGCAAAGAACCCTTACCATGGGCTTGGGTGCCATGAGGGTTCTCTAAGAGACGGGAAGCATCACCAAGTTAATGGCTCCAGAGAAACTGGCCAATATTTTCAAACTTTAGGATGCCTGAATTTCAGCCCCTAAACCCACTTTTAAGCAACTAACTAAAAGTGACCTGATTTCCATAGGTGCTGAGCACTCAAAACGCCTAATGAAATCAACAGGAGCTGTGGGTGCTCAGCTCCTCTTCAAATCAGGCCACGTATAAGTTATTTGGGTGCCTAATTTAAGGCATCTCATTTTCAAAATGTAACCAAAGCCTATTTCATGCCGTTACAGGATGAGTTTTGCAAATAGCAGATACCACTGCCTAAAAATCCAACACAAACGGTGAATCAATGGGAATGATGTCATAAAAGGATGACATATCCCCTCTGGCTTGGGTAACAAATGAAGTAGCTGCCCATTGGTTCTCAGACAACCAATCAGAAAGTATGTTTTCTCTGTCTGCACTGAGGTTATAAAAGGCTGCAGGCTCAGACAGGGTCAGCATACTACTGTGGTGATTTCAAGAGGTGGCTTAGCCAAGCCACACTTTGTCAGGCCAGTCATAATCAGGCCAGACCAGGAAGAAATCAAAGAAGGCAAAATAAGAGAGAGAAAACCAAGTGAACAGAGCCAGGACCAGAAGGAAAGAGAGTCAGGCAAGCCAAGCAAAGAAAGACACAGGCAAGTGGAGCCAAGCAAGGAAACATCCACTGAAGCCAAGCAAGTCAAGAAAAAAGCTAGGCAGGCCAATTCCTGAGTAAAGACTCAGGTAAATCAAGCAGAGAAAACAAAAGAAAGCCAAGAAAGTCAAGCCAAGTGTTGCTGGAACACTAGAAGTCTGCCACATGTCTGAGACTGAGTCTGAGTCTGAGTCTGAGCACTCTGGTGAGACCTCAACCGCAAAAGACCCTAAGGCCAAAATCACCCGTTCTTTCCGGGCAGGGCTGCAGTTCTCTGTCAGTCGCACAGACAGATTGCTCCGCAAAGGACAATTTGCAGACCGTATTGGAGCTGGAGCCCCAGTATATATGGCCGCGGTGCTTCAATAAGTGACTCATGAGATTGTGGATATTGCTGGGGAAGTCGCTGCACGCAGCAAGAAGCGTCGGATTTCCCCCCGCACTTGCAGCTGGCCATTCACAGCGACTCAGAGCTCAAGAAACTGCTGGGAGGTGTCACCATCTCTCAGGGCGGAGTCCTGCACTTAAATCAGCCTGTGGTTTTACCTTCCAAGAAGAGGAATGGCAGGAGAGCCATCAAGAGAAGGATTGCCCCTGCTCCTGTCCCTGTTAAGTGAGAACAGAGCAAAGGGGAGACTGCCACCCCAGATTTGGGAGAAATGACATTCACTTGATTGCAAGGCTCTTTTCAAATGCATCAGTCTGGTCTAATAAAAGCAGTTAAAATGCCTGGTCTTCTTTTGTGAATTAATTTCCTCTTTTACTATCCTACAATTTTAAGGGATCATTCAGTTGGTCAGGTAGCTGCATTGATAATATGGTATAAAAGCCTAGAAAGATAGAACTCAATCATTTCATTAAGAAATTTACATCAGAAATTGTCTAAATGGTGTCAAGTATCAGAGGGGTAGCCGTGTTAGTCTGGATCTGTAAAAAGCGACAAAGAGTCCTGTGGCACCTTATAGACCAACAGACGTCTTGGAGCATAAATGTCTAAATCGTGTAGATTCTGGGAGGTGATTTCTGTGTTTTTTTCAGGCATTTCCCCAATAGATTGAAGATTAGGAACATTTTTCCCATAGTGAAGTTGATGTGTATTGCATGTTTTGTGAAAACAGAAAACAGAACAAACTCATGACAGAAAAATTTAATCCATTACACATGAAGGATAAAGCCTATGGGCCTGGTTTTTCTTTTTGTTTGGTTCTTTTTGTTTTGTTTTGTTTTGTTATTTTTTAGTTACCCCATTATAAAACCATTGACTCGTTTAGAGTAATATCAGATTTATACAGTATAAGTGATACTAGAATCAGGCTTTCTGAAATTATTAAATACCTGGAGGGGTTCACATAAACTTTGATCACCTTTTTAAAGGGAAAACATTACCCACTTGCCAGCACACAGGTATACAGGGAGACTTACAAGTAAAAGAGAGCCATCTGCAGACGATTGTCCTGGTTAATGGGAGTCATCAAGATTCCAAACCACCATTAATGGCCCACACTTTGCATAATTACAATAGACCCTCAGAGTTATAGTTCATATTTCTAGTTTCAGATACATGAGTGGTACATTTATACAAATAGGATGACCACACTCAGTAGATTATAAGCTTTGTAATGATACCTTACAAGAGACCTTCTGCATGAAGCATATGCCAGTTACATTATATTTAACTCATTAGCATATTTTCATAAAATCATATAGAGTGCAACATCACACAATGGATTTGGCCTGATGTGAGGGGTTCTCTCCAGATGCTGTTTTTAAACCGGTCTCAGAAAATAGCTCACGAACAAGAGAAGCGGCTAATCAAACCTGAGAGTGACAAATGGTGAACACTTGGGTTTCTGGAATGGCAAAGAACCCTTACCATGGGCTTGGGTGCCATGAGGGTTCTCTAAGAGACGGGAAGCATCACCAAGTTAAGGGCTCCAGAGAAACTGGCCAATATTTTCAAACTTTAGGATGCCTGAATTTCAGCCCCTAAACCCACTTTTAAGCAACTAACTAAAAGTGACCTGATTTCCATAGGTGCTGAGCACTCAAAACGCCTAGTGAAATCAACAGGAGCTGTGGGTGCTCAGCTCCTCTTCAAATCAGGCCACGTATAAGTTATTTAGGTGCCTAATTTAAGGCATCTCATTTTCAAAATGTAACCAAAGCCTATTTCATGCCGTTACAGGATGAGTTTTGCTAATAGCAGATACCACTGACTAAAAATCCAACACAAACGGTGAATCAATGGGAATGATGTCATAAAAGGATGACATATCCCCTCTGGCTTGGGTAACAAATGAAGTAGCTGCCCATTGGTTCTCAGACAACCAATCAGAAAGTATGTTTTCTCTGTCTGCACTGAGGTTATGAAAGGCTGCAGGCTCAGACAGGGTCAGCATACTACTGTGGTGATTTCAAGAGGTGGCTTAGCCAAGCCACACTTTGTCAGGCCAGTCATAATCAGGCCAGACCAGGAAGAAATCAAAGAAGGCAAAATAAGAGAGAGAAAACCAAGTGAACAGAGCCAGGAACAGAAGGAAAGAGAGTCAGGCAAGCCAAGCAAAGAAAGACACAGGCAAGTGGAGCCAAGCAAGGAAACATCCACTGAAGCCAAGCAATTCAAGAAAAAAGCTAGGCAGGCCAATTCCTGAGTAAAGACTCAGGTAAACCAAGCAGAGAAAACAAAAGAAAGCCAAGAAAGTCAAGCCAAGTGTTGCTGGAACACTAGAAGTCTGCCACATGTCTGAGACTGAGTCTGAGTCTGAGTCTGAGTCTGAGTCTGAGCACTCTGGTGAGACCTCAACCGCAAAAGACCCTAAGGCCAAAATCACCCGTTCTTCCCGGGCTGGGCTGCAGTTCTCTGTCAGTCGCACAGACAGATTGCTCCGCAAAGGACAATTTGCAGACCGTATTGGAGCTGGAGCCCCAGTATATATGGCCGCGGTGCTTCAATAAGTGACTCATGAGATTGTGGATATTGCTGGGGAAGTGGCTGCACGCAGCAAGAAGCGTCGGATTTCCCCACGGCACTTGCAGCTGGCCATTCACAGCGACTCAGAGCTCAAGAAACTGCTGGGAGGTGTCACCATCTCTCAGGGCGGAGTCCTGCACTTAAATCAGCCTGTGGTTTTACCTTCCAAGAAGAGGAATGGCAGGAGAGCCATCAAGAGAAGGATTGCCCCTGCTCCTGTCCCTGTTAAGTGAGAACAGAGCAAAGGGGAGACTGCCACCCCAGATTTGGGAGAAATGACATTCACTTGATTGCAAGGCTCTTTTCAAATGCATCAGTCTGGTCTAATAAAAGCAGTTAAAATGCCTGGTCTTCTTTTGTGAATTAATTTCCTCTTTTACTATCCTACAATTTTAAGGGATCATTCAGTTGGTCAGGTAGCTGCATTGATAATATGGTATAAAAGCCTAGAAAGATAGAACTCAATCATTTCATTAAGAAATTTACATCAGAAATTGTCTAAATGGTGTCAAGTATCAGAGGGGTAGCCGTGTTAGTCTGGATCTGTAAAAAGCGACAAAGAGTCCTGTGGCACCTTATAGACCAACAGACGTCTTGGAGCATAAATGTCTAAATCGTGTAGATTCTGGGAGGTGATTTCTGTGTTTTTTTCAGGCATTTCCCCAATAGATTGAAGATTAGGAACATTTTTCCCATAGTGAAGTTGATGTGTATTGCATGTTTTGTGAAAACAGAAAACAGAACAAACTCATGACAGAAAAATTTAATCCATTACACATGAAGGATAAAGCCTATGGGCCTGGTTTTTCTTTTTGTTTGGTTCTTTTTGTTTTGTTTTGTTTTGTTATTTTTTAGTTACCCCATTATAAAACCATTGACTCGTTTAGAGTAATATCAGATTTATACAGTATAAGTGATACTAGAATCAGGCTTTCTGAAATTATTAAATACCTGGAGGGGTTCACATAAACTTTGATCACCTTTTTAAAGGGAAAACATTACCCACTTGCCAGCATACAGGTATACAGGGAGACTTACAAGTAAAAGAGAGCCATCTGCAGACGATTGTCCTGGTTAATGGGAGTCATCAAGATTCCAAACCACCATTAATGGCCCACACTTTGCATAATTACAATAGGCCCTCAGAGTTATAGTTCATATTTCTAGTTTCAGATACATGAGTGGTACATTTATACAAATAGGATGACCACACTCAGTAGATTATAAGCTTTGTAATGATACCTTACAAGAGACCTTTTGCATGAAGCATATTCCAGTTACATTATATTTAACTCATTAGCATATTTTCATAAAATCATATAGAGTGCAACATCACACAATGGATTTGGCCTGATGTGAGGGGTTCTCTCCAGATGCTGTTTTTAAACCGGTCTCAGAAAATAGCTCACGAACAAGAGAAGCGGCTAATCAAACCTGAGAGTGACAAATGGTGAACACTTGGGTTTCTGGAATGGCAAAGAACCCTTACCATGGGCTTGGGTGCCATGAGGGTTCTCTAAGAGACGGGAAGCATCACCAAGTTAATGGCTCCAGAGAAACTGGCCAATATTTTCAAACTTTAGGATGCCTGAATTTCAGCCCCTAAACCCACTTTTAAGCAACTAACTAAAAGTGACCTGATTTCCATAGGTGCTGAGCACTCAAAACGCCTAATGAAATCAACAGGAGCTGTGGGTGCTCAGCTCCTCTTCAAATCAGGCCACGTATAAGTTATTTGGGTGCCTAATTTAAGGCATCTCATTTTCAAAATGTAACCAAAGCCTATTTCATGCCGTTACAGGATGAGTTTTGCAAATAGCAGATACCACTGCCTAAAAATCCAACACAAACGGTGAATCAATGGGAATGATGTCATAAAAGGATGACATATCCCCTCTGGCTTGGGTAACAAATGAAGTAGCTGCCCATTGGTTCTCAGACAACCAATCAGAAAGTATGTTTTCTCTGTCTGCACTGAGGTTATAAAAGGCTGCAGGCTCAGACAGGGTCAGCATACTACTGTGGTGATTTCAAGAGGTGGCTTAGCCAAGCCACACTTTGTCAGGCCAGTCATAATCAGGCCAGACCAGGAAGAAATCAAAGAAGGCAAAATAAGAGAGAGAAAACCAAGTGAACAGAGCCAGGACCAGAAGGAAAGAGAGTCAGGCAAGCCAAGCAAAGAAAGACACAGGCAAGTGGAGCCAAGCAAGGAAACATCCACTGAAGCCAAGCAAGTCAAGAAAAAAGCTAGGCAGGCCAATTCCTGAGTAAAGACTCAGGTAAATCAAGCAGAGAAAACAAAAGAAAGCCAAGAAAGTCAAGCCAAGTGTTGCTGGAACACTAGAAGTCTGCCACATGTCTGAGACTGAGTCTGAGTCTGAGTCTGAGCACTCTGGTGAGACCTCAACCGCAAAAGACCCTAAGGCCAAAATCACCCGTTCTTTCCGGGCAGGGCTGCAGTTCTCTGTCAGTCGCACAGACAGATTGCTCCGCAAAGGACAATTTGCAGACCGTATTGGAGCTGGAGCCCCAGTATATATGGCCGCGGTGCTTCAATAAGTGACTCATGAGATTGTGGATATTGCTGGGGAAGTCGCTGCACGCAGCAAGAAGCGTCGGATTTCCCCCCGCACTTGCAGCTGGCCATTCACAGCGACTCAGAGCTCAAGAAACTGCTGGGAGGTGTCACCATCTCTCAGGGCGGAGTCCTGCACTTAAATCAGCCTGTGGTTTTACCTTCCAAGAAGAGGAATGGCAGGAGAGCCATCAAGAGAAGGATTGCCCCTGCTCCTGTCCCTGTTAAGTGAGAACAGAGCAAAGGGGAGACTGCCACCCCAGATTTGGGAGAAATGACATTCACTTGATTGCAAGGCTCTTTTCAAATGCATCAGTCTGGTCTAATAAAAGCAGTTAAAATGCCTGGTCTTCTTTTGTGAATTAATTTCCTCTTTTACTATCCTACAATTTTAAGGGATCATTCAGTTGGTCAGGTAGCTGCATTGATAATATGGTATAAAAGCCTAGAAAGATAGAACTCAATCATTTCATTAAGAAATTTACATCAGAAATTGTCTAAATGGTGTCAAGTATCAGAGGGGTAGCCGTGTTAGTCTGGATCTGTAAAAAGCGACAAAGAGTCCTGTGGCACCTTATAGACCAACAGACGTCTTGGAGCATAAATGTCTAAATCGTGTAGATTCTGGGAGGTGATTTCTGTGTTTTTTTCAGGCATTTCCCCAATAGATTGAAGATTAGGAACATTTTTCCCATAGTGAAGTTGATGTGTATTGCATGTTTTGTGAAAACAGAAAACAGAACAAACTCATGACAGAAAAATTTAATCCATTACACATGAAGGATAAAGCCTATGGGCCTGGTTTTTCTTTTTGTTTGGTTCTTTTTGTTTTGTTTTGTTTTGTTATTTTTTAGTTACCCCATTATAAAACCATTGACTCGTTTAGAGTAATATCAGATTTATACAGTATAAGTGATACTAGAATCAGGCTTTCTGAAATTATTAAATACCTGGAGGGGTTCACATAAACTTTGATCACCTTTTTAAAGGGAAAACATTACCCACTTGCCAGCACACAGGTATACAGGGAGACTTACAAGTAAAAGAGAGCCATCTGCAGACGATTGTCCTGGTTAATGGGAGTCATCAAGATTCCAAACCACCATTAATGGCCCACACTTTGCATAATTACAATAGGCCCTCAGAGTTATAGTTCATATTTCTAGTTTCAGATACATGAGTGGTACATTTATACAAATAGGATGACCACACTCAGTAGATTATAAGCTTTGTAATGATACCTTACAAGAGACCTTTTGCATGAAGCATATTCCAGTTACATTATATTTAACTCATTAGCATATTTTCATAAAATCATATAGAGTGCAACATCACACAATGGATTTGGCCTGATGTGAGGGGTTCTCTCCAGATGCTGTTTTTAAACCGGTCTCAGAAAATAGCTCACGAACAAGAGAAGCGGCTAATCAAACCTGAGAGTGACAAATGGTGAACACTTGGGTTTCTGGAATGGCAAAGAACCCTTACCATGGGCTTGGGTGCCATGAGGGTTCTCTAAGAGACGGGAAGCATCACCAAGTTAAGGGCTCCAGAGAAACTGGCCAATATTTTCAAACTTTAGGATGCCTGAATTTCAGCCCCTAAACCCACTTTTAAGCAACTAACTAAAAGTGACCTGATTTCCATAGGTGCTGAGCACTCAAAACGCCTAATGAAATCAACAGGAGCTGTGGGTGCTCAGCTCCTCTTCAAATCAGGCCACGTATAAGTTATTTGGGTGCCTAATTTAAGGCATCTCATTTTCAAAATGTAACCAAAGCCTATTTCATGCCGTTACAGGATGAGTTTTGCAAATAGCAGATACCACTGCCTAAAAATCCAACACAAACGGTGAATCAATGGGAATGATGTCATAAAAGGATGACATATCCCCTCTGGCTTGGGTAACAAATGAAGTAGCTGCCCATTGGTTCTCAGACAACCAATCAGAAAGTATGTTTTCTCTGTCTGCACTGAGGTTATAAAAGGCTGCAGGCTCAGACAGGGTCAGCATACTACTGTGGTGATTTCAAGAGGTGGCTTAGCCAAGCCACACTTTGTCAGGCCAGTCATAATCAGGCCAGACCAGGAAGAAATCAAAGAAGGCAAAATAAGAGAGAGAAAACCAAGTGAACAGAGCCAGGACCAGAAGGAAAGAGAGTCAGGCAAGCCAAGCAAAGAAAGACACAGGCAAGTGGAGCCAAGCAAGGAAACATCCACTGAAGCCAAGCAAGTCAAGAAAAAAGCTAGGCAGGCCAATTCCTGAGTAAAGACTCAGGTAAATCAAGCAGAGAAAACAAAAGAAAGCCAAGAAAGTCAAGCCAAGTGTTGCTGGAACACTAGAAGTCTGCCACATGTCTGAGACTGAGTCTGAGTCTGAGTCTGAGCACTCTGGTGAGACCTCAACCGCAAAAGACCCTAAGGCCAAAATCACCCGTTCTTTCCGGGCAGGGCTGCAGTTCTCTGTCAGTCGCACAGACAGATTGCTCCGCAAAGGACAATTTGCAGACCGTATTGGAGCTGGAGCCCCAGTATATATGGCCGCGGTGCTTCAATAAGTGACTCATGAGATTGTGGATATTGCTGGGGAAGTCGCTGCACGCAGCAAGAAGCGTCGGATTTCCCCCCGCACTTGCAGCTGGCCATTCACAGCGACTCAGAGCTCAAGAAACTGCTGGGAGGTGTCACCATCTCTCAGGGCGGAGTCCTGCACTTATATCAGCCTGTGGTTTTACCTTCCAAGAAGAGGAATGGCAGGAGAGCCATCAAGAGAAGGATTGCCCCTGCTCCTGTCCCTGTTAAGTGAGAACAGAGCAAAGGGGAGACTGCCACCCCAGATTTGGGAGAAATGACATTCACTTGATTGCAAGGCTCTTTTCAAATGCATCAGTCTGGTCTAATAAAAGCAGTTAAAATGCCTGGTCTTCTTTTGTGAATTAATTTCCTCTTTTACTATCCTACAATTTTAAGGGATCATTCAGTTGGTCAGGTAGCTGCATTGATAATATGGTATAAAAGCCTAGAAAGATAGAACTCAATCATTTCATTAAGAAATTTACATCAGAAATTGTCTAAATGGTGTCAAGTATCAGAGGGGTAGCCGTGTTAGTCTGGATCTGTAAAAAGCGACAAAGAGTCCTGTGGCACCTTATAGACCAACAGACGTCTTGGAGCATAAATGTCTAAATCGTGTAGATTCTGGGAGGTGATTTCTGTGTTTTTTTCAGGCATTTCCCCAATAGATTGAAGATTAGGAACATTTTTCCCATAGTGAAGTTGATGTGTATTGCATGTTTTGTGAAAACAGAAAACAGAACAAACTCATGACAGAAAAATTTAATCCATTACACATGAAGGATAAAGCCTATGGGCCTGGTTTTTCTTTTTGTTTGGTTCTTTTTGTTTTGTTTTGTTTTGTTATTTTTTAGTTACCCCATTATAAAACCATTGACTCGTTTAGAGTAATATCAGATTTATACAGTATAAGTGATACCAGAATCAGGCTTTCTGAAATTATTAAATACCTGGAGGGGTTCACATAAACTTTGATCACCTTTTTAAAGGGAAAAGATTACCCACTTGCCAGCACACAGGTATATAGGGAGACTTACAAGTAAAAGAGAGACATCTGCAGACGATTGTCCTTTTTAATGGGAGTCATCAAGATTCCAAACCACCATTAATGGCCCACACTTTGCATAATTACAATAGGCCCTCAGAGTTATAGTTCATATTTCTAGTTGCAGATACATGAGTGGTACATTTATACAAATAGGATGACCACAATCAGTAGATTATAAGCTTTGTAATGATACCTTACAAGAGACCTTCTGCATGAAGCATATTCCAGTTACATTATATTTAACTCATTAGCATATTTTCATAAAATCATATAGAGTGCAACATCACACAATGGATTTGGCCTGATGTGAGGGGTTCTCTCCAGATGCTGTTTTTAAACCGGTCTCAGAAAATAGCTCACGAACAAGAGAAGCGGCTAATCAAACCTGAGAGTGACAAATGGTGAACACTTAGGTTTCTGGAATGGCAAAGAACCCTTACCATGGGCTTGGGTGCCATGAGGGTTCTCTAAGAGACGGGAAGCATCACCAAGTTAAGGGCTCCAGAGAAACTGGCCAATATTTTCAAACTTTAGGATGCCTGAATTTCAGCCCCTAAACCCACTTTTAAGCAACTAACTAAAAGTGACCTGATTTCCATAGGTGATGAGCACTCAAAACGCCTAGTGAAATCAACAGGAGCTGTGGGTGCTCAGCTCCTCTTCAAATCAGGCCACGTATAAGTTATCTGGGTGCCTAATTTAAGGCATCTCATTTTCAAAATGTAACCAAAGCCTATTTCGTGCCGTTACAGGATGAGTTTTGCAAATAGCAGATACCAATGCCTAAAAATCCAACACAAACGGTGAATCAATGGGAATGATGTCATAAAAGGACGACATATCCCCTCTGGCTTGGGTAACAAATGAAGTAGCTGCCCATTGGTTCTCAGACAACCAATCAGAAAGTATGTTTTCTCTGTCTGCACTGAGGTTATGAAAGGCTGCAGGCTCAGACAGGGTCAGCATACTACTGTGGTGATTTCAAGAGGTGGCTTAGCCAAGCCACACTTTGTCAGGCCAGTCATAATCAGGCCAGACCAGGAAGAAATCAAAGAAGGCAAAATAAGAGAGAGAAAACCAAGTGAACAGAGCCAGGACCAGAAGGAAAGAGAGTCAGGCAAGCCAAGCAAAGAAAGACACAGGCAAGTGGAGCCAAGCAAGGAAACATCCACTGAAGCCAAGCAAGTCAAGAAAAAAGCTAGGCAGGCCAATTCCTGAGTAAAGACTCAGGTAAACCAAGCAGAGAAAACAAAAGAAAGCCAAGAAAGTCAAGCCAAGTGTTGCTGGAACACTAGAAGTCTGCCACATGTCTGAGACTGAGTCTGAGTCTGAGCACTCTGGTGAGACCTCAACCGCAAAAGACCCTAAGGCCAAAATCACCCGTTCTTTCCGGGCAGGGCTGCAGTTCTCTGTCAGTCGCACAGACAGATTGCTCCACAAAGGACAATTTGCAGACCGTATTGGAGCTGGAGCCCCAGTATATATGGCCGCGGTGCTTCAATAAGTGACTCATGAGATTGTGGATATTGCTGGGGAAGTCGCTGCACGCAGCAAGAAGCGTCGGATTTCCCCCCGCACTTGCAGCTGGCCATTCACAGCGACTCAGAGTTCAAGAAACGGCTGGGAGGTGTCACCATCTCTCAGGGCGGAGTCCTGCACTTAAATCAGCCTGTGGTTTTACCTTCCAAGAAGAGGAATGGCAGGAGAGCCATCAAGAGAAGGATTGCCCCTGCTCCTGTCCCTGTTAAGTGAGAACAGAGCAAAGGGGAGACTGCCACCCCAGATTTGGGAGAAATGACATTCACTTGATTGCAAGGCTCTTTTCAAATGCATCAGTCTGGTCTAATAAAAGCAGTTAAAATGCCTGGTCTTCTTTTGTGAATTAATTTCCTCTTTTACTATCCTACAATTTTAAGGGATCATTCAGTTGGTCAGGTAGCTGCATTGATAATATGGTATAAAAGCCTAGAAAGATAGAACTCAATCATTTCATTAAGAAATTTACATCAGAAATTGTCTAAATGGTGTCAAGTATCAGAGGGGTAGCCGTGTTAGTCTGGATCTGTAAAAAGCGACAAAGAGTCCTGTGGCACCTTATAGACCAACAGACGTCTTGGAGCATAAATGTCTAAATCGTGTAGATTCTGGGAGGTGATTTCTGTGTTTTTTTCAGGCATTTCCCCAATAGATTGAAGATTAGGAACATTTTTCCCATAGTGAAGTTGATGTGTATTGCATGTTTTGTGAAAACAGAAAACAGAACAAACTCATGACAGAAAAATTTAATCCATTACACATGAAGGATAAAGCCTATGGGCCTGGTTTTTCTTTTTGTTTGGTTCTTTTTGTTTTGTTTTGTTTTGTTATTTTTTAGTTACCCCATTATAAAACCATTGACTCGTTTAGAGTAATATCAGATTTATACAGTATAAGTGATACCAGAATCAGGCTTTCTGAAATTATTAAATACCTGGAGGGGTTCACATAAACTTTGATCACCTTTTTAAAGGGAAAACATTACCCACTTGCCAGCACACAGGTATATAGGGAGACTTACAAGTAAAAGAGAGCCATCTGCAGACGATTGTCCTGGTTAATGGGAGTCATCAAGATTCCAAACCACCATTAATGGCCCACACTTTGCATAATTACAATAGGCCCTCAGAGTTATAGTTCATATTTCTAGTTTCAGATACATGAGTGGTACATTTATACAAATAGGATGACCACACTCAGTAGATTATAAGCTTTGTAATGATACCTTACAAGAGACCTTCTGCATGAAGCATATGCCAGTTACATTATATTTAACTCATTAGCATATTTTCATAAAATCATATAGAGTGCAACATCACACAATGGATTTGGCCTGATGTGAGGGGTTCTCTCCAGATGCTGTTTTTAAACCGGTCTCAGAAAATAGCTCACGAACAAGAGAAGCGGCTAATCAAACCTGAGAGTGACAAATGGTGAACACTTGGGTTTCTGGAATGGCAAAGAACCCTTACCATGGGCTTGGGTGCCATGAGGGTTCTCTAAGAGACGGGAAGCATCACCAAGTTAAGGGCTCCAGAGAAACTGGCCAATATTTTCAAACTTTAGGATGCCTGAATTTCAGCCCCTAAACCCACTTTTAAGCAACTAACTAAAAGTGACCTGATTTCCACAGGTGATGAGCACTCAAAACGCCTAGTGAAATCAACAGGAGCTGTGGGTGCTCAGCTCCTCTTCAAATCAGGCCACGTATAAGTTATTTAGGTGCCTAATTTAAGGCATCTCATTTTCAAAATGTAACCAAAGCCTATTTCATGCCGTTACAGGATGAGTTTTGCTAATAGCAGATATCACTGACTAAAAATCCAACACAAACGGTGAATCAATGGGAATGATGTCATAAAAGGATGACATATCCCCTCTGGCTTGGGTAACAAATGAAGTAGCTGCCCATTGGTTCTCAGACAACCAATCAGAAAGTATGTTTTCTCTGTCTGCACTGAGGTTATGAAAGGCTGCAGGCTCAGACAGGGTCAGCATACTACTGTGGTGATTTCAAGAGGTGGCTTAGCCAAGCCACACTTTGTCAGGCCAGTCATAATCAGGCCAGACCAGGAAGAAATCAAAGAAGGCAAAATAAGAGAGAGAAAACCAAGTGAACAGAGCCAGGACCAGAAGGAAAGAGAGTCAGGCAAGCCAAGCAAAGAAAGACACAGGCAAGTGGAGCCAAGCAAGGAAACATCCACTGAAGCCAAGCAAGTCAAGAAAAAAGCTAGGCAGGCCAATTCCTGAGTAAAGACTCAGGTAAACCAAGCAGAGAAAACAAAAGAAAGCCAAGAAAGTCAAGCCAAGTGTTGCTGGAACACTAGAAGTCTGCCACATGTCTGAGACTGAGTCTGAGTCTGAGCACTCTGGTGAGACCTCAACCGCAAAAGACCCTAAGGCCAAAATCACCCGTTCTTTCCGGGCAGGGCTGCAGTTCTCTGTCAGTCGCACAGACAGATTGCTCCACAAAGGACAATTTGCAGACCGTATTGGAGCTGGAGCCCCAGTATATATGGCCGCGGTGCTTCAATAAGTGACTCATGAGATTGTGGATATTGCTGGGGAAGTCGCTGCACGCAGCAAGAAGCGTCGGATTTCCCCCCGCACTTGCAGCTGGCCATTCACAGCGACTCAGAGTTCAAGAAACGGCTGGGAGGTGTCACCATCTCTCAGGGCGGAGTCCTGCACTTAAATCAGCCTGTGGTTTTACCTTCCAAGAAGAGGAATGGCAGGAGAGCCATCAAGAGAAGGATTGCCCCTGCTCCTGTCCCTGTTAAGTGAGAACAGAGCAAAGGGGAGACTGCCACCCCAGATTTGGGAGAAATGACATTCACTTGATTGCAAGGCTCTTTTCAAATGCATCAGTCTGGTCTAATAAAAGCAGTTAAAATGCCTGGTCTTCTTTTGTGAATTAATTTCCTCTTTTACTATCCTACAATTTTAAGGGATCATTCAGTTGGTCAGGTAGCTGCATTGATAATATGGTATAAAAGCCTAGAAAGATAGAACTCAATCATTTCATTAAGAAATTTACATCAGAAATTGTCTAAATGGTGTCAAGTATCAGAGGGGTAGCCGTGTTAGTCTGGATCTGTAAAAAGCGACAAAGAGTCCTGTGGCACCTTATAGACCAACAGACGTCTTGGAGCATAAATGTCTAAATCGTGTAGATTCTGGGAGGTGATTTCTGTGTTTTTTTCAGGCATTTCCCCAATAGATTGAAGATTAGGAACATTTTTCCCATAGTGAAGTTGATGTGTATTGCATGTTTTGTGAAAACAGAAAACAGAACAAACTCATGACAGAAAAATTTAATCCATTACACATGAAGGATAAAGCCTATGGGCCTGGTTTTTCTTTTTGTTTGGTTCTTTTTGTTTTGTTTTGTTTTGTTATTTTTTAGTTACCCCATTATAAAACCATTGACTCGTTTAGAGTAATATCAGATTTATACAGTATAAGTGATACCAGAATCAGGCTTTCTGAAATTATTAAATACCTGGAGGGGTTCACATAAACTTTGATCACCTTTTTAAAGGGAAAACATTACCCACTTGCCAGCACACAGGTATATAGGGAGACTTACAAGTAAAAGAGAGCCATCTGCAGACGATTGTCCTGGTTAATGGGAGTCATCAAGATTCCAAACCACCATTAATGGCCCACACTTTGCATAATTACAATAGGCCCTCAGAGTTATAGTTCATATTTCTAGTTTCAGATACATGAGTGGTACATTTATACAAATAGGATGACCACACTCAGTAGATTATAAGCTTTGTAATGATACCTTACAAGAGACCTTCTGCATGAAGCATATGCCAGTTACATTATATTTAACTCATTAGCATATTTTCATAAAATCATATAGAGTGCAACATCACACAATGGATTTGGCCTGATGTGAGGGGTTCTCTCCAGATGCTGTTTTTAAACCGGTCTCAGAAAATAGCTCACGAACAAGAGAAGCGGCTAATCAAACCTGAGAGTGACAAATGGTGAACACTTGGGTTTCTGGAATGGCAAAGAACCCTTACCATGGGCTTGGGTGCCATGAGGGTTCTCTAAGAGACGGGAAGCATCACCAAGTTAAGGGCTCCAGAGAAACTGGCCAATATTTTCAAACTTTAGGATGCCTGAATTTCAGCCCCTAAACCCACTTTTAAGCAACTAACTAAAAGTGACCTGATTTCCACAGGTGATGAGCACTCAAAACGCCTAGTGAAATCAACAGGAGCTGTGGGTGCTCAGCTCCTCTTCAAATCAGGCCACGTATAAGTTATTTAGGTGCCTAATTTAAGGCATCTCATTTTCAAAATGTAACCAAAGCCTATTTCATGCCGTTACAGGATGAGTTTTGCTAATAGCAGATATCACTGACTAAAAATCCAACACAAACGGTGAATCAATGGGAATGATGTCATAAAAGGATGACATATCCCCTCTGGCTTGGGTAACAAATGAAGTAGCTGCCCATTGGTTCTCAGACAACCAATCAGAAAGTATGTTTTCTCTGTCTGCACTGAGGTTATGAAAGGCTGCAGGCTCAGACAGGGTCAGCATACTACTGTGGTGATTTCAAGAGGTGGCTTAGCCAAGCCACACTTTGTCAGGCCAGTCATAATCAGGCCAGACCAGGAAGAAATCAAAGAAGGCAAAATAAGAGAGAGAAAACCAAGTGAACAGAGCCAGGAACAGAAGGAAAGAGAGTCAGGCAAGCCAAGCAAAGAAAGACACAGGCAAGTGGAGCCAAGCAAGGAAACATCCACTGAAGCCAAGCAAGTCAAGAAAAAAGCTAGGCAGGCCAATTCCTGAGTAAAGACTCAGGTAAACCAAGCAGAGAAAACAAAAGAAAGCCAAGAAAGTCAAGCCAAGTGTTGCTGGAACACTAGAAGTCTGCCACATGTCTGAGACTGAGTCTGAGTCTGAGTCTGAGCACTCTGGTGAGACCTCAACCGCAAAAGACCCTAAGGCCAAAATCACCCGTTCTTCCCGGGCTGGGCTGCAGTTCTCTGTCAGTCGCACAGACAGATTGCTCCGCAAAGGACAATTTGCAGACCGTATTGGAGCTGGAGCCCCAGTATATATGGCCGCGGTGCTTCAATAAGTGACTCATGAGATTGTGGATATTGCTGGGGAAGTCGCTGCATGCAGCAAGAAGCGTCGGATTTCTCCACGGCACTTGCAGCTGGCCATTCACAGCGACTCAGAGCTCAAGAAACTGCTGGGAGGTGTCACCGTCTCTCAGGGCGGAGTCCTGCACTTAAATCAGCCTGTGGTTTTACCTTCCAAGAAGAGGAATGGCAGGAGAGCCATCAAGAGAAGGATTGCCCCTGCTCCTGTCCCTGTTAAGTGAGAACAGAGCAAAGGGGAGACTGCCACCCCAGATTTGGGAGAATTGACATTCACTTGATTGCAAGGCTCTTTTCAAATGCATCAGTCTGGTCTAATAAAAGCAGTTAAAATGCCTGGTCTTCTTTTGTGAATTAATTTCCTCTTTTACTATCCTACAATTTTAAGGGATCATTCAGTTGGTCAGGTAGCTGCATTGATAATATGGTATAAAAGCCTAGAAAGATAGAACTCAATCATTTCATTAAGAATTTTACATCAGAAATTGTCTAAATGGTGTCAAGTATCAGAGGGGTAGCCGTGTTAGTCTGGATCTGTAAAAAGCGACAAAGAGTCCTGTGGCACCTTATAGACCAACAGACGTATTGCAGCAGAAATGTCTAAATCATGTAGAGGGGTGGCGACAGGACTATAAAAATAAGAGACAGACACCCCAAGGCACCTCTCCTTCTCCCTCTCTGGCCATCGATTCACTGCACAAGAAGGAACAAAGGAAGCAGTCATTACACAGAAGAAGGGATCCTGACCTAAGAAGTTTGGCCGGTAAGACTGGTGAGAGCACGTGGTGTGAAAAACATAGCTTTCGATTTAACATAATTTGTTACATTATGATTTGAATAATTTGTGGAAGACAATTGTGATCTCAGGTATTTGTAAGTTTTGTCTTCTGTGTGTTTTGTTTACTATGAGGGGGTAACTCATACTTCAGTACATTAATGTTTGTATATTCCTTATTTGATCACATTTGAGCTTGTAATTTTTAAAGTTTCACAGTGCTTACAGTAACTTAAGGTGCCTGTTCACTGAAAGTTGTACGTTAATGTAGACATTTTTCTAAACAAATGTTAATTGACTATTAACACACAGTCAATTAAATTGAGATGGTAGTTCTCTCTTAAACAGGTCTGATTGACAATTACCTTTTGTGTGTAGGTTTCAAAATTAATAATCTAGATTTGTTGTATCAGTCTCTTGAAATACACTGCATTTTGTCATAGATTCAGACACCTTAAACCCTGAAGCTTTCTATTAAAATCTTTTAAAGGGTACAGTCAAAGTTGGTAGGCCCTTTAATTTATCTGCCTTGTTTACAAAGTCCATGTAATTTTTGTTGCCAAACAAATACTTTTTTTCTTTTACTTAAAAAAAGCTACCAATACAGTCCTGACTCAAGAACATCCCTACAATAACAAATAAGTGTACATACCCACTTGAGATAAAATATTCAGTAAAGAAATAGGCTTCATTTTTGAGTTTCCAAAGTTTCCTAATCAGGAGGACACTTGGAGGGAAGGTTGGGGAATGAAAACTGCCTTGATGTCTTCAATAAACAAAAACAAATTAGCTAGACTAAAAAGTCATGTTCATTCTCAACTGTCTAAAATGGGGAATAAAATAAATGCCAAACTACTCCAATATAGAGGTGCTCGCAGACCAATATACAGATATTTGTATTCACCAGCCAGCACCCTTTTCTGTGGCTAGACTATTGGGCGCTTCCAGACAGTACCCACTTCTGGAAATAAAGTTGTGATGCCACTACAAAGTTTGGCATGGGAATTGTGTGCTCCTCTTGTGGTGAGAAATGCAAAACATGTTTTTGTGAAAGCTAAGTCTGAAGATTTGTTCCTAACACATGTCTGTTGTAAGTAAAACTAGCTTCTTAGATAGCAGTAGATTTTTATCTGTCTTGAAATCATGCCAAATCAATGCATGTTTAAAAAGTCACTGCATTACTGAAAGTTTGAAAGGAGAAGCTTTTTTTTATTCTTCTAGGCAAATCCTGACCCAAACTGTTGTCTCGGTGTGTTTGGATTGAGTCTATACACCACAGAAAGGGACCTGAGAGAAGTGTTCTCCAAGTATGGCCCAATTGCTGATGTTTCCATTGTGTATGACCAGCAGTCTCGGCGTTCAAGAGGATTTGCATTTGTGTATTTTGAAAATGTTGATGATGCAAAGGAGGTAAGCTGGAATATATAACACTTCTAAAATTTTCAATTCCCAACTGTTAAAAACTTATTCCTGCATAACTAGTACATAGCCCTGTAAAATGTGTTTTTTAAACCTTTGTTTGAGACCGTGTAGAAAAGGAATTAAGGTACAGTATTCATTAATATTTGAAACTGCTATAAGGAAAATATGCACCTGGACAAAAACAAGAATAGCAATCTTGGAAGCATTGGCATTTGTTTTCTGTAGTCTATTAACGATTCTTCAAAATAACTGATGGGCTTATGAATGTATTTACTCGAACTGATTTGACCAAGTGGTTAAAAAGCAAGCTTCTGAAAGGAATGATTTAGTGATAACTATTTCAAATACCACAGGTTAAGATTTCAGTATGGTCAATTCAGCCCCTACATTAGTGAGAAATAAATAGTTCCACACAACTGGTTATGTGTTTGACCAAAGCTGCTTTTTCCTGCTGGTTGGTTGTTGCATTTCACTAGTATTGTTTATATGAATATAATTGTAAATTGCTTTGTGATTCTCTGGGATGAATGAAACACAATTTTAGTACTTAAATCAACTGAATGGAGGATTTTAATATGTAATCAGGCTTACAAACCAGTTAACTTTTAATTCTCCCCTGGGGTGCATTTGATTTTGGATGTAGGTCTTGACAAATGGGTAAATATATATGATAGTCTTAAAACAATATTTTAAAAGGTTTATATGGTTTTAGTTTTTATATTAGAGTAACTAATCAAATATGTGCCCAAAGCCACAATCATATTGTGTTTAAAATACACATTGAAACAAAATTTCAAATGTCAATAAATAAAAATGAACACCTTTTCAGAGCACTTGGAGACTAGAACCTGACCATGGCAGTTAGACTATTAATGTTGCCCATTCACAGCTGGAGGGGAAAGTAACTTACACATATCCCAGAAGACTAACTCTATTCATCATATAAGAGCTGTAAGCCATCTTGAGGAATTATTAGATCCTGTCCCTTGTTGGTATCTCAGAACAAAATAAAGGTGTGAGTTATGCTTTAAACAAAAATACAAGGTAAATCTCCAGTTGTACCAGAGTTACCCTCCTAAATACAAACTCAGTTTGAAGATGCGTGTACTGTTACCCCAAGCAAACCACTAGTACCCCCAGCACATTGGTTGTAATGGTCGCAACTGGCAAATGGATCCAGTATGAGCTTTGCTCCAATGAAACATGCATCAGGAAAATAACCCTTCAGAAGAAGTGGATGCTACCTATAGAGCCTCCAGACAAGCAGTAAAGAAGGCAAGAAACCTAGCTTTGGATACGCTGTATAATGAGATGTCATCCTTTTATGACATCATTCCCATTGATTCACCGTTTGTGTTGGATTTTTAGTCAGTGATATCTGCTATTAGCAAAACTCAGGGTGTAAAACTGTTTTAATTTCCTTTATTATTAACTTTTGTATATTATTAACTTTTGTTTAATCTTTGAAATTATCAAACAGTTCCTAGGCAAAGAGGAAGCTACCCATTTCCATCAGCAATTAATGAACTTTCCTAAGTAGAAATACAAGGGCAGCAGCCCAATTTATTTTGAACTCCAAAAGCATAGCAGTCTGGTCTAATTAACTTCCCTCCAAACAGCCACAAATTCAAATCCTTCCTTTTTCACTTTTGTTTATTAACAAACCCAGAGTAAGTGATTAATACCTGGGGGAGAAAAGAGCTGTGCATATCTTTCTATCAGTGTTATAAAGGGCAGACAATTCATGAGTTTACCCTGTATAAGCTTTATACAGCGTAAAACAGATTTATTTGGGGTTTGGATCCCACTGGGAACTGGGTGTCTGGGTGCTGGAGATAGGTAACCTGCTGAGTGGTTTTCAGTTAAAGCCTGGAGCTTTAGTGGTGTGGTTCACACCTGGGTCTGTGTTGCAGCAGGCATAGCGTGTCTGGCTCAACAAGGCAGGGTTCTGGAGTCCCAAGCTGGCAGGGAAAATGGGCTCAGAGGTAATTTCAGCGCATCAGGTGACAGTCCCAAGGGCGTCTCTGTGACCGAACCTGTCATAACCATGTGAGAAAGGATGCTGGGCTAGGTGGACCATTGGTTTGATCCAGTATGGTTATTCTTATATAGCATTTTATATGTTCAAAGCACAGTGCTTCCCATTGACCTCAATTGCAGCTGTGAGTGCTCAAAACTTCTGCAAATCAGGCTCCAGGGTCTCAAGTTGATATTCAGAAAATGAGGAACTGGCCTCTTCACTTTCCAACTTCTGCCACAAATGAGCCAGGAGTCATCAGCCTCATTCACTGCACAATCCTGATTCATTTCCAAAGCATAGTCCTTTCTGTGCACTGAATGAGACAAGGGCCCTGTAGGAAAAAATAGTATGTGATCGTGTAATTAAAGACTGTATCGTGATACATATATACACACACAAGGGGGCCAAATTAACATTGCTTAGGCAACCTTAATTCTGGTATTCCCTAAATTTAAGGTTGTAAAGTCAAGCACTCAAAATTCTTTTACAAATTTTATGTAATTTCCTAATGTTTTGGAAAAAATTAAAAAATTGAAAAAAACAAAATGTCATCATGTGGAATCATAATGACTCCCTCTGAAGGGTCACCAGCAGGGTTGACATCTTTAGATCCACATCCTCTGCCCGCTGAGATAGCAGAGTAGGCAGTATCAGTAGTATTAGCTTCTGTGTGGCTCAGCCACAAGAGGAGGATGGAGACACAGACTTTACCGATGGATTTCAGAGCAAATAATATACAAGAGACAGATCAAGAATGTGAGGCTCAGGACTCCTAGATTCAATTACGTTTTTTAGGGGAGTGCCCTAGTGTGTCAGACCATTCTGCCTCTGTCCACTTTAACCTCTCCCCGTCCCCTTCTCCTCATTTCCCTCTGTACCAAGCTTCTGCTCACTCCATTCCCTGTCAAACTCCTCCCTGCTCCTGCCTCCTCCCCAGATTCTACCTAAGTTCCCCCACCTCCTCGGCTCAGAATCTCCCCTCTCCATGGCTCTTGCCCTTCTATGCTATTCGATTCTATCTAAGTTCTTATATTGCCCTCATCACCACAGTATCTAAGCCCCTTCCAGTAGTCCATTAAACAACATGACTAACTTTAGTCACATGCGGTTCACCTTGTATGTCATTCTCTCCTCAGGGAGAGAATCACATGAGCAGTGGACTGTTTTAGTTTGGTAGCATTCTTTTATGTTTATTTTAAATGCACGTGTTGCTCTGTGTTTATGTTAGAGAAGGCAGGTCAAAAAGTGCACGCTGCACTCGGAGTGGAAGGTGATCAGGTTTATGATGTTCCTTAGTTCCCGTGGGAGTGCCTTTCACAGTCTCACACGAGCCCTCAAATAAGTTCTGTCTTCTGCCCAGCCAAATTTTACCTTTATGGTAGAAGAGTGTAATTGTCAACCCCGGTCTTCATTGTGGAGTGTTAGGTGATTTTTAAGATATCTCGGGCTCTGGTCCATTGAAAATAAGGACCAAGACCTTGAACTTGACTTATGGGAAGCCAGTATAGAAAGCAGAGGACAAATTTGATGTGTTCAGATGCCTGTGTTGCTGAGGAGACATGCTGCAGCATTCTGTACTAACTGGAGTTTCCTAAGGGCTCATGGTTTCATGCCCAGTCATATTGCATTGCTCTAGTCCAGATGGGAAGTGACAAAGGCATGTAAAATCAAGGCCAGGTTATCATCTGTCAGGATGGGATGGAGTCTCCTAGCCAAACCATAGATGGTAGACGGTGTTACTCGTGGCTGCTCTTACGTGAGAATTTAGCATCAGCAAGGAATCCAAGATCACTCCTAAACAACAGACTGATTTGATTAATTGTTGGTGTGTGCCTTCCACCAAAGGAGACTGCACCATGGCCACAAACTCTTCTGCCTACCAGCATCACCTCTGTCTTGCCTGGATTCAGCTTCAACCAGCTGTTCTTTCTCCATGAGTTGATCTCATCCAAACAGTGGGCCAATTGGTAGTGTTGGAGTCAGATATGGTGATGAATAGGTAGAGCAGTATGTTATACGCATATCAGTGGTGGCTGAGTCTATATCTTACCAGATCACTTTGTGGCTTCATGAAGACACTGAATAGGACTAGAGAGAGAATTGAGCCTGTGGAACCCCACAAGTAGAAGGGTCAGGTGGTGGAGATGCAGTTTCCCATCACTACTCTGGGTGTGTCCCTCCAGGAAGGACTCAAGACATTTTAGTTCATTTCCCTGGACCTCTGCCACGTCTCTCAGATGGGATAGAAGTATGGTCTGGTCAACGGTGCCAAACGCCAAAAGGTGTGGGAGGATGAGAATCCATGTCTGTTCTCAAACCATTGACAGGAGGAGATCATCCATCTAAAGCTTTTTCTATCCAATGTCCTGAATCCAGACTGTGCCAAGGGTAAGATTTTACCTTCAATTAGGCAAACTTGTAGTTGGCCTAGAAGTATCTTCTCTGAGCTTGCTCAGGAACACTGGATGGTAATTGACTAGAACCAATGTTTCCAGGGTGGGTTTCTTTCCCATTATTCCTATCCTTCCCCCTTGCCATCTTCTACCCCTATGCACCTCTCCCAGCTTCTACACCTAACCACCCCAGGCTCTTATCCTCCCACCCTGTACTCTCTCTCTTCCCCACCATTCCTCACCCCTCTGCATTCAGGTGAGGCTGTTCTTCCAACTCATCCATGCTGCATGGGCACCAGCAGTGGGAAAATTGAGACCACAGTAAAGACTGTCTCCCTGCTATCCATTCCTGTATCTGGTGTCACAACAGCCTCAGCAAAGAAACCCCTACTTAGCCTCTAACCCTGGACTGGGACGGCTCATTTGAGGTCCAGTCACAAGGTAGGAGCTGTGAGAAAATAAAGCATGCGCAGTGCAGAGGGAATCGTTGGAGAATTTATCTGCCAAATTCTATCAAGTCTTTACTGAGCATGTGCAAATTGAGATTTTTTTTCCCAGGGGACTTATAACTTGGCCAAATTTGGGTGAATTTTCACAAGGCCAGCAAAAAGCACATCCCTAGCACCAGTTCTGCCAACTTTCAAGTCCCTGCTCTAAAGCATGGGAGCACTACAATCTTTCAACAAAAGTTAAGATTTTTTTTTAACATGGGAAAAAATGTACCTTTTCCTAAATTAATTCTCAGAAATGGCTGACGTTTCTTGATATGTTTTTGCTAAAATGGTTCAGCCTAAGGCAGACACTTGGCATGGAAAATTTCAGCCAAAACAATTTAAGTTTGGCAAAGTTACAAGCAACTAAAACAGGGCCTTGTAATGGAACATGTTAAGCAAGCTTATAATAAGTAGGGTTTTTTAGTTAGTTGAGTGATACAATTTCTTCTTCAATTATCCATGAGGGCATAGGCGTGTGCACGGGGTGTGCCGGGTGTGCACTGGCACACTCTAATGCAGGGGTGAGCATTGGGCAAATGGCTCCCGGGGCAGCAAGCTGCCGGCCCCTCCCCTGCCTTCCCGGGCCAGCCCCGGCCTGCCACCTCCCCCCCCCCCCCCCCAGGTCTCGCCTGCCAACCCCCGCGGGTCTCCCCCCCGCCCGCCCCGGAGCGTCCCTGCCTGAAAGAAAGCGGCACCTCTCCTATGCCTGCTTCTTGTGCTGCACATTCCTGCTCAACGGCTGTCTGCTGCCCCAGGGTCCTAGTGCCCCCATCCCTGAATGGCAGGGCAGGCTGCCCTTACCCCCTAGCCCTGAGCCTCCCCAACGCCACAAACCCCTCAACCCCAGCCCCCATCCCCCCACACCCTAATCCTCTGCCCCAGCCCTGAGCCCCCTCCTGCATCATGAACCCCTCATCGAAGGCGCGCCGCTGCAGCGCTGCCCAGGGCCGCTTCTGTATGTGACTCGCTGGGCTCCGGGAGAGGTGGGAGGCGGGAGTAAGCAGCATGGTAAGCCCCTCTGAGCCGGGACCCCCCTGATCCCATCCCCCCCCACCCACAGCCCTGACCCCTAGCTCCGAGCTCAACCCCTCTGAGCCAGGCATCCCCCAACCCCATCCCCTGCTGCCGTGACCCCCAGCTCCGAGCCCAGCCCCTCTGAGCCGGGCACCCCCCGACCCCATCCCCCCACAGCCCTGACCCCCAGCTCCGAGCCCAGCCCCTCTGAGCCGGGCACCCCCTGACCTCATCCTCCCCACAGCCCTGACCCCTAGCTCTGAGCCCAGCCCCTGTGAGCCGGGCATCCCCCGACCCAGAGCCCAACTCCCCACCCAGCCCTGGGCAACAGGCAGCGACAGCCCATTGGCACCAACCATCACCATCACCCAGCGACAGCCCATTATGTAATTGCAAATGTATACATACCATTAAAGCATTTCATGTTTTTAAATAATGTATTTCGTGTATTTTCAAATTATTAAAACAATTTTTGAATGTATTTCACTGGTTATTTTTTACATTTCCAAATACATGTTACTATAGTATTGCAACTTTTTTTTATGGAAGGGCCCCCGAAATTGCTTTGCCCCAGGCCCCCTGAATCCTCTGGGCGGCCCTGCCGACAGGACCTGAGCTCCTCCTGCTCAGCCGCAGCTCACAACCCCGCCCCTTACCACGCAGCTCTGAGCGGGAGGAGCTCAAGCCCTGCTGGAGCCACCACGGCGCTGCAGTGCTGCCCAGGGCCGTTCCTGGATGTGGTGCGCTGAGGCGCCGGGGGAAGGCGGAGGTGAGCCTCCGACATTCTCGTGGGGGCCCCTGCGGGGCCCGGGGCCTGGGGCAAATTGCCCCACTTGCCCCCCCTCTGGGTGGTCCTGCATCCTCAGCCAGAACCCTCATCCCCCTGCACCCTAATCCTCTGCCCCAGCCCTGAGCCCCCTCCTGCATCATGAACCCCTCATTCTCAGCCCCACAGCCCTCACCCCTGCACCCCCTCCTATCCCCAAACTCCCTCCCAGAGCGTGCACCCCTTTCCCACGCACCCCCTCCTGCCCCCAAACTCCCTCCCAGAGCCTACACCCCCTCCCTCTGCACCCCCTCCCACTCCCAAATTCCCTCCCAGAGCCTGCACCCCTCACCCCCTCCTACGCTCCCACCCCCTGCCCCAGCCTGCACCCAGCACCCAAACTCCATCCCAGAGCCTGCACCCCAGATCCCCTCCCCCACCCAAACTCCAAACCAGAGCCTTAGGCAGGTGGGGGGTGGAGTTGTGGGGGGCGGGTTCTGGGCACCACCAAAATTTCTACAAACCTGCCACCCATGCGTGGGGCAGCATGTCTGGCTCTGCGCGGAACAAAACATGCTGCTAGGAGCCTCATGGTAAGGGGTCCGAGGCCGGTGGGGTTTGATAAGGGGTGGGGGCAGTCAGGGGACAGAAAGCAGGGTGGGTTGGATAGGGGGTGGAATCCCGGGGGGGTGGTTAGGGGTCGGGGGTCTCTGGAGGGGGCAGTCAGGGAGCGGGGGGGTTGGATGGGGCCTGGGAGTCCCGGGGTCTGTCAGGTGGCGGGGGATGGATAGGGATCAGGGCAGTCAGGGGGCAGGGAGCAAGGAGGTTCCGGGGGGGCAGTTAGGGTGGGGGGGTCTCTGGAGGGGGTGGTCAGGGGACAAGGAGCTGGGGGGGTTGGATGAGTCGGGAGTTCTGGTGCGGGGCTGTCAGGAGGCAGGAGTGTGGAGATGGGTTGGGGCGGGCAGGGAGCAGGGGGGGGGTTGTATGAGTTGGGAGTTCTGGGGGTCCTGTCAGGGGGTGGGGAGCGGTTGGATAGGCGTGGGAGTCCCAGGGGTCTGTCTGGGGGCAGGGGCGTGGATAAGGGTCGGGGCAGTCAGGGGACAAGGAGTAGGGAGGCTTAGATGGGGGTGGAGTCCTGGGGGGCAGTTAGGGGCAGGAGTCCCAGGAGGTGGTAGTCAGGGGACAAGGAGCAGGGGGGGTTGGGGCATCTGAGGCGGGCAGTCAGGGGGCGGGAAGTAGGAGGGAGTGGATGGGGGCGGGGCTAGGGCAGGGCGGGGCTCCCTGGGTGCACACCCTAATGAAATGTGCTGCGCACGCCTATGCATGAAGGAAAACATTGTGTGGTGCTTTAGTAAAAGTATGTATTTTAGAATTTTTAACATCCATTTTTCTCAGCTGGCCCGCTTGCAAATGTCTTAGAATACTTATCTCCTTATATTTACATTTTGAGCTTTTCTCATGATTTTTCACTTTTGTTCTTTGTTTCTAGGGTAGCACTAATTATCAGCAAAGGTTCTTGGCCATACAAGGATTTAATTCATATTGGTTAAGAGTTTAGGCAGGGAGGCCATGGGACATTTTGGATCATGGGGGTGGGGATAGATGCCAGAAGGAGTGGAGGGCAGGCTCAGACAGAGAAGAGCTAGAAGAGGGGCTAGAGGTGAGATCAAGAGTCAGAAAGGATGGAGTTAAGGGAGCAGCCAAATGCAAAAGAGTGCTGGTTTAAGCCGGTAGGGATTAGGGAATTACATCCCACAAAGGGGCAGGGTTTATCCTTATTCTATCACTGATCAAGATGGATGGGTACATAAACAGAGGGATCTGGCTATTGTAGGGTCAAACTCAGCAGTTTTTCTGAAAACAAAAAATGCTGCCAAATCAGCTTGTAGGAAACACTTTTTTTAAGTGGTTGTGAAAATGAACATTAGAAATACAGTAATACAGTTGGAACTACAGCAATTAGAGATGATGTTAATATCTTTCAAACTTCCTTGTGGTATGTTAGGACAAATATCTTCCAGATATGGCACACAGATTTATGAACTGATATTTAATATTTTTTTAGTCTGAAGTTTACATGATTACATTTAGTTTTACAAAAAAATAAATAGTAATGTTATGTTAGTCAATTTTTAAATCTATGTTTACCTTTAATATATTGACCATAAAACTTTCCCCCCTCTTAAATCTTTGTTGTTGTTGTTGTTATTTAGGAACACAAAAAGGTGTTTTGTTTTTAAAGTAAGTCTTGCTTGAAATACAGGGTTTCTAGAAGTAATTCATTTAGGTTGACCTCTCCTAAAATAGGTCTGAAGAAGAGTTCTGCAATAGTCTCGGCATTAACGGCTTTGAGGCTGGCGAGCAGCCCAAGAATCCAAGCAAATCTGCCTAGGTTTCTGTTGTACATCATTGAGCTAAATTCCATCAGAGTGCGCTGGGCTTCCTGCTGGAGGGTTTGCACATAGTGACGAAATCTTAGGCCAGGCAGTTCTGTAAAAACAGGAATAAAACAAGGAAAGCTTTTTTGAGTAAAACTAGTTTATGAAGTATCCTCTGTAATGGTTTGTATCCATCCCTCCAGCTAAGAGTATTTATTGTCTTTTTTAAAAAAATCTTGTTTTATTTATTCATTTTAGAAAGATGGGAAAACATGCTTAGGTAGCTTTAGTAAACATTGTGTAGTATTTAAAACCCAGTATAATGCAATCAGACAATTATATTAAAAGTGAAGTTTTAGGGGGGAAAAAAGACAATATTAGGGAAGTGACTTAGATTAAACAGACAGCGGCAGATTCTGTGCTGTACCTCTAAGACAGACAGCACAGAACTTATAGCCCATGGGAAGAGGTAGCTAAGGTGGGTTTACACCAGTGGTTCTCAACCAGGGGTACGTGTACCCCTGGGGGTACCCAGAGGTCTTCCAGGGGGCACATCAACTCATCTAGATACTTGCGTAGTTTTACAACAGGCTACATAAAAAGCACTAGTGAAGTCAGTACAAACTAAAATTTCATACAATGACTTGTTTATACTGCTCTATATACTATACACTGAAATGCAAGTACAATATTTATATTCCAGTTGATTTATTTTATAATTATATGGTAAAAATGAGAAAATACGCGATTTTTGTAATAGTCTGCTGTGGCACTTTTGCATTTTATGTCTGATTTTTAAGTAAGTTTCATTTCACTTAAAAACTACTTGGGGGTAAGCAAGACAAATCAAACTCCTGAAAAGGGTACAGTCATCTGTAAAGGCTGAGAACCACCGGTTTACACCATCTTTGTGTCTTCCCAGTCCTTAGCTGCTTCTGAGGCTGGAGAGGCCCCCAGCATAGCTTAGACAGCCCTGGGGGCCTGTCTAAGGGCTTGTCTACACAGTGGGGTTATTCACACTGTGGGGGTGGGGTTTCTAAAGCACACTAATGTGTTATGCATACATTGATCCTTGTAGCCCCTGTGTTTTAGAAGTCACACCGCTGTAGCATGTATAGACAAACCCTAAATTACAGCAGTCTTCCTGGGTTGCCCTGTGGGCCACAGTGCTGCCCAGAATCAGCAACTCTGCATGCTGTGACCCACCCCCAACATACCCGTCCTGTCCCCAGCCCCACCCGAGCTCACTCCCTATGCCAGAGGTTGCAAGGGGGTTCTCAAAAGGCAGCTTTATAGCTGTTTAACTGCAGTGCCTGCACTGGGGTATTCTCCCACAGTAAGCCAAGGGGCTTTTAACACCCTTTTATGTCTCTCTGGCCCTTTTACTGCTGTAAGGGGGCCGGAACCAAGGGTGAGGATCTCATCCATGCTACTTTAATATAATCACTTGGATCCTGATCTTTCTCTTAACTATTCCAGTATAAGACCCCGATCCAACAAAGCACTTGGGCACATGCTTAACTTTAAGATATCAAGAGCTTTATTTACTCAGAATGGATTCTTCCCCTGAAACTTGCTACATTTTCTCATTTGTTCCCTCTTTTTATATGTAACAAACCAATGTTTTCACGTTATAAATATTAATACAAAGAAATCACTTGGCTTGAGATCGTGTGCAATAAGATTCACTGATGTATAAGTGTCTCCAGCCAAGTTATAAACCGCTGAAAAATGACATTTATAAGAGAACCCCTGACATGGTCCTAACATTAGCATCGCAGATGGCACTGATGTAATAACAATGCTATTTTCACTATTTCAGTCTCATCACTGTGTTTGTTTCTCAGTGCACTGTCAGAAGTAATTGAGAGCAATTTAGCTTCACTGTTCACATATGTGGGGCATTTTCCAACCACTCCTTTGGATTTGGGCCATAATTTACATAGTAGCCTAGCCTCTCTCCACATCCCAGAGGAAGCCTTGAGGATTTTCTTAACCCTCTTTCCCCCCCACATTTTCTCCTGGCAAAGGCTGTATATCCAAGACATTAACCTCCTTACTAGGGATATCTTAAGTGACTGGTATTCCCTTTGGAGTCAACACAGCCGTGCCGTTTATTGGAGGGATTGTTATTGAGTGATATGAGGCTTTTTCCTTTCCACAAGGGGCAGAGCATGCTGTCTGAGCCCAATCCACAGACTGCGATTGGCCCTGAGAGTGACAAATAAGTACCAACTCTGAGTATTCTGTCTGGCAATGCAGAACATTGCTACTGAGTCACTCAGCCTTGCCTTTCCAGGCTTTAAACTCTCCTGCACGCTCTTAAGACTCCGCATCACAGCCATCATCCTTCCAGCCAAGGAGGGGATTAACTTCAAAGCCTGACAAACTCTGCTCCTTAATCAGCTAGAGAAGTTGCTGTGCAGCAACATGAGGCATTCTGGTAGGTTCTAGAAACACTAAGCACCCGGCCTGGACATCACCCAACCCTGCCTCCACCCCCAAAAACCCCCTCATGGGTAGTAAGCACTATGGATGGTAGGAATTGTTCAAAACTCACAGCTCAGACTTGCAGAGCATTAAGTTTGGACCAAGCATCAAGCACTGAAGCAGAGGCAGAGATGCAAAAGGTGGCTGAACTTATGTACTGAATACCTTTTGGCAAGTGGAATTTTCTTGAGAACTACTGATATAATAATGAGAGCTACACAAATGAATCTGCACTGAAATAGGTAAGGGGAAGGAGGAACAGCCTAGTAGGCTGAGCACAGGAATATGAGCCATGGGCTCCTAAATTCTAATTTTAGCCTTGAGTGAGTCACTTAATGTCTCTGCCTCAGTTTCCCCAATAGAATATTTTCTTCAGAGGGGCAAAGTGTGTTAACTAATTAAAGTTTGTAAACCACAGTATGATTTTGCACTCCCATAATGTGGATTTATTTTCAGAAGTTCAGTAACTAAAAATTATTCACAGTAAAGCAAGCAAAAATCCCACTGGTTCAAATTTTCTTATGTAGATGCAATCCCAGGATACACAAGACAATATAAGATGCCCTAAAGGGCCTTAACAATGAAAACCACATCTCGAATTCCACTTGAAAACACATGTGAAGCCAGTGCTGCTTCTAAAACATACTTTTACAATGCTTCTTGCAAGAAATGTCACTAAATGGACAGACATTTTGCTGTAGCTGACATGTTCAAGTGTTCTTCTGGGGGCAGCCCCAAATAGAGCACATTGTGGATGGTTGTGTCGTGAATGGTAATTATTGATGGAGTCAAGGCCCTGATCCGTAGCTCATTGGAGTGAACAGGAGTCATTCCTTTTACTTCAGGGGACTTAGGATCAGGCCCCTCCTGACTCATTCATTCTGTGGTGCTGAAGTAGCCAACCCCCTTCGCAAAGGATAAGCTTTACTTGTCTCTCTCCCTAACCATGAGGAGTGAGAAGGTCATAACTTTAAGTTTTCTTAGTGTTTGTTATACAGGGACCCAGCTGTGAAAACAGTGATGTAGAAAATGCTAAATTCAAACTGCAACATATTAAAAAAAAAAAAAAAAAAAAAAAAAACACTATACAACTTGCAACACAATGAATCCCATAGGTGCCTTACTCACAATGCTCAGATCCCGCAGCTTATGTATGATGTCTGATTTGTTGATGTGCTCTCAACAATAAATATTTTACATTGTTTGCAATGTTGTAGCCATGTTGGTCCCAAGATCTGAGAGACACAAGGTGGGTGAGGTAACATCTTTTATTAGACCAACTTCTGTTGGTGAGAGACAACTTTTCTCCAGGCCTGACAAAGATCTCTGTGGAGCTCGAAAGCTTGCCTCTTTTGTTGAGTCTGAACTTTTGATGAGCTTAAACTTAACCCAGACTTCATGTCTCTGTCTGAAACTTTTAATCAAAGCTCTGACCTGCGAACTACTCATGACACCCCCCCTCCCCTTAAGTAGCCATCTCCCCTTTTGTCTTTTTAAGTTTACATTTTAACCTGTTTTATCCTGTAGAATCTTGATTGATTATGCATGACCATTATGATCTGTTAATCACTTTGTTTACTTCTGTGTATAAATATTAATGCTCACCCCTAATAAACTTGCCACACTTACTCCGAAGCCTTTTAAGCTAAGGATAGTGTAAGCCCGTTGATCAACGAATTGGTGTCTGGTCTCTGACAGATTGTGAGCCCCATACCAACTCCGCACGAACTCGGGTGCTGGAAAGGTGAGTAAGGACTTGCTTTTTACCTAACACTTTCATCAACTGATGTTGGTCCAATAAAAGATATTACCTCACCTACCTTGTCTCTTAATAAATATTTTGGGTATTTAGGAAATCCTGTTACAATATGTCTAATATTAAATTGTATACATGTATCCCTCCCACATATTTAATGCAGCTATATTATCTCTGTCCATAAGTCTGGAAATCAAAGTTTTAAGTGACACAATAAGTTTATATGACCTAATAATTTCTTAATAAAGGGCTTTTTTAAAGCCATTTGTTTTTACAAAGGGCAACAGGGTGAGCATATATAAACCTAGATATCACTCAAAGTAAATTCAGAATAAAAGTAATTACATTGCTGAATGCTGATTTTGAACGTGGTTAGCTAGGATGACAGAAATCAGGTTAAAAATCCGAACATCTGTTTGCAGATAGATTTTAAAATATTTTAGACACACACTTAGCTGTGCATTTGTCTACAAATATTGCCATGGAACTTACCAGGGTTAAAGAGAATAATTCCTTTCAGATAGGCATATTCTTTTGCACATATGTCCGAATTCCAGAACTTCTCCAGGAAATTCTTCATCTTCTGAACGTCTGCTAATGAAGCTCCCAGGGAGGAGTTCTCCACTTTGTCACTATCTGTCAGAGACTGATTGAGAAGGATTTTTTTCAACAAACTAGGGACTGAAATCTCTTTCAGTTCAAAATTCACCCACTCCTGTGCCAGGCCCAAGACAAAGAGAGGGGCCCAGCACTGTTGTACTAGAAGTGCCTGATCCTCCTGGGGCAAATGATAAAAAGAAGGCAAGTTTCTTATAAAAGTTATAGTCTTTAAGAGCACTTCAGAAGCTCTCATGCAGGTCACTTCTGGAGTTCTGAGGACAACTTTCCTGTTGCCCTCGCAGGGACAGCCAGCACTTGATATCGAGTAGCAAGGATGGTAGTACTGGGGATGCCATCTGGTCTCATCCTGCTCTTCTTTGTTAAGGATCTGGTAAAGGATGCTCTGTGGATGACTTGTCTCACACTGGCATTTTCTAGACTTCTCAGGTGAGGCCTGACTAGCCATGCCCACTGCCTTGAGGGTTTCCTGAGCAGTGCACTCGCTGCGTCAGGATATTATATGCAGAACTATGCAGCTGTAGTGCAAGAGTCTTTCTGCCAAACAGCTAGGCATTGTGTGCTTTTTATACACTTAGCTGAACTGAAATGTGACCCAGAGCTGTAAAGCTACCTTGAACTTTATTTGCTCCAGTGTGTTTTTATTCACAGCCAAACAAGGCGTGGCTTAACCAATCCCACTCTCTTGCATGACTGAAATTATCTGAATGAGAGAGCCAGGGCTGGTTGACTGAGGAACACAACAATAGAAGAGGTATTCTTTGCTGTCAGGCATCATTGCAATTTTGTAGTGACTGTCCCCATGCCATGACACCAAGGACTCTAATGCTGTCAATCGTAGTGATATTTTTACAATTGCAGGCTATGCATCATATATAGCTTGCCCTTGAGGGGAAAGTCAACAGAAAAATATGCTAACTGCAGAAACAAGCTACTTGTATTTTTATAGATACACTGACCTTGTTCATGTCCATGGCAAAACAAGATGCAGAAATGTATTTATACATATTAATGCTATTGATTGATCTCAGTGAATCAAAATTTTGTTTTCTGTAAATTTGAAACATGAGGGAATATATTTGCAGGCAGTGTGGTCTTTTATAATTAGTAATGGTTATTTCTTACAGAGCACTAAAGTGTGCTAGACTAAGGGTATGTCTACACTTACCGGAGGGTCCGGCGGCAGGCAATCGATGTTCTGGGATCGATTTATCGCGTCTGGTTTAGACACGAGTGTATTTGGATTAAAAAGCACCAAAGAAACCCAAATTGCAATAATTATTACTAGGGCTTTATGAATTGCTGTAAATATTTCCTTCTGGTTTGATCATAAAACCCTTCTTCAGTTTTCATTTTGAGTCTCAGGTTCCAAATCCAAATCCAGTCAAAGGTGCCAGATTTCACCTCAGAGCCACAATGCTACATGATTTTGATGCAAAGCCATCATTCGGCCCAGGTTCAACTGCAAATGGGATCTTGTACATTCAGAACCAGGCCCCTTTGCAGATAATTTTTTTCTGATTACAAAGGCCTGCATTTAGACTTTGCAACACAACCTGAAATTCCGTCTCCAGGGGCTTGGGGTTACACTGACCATTTTCACACAGTTCTATTTAGAACAATGGGAAATTCTGAAAAACAAACAAAAACTTTACTGTTTTTCATGGCAGAACTTCCACTTACATTTCACATCTGGCCATATCCAAGATAGCACACAGGGACTCATCCCATTAGCCCAGATAGAGAATATATGAAGAAATAAAAGCAGAGGGACTTAAAAGATGCTCCGTGGTTTTGGATAAGTGTCTCCTAGTCCTCTGCTGCACGGCTCAACCCATTCACATTGTCTCCTTGTAAACTGTGCAGGCAAGTTGGCATATTGCCCACATAATGGCCTGGTGCCTCTGAACTGACTGCTGAAAACAAAGTAAACAATGTGTCATACTGTCTCTTCCCTTCCTATTTGCCGCCCATTGTATGTCAGTTTTAAAAAAAAATTAGAGTATAAGTCTGGTGACACACAGATCTGTATAGCTATATCACAACAGAGTTAGTAGACAGGAATGATCATAGCCATTCCTTCTATAGTTAAGGGGCTAAAATACATCATTAGGAGCATTATATATAACAAAACAAACACTGTGAACACAATTAACTGAATCTTAGCAAGGGGGAAATTATGCTTGAGCTCTCCATTGCATAGAGCTTTCTCACCTGGTTTTACATATGGGAAAGTTTATTCAGATTTTATTATGCAGCACCCACATTTATTTTTTTCCACATTTAGGTCTTTATAGACACATCCTAGCCTGTCTTAAAGAAAATCAATTGTGGGGTTTAACTTCAAGTTTTAGCTCTGCAAAAGGCATATTCCAAGCATACTGCAAACTCACAAACTTGACCCTAGTTAGAATTGGGTTTTCTGTGCTAGTCCATTGAGTTTTGAAGCACATACCCTTTTATTCACATCTGCATGATCTTTATGTTGGGAGATTCTTCCTTTAAGGAGGAGAAAGAAGAGAAGGGGCAGAAAACTTGGGGCTTGTCTACACTAGGTAGCTCTTAGCGACACAGCCTTGTCGCTAAAAGTCAGCGTGTGTGAACGCTCTTTTGTGGTATTGTGTTGGCACTTTTGCCGACAAAATACTTCCAGCCCCGCTGAGGTCCTTCCAGCTGTGAGGACAAAGACATGGGGTCTCCTGGTGAAAGAGGTTTCATGTTGTTTGTTAAAATGCAGATTTGCCTTGTCTCATTTCTTGCTGTTTCAAGGACCTTGTTTACTACTTACATGTAAATTGAGGTAAATACACATTCCTTTGTTTAAGACCTGCCTAACCAGTTCTGCCTAATCAAGGCCACATGGGTTTGAACATGTGCTACCAACATCATTTGGGGAATTCATAACTTTACATATAATGTTGCTACATGCATTTCATTATGATGTTATTGAGTTATTAGTTTTCAAACGATACCTTAACCAGGCATATGTTGTACAAAGATTATTACAATAGTGTGTAGGGTGTGAATGTAAAGGTGCATTCAGTCACAATTAGCAACAAAAAAGTCCCCAGTAGATATAGAGTCTCTAGATCGTCTTACTTTTCATGTTATAAAAGTTCTGCTTGAGCATGTTTTTGTTTTGGTTTTTTTGGTAGAGGGTAGTTACAGAATTCAAGTTGGACAGGTAGGCTGGCATTTGCAGTGATCAAAATATAGGCTGGAGTTACTACGCTCATTCCCTCCCATAACTTATGTTTGTGAGTCCATCAAAGAATAGATTTTTCCATCTCCTGACCGAAAGTGTTCTGTCAGTGTTTACACATTACTGTTGTGCTGATCCAGTTGGAACAATAGGCTCTAATGCCTTAGGATAGATCCTGTTCCCACTGAAATCATTGGAAAATAGCCCATTTGGCTTCAGTGGGACCAGGCTCAGTCTGTTACATCACAAATAATAATTATGCTTATTAAAGTTCTGTCCCAGATTATTTTAACTCCTTTCCCACCCATATTTGGTATGCATATTAGTCACAAGCACAGAGTCCTGCTGGCAGTAACATATGGTATAGGACATCATTCCTTTTTATCATCATTGATTTTCCTTCATCGTGTATTACATGGAAATGCAGAGACAATCCTGTTATAAAAGTATAATCTCATTTTCCAGTACACTTTAATAGCTTTATGATTGTTTACCAAATGAAACAGAACAAAAGTTAGTGCCAGGGAGAAGGTTCTCATAGTAAAATTGGTAAAGGATCATTAATATTTTCATCTGCTTAATAGATTGCTTAAAACAAAATTGTAAAGAAAAATATAATACTTTGGAAACAAACAGTGACCAAGGTTTTGAAAAGCAAGTGTCTAACATTCAGCTTCTAAATGATCCAATTTTCAAAAATGCCAAGAACTCTGCAGCATAGACTTATGCTTCTAAATTAGGCAGCTGGACTCCCTACAATACATTAACTGACTGGGGAGAACATCTGCACCCAAATTGCAATGATGACATTTTCTATTTTTAAATTTTAAAAAGAGAATGCGCAAGATAAAAAAGATTTTTCTGGTGTCGGGAGTCCCCAGATATCCTCACACGGGGCTTTTTTTCATACTCCATCTATCTTTGGCCAGGTAGACAGGCCTTGACAAGGCAGTTCATTCAAATTACAGCCTGAGCTGGGGTTGTGTGTTTTCACCCCACTGTTTTCTGCTTTGCTCCTACACAGACTCTCAACCAACAGTTTACAGAGAGAGAAGGGGTGAGTGTGCCCAGCAACACCTGTTCCTTGTGTACACTGCATTCTCCCTCCAGTCATCAGTCTTGCTACCCAAGGGAAATTTGGCATACTCACCACCATTTGGACTACCTATAATGCATTGTGTCCACACAATGGAACATGGGTATTCATGTCCTTGTTTGGATTACTCCTGATCTGAGCTTGGCTGACTGCATTTTCTACCACCATTTGAGGTAGGTTAGAGTTACTGGTCAACATTTCAAACAAATGGGTCCCTAAGGTAGCCTACCAAGTCTATATTTGGGCACCTAAATAAGTGACTTGATTTTTCAAAAGTGGTGAGCATCCAGCAGCTTACGCTGATTTCAAAGAGCTGGCACCAGCATTGCAGCAACAGACCCACTGTGATCAGATGCAATAAGATAAGCAATAAGTATCTATTCATACAATTACTATTTATATCATTTTCTGTATCAGGAGCCTGCCTGCCTTAAGATTTTATATTGCAGCCCACCACTGTAGAATTTGAGCACTTTCCATGTAAAAAACAACAGTTATAGCAAAGTCTCTAGTTGACTTCATGGAATGTCTGGCACGCCTCCCTTTCCAAAGCTCTCCTTGGGGTAGGCTCTTTTTGTTGTAGGCTCTTTTTCTGGTAAGGATTTAAGGGCACAAGGGGATATCAGGCTATTCTATGCAAGTCTTACACTTCCAGCATGTTTACTGAAAAAGTTGTTGACCTTCATAAAGGGTGGGGGGAAAAAATCCTATCATTCAGGATAAATCACCATAGCAGATGGTGCTTGCCACTCTTCCAGAAAGAAACCCAAGTACATAGTGTTTGAATTGCAGCCCTTATCAATGGTAGGACATGCACCACCTGCCATAGTAAACAAATAAAGATATGACAGCAATAATTGCTCAGTGAAGTAAAAAATGTTAGAAATCATGAAGTGGCGAGTAGGCATTATTTTCAAAGAGTGAAAAATTAACGTGCACCAGTCTTGTCCAGCATCTCTGGAGCCCCTTGCAAAGCCCACCTTTTCCCAGAGGCCAGCCCACAGTAACAGTAACTACAAGGAGGAGGGAAGGGGAAAAAAAATCCCTCATAGATTGGCCAGACCACTGAAAAGCAAGAGTGGAGTCTACTTTCATTTTAGTCTAATACCTCTCCTATTTCACTGGAAGTGAGTGCCTAGAGCTAGTGATTAGCACTCTATAAACACCACAGATTAGATAACACAGACATTTAGCATCTAACATTAGATATAGGCAGCCTCAGAGAGAAGAGCATTCATGCACTTTGAACAACTACAGGAAATGGATGGCAGAATGGAGAACAAGGTTAGTTTGTGCTCCTTTCGGAGGTTATTAAATTTGCTGTCAGGCGTCAATTAACACTAACTGGAGCCCAGAGCTAACAAATCTTTAATTATGTGGTTTTCAACCTTTCTTTCATTTGCGGACCCCTAAAAAAAATTCAGCTGGAGTTGCAGACCCCTTGGGAATTCTTAGATGTAGTCTGCAGACCCCTAGGTTGAAAACAACTACTTTAACAGACTTTTTTAAAAAGTGAAATAAATGTGCACCTGCCTAACTACATAATCTTCAGAGCCCCCTGAAAAGCTCACCTTTTCCCAGAGGCCAGCCCACAATAACAGAAGCTAAGACAAGGAGGAAAGGAAAGAAAAAAAATCCCTACTACAGTGATCAGATCGCTGAAAAGCAACCCCAAACATTTCACAGATTTCTTCCTCCCAGTTCACTAAAGACTCCTTAATCTTCCTTCCATCTGACTCCTCTTCCTAATTGCTGGGAATTTGCACCATCCCTCCCCATGTTTCTGGCCACTGGTAATTGCATTATGGTCCAATCATGGACTAGGACCCGTTGTGCTAGATGCTGGGCAAACACAGAACGAAAAGATAGCCCCCGTCTGAAAGAGTTTACAATCTAGGTATAAGATAGGAAACTGGTGGATGCAGACAGACAGATGAGGGAGCACAGGAAACAATGAGACAATACTGGTCAGCATGACAGAGTGGTTTCAGTACACCAACAGTCTCACCATTGTCAAGTTTTTTGTAGGCCTCACAGCAAAGGAGGATTTTAGGAGGGATTTGAAGAAGGATAATGAGTTAGTTTGGGGGATGTTGACAGGGGCTGCTCCCTAACATGAGGGGCAGCATGGAAGAAAGCATGAAGGCGCTTGTTTGAAAATTTAACAAGTGGGCAATGAAGATATCTTCTCTTTTCTCACCCAATTCCTGAAAGGGGAGGATCTAGCCATCCTCCCATCTTGGTGAATGAGAAGGTTGGGAGCTTTCCTCACATAGTGGTGGGAGAGTTTCTCCTGCTACTTTCTGGCCAGGGGTCACAGCAGCTACTCCTAACCACCTGCTGCCTGATGGGGCGAGATACCTGCTGTTTCCTGTCCCATTCACTTCTTCACATTTGGTCATAGGGAAGAAGAGTCTCAACTGGTGGTTCCAAGTACTGGGACTTTGTGCTGCCTGGAGAAGATCACAGCTCAGCTTGCTACTTATCACCACAGCAATGTGGATGGAACTTCCCTCCCCTGGTGTCGGCAGAAGTCTTTACTAATGCCTTGCATCAAAGATTGTGGATCCTCAGAAATTAGTGCTTCCAAACTCAGGATCAGTTTTCCAGCAATCGGTTTTGGGGGTTTCTGCACCCTGGCCCAAGCTACAATTCCAAAGCCTGGTGCATATTTTTGCTGAAACAGTTTCAGTTGGTTTGGACTTTAGATTCTTTAATGTTATGTAGTGAAGCGGCCTGGCTCCCGACGGCCCCTGAGAAGGAGGAGCCAGAACAGCCACCCAGGTGGGCGGAGCCAACCCCAGAGGGGGAAGAGCCAGAGCCGCCACTCAAGTGGGCGGAGCTACCACCACCTGTTCCCGCCCCCCGGAAGTCAAGGGGCGGGACAGGAAGTATAAAAGCCCGGCCCCAACACTCAGTTGGAGCCGAGCGGCCGGAGAGGACAGACGTTCCGGCCCGAGCTCCTGCGAGACGGAGCCTACCCCGAGCCCGGTACCTGGACGCAGACGGGCCGAGCCTCCCCAGACCCAGGCACTCTAACACCCAGCGTCGCTCAAACCTCCCGCAAGGAAGGTACCCCGAGGTGGACTGGCCGAGCCTGCCCCGAGCGCGGTACCCCGAGGCAGACCGACCGAGACTGCCCCAAGGAAGGTACCCCGAGGTGGACTGGCCGAGCCTGCCCCGAGCGCGGTACCCCGAGGCGGACCGACCGAGACTGCCCCAAGGAAGGTACCCCGAGGTGGACTGGCCGAGCCTACCCCGAGCACGGTACCCCGAGGAGCCACCCAGACCTGAGCCGGAACCGAGACCGGAGGAGCGGCCCGACCTAGACAACACCCAGCAACCCGAGGAGCCCATGGTGTGGGACCCCGCTGCCGAGCCCAGCGAGGAGCAGGTACCCATGGAGGAGGAGGAGATGGGAAGTAGCCCGGGGATAGCAGACCCCGAGCCTATGTCAGTGTGTTGCGGGCAGGATCCCCACTGACCCCGCGGCAGACGGACTGCTGCGGATAGGGCCCCGGGCTGGAACACAGTGGAGTGGGTGGGCCTGTGTTCCCCCCTGCCACCCCCATGCTGGGTGGCAGTCTCTCCTCCTCCCTGCCTGAGGGCCTGAGCCCTGAACTGCGTGTGTGTTTGCTCAGCCCCTCCCTGAAGGCCTGAGCCTAGAACTGCTGTTGTGCTGCCCCGCCCTGCCTGAGGGCCTGGGCTTAGACTACTGACTCTGTTGCTCAGCCCTACCTGAGGGCCTGAGTTTAGACTGACTGTTTGCTGCCCCGCCCTGATTGAGGGCCTGGGCTGAATTACTGACTCTGTTGCTCAGCCCTGACAGTGGGCCTGGGCTGATTGTTTGCTGCCCCGCCCTGATTGAGGGCCTGGGCTGAATTACTGACTCTGTTGCTCAGCCCTGACAGTGGGCCTGGGCTGATTGTTTGCTGCCCCGCCCTGACCTAGGGCCTGGGTTGCCATTACCTGCCTGCTCACTCCCTGACTGAGGGACTGGGGTTGCTAAGTTTGTGGCGCTCAGCTCCTCCTGCAAGGACTGAGCCCCCCCCTGAACTATTGGTTAGTGCTCAGCGCCTCCCACAAGGACCTGAGCCCCTTTTTGAACCCTGGGGTATCACCCCGCTCTGAGCTAGCCTTCGGGCTTATTGAACTGTGTAAGTCCCCAGCTCCGGCTGAAGGAACCGGAGCTTAGGACTGGTCCACTGTCCCGCCCTGCCTGAGGGCGGGAACTCCTTGCAGCGGCAGGGAGCCTTTTGTTTAGCCCCTGCCAAAGGGGCGGAACCCTTAGACCTCCCGGATACGAGGTCTGACTTGGCCGTGCAGTGAAGCGGCCTGGCGCCGTACGGCCCCTAAGAGGGCGCGACCCCCGCACCGGACTATTACACGTGGCGCCCAACGTGGGGCTAGTTGCCTAGCATGTGGGCACGAGCCCTAGACGCCGGTGAGAAGGGGGCGAAGGGAGAGAGGCCTCCCGCTAGAGAGGGAGACCTATCCCAGCTCCTGACCCGCATGACCGAGAGTCAGGAGCAGCAACCGGCGGCCCTGGTGCGGGGCCAACAGGAGCACCAGGCCGCCCAGCAGCAGCAGCAGCAGCTGGTAGAGCAGCTAGGGGTCCAACAACGGCAACTGATCGTCGACCTGGTCGCCCAGCAGCAGGACTTCCAGCAGAAATGCCTCCAGCAGCTTGCAGCGGCCCTAGCCCGACCGGGGGAACCCCTACCTGGGGTCGTCCCGGGGACCCCGCGGCCCAGCCCCCCAATTCGATTGACGAAGATGGGACCCGAGGATGATCCCGAGGCTTTCCTCGTCACTTTTGAGAGGGTGGCTGTTGTCGCCGGCTGGGTCCCGGAACAGTGGGCCACCATCCTGGCCCCATACTTAACGGGGACTGCCCAGACGGTCTACCGGGGCCTGTCGGCGGAAGCAGCCCAGGACTACAATTTAGTGAAGGCCGCTATTCTGGACGCACTGGATGTGAGTCCAGAGACCTTCCGCCAACGCTTCAGGGACCTGGTCTATCCCCCAGGGGCCCGACCGCGGATGGTGGCGCAGGAACTACGGGAGACTTGCAGAAGGTGGCTGCAACCCGAACGCCGGACAGCAGAAGAGGTAGTGGAACAAGTGATCTTGGAACAATTTACCCAGGTCCTCCCGACGAGGGGAAGATCCTGGGTCCTCCGCCACCGGCCAACGACGGTGTCAGCCGCCGTCACCTTAATGGAAGACTTTCTCGCGGCTGAGGTCCCGTCGGGGTCCGCTGGCCGGGCGGCCCCAGCCCGGACGGAGCGCCCCAACCCTGAAAAGAGGGGGCCGCCCGCCCGGACAGCCACGAGTGTTCCCTCCCGCAGCATGGAAGGCCGGGCCCGGGTGACCGTGCCCTCCGGAAGGCTCCCACGGAACCCGGTAGCCACCGCCGGGGGATATAGCTGGGCCTCCCCCGGGGGTGACCCAGGGGCACGGCCACGGCCGGAGCAAGCCACCCGGGGACCCTGCTACTCCTGCGGCAAGTATGGCCATTTGCGGCGGGATTGCCCTGAACAGGGGTGTGCATTTGGCCAAGTATATTCCGGGGAAGGCCGTGCTCGACGTTCACAAGGGACCAAGATCACCGTGCCCGTGGCCATTGAGGGACGCCAAGCGGTAGCCCTCCTCGACTCCGGCTGCGGCCAAACGCTGGTCTGCCAGGCCTTAGGTCCACCGGCCGACGGCCACCTGGAGAAGATTCCCCTGCAATGCATCCACGGAGATGTACGACTCTACCCCAGTGCCCGGACCCAACTGACCATTGACAGGGTCACCCGGCAGATGACGGTGGGGCTGGCGCCCCGGCTGGCGTACCCAGTGATCCTGGGGCGGGACTGGCCCGACTTTACGACCGTCTTACGTCACCATCTCGGGAGTAGCCCGCAGGCCACACCGGCCTTGGGAGGGGAATCCCCGGAGACCGAGGAGGACGAGACGGAACCCCCCGTCCCCACCAGTTCCCCAAAGGGGCGAGAAAACCCGCCCCGGGGCGGGGGAGAGGATTCCCCGACGCCCACAGATTTCTGCCGGGACCAACGGGCCGACCCCACACTCAACCGAATCTACGAACAGCTAGCCTCCGTGGACGGGACGATTCTCGACTCCCAGCGAGCGGCGCAATGGCCCCATTTCGAGTTACGACAAGAACGCCTGTACCGCGTAGAGAAGGACCCCCGTACCGGGGACGTCCGGACCCAGCTTCTTGTGCCGAGATGTCACCGCCGGGCGGTCATGAAACTGGCCCACGACGTCCCGGCGGCTGGTCACCTCGGGCACGACAAAACGCTGGCCCGGATCCTGGGGCGTTTCTTTTGGCCCGGGGTCTATCAAGAGGTGAAGGACTATTGCAACTCGTGTCCCGAATGCCAGCTGGCCGCCCCCGCCGGGAACCCGAAGGCCCCCTTAGTACCGATGCCTCTAATAGAAACCCCCTTTGAGCGTGTGGCCGTGGACCTGGTGGGGCCCCTCCCGAAGAGCAGCGCAGGCTTCCAGTACACCCTCGTCATGATGGACTATGCCACCAGGTTCCCGGAGGCCATTCCTCTTCGGAACATCTCGGCCCGCACCATCGCCATGGAGCTGGTAAAGGTCTTTGCCCGTGTAGGCCTGCCCCGAGAGCTCCTCACGGATCAAGGGACCAATTTTACATCCCGGCTGCTCAAGCAAGTCTGTGAAACCCTAGGGGTCAAGCAACTCCGCACCTCCGTCTATCATCCCCAGACCGATGGTTTAGTGGAGAGATTTAACCGGACACTGAAAGGGATGTTGCGTCGGTTCTCCCCGGAGGACCTTCGCCGGTGGGACCAGCTCCTCCCACCTCTGCTGTTGGCCATACGGGAAGTTCCCCAGGCATCGACTAAGTTCTCCCCCTTCGAATTGCTGTATGGGCGGCGACCCCGGGGCCTGCTGGACCTTATGAGAGAGACCTGGGAACAGGCTCCCTCCCCGGCCCGGGGTCTCCTACAGTATGTGCTCCAACTTCAAGAACGCCTAAGGCAGGCGGGGGATCTGGCACGGGAGAACTTAAAAGCCGCCCAAGAGACGCAGGCGGAGACGTATAACCGGGGAGCACAGACTCGGGAGTTCCAACCCGGGGACCGGGTATTGCTCCTTCTCCCATCTAATGAATCGAAAATCCTGGCCCGATGGCAAGGCCCCTATGAGGTGGTCAGGAAAGTGGGCCCGGTCACGTATGAAATTAATCAGCCGGACCGGAGGAAGAGGATCCAGCGCTATCACGTCAACCTCCTTAAACCTTGGAGGGAGCGAGAAGGGCTGTTGATCAACCCCTGCCCACCAGAACCAGAACTGGGACCCCAGGTTCCCCACCCCGGAGACCCCGAGGAACCCCAGCTCGGGGAGACCTTAACGGAGGACCAGCTCCGACAGACTCGGTGCCTCCTCCGAGCTTTCTCCCGCACGTTTACGGACCAGCCGGGATACACCTCCCTGGTATACCACCGGATACAAACCGAACCTGGGGTAGTGATCCGGGGGATGACCCGGCCCCTGCCCTATCATAGAAGACAAATCGTGGAAAAGGAGGTACGGGCGATGTTGGATCTGGGCGTGGTGGAGCCATCCCAAAGTGAGTGGCGCAGCCCGGTGGTGTTGGTGCCAAAACCCGACGGATCCCAGCGGTTCTGCATTGACTTCCGACGCGTCAACGCCATCTCCAAGTTCGACGCCTATCCCATGCCTCGGATAGATGAGCTGTTGGCCCGCCTGGGGGAGGCCCAATATATCACCACCCTGGACCTGAGTAAGGGGTACTGGCAGATCCCCCTGGATCCCGCCTCCCGTGAGAAAACTGCCTTTGCCACCCCCACAGGTCTCTATCAGTTCACAAGGATGCCCTTCGGCCTCCACGGAGCCCCGGCCACCTTTCAGCGCCTAATGGACCGCCTCCTCCAGCCCCATCAGGACTACGCGGCCGCCTATCTAGACGACGTGGTGATCTACAGTCCGCGATGGGAGAACCACCTGGAGAGAGTCGCAGCCGTCCTGAGGTCCCTGCGGGAGGCCGGGTTGACTGCAAACCCAAAAAAATGTCGCATCGGCTGGCAAGAGACTAAGTACCTGGGCTACGCTATCGGGCATGGACAGGTAAAACCCCTGATCGGGAAGGTCCAGGCCATCGCTAACTGCCCCCCGCCGACCACAAAACGCCAGGTGCGGCAGTTCCTAGGCTTGGCCGGATATTATCGGCGATTCATCCCCCAGTTCGCCGCGATTGCAGCCCCCTTAACAGGGCTCCTAACAAAGGACCGCCCACGACAAGTGAACTGGACTACTGAGTGCGACGAGGCCTTTCGGACTCTTAAGAGGTGCCTCTGCAACGAGCCGGTCTTGTATAGCCCCGACTTTAACCTGCCGTTTGTCTTGCAGACCGACGCCTCGGAAGTGGGACTCGGGGCTGTCTTGTCCCAGGACGTAGGGGGTGAGGAACATCCGGTCCTTTATATTAGCCGGAAACTGTTCCCACGAGAAAAGAATTATGCGGTGGTCGAGAAGGAAGCCCTAGCCGTGAAGTGGGCTTGTGAAGCGCTCCGGTATTACATCCTGGGAGTTCCCTTCACCTTGGTCACCGACCATTCCGCCCTTCAATGGTTGACCCGCATGAAGGACCACAACATGCGGGTGCAACGGTGGTATCTGGCCCTCCAGCCGTTCGCCTTCACGGTCCGCCATAGAGCTGGTAAGGAGCACGCGAACGCGGATTTCCTCTCTCGGCTGGGGGGTGAGGAATGGGCTGGCCCCGCTGCACGGGAACCAGCCTTGAGGGGGGGGCCGTGTAGTGAAGCGGCCTGGCTCCCGACGGCCCCTGAGAAGGAGGAGCCAGAACAGCCACCCAGGTGGGCGGAGCCAACCCCAGAGGGGGAAGAGCCAGAGCCGCCACTCAAGTGGGCGGAGCTACCACCACCTGTTCCCGCCCCCCGGAAGTCAAGGGGCGGGACAGGAAGTATAAAAGCCCGGCCCCAACACTCAGTTGGAGCCGAGCGGCCGGAGAGGACAGACGTTCCGGCCCGAGCTCCTGCGAGACGGAGCCTACCCCGAGCCCGGTACCTGGACGCAGACGGGCCGAGCCTCCCCAGACCCAGGCACTCTAACACCCAGCGTCGCTCAAACCTCCCGCAAGGAAGGTACCCCGAGGTGGACTGGCCGAGCCTGCCCCGAGCGCGGTACCCCGAGGCGGACCGACCGAGACTGCCCCAAGGAAGGTACCCCGAGGTGGACTGGCCGAGCCTGCCCCGAGCGCGGTACCCCGAGGCGGACCGACCGAGACTGCCCCAAGGAAGGTACCCCGAGGTGGACTGGCCGAGCCTACCCCGAGCACGGTACCCCGAGGAGCCACCCGGACCTGAGCCGGAACCGAGACCGGAGGAGCGGCCCGACCTAGACAACACCCAGCAACCCGAGGAGCCCATGGTGTGGGACCCCGCTGCCGAGCCCAGCGAGGAGCAGGTACCCATGGAGGAGGAGGAGATGGGAAGTAGCCCGGGGATAGCAGACCCCGAGCCTATGTCAGTGTGTTGCGGGCAGGATCCCACTGACCCCGCGGCAGACGGACTGCTGCGGATAGGGCCCCGGGCTGGAACACAGTGGAGTGGGTGGGCCTGTGTTCCCCCCTGCCACCCCCATGCTGGGTGGCAGTCTCTCCTCCTCCCTGCCTGAGGGCCTGAGCCCTGAACTGCGTGTGTGTTTGCTCAGCCCCTCCCTGAAGGCCTGAGCCTAGAACTGCTGTTGTGCTGCCCCGCCCTGCCTGAGGGCCTGGGCTTAGACTACTGACTCTGTTGCTCAGCCCTACCTGAGGGCCTGAGTTTAGACTGACTGTTTGCTGCCCCGCCCTGATTGAGGGCCTGGGCTGAATTACTGACTCTGTTGCTCAGCCCTGACAGTGGGCCTGGGCTGATTGTTTGCTGCCCCGCCCTGATTGAGGGCCTGGGCTGAATTACTGACTCTGTTGCTCAGCCCTGACAGTGGGCCTGGGCTGATTGTTTGCTGCCCCGCCCTGACCTAGGGCCTGGGTTGCCATTACCTGCCTGCTCACTCCCTGACTGAGGGACTGGGGTTGCTAAGTTTGTGGCGCTCAGCTCCTCCTGCAAGGACCTGAGCCCCCCCCTGAACTATTGGTTAGTGCTCAGCGCCTCCCACAAGGACCTGAGCCTCTTTTCGAACCCTGGGGTATCACCCCGCTCTGAGCTAGCCTTCGGGCTTATTGAATTGTGTAAGTCCCCAGCTCCGGCTGAAGGAACCGGAGCTTAGGACTGGTCCACTGTCCCGCCCTGCCTGAGGGCGGGAACTCCTTGCAGCGGCAGGGAGCCTTTTGTTTAGCCCCTGCCAAAGGGGCGGAACCCTTAGACCTCCCGGATACGAGGTCTGACTTGGCCGTGCAGTGAAGCGGCCTGGCGCCCGACGGCCCCTAAGAGGGCGCGACCCCCGCACCGGACTATTACAGTTATGAACAATTGGCTCCAGCTGCTAAATTTGAACATAGATTTCAAACGCCCTGTAAGAGGGTAGTCTGTCCCATTTAAAGGCAGTAGGGATTCAGGGCCAGCCAGCCCTGTTCCAAGGTATGTCCCCTTAAAGAAAGCTAGTTCTGGGAAAGATCACTGGACCACGCTGGGAATGGGGGCCTGAGTCAGTGATTGCCTGGGGAGTTAAAAGGAGTACTCTTAGCTCAAATGGGGGGAACCTAGAGCCAAAAAAGACCTGCAGTAAGGGGCCTGTGGTAGAACCAGCATAATGTAGGGCTGGGGAAGTCTGCCAGCATTCAAGAGTGGCCCTAAGAAGCAGAGCTAAGGAGACCCTGCCCAAGGGCAGTAAAAGCTTGAGCAGGAACCAGGATAGGAAAAGACCTGGGGAAAGTCTCTCCAGAGGAGTCCAGAGTGGAACTGGCAGAGCTCCTCTGCCCAGAAGGAATTGAAAAACTGGAGCCTGAAGACATAAAACAAGGATAAATTCGAAGCCCTAAGGAAGGAAGGGTTTGAGTCTAGAAGGGCCAGAGGATCTATGTGTATGTTGGGAGGACTTAACGAATCAGGCCCCAGGAGGGGAACATTATTTTAAAACTCCTAGGTGTGTGTGGTGTGACAGACCCAGACCAGTGGGGTACAGGAGTCTGGTAGAGGGCAAATATACTGGTCACTGGATGAGTAGTTTTCTGTTCCCTGAGTGACCAGACCTATTGGGATCCAGGAAGTGGGCGGGGGAAGCCCGCCCACTGCTAAAGGATCCCCCCCAGCCTAAGGGGGGGTCCACAGGACCTGGAGACCAAAAAATTACGGGGGACAACTAATAAAAGAACAGGGATAGGAGTGAGGTCAAAGGGTCAAACGAAGCAAACCAGACGGGGACACCGAGCAGAGAACCCCGGACAGCGCCCACTGCTCCTCGAAGGCGTCAAGGGAGCCAGTGGACGCCGCCCAGAGGAACTCTGCCCGGATACGTGAAAGAACGGAGGACCTGAAATACGCCCCACAGTCACAGGAAACTCCATCGGCCAACCTCCTCACTCTGGTTTTATAGATGGCCAGTTTCGCTAGGGCCAGAAGGAGGTTGACCAGGAGGTCCCACGACTTTGTGGGGCAACGGATAGGGAGTGCATAAATAAAAAGGTGAGGAGAAAAGTGCAACCAAAATCTTAACAAAATATCCGTGAGGAGCCAGAATAGGGGCTGCAGCCTGGCGCACTCCGAGTAAACATGCGCCAGGGTCTCCCTCACGCCGCAAAAGGGGCAGGTGTCTGGGATAGGGGTAAACCGCGCCAAGTACATGCCCGTGCTCACGGCTCCGTGAAGGAGCCGCCAACTGATGTCCCCGGTGGGCTTCGGGATCAGAGCAGAATAAAGGCTGGCCCACCGTGGCTCCTCACCCTCCAGAGGTGACAGAAGGTCCCGCCACTTCGTATCGGGGCGGGACGCGAGGGTGAGGACATGAAGAACATGGAGCACGAGCGTGTATAGATGTTTCCTTGGCACGGTCCGGAACAGAACTGGCTGCAGATGGTGCAGCCGGCTCATGGCGAATGGACAGGGAGGGGGCTGGTTGGGTCCACGGGGCAGGGGCCTGATGAAAAAGTCTGGAGGGCTCGGAGTGGCGTGCCCTCTCGCAGGACCCAGTCGAGATAGTCCTGAGCAGCGGGTGGCATAGCGGCCCTCACCTCCTGAAGTACGTGCCGGGGAGTACGAGGTCTGGAGAGCCCCATGCGCTGAGCGAGCGTCAGGGGATCCAGCCAGTCTTCCCGGTCATAGTCCAGGAGGTCTCCGACTTTGGTGACTTCTGCTAGGACCAACCTCTGGCGCACCATGGGGGACTCCGCCACCTGCACACGAAGCTGGGGGTTGTGTAGCACGGGCTCCGCGAGGAGATCTGCCCCCACGGTGGCCGCCACGGACCTGGTCACTGAAAACAGTTTCCAGGTCCGGAGCAGGTCCTGGTAGAAGACCGGCAGCTCGGAGAGGCCTCGCGGAAGACCTCTCGGATGGAGACAAAGGAGCTGCCGGTCATATCTGAGCCCTCGGAAGCGGCGCAGGAAGGCGTGCGCCAATACGCTCCATGCCGGACTACCTGCACCATAAAGGAGCCTCTGCAGAGCCTGGAGGTGGAAGACGTGGACCTGAGCGTGCAGACACTTCAGGCCCTGCCCTCCCTACTCCAGGGGTAGATGGAGAACCCCCGCAGAGACCCAGTGCAGTCCTGACCAAAAGAACTCCAGAATCAAGGTCCTGAGGGTGGTCAGGAAGCACGGGTGGGAGGGAGCTCGCCTGCCACCTGTCCCCTACCACCAGGCCAGAGCTCTTGACCCAGTTGACCCGGGCGGAGGAGGCCGCCGAAGAGATGGTCTGGCAAGTCTCCACCCGCACCAAGTCGCCCGGGTCCTGGACCACGAGGAGCACGTCATCGGCGTACGCTGACAGGACCATCCGCAGCTCCGGCTCCCGCAGCACCAACCCTGCCAACCTCCTACGGAGGAGACAGAGAAAGGGCTCAATCGCCAGAGCATACAGCTGGCCCGAGAGGGGGCACCCTTGACGTACTCCTCGCCCGGAGCTGACCGGTTCGGTCAGGGTCCAGTTGAGCCTGACCCAACACTCTGCGGAGGCGTACAGCACCTGGAGAAAACCCACAAACTGGGGCCAGAAGCCAAACGCTCGCAGAGTGCCAAGGAGATACTCGTGGTCCACCCTGTCGAACGCCTTCTCCTGATCCAGGGACAGGAGGGCGAACGACAGACCATCCCTACACCCGAGTTCCAAGAGGTCCCGGACCAGATACAAGTTGTCGAAGATGGTGCGGCCCAGGACGGTGTAGGTCTGGTCTGGGTGGATCACGTCCGCCAGCACGGACCCTAGCCGCAGCGAGATGGCCTTCGCTACGATTTTATAGTCCGTGTTGAGGAGCGAGATGGGACGCCAATTCCGTAAATCGCGGAGGTCCCCCTTCTTCGGCAATAAGGCGAGCACGGCTCACCTGCACGAAAGAGGGAGGACCTCGCCCGCGCTGACCGTCGGGAGTTCATCCCAGAGCATTCTGCAAGCGTTAGGATCGGTCAGATCCGGGGAGAAAAGGCCTGCGTAGAAGGCCCTCCCGCACATTTCCGCCGGATCCGTGAGGGGGGTGCCATCCTCTGCTAGAAGGCAGATGACGTGCTTCTTGGCCCCCCTCTTTTTCTCCAGGGTGTAGAAGAAGCGGGAGCCGTGATCCATCTCCCGAAGGAAGCGGATGCGGGATCGAACAAAGGCACCGCGGGCCCGATGGTCCTCGAGGGTCCGGAGCTCTTCCCGCTTCTCCCGGCACGCTCCGCAGAGGGATGGATCACCGGGGCTGGCGGCCAGACGCCTCTCCAGCTCTAAGACCTCCCGTTCCAACTGCCCTATCGCCGCATCCCTCTGTCGGCGGGCGCCCCGGGTGTAGTCACGGCAGAAGAGCCGGGCGCGCACCTTCCCCAGGTCCCACCACCGCCGCGCCGAGGGAAAGGCACGCTGCTGCCCTCGCCAGGCCAGCCAGAACTCCCGGAAGGACGCCACGAAGCCCACATCCTCCAACAAGCTATTATTAAAGTGCCAATAGGCCGGCCCCGGCCTCTCCGCGCAGAGAGAGGCTGTCACGGTGGCTAGATGGTGATCTGAAAAAGGGGCCGGCCGGACGCTGGAGGAGTGGGCCCGGGAAAGATGGAAGCGTGACATATAGATGCAGTCCAACCGGGAGTGGTACGACCGATGGACCTCCACCCGGACAAAAGTGAATGTCGAAACGTCATCCGGGTGGTGGTCGCGCCAGACGTCCACCAGGGAGTGATGTTCAATGATCTCCCGGAGGACATCCGCGGCAGCCGGGTGCTGCTCAGTCCCCGAGCGGTCCCGTTCCTCAAGGGTGGCGTTAAAGTCCCCGCCCAGGACCAGGCACTCGCGAGGATCCAAGGTGCCGAGGAAGGCAGACGCCTGCTGATAAAAACACAACCTTTCCGGGCCCAATGTCAGGGCGTAAACGTTGACGAGATTAACCACAAGCCCCTCCATGCGGACCCGGAGGTACAGCAGGCGGCCTGGCACAACCTCGGCGACCCCCAGCACCTCGGGCCGTAGGTCGGGGGAGAACAGGGTCGCCACTCCAGCCGTACGAACTGTGAGGTGGCTAAAATAAACCCTGTCCCCCTACTCCAGCCGCCAGCTAGCTTCAGCGGCTGGATCCGTATGGGTCTCCTGCAGGAAAATCACAGAGTACCATCCTCCCGAAGGAAGGAGAGCACCTGGCTCCTGCGGAGACCCATCCTACAGCCCCGGGTGTTTAATGTTGCAAAGATGATCGGTGCCATAAGGAGTTCTGGGGGGGATCCTCGCCGGCAGAGACGCTCACGGCCTCCGTCGGGCCGCGCAACAATCCATGACCTACCCCGTGGGCGATTAAGGAGTCATGGAAGAGGCGGACCCGTTGGTAGGCTGCAGCGGCCTACCTCCCGGTCCTCTTACCCTCCCCCATGAGGGCCCTCGCGGCCCGGAGGATCTGATGAAAATCCCCCCATCGCTGGAGTGCAAGCTGTACCTTGTTGCGGGAGCCACGGACGTCCTCAAGGAACTCCCGTAGCTCCTCTCTCAGCGTATGGGGGGGGGGTCATTGATCTATGGCTTTCCCCCAGTGGGGCCCCTGTCACAGCCCCATGGCCCACCGAGACGGGCAAGCAGGGGGCAGACCCTCGACGTGGCGTCCGATGGGCCGACGCCACGTGGCCCACCTCAGATCCTGGCTCAATGGGGGGGCGGCGGAGGGAAAATAGCAGCCCCTGGTGGGTCGGGACAGGGAAAAACAAAGGCCACTCCTTGGGGGTCATCCTCTGGGATATAGAAGGAGACAGCCCCAGGGGCGGCAAAAGCATCACGGGAAGTGGAGGGGACAGGGACGGGGTCAGTGTTAGGGGTAGGGCTGGAATCAGGAATAGGGACAGGGGAAGGGGTGATATTGGGATCGGGGGTCCCAGCAGCCAGGCCACTGGGTGGGGGGGGTAACACCCCACAAATGGGCTCAGGGATTTGCGGGGAGGGAGGTGGGCCCTCGGCGATGCCGGGCTCGTGCTCCAAGGCAGATGGTAAGGCCATGGCATCTGTAGGTGGAAAATCAACGATGGTGCCCCCACCCGGGAAGGAGGTTGGCTGCCCCTCAGCCACGAGGGAGTCCCCTGGCGACTCGGGTCCCGGCTGCGTGGCACTGGCCGTCGCCTCAAGAGGCTCGGTGGGTGCTAGCGGGGTGCCATCTGCGGCCTGGTTGGTGGAAGAGTCCAGGGGCTCCTCGGAGGCGGGAACGGAGGCAGTGGATAAGGGGACGGAACACGGGGAAAGGGGGGCCGAGGCGAGGTCGTTCAAATCGAGGCCCACTGGCAGAGGGTCGTCCTCCCCCTGGGTAACCGGGGTCAGACCCAGGGCCTCGATCTCCTCATAAATGGAGGGGAGATCACTTTCCACCACCCCAGGGTTCTCCCCGCCAGCACCCAAAGCGACGCTCGCCTTGGTGCTTGCAGGGGCTTCAGATTGTAAGGGGGCGAGAGGGGCCTCAGCAGGGGCCTCCATAGGAAGGGACTCCGGAGGAGGGGCGATATTACCTTCCAGTGCTGCCACGGCATCCCCAGCCGGCACCATTGAATTGGAATTGGCAGGGGGCAAAGCGGAAGGCTCGGCATCGGTGCCCCCCTTCCTGGTCTTCCGGGGGGCTACCGCATCAGGTGGGAGGAGCGGAGCTCGAGCCTTCCACTTGCCCCGCTTCCCCTGTACTAAGGACCAGCCCTCCATGGCATCATCCGGGGGTTGGCTAACAGGGGTCGGGTCAGGGAGCAAGGACGAAGGCTCAGGGACTCGGGGAGGCAATGGTGGGGCAGCATGTAGGAGGGAGGAGCCACCCTGGGGCATGCTCTTTTCTATGCCCGGCGGTATCCCTACCTCACCCTCCTCCACAGGCCCCGCCAGATCGCAGGCAGCAGAGGCGGGGCCCTCCCGCTCATCTGGGCACACTAGGGGAGATACCCCTTGGGCCCGAGCGGGAGCGTTGTTGGGCCGGAAAGGAGGAGGGGCGGCTTCGGGCGCCGGGCAGCCAGGGGCGCCAGCGATGACGTGGCCGGCGCCCTGCCGGGGCTCGGGGGTCCCAGATGCCCCTCCGTGCCGGGCCAAGGGGCAGTCCTTCCGGACGTGCCCCATCGCCCGGCAGAGGTAGCACCGGGCCTCCCCCGTTGAATAATGCACCCGGTAGCGGGCCCCCTGGTAGGGGACCAAGAAGGACCCCTCAAGCGCCTCACCGTCACGTGCCGCCGCCGGCAGTTGTAACTGTACCTGCCGGCGGAACGAGAGGACATGACGGAGGGCGGGGTCTTTGCAGCCTAACGGGAGAGGGCTGACCACGGAGATCGGCCTCCCCAGGGTAGAGAGGGCAGGTAACAGGGCGGCATTAGGAAGGAAGGGAGGGACAGAAGTCAGGACCAGTCGGGCGCCCAGGTCTTCTAGTGGCTCCAGGGGGACGAACACGCCCCCCACCGCCAGGCCCTTCTCCACCGCCTCCTGGGCGGCGGCCTCCAATGCTAGGAAGAAGACGACCTTTCCGTACATCTTGGAGGCCGCCACAATGGCCGTGGGCCCCACCACCCTCGCCAACGCCCGCACGTAGGTTTCCACGTGGGGCGAGGCGGGTACCAGGAGGCAACGGATGCCGTGCTTCCTAGTCAAGGTGGGGAAGGGGCCCCGGCCACTATAGATGGTAGCAGAGGCGGTGGTTGATTGAGATGATGATGCAGCGGCAGGCGGGGGGGCCGCCGCTACCTAGGCATATGCCCTGGGGGCCGGGGGAGGGACACCTACAGAGCTGGTGGAGGGAACAGCGGGGAGGGATGCCGCGGCCAATGGCGGGGCCGTGGGGGCAGCCCCCGCCATGGAGGGCCTGGCCTTCTTGGCGGGGCCTTTACCTTTCTTTGTGCCCTGGCCCTTCCTGCCGGCTGGGGGGGCTCCCCCAGAGTCGGAGGGAGCGAGGGACGTGGCAGCAGCAGAGGTCACGTCGGTATCTGCCGCTGCCGGCGTTCCAGCAGGGGCGTTAGCAGGTGGCACGGCAGCGGCGGTTGAGGTAGAGGCTAGGGGGGACGATGGTGGGGCGGGTGGAGGAGGGGCAGCAGGGTCTGCCCGAGAGGTCCCACTCGCCTCGTCCCCTGCCATAATGAGGACTGGGGAGAACAAACACTGGAGGGGGGGTAGGGAAGGGGGAAGCAGGTCGACCACTCCTCCCCGCTAGGCTGTAGGCAGGGGAGGAGGGCGCCAAAAAAAAAGTGGGGGGTGAATGAGGGGGGCTATCAAGGGCTAGGGGTCAGTCACCGACTCAGGGAAGGTTTCCGGCTCCTCTTGTTGCACCAAGGAAGGGAGGATATAACAGCATTGGGGGGTGCAGTGAGACAAGGTCAAACTAAAACGGGAAGGGGCACAAGCGCAAGGGAGGGGACATGGGCGCACGAGGGGAGGGGCTAATCAGGGCAAGGGGACCGCAGGGGGAAGGGAGCAACCAGGCGGGAAATGGGGCAGAGGAGGCTAGCTTCAGAGGCTGGGGCGGGTCAAACAAACAAAGGCTGCAGAGGGAAAGGGCGGGGCAGGCAAACAAACTGGAGTTAGCAAGGGGCTGGGGCAAGGGGGAAGGGCAAAAGGCAGCAAGGGGCAAATGGGTAGGCAGCAGGGGCAAAGCTAGGGGCTTGCTGCAGGGGGGAGGGGGTCAGTCCAAATTGGGGGGGAACGTGCACCCACATGCGCTTGTAACAAAAGGAAAGTCTTTGGAAGCTGGCTGCTGTATCAGGCCCAATGGTGGCAACAGGGCGTAGCAAGCCTAGGTGAGCAGCTGAAATCCCAGAGGCAGGAGCTCAAGGTAGATGGTAAGTAGCCAGTGGGGGTGGTGGAGGGGGCAACGATGATGGTGGTGGTGGGGATCGGGGGGGGGGGGGGGGACACAGATGGACCAGGGGGCAGGCTCCACGCCACACCCCCTGTGTCTCCACAAACACAATCTAGATCCCCACCACAAGAACACAGTTCAAAAGTTACTCAGTCCGGGAGGGCTCCCTCCACAGTGGTCTGTAGAATTCCTACACGCTCCCCCACTGGCAGATGGTCCTCTTCTTCTCCTCAGGGCTCCAGCAGCTCCCCAGCAGCAAACGCAGCAGCTCCAGGCGGCAGTCTGGTGGCCAGCAGGAAGGACCCTTCTCAGGTGGAGGTGGTGGTGGCATCCCCAGCAGTAGGAGCAATGGCTGGGGTCTCTCCCTCTCCTCCTCTGGGGAGTGGGCCAGCAGGCCCCCCCCAAGGGGCTGTAGCTGGAGCAGCAGCAACCAAGGGTGTGGGTGGGTCTAGCAGCCAGCTAGCAAGCAGGTAGCAGAGAAGAGGAGGAGCAGCCCCCTCCCTCCAGGCCAGAGGGCTACAGGAGAGTGATCTATTAGTCCCAGGTCAGACAGGGTTTCTGTTCCCTGAGTGACCAGAGCAGGGGCTGCACTAGAGTAATCAGGAACCTGCTAGAACCAGTTAAGGCAGGCAGGCTAATTAGGACACCTGGAGCCAATTAAGAAGAAGCTGCTAGAATCAATTAAGGCAGGCTAATCAGGGCACCTGGGTTTTAAAAGGAGCTCACTTCAGTTTGTGGTGTGAATGTGAGGAGCTGGGAGCAAGAGGCGCAAGGAGCTGAGTGCTGTGCTGCTGGAGGATGGAGGAACACAAGCGTTATCAGACACCAGGAGGAAGGTCCTATGGTGAGACTAAGGAAGGTGTTTGGAGGAGGCCATGGGGAAGTAGCCCAGGGAGTTGTAGCTGTCATGCAGCTGTTACAGGAGGCACTATAGACAGCTGCAATCCACAGGGCCCTGGGCTGGAACCCGGAGTAGAGGGCGGGCCTGGGTTCCCCCCAAACCTCCCAATTGACCTGGACTGTGGGTTCTTCCAGAGGGGAAGGTCTCTGGGCGGTTCCCCAACCCACATGGTGAATCTCTGAGGCAAGAAAATCCACCAATAAGCGCAAAACCCACCAAGATAGAGGAGGAACTTTGTCACAGTGGGTTGACTGGAGAGCCCAGAGGGGAACTGAGGCCTGGTGACTGCAGTGCCATGCCAGTGTAACTCACCCAAAGTTTGAGGGGCGTTCAGGCTTTTGTTCTGGACCCATTTCTATACATAGTAATGGGAGTTTCTGTGCATCTACTCAGGTCAGGACTGTGTTTTTAGCAATGGGTTCAACTCTTCATTGCACTGGCATTTACGGTACTTCTGTCACTTCGAAAAATAGCCATAAAGTTGTTCAAAGCAAGCACATCTGCAGGAGTTGGACTCCATAGAGCAATCCTGGTGCAGTTTGCCACAGGAAAATCTGCACATAATTAAAATGCAAGTGTTTTAAGACCCAGTGGAAACTCCATGAAAGTTTCAGGAAACCTGGAGATCATTAGACCAATGGAAATGAAAATAATACGTGCAATTTATTGGCGTGAAATGCACTATAAAACATAACCAACAAGAAATCAAACCAATTCTCAAGTGTCAGGAAGCACTGAGAATATTAGTAATACTTATGTGAAACCAATAAAATGGTATTTCGTAGTTCTATTAAAAATTCACTGAGTGGGACTAGGCCTTTGATATTTTGAGTAAGTGTCGAGGATGATACTGGCTCTTTGCAAAAAGAATGATACTGTATATTTGAATTACTTTGTGCGAGAACCAAATTTGGCTCTCTGAGACATGTGCAACTCCCCTTCCCCACCATGTTGATGTCCCTGGGAGTTGCATGCACATATCTGAGAACATAATATCAGTGACTAAGTGGTGTGGGCAAAATGAGTAATTGTGTGCTCAATGGAACGGGCTTGCATGCACATTTTCAACATATGGCACTTAAGAGCATAAAACCTATTATGGGCTCAAATGAGACTGTGTGGGCAAGAGTGGGAGAGGGTGTGGTCCAACACAGGGCCTGATCCTGCAGCGGGAGCTGTGCGGGGTTCCACTGAAGTAAATGAGGGTCACCTGTTGTGGGACTTAGACTGTATGTGGGCTTGAAGGCAGGGCCCTGCCACCTCTTTAGACTGTACAGTACACAGAGTTGGTGAGTAACAAAGGAAAATGCTGGGTACATTCATTATAAACACCGCATGCAGCTCACGCTCCCTGAGCTTACGGTGCACACTGCCAAACACGAGGAACGGCAAACCCTGCTATTTGCAATTATAATGGGGATTTATACTTTTAAATCAGTGTGTGTGGGGGGGGGGGGTTGGTTTTTTTTGTTTTGTTTTGTTTTTTAAGATGTCACCTATATTAATAATGGCCCAAAAAACCCAGAGAAGGGGCCTTTGAGGCTATGTCTACATTGGGATAAAAAACCCGCAGCTGGCCCAGGTGAACTGACTCAGGCTCCAGGGTACAAAAATTGCTGTGTAGATGCTTGGGCTCCAGCTGGAGCCAGAGCTCTGAGACCCTGCAAGGATGGAGGGACCTGGAACTCAGCCTCCAGCCCAAGCCCAGACATCTTCACAGCAATTTTTAGCCTCTCAGCCCAAGCCCTGTGAGCCTGAGCCAGCTGGCTGTGCCACGGGGCTTTTATCCCCGTGTGGCCGTATGCTGAGGGAAGTCACTTGCAGAGATTTGTCCTGCATGATCCCCCTGAGAAGCAGCATAGCTTTAGTCCCCACAATGGGAAAGGCAGTGGGGCCAGTCACCAAATCTGGTACTGTAGATCCACTGGAGCAGCACTACTGGGGACTCTCAACGCTGCGCTTCCCTTTGGGACTATATTAACTGTAGCAGACTGAATCTACAGATGATTCAACTAATAGCAATATTTGGATGCATATAGTGCAATTTTGCTCTGTGTCAGAGTCTTCTGGCGTCCTTGCAACTTTTGTAATTTAGGGTGATTTTATCACTGTTTTTCCAATCCTATTAATAATTCAATTATCTATTTGTTTTTCAAATCAAATATCAACAAAAAATCAAATTACCATGGGATAAAGCAAACCCTGGGAATTAACCAGTTATAACCCCAGAAACATGATGTCCATGTGTGACTCATTAACATAATGTAGTCAAACACAGTGAAATTGACTGTAATGCAAAGAACCTGCAGGAGGCTCTTTGTGCCACAGAAGCTCCACTTCAGTATTTAATGAAGGGCTTGAATTGTACATGTAGTCTTCTGCAAATCCTCTGCACAGGAGGCAAATTTAACACTCCCTCCCCCAGCCCTCTGATAAATAACCTGTTCTTGGGAAAAGAGAGTGACTTTTGATTTCTCTCTCACAGCCCAAGTAAATATGAAAGAGCTGTCAAATCTCTCCAAATACATCCTGTATGCAGTGTTGTTGTAGCTGTGTCAGTCCCAGGATATTGGATAGAAGATGGGTGAGGTGATATCTTTTATTGAACCAACTTCTGTTGGTGAGAGATACAAGCCTTTTGAGCTACACAAAGCTCTTCTTCAGGGCTGGGAAAGGTATTCAGAGTGCCACAGCTAAATACAAGATTGAGCTTATGCTAAACTATCTGTTTGATCTTCTATTTAGCTGTGACACTGAGTACCTTTCCCAGACCCGAAGAAGAGCTCTGTGTAGCTCGAAAGCGTGTCTCTCTCGCCAAATAGATCCTAGCAATCTCAAGTTTTCATCCCGTTTATTGGCATGAGGGTAGAGGGGTGAAAAGTCATTTGTCATAGAATGTCAGGGACCTCAGGAGGTCATCTAGTCCAACCTCCTGTTCAAAGGGGGAGCAATCCCCAGACAGATTTTTACCCCAGTTCCCTAAATGGCCCTCTCAAGGATTGAGCTCACAACCCTGGGTTTAGCAGGCCAATGCTCAAACCACTGAGCTATCCCTCCCCCTGTCCTGCTAGAAGGGCATGTAGGCAAAGAGTTATCTTATAAACTCTTTGGACCATAGTATTTCAAAGGTATAGTCTCAAACTCTGGGCCAGATCCTGTATGGGGCTGGTGCTCTCAACTCCTTTTGAAGTCAATAGGACCACTTTGCAGGATTAAGTCTTTGTGTAGCAAAACCCCTCATTTCCAGATACACTAGATCTATGATTTCACTTGACAAAAATACATTTCTTTGAGTATGCAATATTGAGCTTTGTTGCTTTTAACCTGAGCTGACAAATGTGTGGAAAGTGTCCCCCCCCCCCCCCCCCCACTGAAAAATACAATTTAGTTTCTTTAAATTATTTTTTTCCATGGGAAAATGTCAATTCCAACACACACAAAAATTCCATTTTCCTTAAAGGAAATTTTTCATTAAATTTTGACTTAACGTGTACTTTTGTTTTTTAAACTGAAGAAAACAATTTAAGTAAAAAAAATTGTCATTTTGTTCTGAAATTGATCTTTTCATTTGGATCAGTTTGAAACTTCCTGCAGAAAACCAAAATTTAGCAAAAAATGTCTAACAGCAATTTTTCATTTGAAATTGCACAGAGGAATAATTTCAGTTTCCTGACCAGCTCTACTTTTAACAGAGCGCTTAAAACATGCTCTGAAAATTAGACCTAACAAATCTTGTTGGAAAATGTATCATCTTTACAAAATTGATGTTTGCATGGCAGCTTATAGGACTTGACAGAGATTGTAAGGTTGAGCAACAGCTCTCTTCACAAAAGGCCAAGAATAAAGGTCCAGATGTTTCTAATTTTGTTTCGTAGCCCCTCTGTTTCAAGGTACCTTAAGTATTAGCAAAATCTTAATACATTCTCAAAAAACAGAAGCAAGATCAAGAAGGTCATTTAAAGCAGCAAGAGTAGAAAAATAAAACATGAAAAACCCACCAATTTCTTATCCTCATTTTAATGCTCACTCTACTGGGGCAATCAAGAACTGTGTAATGTTACTTGTCAGAGTTGAGTTTATTATAAAGGCACTTTGCCAAAATATATCACCGCGTGCGCTGACATGAAACAACTTAATGACTTCCTTCAGAGCAGTAGCACCCATCAACATGATAAAAATGTTACAACGGTTCCTAGTTTACTACTCATATGCCATTTTGTAATAAACATCATAAAAAGAATTCAAAATGTGCCACCCAGTCACGCAACTACTTTGTTAGTGACTGAAAAAGGAGAGAGCAAGGTTAAGGGTAGGGTCTTTGTGCATTCTGTTGCACATACATTTCTGAGGCACAAGTTTAACAAGCGGGATTCAGAGGAAAGGGAAAACTGAAGATAACCATAAAAAGCCTTAGAAATATTTTACTATGGGAATAAACATTTTCTGGCTGGAGTAAAACTCCTGAGAGTTTTAATTGGGGAAGAGGGAGAAATAAATTCGAGGCTTTTGTTTAAAAACAAAATAAATCTTTCCAGGGAACAAAACATTCCTGTTAAATGTTTGCTTTGATGCTTAAAGGAAACCAGACAACTTATGATGATTTGGTTGTGTATCATCTGTGAAGAGTGAATATTGTGGTTTTAAAGTTTCATAAAATTGGTAGTGTATGGCCAGGAACCATCAAGCTATGCAATAGTTACCTAGTCAAATGTTCTTAGTTGTGTTACCCTCTCTCTCGTTTCCCCTTCCCTGACTTTTGTTTTACATACTCATTTGTTGAATTTTGTCTCAAATTAAGTTGTCAACTTTCTAGTCCAGAAAGCATCTCTTAATAAGTGTTTGTACAGCACTTACCACAATTCAACCTTGATCCTGTTTGGGGTCACTGGGCGATAACCCAATACAAAACAAATAAATAACACTGCTCTACAGCCAAAATGCTTCTGAAATAAATGTAGTCAAACTTTACTAATTCTGGGTCACTGAGAATGAAAATGATGCTTAAAATTGTTGATTGGCTCTAGTTTTCAAGATATGCTATTGGGTCAGTATATACGACCCTTGACTTGGGAATGGCGGAGGATAAGTGAGTTATAAAGGGAAGGGATCTCAATTTAAACCAGAAATGACTAAAATACATCTTTGACTGGATCTATGAATAAATCTATGACTGGGTTTGGACAGTACTTGCTTTTTAGGCAAAACAATGAATGATGCAATCTGAAGCTGGTATTGCGTCATACATGATATGAATTGCATCATGTTATTCCTAGAAGTCATGGATGATGCAATCATAACGAAGCTTACATCACTCTGCTGAACAAATTGCCCTATATCAGCTCTAGAAATCATACAGTGTCGTGCTCTCTTATTTGTCAGTGTTTGATTTTGCAAAGGGACACATTTCTGTTTAGCCAAAGTGAGCAGAGATGCCTCGTACTTGTGTGAACAGTGCAGATAACTTCTGCTATGTCTGTGGTGAAGTGACTTTGGCATCACAAAAGCGCAGTATAACCACTATGGTTAAGAAAGCCTATCACCTCTATTTTGGCTGCAAAATTGGAGATCAGGACAAGAGGTGGGCCCCACACATATGCTGCAACACTTGTGCAACAAATCTTCGCCAGTGGTTGAACAGGAAAAGGAAATCTATGCCTTTTGCAGTGCCAATGATTTGGAGAGAGCCAACAGATCATACCAGCAATTGTTACTTCTGCATGGTGCCTCCAGTTGGGAAAGGTGTGTCAAAGAAGAAAAAGTGGACTGTGCCTTATCCAAACATTCCATCAGCTATACGCCCAGTACCCCACGGAGAAGGACTGCTGGTTCCTGATGCACCAGAATCACTCTCACTTGAGTCAGACGAGGAAGAGGATGAAACTTCTGGTCCTGAACCATCAATGTCACAGGACCCACATTTTCTCCCATCCTCTGCCTCTGAACCACACCTCATAACACAAGGTGAACTGAATGACCTTGTCAGGGATTTGGAACTACCCAAGAGTAAGGCAGAGCTGTTGGGCTCCAGACTACAGCAGTGGAATCTCCTGGCAAGTGATGTTAGGGTTTCCATGTTCCGTGACCGTCAAAAGGATCTTGTCCCATTCTTCTTCATGGAAGGTGATCTTGTAGCCTGCAACAACATCGATGGTGTGATGGCAGCCCTCAACATCGTTCACGATCCAGATGAGTGGAGACTGTTCATTGATTCATCGAAGACGAGTCTTAAAGCTGTTTTACTGCATAATGGCAATGTTTTGCCATCAATTCCAGTTGGTCATGCAGTCCATATGAAGGAAACCTATGACAACATGAAACAACTTTTGAGGTGCATAAACTATGACCAACATCAGTGGCAGCTTTGTGGCTATTTGAAGGTTGTTGCTCTCTTGCTTGGTCTGCAGACTGGATACACAAAGTACTGCTGTTTTCTCTGCGAATGGGATAGTCGTGCAAGAGATTCCCACTACATCAAGAAAGATTGGCCACTCTGACAGTCATTGGAGCCTGGGAGGAAAAGTGTTCAGCATCCACCACTTGTTGAATCAAGGAAGATTTTGTTACCACCCTTACACATCAAGCTGGGTCTGATGAAGAACTTTGTCAAGGCCATTGACAAAACACAAGCCGCTTTCAAGTACCTCCGTGGAAAATTTCCAAGGTTAAGTGAAGCTAAGATAAAGGAAGGTGTCTTTGTTGGTCCTCAGATTCGTGAACTTCTTCGAGATGATGCATTTGACCATGCACTGCGTGGCAAGGAAAAGACGGCATGGAAAGCCTTCCAGTTAGTGGCAATAAATTTTCTCGGAAACAACAAGGCAGACAACTACAGGTTGTTGTTGGAAAACCTCCTCAAGGCATACAAAAGCCTTGGTTGCAACATGTCACTAAAGATACATTTTTTGCACTCTCATCTAGATTTTTTTTCCCACCGAACTGCGGAGCAGTGAGCGACGAGCATGGCGAGCGATTTCCCCAGGACATTGCAACAATGGAGAAACGCTATCAGGGCAAATGGAGCCCATCAATGCTTGCAGACTATTGCTGGACAGTGACAAGAGATGCTCCATTTAATGAATACAAGAGACAAGCCAAGAAGCGCCGAGTAGACACTGAATAGGACTGAACTATGTACATAATAGTTTTTTGCCTTTTGTTTCATAATACATTTTATTTATATAACCCTTTTGCTGATTTTTAAAGTGTTACATAAACAGGACAGGTGAAATATTATCATGTAAAGCAACCATAAACACATGAAAAGACCTAGGTTTACAATTTATGATTAAAACTCTACTATCTATACAATATACATAGACATAAAATGTAAAGACTTAAATATCTTAGAAACAGTAGCCAATCAGTTGTTTTGTCATATTTGAATTCAGCACATCAAAATACATAATAAATAGCACATTTTATCTCTGAAGCAGACGACTTCTCAAAAATTGTAGACCAGTGTAATATGATATAATATTCAAGGCCCTTATGCCCGAATATAGATCCAGAGTTAATGTTTTTCCCCTCCCTCAGAACATTCCTAGATATTAGAGTGGACTGAGGGCAGAGCACAGCCTTAGCTTGGAATGTCTTCTTTCTTTACTTTAAATAAGATTACTAATGTTACCTGGAAACAGCTGGTGTGTCCATACATTAGAAGAGTGGCAAATTATTTTTTTGTTATTTTTTGTGCTATAAGTACAAAAAATAGCTAATGTACCAGTGTTGGAGAAACAAATGAATATCCTTGAAATATGAGGCCATGCAATGGCAGTAAGATTTCATGACTGTGCTTCTTCCTTAGACCATCTGCCAAATCCAAATAACCTTTGGAATCTTTGGATTTGTGTACAAATTGAATATGAATAGAGAATTCACCACATTCCTAATGCATATGTATGTGTACGTACGCACACACGCACTTTATCTGGCCAAGATTACACCTCATGACTTTAGTTCTAACTAACCTAAAGGTAAACCCAATAACCTATACAGTAATTGTAAAATCCAAGGACAGAATTATATACACATCGAGTTTATAGATCTCCTGCGAAATTACAGCAACTAAAGTATCTGATAGGAAACAAATAAGAGAACCAGATAACATGCAACAGCGTAATATAGTTAACGTTTAATTAGGATTCAGCAGGAACAAATGAACTGAATATTCTGATTTTATAAGCCAAAACGACGTAATCCTCTCTCACTTAGGCTACAAGTGAAATTTAATTACAATTTAAATCCTATCACATAATTACCACACAATTTGGCACTAATATCTACTGCTTCTCCTGTTCTTCTGAACAGAGGTTTTTGAAAATCAAGAATTGTGTGAAACAAGCAAAGCACTTGTGCACATATTTAACTTTAAACCCAAGTAATCCCACTAACTCAGGTGTAAGCAAGAGCTTCTGCCTTGCTGGATTGGGCCCATCAGAAAGCATAGGGTCAGTTTTCCTTGAAAACAAAAGAGATTGTGATTAATCCACTGTTTACTGAATCTCTCTCCAAAGGTGCAATACAAATAGTAATTATTTGAAGAGGGTTCAGAGAAGAGCCACAAGAATGATTAAACTATTAGAATACATGCCTTATTAGTGGTAGACACCGAGCTCAACCTATTTAGCTTAACAAAGAGAAAGTCAAGGTGTGACTTAATTACATACAGTCTGTAATTCCATACAGGGAACAAATTTAATAATGAGCATTTCAATCTAGCAGACAAAGGTATAACATGATCCAATGTCTGGAAATAAGGTAAGTTTTTTAACGGTGAGAGTAGTTAACCATTGGAACAATTTACCAAGGGTGGTCGTGGATTTTCCATCACTGACAATTTTTAAATCAACGTTGGATGCTTTTCTAGAAGATAAGCTCTAGGAATTATTCTGGGGAAGTTCTATGGCCTGTATTATACAGGAAGTCAGATTAGATAATAGTTCCCTCCTTCCAGCCTTGGAATCTATGAAAGTCAATAAGACTAACCATGGAGGGCATTTGGAAGAGGTGAGTTAAGGAGAGGAGGGGGGCATGATGAAATGAGCCAGGGCGCCAGACTCATGGGACTGTGTGAAGTGAAGTCTGGAGTGGACAGTAGAGGGGGTGGGGGATCACAAAGGAGCGGCTAGATTGTGTGGCATGGATACAGCAAGAGGGGACTGGAGATGTGAGCAGAGAAGTAGATGGGATCTAAATTGTACAGACCCTTGAGGGTAAGTAGCAGCACAGGGGCAGGCAAACTTTTTGGCCTGAGGGCCACATCAGGTTTCCAAAATCGTATGGAGGGCCAGTTAGGGGAGGCTGTGCCTCCCCAAACAGCCAGGCATGGCCTGGCCCCAGCCCCCTATCCAACCCACCCTGTTTCTTGCCCTCTGATGGCCCCCCCGGGACCCTTACCCCATCCACCCCCCCATGCGGTGACCCCTCCCAGACCCCCCCACCCCTTACTGCCCCACCCCCCCCCCATCCAACCCCTCCTCTCATTCCTGACTGCCCCCCCAGGACCCCTGCCCCATCCAACCCCCCCTCGCCTTCTTGACTGCCCCCCTGGGGACCCCACCCCCATTCAATCCCCCTGTTCCCCACCCTCTGACTGCCCCAACCCCTATCCACCCCCCCACCCCCTGACCACCAGCACCCCAAACTCCCCTGCCCTCTATCCAACCCTCTCTGCTCCCTGCCCTCTTACCGCACTGCCTGAAGTGCCAGTGGCTGGCAGCGCTATAGCCGCGCCGCCCAGAGCACCAGGACAGGCCACCGCGCACCACAGGGTCAGGCCGCAGCTCTGCAGCTGTGCTGCCTGGCAAGAACTCGCAGCCCCGCCACCCAGAGCATTGCAGCGGCAGTGCAGTGAGCTGAGGCTGTGGGGGAGGGGGAAGAGCAGGGGAGGGGCTGGGGGCTAGCCTCCCAGGCCAGGAGCTCAGGGGCTGGGCAGGAGGGGCCCGCAGGTCATAGTTTGCCCACCTCTGAACTAGAAGCTTGGATTTGATCTGGATAGAAGCCACAGGAATGTGAAGATACCCAAAACAATCCACCTACAATCACCAATGCTGGTTCCTCAACACCCTATTGAACTTTAAAAATGTTGGTTATTCAGCCCTCATCTCCAAGATATCGCTGGGCAGAAGTCTGAAGTCGGAGCCGGGTTACATGGTGTGAGACAAGGTAGGAGCAGGCCTGGAACAAGGGGGTACAGGAGTGTTGTATCCACCAAGCAAAGTATTAACAACTTCAACAGAACTTTATTTACAGTGGAAGTCTCTTTTCCAAGCTGTAGCTGCACACTCTGTAACTCTCCCAGCCTCCTCAACTCCTCCCCCCTCCTTCCTATTTCCTGTCCTTTCAGACTACCAACAGCCAGTGCTCCTAGTTCTAATAATCACATGCAGCATCTAAACACCCCAAGGAGTTATCACAGACATGGGCAAATGCTTTGACCAGTTGCTGAACTGCTGTTGCTGCTGGGCTTAAGAACTGGTCTGCTGACTCTTCCAACCAATCAGGTGGTGTAGCCAATTAGGCAGACTAGTACAAGCCAGCTGCACTTGTTAGGTTGGCCAGAGACCGGCTCTGCTGCAGGCCCTGATTGCTGATTCCCTCTGTGTAAGTAATCTTTGAATACCCGAGTGCTCTTTATTCCTGTGCTGACAGGCCTAAAGCAGCCCTGTCTTTGAAAGAAGAAATGCAAGTGCACAGTGCCAGAGCCTGCAGCACTTGTCCGCTTCAGCAAGGTAACGGCTCCTTTGATCTTCCTGCTGGCAGTATGCACCTATCACTTCTCCTTCTGTGGGAACTGGCTTTAGACTCATGCACCCCTGAGAAAGGTTCGCTGGACAGCTTTCTTGTGTTTTTGAGGCACTCTGACAGTCAACCATTCTGCGTGGCGGTCAGCCATTTCCCTCATCCATTTCTGGTTTAGTCAGACTCAGTCAGTCTTCACTGACTAAATTGGAAAGCTCCTCCTTCCCCCAGTGCTATAAACTGGACTTTGCAGCCTCCTGACCCCCCAACAACAGATGGTTAGTTTAGTGCCAAGTCAGAAACCTCATAATTGTGTCAAGTTTAAACAAACCTACTAGTCCAGGCTGATGCCATTTACCCACTGGAGACTCTTCCTCAGTCTCACTACTTGTGCAGTGCCTGGCAGACTATGGGTTGTTGAAGCCTGAAGAGAGAGGACCCTCTTTTCCAAGAGGCTCTCTTTTTAATTCAGCTAATGAAATATACAAAATATACTCAAGCTCAGGCCACGTGCTATTTTCAGCTGCTATGAAAGGAGCTGTTTGTTTGACAGGTTCAGTTCCAAACAAAAATGCCAGATTCACACACACAGTCTGTATCAATGTGAGAGAATATTCTAGTCACAGAGTCTGAACGGGGAAGGCCCAGCCTCCTGATATTATGATGTGGGGTGGCCAGTAATCCTGCAGTCTTCATAACCAGGACCCCAAGCAGCCACTTTTGTTTTTATCCTAGAGGACTACAACTTGCTTGTCCTTGACACTATTAATTCCGACAGTTTTTATTAACCCATGCTCTTCTGTGGCCACCAAAGAGTTCCACACAACATGGCAGGTTGGCATCTGTGTTTGAGCCCATAGTTTTGTTTTTTTTAAAAAGTCTCTCTGTTTGTGCATGTTTGCACACAATACCTACTAACACTAACAGAAGCTAGTGTGGGTACTTACATCAGACTGATAATATAGCTTAGAGTATATGACCTTTTTGCTGGGGAGGACGGGGAAGACACTGATAACGTGGGAGGAGGCAAAAGTGGTTTAGATACAGGTGTCATTACAAGTAATGAAAAAAACAAACAGAGCATCTGATATTCCTAAATGATTACTTTTATGTTACAATGAATGATAATTCAATGTTATAAGCCATCATCATAAGCGAAAACTATGTTATAAGCAGTATGATGGTGCCCTCAAGTGGATGCAGAATATTAAGATACTTGATGTACTCCATTGTTACAGTGCTGTATGGTTTTTAACTTCAATATTAAGTTGAGTGTAAGTGTAATTTGTGCCCACCTTTAAGGCCTGTTTACACTGCCAAAGTAGTAATTGGGCCTTAGTGTGAATGAGAATCAGGCCCAAAGAGTGTATAATTTAAAAAAAAAAAAAAAAAAAAAAATTAGTGATGGAGTGAAAATTTTAGAAATTGAGAGCCACTTTCATCCATTTACCAATATAACTCTTTCTTTCCCACCCCTAGATGTTCCTTTTCTTCTCTAGCCAACTTGCTTACATTAAAGCATTGCCCCCTGCAGCTGTAACAAGGCTTTTTTATATAATTATTACTAGATTTAGAAAAGCGGATTGTGGTGTTGCACTCCTGCTGATTCAACCAGGCAAAAAGGAATCAGGAGGCTGTAGAGCCCAGCTGCAACTCAAAAGCCTTAGACATTGTTTTCCTTTCTAGATCTGGCACCTTTCTCCCCCCCCCCCCCTCTTTAAAACACCCACTTGACACCTAAGTGACTGGGCCCTATCTCTTGGTGATATGCCACCCAATCACTTCCTGGTGTCATTAGCTGTGAAACTCCCTGTCCCACTTCCATAAATTTGCAGACATGAACTGAAACACCCTGCCTTTCAAACAGAACCCAGAGGGTTGTGATGGGCAAGTGTTCCTCTTCTCCAAAAAGCCGCACATGTTGTGTTACACAACATTCAGCCTGGTCACCTATCCTACTCAATAAGTATATGAAGCCACTGGGGGAGCTGCTAAGACAACACAAGCCAAAATCTCAGCAACACACACGATATCCATCTCTCTCTAATGACTGATGTCAACACTACCATCTTCTAGCTCCCTGGCAGAGATCAACACCTATCAAGACCAAATGCAGACAAGAAAGAGGGGATACTTATGGGAAGAGAGAAGTACAGTAAAAGCTGTGTTATCCAGAATTTTACTAACTGGAAAGCTTTATAATCCGGCATTTCTGATCTTCATTGAAAGTCCGGTTGGTGCAGGGCCGGCAGGCTCCCTACCTGGCTCCGCATGGCTCCCCAGAAGCAGCGACATATCCCTGCTGCTCCTAGGCGTAGGAATGGCCACAGGGACTCCATGCGCTGCCCCCGCCCCACCCCAAGCGCTGGCTCTGCAGCTCCCATTGGCCGGGAACTGTGGCCAATGGGATCTGTGGGGGCGGCGCCTGTGGGTGGAGGCAGCATGCAGAGCCACCTAGCAACGCCTGTGCCTAGGAGCAGCAGGAACATGTTGCCACTTGCAGGGAGCCGCCTGAGGTGAGTGCTGCCCGGATCCGGCAACCCAAAACCCCTCCTGTGCCCCAACCCCCGGCCCTGAGCCCCCTCCCACACCCAAACTCCCTCCCAGAGCCCGTGCCCCGCACCCCCTCCCGTAGCCCAACCCCCAGCCCTGAGCCCCTCCCACACCCAAACTCCCTCCCTCTTAATGAACCAGAATTTTTGACTTACCGGGACCCCCATTTCCCCAACATGCTGGATAACAAAACTTTTACTGTACTTTGAAAAACTTGCCTCCTTTATAATATCCCCTCTACAGAGGGCTCCAGCCAACTGTTCATAAAAATTGGTCACACATTCAGGGTTTGGTTTGGTTGTGGACTCCTCAATACTTTTGGACACTCAAATAGTCACAGTTGCAACAAACACCCAGTTCTGCCTGCAGTTGGTCAGAAGCCTGTGCCCCAACCTATGGGACACAGATGTGGCCATAGCGATCCATTCATCTCTGATTGCCAGACTTGACTACTGCAACTTATTGCATCTAGGAATGAAACCTCACCCCCCAAAGCTCCAGTTTGTACACAATACAGCAAAGTGTCTCCTTAGCAACACGTCGCCATGACCACATCACTCCAGTCCTCTGCTGTCTGCACTAGATCCCCACTGAAAACAGAGTCCAGTTCAAGCCCTAGTTACCTGAGAGGTTTCCTCTCTTTCCATGACCATGACCTCCCAAAACAGCTACATTCCACTGCAAACAATGAAAATGTCTCTAGAGCAGGCCTGCACAACAGGCGGCCCGGGGGCCGCATGCGGCCCACCTGGGCTCACTGTGTGGCCCGCGGGGGTTGAGTAGATGGGCTCACTGTGCGGCCCGCGAGGGGGTGAGTAGGCAAGCGGCGGGTGAGGGAGCGGGGCTGAGTAGGCGAGCGGGCGGGCAGTGGCAGGGAATGAGTAGGCGAGCCGGGTGGGTGGAGGGCTCAGGAGGCGAGCGGGCGGGCACTGGCAGGTGGGGCAGGTGAGCCGGTGGCAATGAGGGGGGCTGAGGAGGCGAGCGAGCAGGCAGTGGCGGGGGCTGAGTAGGCGAGCCGGGGGAGGGGGACTGAGGAGGCGAGTGGTGAGTCAGTGGCTGACCTGTTCTACTGATCTGGTCTGGCTCCCATCCCCTCTCCCGGGGCCGGCTCCAGGCACCATCAAAACAAGCAGGTGCTTGGGGCGGCACATTTCTAGGGGCGGCATTCTGGCGCCGGCCATCATAGGTGCCGACTCCGGGGCATGGGGAAAAAGTGCCCTCGCCGCCCCAGCTTGCCTCCGCTCCTCCTCCGCCTGCTCCCCCGAGCGCCCGCCGCCACTCCGCTTCTCCCCCCTCCCTCCCTCCCAGGCTTGCCGCGCATGAAACAACTGTTTCGTGCAGCAAGGCTGGGAGGGAGGAGAAGCCAAGCGGCGGGGCACTCGGGGGAGGCGGCGAAGGTGAGCTGGAGCGGGGAGCGGTTCCTCTACCCCCCATTACTTCCTGCGCCCCCCCACCCTAGCTCACCTCTGCTCCGCCTGCTCCCCTGAACGCGCCGCTGCTCCACTTCTCCGCCCTCCCTTGCCTGAGAGGGAGGGTGGAGAAGCAGAGCGGCGGCACGCCCGGGGGAGCAGGCGGAGCAGAGGTGAGCTAGGGCGGGAGGTCATGGGGGGCCCGCAGGAAGCAATGGGGGGGGGAGAAATGTGGCACGCTGGGGGAGGAGGCGGTGCTGGGGATTTGGGGAAGGGGTTCAGAAGGGGTGGAGTTGGGGTGGGGCCAGGGGCAGAGGGGCACGAAAAAAAAAGGGGAGGCGGCCAAAATTTTTTTTGCTTGCGGCGGCAAAAATCCTAGAGCCGGCCCTGCCCTCTCCAAGGGTTGCAGCTGTCTGGAGGTGCCTGCCTTCCATGCCTTCCTCATTCACACCTCATTCATTCAACAGGGCAATTGATTACAAAGTGGGGGGAAGATCTTATTCTACTTCTAGCAAAAAGACTTTTTTCTTTTACCTTAATTATACTACCTTAGGGGCCCACTATAACATATTACCGAGGTTCAATACTGCTGTTTCGGTGGGGCAGCACTGGGGAAGGAGGGTTTGTTTCCGTGGGGCAGGTGGCATGGGGGGTGTTTTGGCAGCGCTAGGGGGGTTGTTTCCGTGGGGCGGGCGGCGCTGGGGGTGTGTGTTGTGTTTTGGGGGGGCTGGGTGGCGCTGGGGGGGGGGGTTGGTGGCGCTCGGGGGGTTTCGGCCCTCAGCTGTTTTCTTTGGAGTAATATGGCCCTCGCCGCTTTACAAGTTGTGCAGGCCTGCTCTAGAGGGAGAGACATGAGCCCTGGAGACAGAACTTTCATGGGAGCCAGACAGAACTCGCTCCTGTGAGAGGCAAAAATGATGTCAGGCCCCAAGTGTTCAGAAATAAATATAAACATTATTTCTTTGACTTAGCTTCTCCCCAATAGCTCTTCACACACACAGAAATTTTTTAAAAACCCCTTAAAAATAATGTCTGCTGTGTCTTTTTTCAACCTGATTCAATACACGTGTGGAGAGAGCTTAATTGAACTATTTGTTTCTTTAATTACTTAAGAGGAACTCAAGTACAGTTTATGGCTCTCGGCACAGAGCACTCGCTATCTAGAATTACTTAGTAGTTATGTAGCATTATTCTTCAAAGCACTTTACAGCTTTAACAAACCTCAGGAAGTTAACTTCAGCTTAGTTTTATTTCTCGCCTTTGGCTCCAGAGAAAACAGGCGAAGAGGAAACTCTCATTGTTATTGTATGCAGTTCCAAGAGACCTCAAGGGTGAAGCTAAAATCAATATTAACCTGTGCCAGAAAGTACCTCAATGTAAATGCCGCTCTACTGACTGTTAAAATTACAAAAGCCTCAACTTCAGAAGAACCAAATTACACCACTTTCAAGGAGAAAAGTGTGAACATATTTTGGGCAAACAGAATGCATAAGACCCCATCTGAGTGCACCCATGTTTTTTGTAACCAGATTGTGCCATGCTCATCTGGTCTGATAAACACGGTTGATTTGTATTCACACATAGTAACTATGTTCACAGCTCACTTATATATCAACCATGTCTGTGCATCAACACCCAACCTGTGTTTATATCAGTGCTTTCTAGGAAAATATGGTTTATCCCATTGGGCATCCTCATGGAGTGGACACGTGCACACATGGCAAAATGTGAGGCAATGAATTCTGGGATGTTCAGCTGTGCAGAGAACTCTGAAGAGGGAGGAATAGTCAAACCATTTACACTGGCATGGTTAGGGGGCTTCTTTATACATCAAAATTGGTTACTTGAATACAGCCATGGGCCAACAGAGGTGGTGCAGGGGTAAATCAGTGTTATCTGGCATTATTACTAGTAGAGTATTAGCTCAGCATTATACATATTTTACAGCCAAGCTTAACTAAATCAATGCGTGGTTACAAACTCAGTTAAAAGTTATAGTGCAGATGGAGCCTGAAGGTGAACTTTTATACACTGGAGCAAATTTGAAAAAGAAATGAGTCATGCCACAGGCTTGGAGATTGAAATTCTCTAACAGCTCTAACACAGGCAGCACCAATGCATTCGTTCCTGCACAAAAATGCACTTTGACCCTGTTCTGGAGATCCCTTCCAGAGGAAAAAGTTAGTAATCTCTCTATACCCGTTTGGTGCTGTACCTCAGCTGAGACTACTAGTTAATGGCAATGGTTTTGCAGTGGACATCATGCGAGCCAAACACCCAGTCCCTTTACCACACCCCTGTTTCCCACAAACTTTCAAAAGAGTTTCTCTTTACCTCTTCCCTTCTTCCTCCCTACCCTCAGGTGTGGGCTTGTGGTAGCAGCACCCAAACTGTGTGACCAAGCTTCTGGAAATTCAAAGGCTACACCTAATTTGCATAGTAATTCACATTGTACACCCAGGTACATTAGAAACAAGCAAACGTTCTCCTTTCATCTCCCCTTTTCTGCCAAAGAACCACAGTAGTCAGGGACATGAATACATAAAGTCCTGTGAAGCAGTTCAACTCTAATGTCTGCAATATTCTGTTTGGGCAGTATTGTTATGAAGTGGCCGGTACGTACGAATACCACTGCCTTCTGCTAGATAGAAGCATCACTACTCAGCTGTACACTAGAGGTCCTTCACAGATAACATCCAATAGACATTTTTGTTTAGCTGAAAGTGTATGACAAGGGATGTAGTTTTGGAACAGGATGAGATTTGTTCCTGCCACTGTGAAGTTGCAAGGACTTCTGGCATGTAGCACAGTGACAACCAAGAGAAGAGAGAGACGTCCTAGCTCTCATCTCTTAGCTGTTCCTAGGTCAGCACATATTTTTTCTAGTATTGTCTCCTATACTGCCTGAACATTTTAATCATCACCTGGTTGGCATGCTAACCCGGTACAGGTTGTCTGCCATGTATTTCAACGTTGCTGGACACAGAGAGATGTACCCGCTTGAAGCTTCTGCGTTTATCCATTGTTTTATTCATTTCTCTCTCCTCTTCCATTTTCTCCCTTTCTTATGTTCTCTCAAATCTTCCCTTCTCTCTGCCTCTCCTGCAGCCTTTTCCTCCTCCTCTCTTCTGCTTAGGATCCCTAACCCAGGTCCTCTCATCTATCTTTCCCTTTATGCCACACACAAATCACTCTCCTTGTGCTCTTCCCATCACGTCTCATTTCTCATTCCCAAGTATGCCACCTCACCCTCTCACAACTGGTTTGTTTCCTGATCAGAAGAATGGTGTCTGACCCACTCTTGCTACCCCATTTTCCTCCAAGATACACATCAGGACAGCAAACTACATGGGCAATAGATACTTTATTATTTTAAAGAATAAAACAGCATCAAAACAACCCTCTTGGACATGAGGAAGCAAGGAGGGATGACTTTTTTTTGAAAAATTTGAGACAGCAAATTTGAATGGCTAAGATGACTGGTTATTTAATATTTACATTACAGCAGCAACCAAAGACCCCCACCTGAGATCAGGGCCCCACTGCGTTAGGCACTGTACAAATACTGTAGATGCTGTAGTAGGAGACAGTTCTTTCTCCAAAAAGCTTACACTCTGAGTAGACAAGACAAAGGAGGTGAGGAGTAACAGAAATGCAAGAGGGGAAGTAAATTATCCAAGGCCACAAAGCAGGTGAGTAGCAGTGCCACAAACACAACTCAGGTTTCCTTACTCTTATGTGGTCACTTGTTTCACTGTAATTATTTTTTATCATAGTTTTCAACAAATACAAGAGCGTATGATAGGTAAGTACAACTAGGCGAATCAGGATATATGAAGTGTACGTAGTTACCTTCGTTTTCAGGGAGGGGAGGGTTATTTAATTTTTCCCAGGAATTTATCAGTGTTTATTACCACAACAACAAAACAGCAGGTGAAAAATCAGTGCAAAAAACTATTAATAATTTGTCTGGGTAAATATCAGGGTTTATTTTGGTGGACGGAAAGACAGGGGAAAAAGTATTCAGTATAGATTAATGCTTTGAATTGCGTTCATCAATGTGGTTTGCTGCAGAACTATAACAGCACTCAAAACATGTCACCTCTGAATTTAAGAAAACAATATATCTCTAGTCTCCAAATAAAACTTTTCATTTGAATTAACAGTTTACTGCTGTCGACTTAGAACTATTAGCCTATTGTGACAAAGTTCCTCCTCTATCTTGGTGGGTCTTGCGCTTATTAGCGGATTTTCTTGCCTCAGAGATTCACCATGTGGGTTGGGGAACAGCCCAGAGACCTTCCCCTCTGGAAGAACCCACAGTCCAGGTCAATTGGGAGGTTTGGGGGGAACCCGGACCCGCCCTCAACTCCGGGTTCCAGCCCAGGGCCCTGTGGACTGCAGCTGTCTATAGTGCCTCCTGTAACAGCTGCATGACAGCTACAACTCCCTGGGCTACTTCCCCATGGCCTCCTCCAAACACCTTCCTTATTCTCACCACAGGACCTTCCTCCTGGTGTCTGATAACGCTTGTGCTCCTCAGTCCTCCAGCAGCACACCCTCTCACTTTCAGCTCCTTACGCCTCTTGCTCCCAGCTCCTCACACTCACACCACAAACTGAAGTGAGCTCCTTTTAAAACCCAGGTGCCCTGATTAGCCTGCCTTAATTGATTCTAGCAGCTTCTTCTTAATTGGCTCCAGGTGTCCTAATTAGCCTGCCTGCCTTAACTGGTTCTAGCAGGTTCCTGATTACTCTAGTGCAGCCCCTGCTCTGGTCACTCAGGGAACAGAAAACTACTCATCCAGTGACCAGTATATTTGCCCTCTACCAGACTCCTGTACCCCACTGGTCTGGGTCTGTCACACTATAGATATTTACATTTAATAATTGGGCCACACCATTTGCAGCGCATACACTCAACTTCATCCTTTTCTCCTGTTTTTGTTTTGTTTAAAACTTTTGAATACTTCCTTGTGTTCTGAAACATATTCTGATACAGATTTTCGTTTTCTTCCCATTTTAGTGGGTCAGATCTTTAAACCGTTATCTGCTAAAAGCTTGAAATGTGCATGTGGTGGGCGTGAGATTCATCAGTACGTTCAGATGCGCACGGACTTCAGAGCTTGCATGCATGCCTGTTTGTTTATTGTATCTTCTAGACTAATACATCGCCTTACTTCAACAGGCAGCTTTGCATATACACACAGACTAATGTATCATCATAATACATATATCTCATGCAATGTGTTGTATTTTCTTAATAAAACAAGTTATTTTTATATATTTGAATGACACAGAAGTAGGGTGAAAATTGGAAAAAATGAATAATACTTTTTGTAAAACCTGAGAATTTTTCGGTAAAAATTGGTTCAAACTGAAAACAAAGGGGCTTAAGTTTAAGTAAGTAACAAGCAACCATGAAAAGTCTTCGTGCTTTTACTCAGCCACATCATTCACACATCTCAAAATAAGCACAGAGAGGCACAAGAGCTCTTTTTGTTAATGTGAGAGGTGAGGCAAGTGAGCTGATTAATATTTAAACATTGACTTTTTCAATATATTTATCAACTGTTCAGACTTTTGGCACAGCAAGCCCTCTTTCAATTGCAAGAGCTGCCCAGATTTTAGCAATCCATCTGATTCAAGCTGGCGTGTACTGATTGCACCATTCTGTGGCTATGACTGTGGAGTGAGGAATTGAGGTGAAGTGTCAGATTTTATCTTAGTTCTTATTTCAAAAATTCTCAGGCAAGCATACAGGGGAAATAGGATAAAGTGTCTCCTGCTTTATTGTTTATATTTGTGTTACGGTTCTATATTCTTGGTACATTTTCACTACATGTGAGAAGAGCTGCTCGTGGCCCTATTGCATCTTCTCCAACATTTATCTAACGCCAAGCTTCCAACTTTATTCAATTCAAATGGAGTAAGATAAGAAGTATATGCAATCTGGAATTATCAATTGAGTGAGTTGTGCATAGATATTTTGCAAATATGCCTAAAAATAGCCAGGTTTTGTGCAGAACAAGATGCACTCTTGTCAGGACCTCATGATTATTTCATTGAGGGTGGACTGGAAGGGTTGCAAGTATTCATTTGGAATGAATTTCCTCATTATTAGTCACTTGCATTCAAGCAACACAAGAGAAGCTATTTATCAGCAGTGAAAGAGGTCTAAACTGCAAGTATTAATAAAAAGGAAGTGCCTGTTTTATCCTTATTTTTAGGTTAGTTCATATATCTGAGGCCCCAGTTTTGCAGACACCTAGGCACATATGTGAACCATACACGTTGAGTTCAATGGGACAACTCACATGGGTTGAGTTATACAAGTGTGTGTTTGTAGTCTTGGCAACTAAGTGCCTGAGAGATGGCACAAATTTCTTCATTGGTCTGATTTTGAGTTTATCAGGCTGCCCAGTTGGCACCATTATTACCCATCTTATTCTCCATTGAGCTGGTGTATGAGGAAGCCATGCTTAGAAAATGGGAATATAGTTTAGATTTTCTTCCAGAGTCATTAGTTCCATAGTTAGCAGATGTTGCCAAATATTTTTTTAACAAAGAAAAGCATAGAGCAGCAGGAGGTAAAGATACAAGTATGGTAAGGAAAGGCCTCCTCTCACCTTCTTCTGGACTATTTTTAGGGACTCCAGACTTTTGTTATTTTTGATCCTGAGAGACATTCTGACCAGACCAGACCAGCGAGGAGGGCCCAGCTGACATCACCACCCTGGCTCCAGCTGAATCTCAACCACCACATCGGATGAAACAGGATTGGACTTTAACAGCAGCCACAACAGCAGAAGCTCCAGCCCATTTCCACAAGAATTCAGAAAACCCCCGTTCAGCTGCCCCCAGATCCTATAGGTGCCTAAATAAGCCTGACACCTAAATTTTTGCAGTTACGGTTCCCTAGGTGTGTTTCTGCCTCTGAGTATGTGCACTGTAGCTCCAACGTGAGGCACAAACTGTGGGAAGATAGAAGTTCCTCCACCTAATTTGCCTGTGGGGCTCAATCCAGTAAGCAGGCTCAGGGCTCAATGACTGGCTCCAATGGGTAGGTGAGGGGGGGTAGAGAGCTTACCCAAATTGGTTGGGGGGGGAGCAGGGGAAGAGGGGAGACCTCCCTCATAACAAAAAAGTCATTGAAAGAAGGGGGCGGGATCTTGGTTCTCTCATCTGCCAGATGAGCACTCTAACACCCAGGCAACAGAGTCATTCTCATGCTTGCTGTCTCTGTGTGGCCCAGTGACTCACTTATTCAAAGTTGAACAGCTTTACCAGGAAAATATCCCATCACGTAGTGGTTAGAGCACTCACCTGAGAGGTGGCAGATCTCTGTTCAAATCCCTTCTCCTCTCAGGTCCAGGGGGGACTTGAACCAGGCAGTCTCCCACATTCCTAGTGAATACCCTAACTACTGAGCTAAAGGTTATGTGGGAGGTCTCCTGCCCCCTCCCTTCTTGATAAAATGACATAGGCGCCAAACACCAAGAAAGCGTTTTCAGCGGGGAACCCCAAGCAGAGGGAGGCATCTCCATATAGCCTGGACTTAGGCACCCATGTCCAAGGGGATGGGGGTTTAGCACACACCCTTTGCCTTGACAACTCCCATTGGCTAACTTAGGTAAGGAGCATCCTGGCTTCTGTGAATCCCATTCTGAGGCACCTATCTCTCCCCATTCATTGTATAGGGAACCTAGGTGCCTAACCCAGGCTTTGTGCATTCCATTGATTGTCTAGGCTCTTCAAAGATACGTGTGGAAATGCTCAGCACCACCACGCCTAAGTTCCTTTGTGAATCTAGCCCTTAACTTTTGCTTCCGTTTCCATAAGTGCAAAATGGGAATATCAGTTCTCACCCTACCGCCTCCAGTTTTTGTGAAGCTTAATAAAATCTCAGTTCAAGGTAACAAGATCCTTGCATGAAAAACTCTATAGAAGTACCCAATATCCAATATGTAATATTAGACATTTACCACTATACATATGGTGTATTCAATGACAAAAGTAAGACATTACCTGTTTGAAAGAGTACGGAAGGACTGGTTTTTACAACTGTGGTTTAATTTATATGACAAGTTGGGTAATTCTATGTGCCAACTAGGTAACTGCACTTGTAAAGTGGCCAGTTTTGCCTCTAACTGGCCAACTGTATGCACAAAGTTCCCATTTTTAGACAAAATTAAAAACAACCCAGGCCCTCAGTTGCCCATGATAAAAGTAAAACAGTTTTACTGGAGAAGTGGATAATAGTCAGTAGGAAACATGTCAGACAAATTACATGAAGGATTTTGTTTTTATAAATTCATCTGAGTCTTTCGATTGAATAAGCAAAGAAGTTTTCTAATCTAGAATTTTTGTAGAGATTTTAATGTCTGAATGTAGGAGGATGTAGAGACAGAAAACTGGGATGATTCTTCTAAAGCAGGGGTGGGCAAACTTTTTGGCCCGAGGGCCACATTGGGGTTGCAAAACTGTATGGAGGGCCAGGTAGGGAAAGCTGTGCCCCCCCAAACAGCCTGGCCCCCGCCCCATAATCTGTCCCCTCCCACTTCCTGCCCCCTGACTGCGGCCCTTATAACCCCCGACCCATCCAACCGCCCCTGCTCCTTGTCCCCTAACCAACCCCTCCCGGGACCCCCCGCCCCATTTATATGACAATTTGGGTAATTCTATGTGCCAACTAGGTAACTGCACTTGTAAAGTGACTAGTTTTGCCACCCCCTATCGAATCCTCCTGTTCCCTGCCCCCTGACCCTTATCCACACCCCCGCCCCCTGATAGGCCCCCTGGGACCCCACGCCTATCCAACCACTCCTGTTCCCCGTCCCCTGACCCCTATCCACATCCCCGCCCTCTGACAGGCCCCCCGGGACTCCCACGCTTATCCAAACCCTCGTTCCCCGTCCCCTGACCGCTCCACCCAGAACCTCTACCCCATCCAACTGCCCCTTGCTCCCTGGCTCCTGACTGCCCCCCAGGAGCTCCCCCACCCCTTATCCAACTCCCCAGCCCCCTTACCATGCCGCTCAGAGCAGCATGTCTGGCAGCCGCGCCGCCTGGCTGGAGCTAGACACGCTGCCGCTCTGCTCGGCAGGAGTGCGCAGCTCTGCCGCCCGGAGTGCTGCCCATGCGGCTGTGTGGCTGGGGGAGGGGCCACAGCGGGGGAAGGGCCGGGGGCTAGCCTTCCTGGCCGGGAGCTCAAGGGCTGGGCAGGACGGTCCCGCGGGCCGTAGTTTGCCTACCTCTGTTCTAAAGAGAGAAGGTGGGTGAGGTAACATCTTTTATCGAACCAACTTCTGTTGGTGAGAGAGACTAGCTTTTGAGCTTACACAGAGCTCCTCTTCAGGTCTGGGAAACTTAATCGGCGTGTCACAGCTAAATACAATGTGAAACAGATTGTTTAGCATAGATTTTTCTAAGCTGTTTGTTTCTTACTTGTTCATTCAGAGAGACATTCAATATTGACGGTAGTAAGTGATTTCTAATTCTCAGACTCAGGTGGTTCTGGTGATTTCATAATTAGATTTGTTTTATAACTACTAAAAGCCTATCTACTGCAAGGGGGATGTCAAGCATATTTCTCAGTGGAGTTCAGGGGCAGGAGGCTATGGAGGAATAAAAAAGCAACCTTGTCAATTAAGACTTCAATGGCAGCAGTACTGGCTTTGTGCTGTGACTGTCCTTTTTGATAGAAATTATTCAGCTGTGTGTGTGGTGGCCTAATTATTTGTGGCTTTACTAGTTATATTAAATTAAGCCAGTTTCTTTCTTTGCAAGGTAAAGAATATATCACTTTGACCCTTCCTAGTAGCAGCATTTAGTCAAATAAAGGTATGCTCTTTGGTGTGAAAGGTGGGCAACATTTGACTTAGACTCAGATTTTAAGGCCAGCAGGGGCTATCATGATCCTCTAGTCTGACCTCCTGCACACCACAGTGCCACAGACCCTCACTCACCCACTCCTGTAATAGACCCAAAACCTCTGGCTGAGTTACTGAAGTCCTCAAATCATGATTTAAAGACTTCAAGTTACAGAGCATCCACCACTTACACTAGTTTAAACCTACAAGTGACCCATGCTGCAGAGGAAGGAAAAAAAAAACAAAAAAAAACCCCAAGGTCTCTGTCAGTCTGATCTGGGAGAAAATTCCTTCCTGACTCCAAATATTGTGATCAGTTGGACCCTGAGCATGTTGGTGAGACCCACCAGCCAGCACCTGGGAAAGAATTCTCTGTAGTAACTCAGAGCCTCCGCATCTAGTGCCCCCATCACTGGCCATTGGGGATATCTGCTTCTAGCAGTCGCAGATCAGCTACATGCCATTGTAGGCAGTCCCGTCATACCATCCCCTCCATAAACTTATCAAGCTCAGTCTTGAAGCCAGTTAAGTTTTTCCCCCCCACTACCGCCCTTGGAAGGCTGTTCCAGAACTTCTTTCCTCTGATGGTGTCAAGGCTGCTTCCCCACTCTGAACTTTAGGGTACAAATGTGGGGGCCTGCATGAAAACTTCTAAGCTTAACTACCAGCTTAGATCTGGTCCGCTGCCACCACTCCCAATGTGCTAATTCCCTTTCCTGGGTAGCCTTGAGAGACTCTTCACCAATTCCCTGGTGAATACAGATCCAAATCCCTTGGATCTTAAAACAAGGAGAAATTAACCCCCCCCCCCCTCCTTTCTCCCACCAACTCCTGGTGGATCAAGATCCAACCCCCTTGGTTCTAAAAACAAGGAAAAATCACTCCGGTTCTTAAAAAGGCTTTTAATTAAAGAAAAAGGTAAAAATCATCTCTGTAAAATCAGGATGGAAAATAACTTTACAGGGTAATCAAACTTAAAGAGCCCAGAGGACCCCCCTCTAGCCTTAGGTTCAAAGTTACAGCAAACAGAGATAAACACTCTAGCAAAAAGGTACATTTACAAGTTGAGAAAACAAAGATAAAAACTAACACGCCTTGCCTGGCTGTTTACTTACAAGTTTGAAATATGAGAGACTTGTTCAGAAAGATTTGGAGAGCCTGGATTGATGTCTGGTCCCTCTCAGTCCCAAGAGCGAACAACCCCCAAAACAAAGAGCACAAACAAAAGCCTTTCCCCCCCCCCCACCAAGATTTGAAAGTATCTTGTCCCCTTATTGGTCCTTTGGGTCAGGTGTCAGCCAGGTTACCTGAGCTTCTTAACCCTTTACAGGTAAAAGGATTTTGGAGTCTCTGGCCAGGAGGGATTTTATAGTATTGTACACAGGAGGGCTGTTACCCTTCCCTTTATAGTTATGACAGATGGTTAGAAACTTTTGTCTAATTTCAAGCCTAAACTTGTTGATGGCCAGTTTATATTCTTTGTTCTTGTGTCCACATTGGCGCTTTACCTAAATAACTCCTCTCCCTCCCTGGTATTTATCCCTCTGATGTATTTATAGAGAGCAACCATATCTCCCCTCAGCCTTCTTTTGGTTAGGCTAAACAAGCCAAGCTCCTTGAGTCTCCTGTCATAAGGTAGGTTTTCCATTCCTCAGATCATCCTAGTAACCCTATTCTGTGCCTGTTCCAGTTTGAATTAATCTTTCTTAAACATGGGAAACCAGAATTTCACACAGTATTCCAGATGAGGTCTCACCAGCGCCTTGTATAATAGTACTAACAACACTTCCCTATCTCTACTGGGAATTCCTCACCTGGTGAATCCTAGGACTGCATTAGCCTTTTTCACGGCTGCATCATATTGGTGGCTCTGTCATCCTGTAATCAACCAATACACCCAGGTCTTTCTCCTTCTCTGTCACTTCCAACTGATATGTACCCAGTTTATAGCAAAAATGATTAATTCTCCATTGATAGCAAGCAAGTCAAAACCATGATTTTTGATACTCCACTGCATTACGTTAGTTATTATAAGGGACTTTAGCAGAATGTGACCCTGAATCTCTTATTTGTGCTGAGTAGTACCTTCCTGCATAAGTATTGCAACTGATTGCAGTGGGGGCAGGCAGACAGAATGTAGTCCTGAATTAAAAATAATCAGTAAATCCAGATATTATTGAGCTTTGCCTTTTAAACACATATTATCTTTCCATTTATTTAGTTTATTGTAAACATGGATCTGCACTACCCTGATATTAACTGAAGTAGCATTAACCCATCTGCCATTAGATCCAACGTGGGAATTAATAGACATGGTGACATCAAGAACAAGTTATATTCTTGCCTAGCCGTTCCCAGTTATTTTCTTTCCCAGGCTTACAGAGAGTTACTGTCTTGGATGAAATTTATTATAGCCTTGAGGGCTGAGAACGGGGGAGGTTGTGGTGCTTTATGGGTATTTTGCAACCTTAAGAAAGGGCTGCTACCTGGTAGTTATGCTTCCCCACATTAACAGATTGAGATTTTCTGACTTATAATAATGCAAATTTAGATTATCCAAGGATATTGGGCACTGTGCGTTTTTCACACTAGCAAAAACTAGTTAAAATGCAGACCTCCATTATAATGTCCCTTTTTTTTTTTAATCCTTTCAATCTGAAGTGTCCTATGCTTAGTCACAGGCCAGCAGTTTATGTCTGTCCTTATTGAAAGCTAATTGCTATATTTATTTTTGAATTATGGGAGGCCATTTTCGCTTACCGTTAATTCAAAAGTGGCAGAACAGAAGAACACCAGAAAATGGAAGCTGATTAGGCCTCTCAGACAAAATGAGCTGGTTAAGCATGAGAGATAAAAACAGTTATTTCAGGTAAAAACTTATTAAAAGAAGCTGCTTCCAAAGAAGGTCAGTGGGCATCTGCTACAATCTTAGCACTGTCCAGTGAAACTTTTCCTTCTCTATAACACTGGAAAGATCACAGGGATAATTACATACTCTACATCAGTGGTCTCCAAACTTTTTTGATCGCGCACCCCTATCAGTAAAAAATTTTTGAGCAAGCACCCCCGCCGCGCCAGCTCTACCATTTTTGCCGAAGGAAAAAAAGAGAAAAAAAAAGCGCTCCTCCTGCCACGCACCCCCAAGGATCCTCTTGCACACCCCCTTTGGAGACCACTGCTCTACATGTCTGGCTTAAAAGGGGCAGCCTGCTGCTGGGACAACTTGCACAAGGGAGATTTTCAATGAGACATTTTTAATAAAGTACTACCAAAAAAACCAAAACAAAAAAGTCTTAGTCGTCAATAGAAAAATGTTTCAGGTATTGATCCCACAAGAAAGATAATATTGTGTGTAATGGGGGGCACTTACCTCTTGGATGCTTCCTAGCATCTGGGAGTGGTAATGCAGTCCTTTTCTTGCTCCTGGCGCCCCCTGTAGGTTGTTGACCTTGTTTGGTGGATCTTCGGGTAATTGATAGCAGCCTTCCAAAGAGGATGGAGCTAGGCTGTTCTCAGTGGTGGCAGATGACAGAACAAGGAGCAATGGTCTCAAGTTGCAGTGGGGGAGGTCTAGGTTGGATATTAGGAAACACTATTTCACTAGGAGGGTGGTGAAGCACTGGAATGGGTTACCTAAGGAGGTGGTGGAATCTCCATCCTTAGAGGTTTTAAGGCCCGGCTTGACAAAGCCCTGGCTGGGATGATTTAGTTGGTGTTGGTCCTGCTTTGAGCAGGGGGTTGGACTAGATGACCTCCTGAGGTCTCTTCCAACCCTAATATTCTGTGATTCTATGATTCAGTGGCTTAGCTTTCGGGCCGAGTCTCATAGTTAAAAATGAACCCCTTCCTGGGTAGCGAAGGGTTCAGCAAACTATTTGCCTGCCCTCACCAGGGCCTTCATCCCAGGCTCTGGGCCCTTTAAATGCAGCCCTTCACTTGGGCTTCTAAACAAGCCTTGTCCCCTTCTTGGGGTTTAGGACACTTTGCCAGTAGTTGGTGGGGGAACCCAGGCCTGGCCGTTACTCCAGGTTCCAAGCCAGCGACCCTATGCACAGCACCCACATACTGCTTACTCATTTCCATCGCTGCTATTTCCCTGGGCTTCTTCCTACCAGATCCTTTTATCCCCAGCCCTATCTCAGGGCCAGCGTTCTCAGGTTCTTCTCTCTCGGCAATCCCAACTAGGTAAACTAAGCCAGAAGTTATCTCCGGCTAATTGTCGAGCTCCTTTGGTCAGAGAGGAGCACTCTTCTTCCCTCCTCTGGTCCCAGCCAGGAACTGACCTGCTAAGGACCTGCAGGTACTGCTTCCAATCACATTGTGCCAATATTGAAAAAGGGAAAATGGGATGGCCTGGATAATTATAGACCTGTCAGTCTGACATCAATCTCAGGCAAAATAATGGAGCAGCTGATATGCGACTCCATTAATAAAGAATTAAAGGAGGGTAATATTGTGACACTACACCCCATATTCTTCATAGTAATATTATTATGAGCATGGCATAATTATGATGTATTTTATGCAAGATAAGGCATGTGAGATGTCATTGAAAAGGTTTCAGAGAAGCAGCCGTGTTAGTCTGTATCCGCAAAAAGAACAGGAGTACTTGTGGCACCTTAGAGACTAACAAATTTATTTGAGCATAAGCTTTCGTGGGCTACAGCCCACTTCTTCAGATGCATAGAATGGAACATATAGTAAGGAGATATATATACATACAGAACATGAAAAGGTGGAAGTAGCCATATCAACTTTCATGTAGTTATTCCTGGGCAATGCCCACTAGGCAAAAGGCTCTCAGTCTAAATGATTGACTCCCCGCCCAAAGAAGACTCCTGAAAACACCTGAGGAACAAGGAGTGAACTGGGGGGAAGTGCTGGACCCTGGCTGAAGGAATGTTTAGCCTGTGAAAGGAACATCTGGGGTTTTTAAGCTGTAAGCAAGAGCAGCTGGCTCCTTAAGAATCTCTGCAGCCTGCTGGAATGATCATTTAGGGTGAGAATTTGCTATCATATCCAATCTCTTTAGTATATTAAGCTTTGATTGTGCTTTTGTTTATTTGTTAGGTAACCGGTTTTGATCTGTTTGCTGTCCCTTATAATCACTTAAAATCTATCTTTAGTAGTTAATAAACTTGTTTTTGCTTTGTCTAAAACCAGCGTGTGGGAGTCGTAACTTGGGGCAGAAAGCTTTTGCATATCCTTCTCCACATTGAGGGAGGGTGTGAATTTTATGAACTTATGCTGTACAGTTCTCTGTGTAGTGCAAGACGATATAATTTTGGGTTTACACTCTGGGGGGGGAGGGGGGAGAAAGGGTGCCTTAGGGACTGGGAGGTGCCCTAGCTGTGCCTTCCCATGCAGGGGCTGGTTAAAGAACCCATGTGTACGTAACTGCAGCTGGGTGTGTCCCTACCTGTATGTGTGCTGGAGCCTGGAAGAGGGCTTCGCAGGCTGGTCACAGCAGTACAGTGTAAAGGGGGCCCAGGGTGGTGGGTCAGGGGAGTTCTGTGATACCCCAGTTCCAGGTGGCACACCAGGGGGAACCGGTCACAAGTATAATTAATGCCAATCAACATGGGTTTATGGAAAATAGATCCTGCCAAACTAACTTTATATCTTTTTTTGGTGAGATTACAAATTTAGTTGATAAAAGGTAATAATGTTGCTGTAATATACTTTGAATTGGTACAGTATGACTTTTTTATTAAAAAACTTCAATGGTATAAAAACTAACATGGTGCACACAAAATTAAATAGATTAAAAAACTGGCTAAACGGTAGGTTCTCAAATGTTATTGTAATGGGGAACGTTCACCGAACAGGTATGTTTCTAGTGGTGTCTAACAAGCATTGGTTCTTGGCTCTATATTATTGAACATTTTTATCCAGGACCTGGAAGAAAATATAAAATAATCACTGATAGAGTTTGCAGATGACACTAAAATTGGGGGAATGAAGGGGTCAGGTCATTGATACTGAGTGATCTGGATCGCATGGTAAACTGAGCACAAGCAAAAGAGTAGTTTTAATATTACTAAATGTAAATGTATACATCTAGGAACAAAGAACGTGAGCCATATTTACAGGATGGGGGAAATCTATCCTGGGAAGCAGTGACTCTTAAAAAGATTTGGGGGATAATCAGCATGAGCTCCCAGTGCGACACTGTGGACAAAAGGACTAATGCAATGATTGGATGCATAAACAGAGGAATCTCAAGTAGGAGCAGAGAAGTTATTTTACCTCTGTATTTGGCCATGGTGTGACTGCAGCTGGAATATTGTGTCCAATTAGAAAACATATCTTAAATTGATAGACTCAATCTGTTTAGCTTAACAAAGAGAAGGTCAAGGGGTGACTAGATTACAGTCTGTAAATGCCTACAAATATTGATAATGGATTCATTAATCTAGCAGTCAAAGGTATAACATGATCCAGTGGCTGGAAGTTGAAGCTAGACAAATTCAGTCTGGAAATAAGGTGTAAAGTGTTAATAGTAAGGGTAATTAACCATTGGAGCAATTTACCAAGGGTCTCCACCACTGGCAATTTTTATACTAAGATTGGATGCTTTTCTAAAAGAAATGCTCTAGGAATTATTTTGGGGAAGTTCTATGTCCCCTGTTATACAGGAGGTTAGATAGATCACAATGGCCCTTGCAGTGTTGGAATCTATGAATTTTATGCTGACTAATTTATGCTTCTTTTTGCAATTTCTAAGATGTTAAACAATAAAAAAGCCTACTTATGTTCCATCACCCAGGTACAGTCACCACAGTGTAAGACATATGCTTCTTTCTGATTAAACCAGTATTACAGAATAACCGTTTCCAGCCAGACAGAAGCAAAGAGGTGTGACCAGAACTCCATCTAAATAAAGATAAACTTTAAAGTTCATATGTTGTTTATTCAAGTAATAATATTGAAGCCAAGGCAGATTTTTCCCTTTAACAATAAAAGCAGAAAAAGAAAATGAAGGGGAAACCCCCACCCCCCATCAATGCAACCTTAAGATTTTGAACTTAAAACAAAGGATTAGGAAAAGAGCTTTGATGCCTCATCACTAGATCACTCATATTTCATACACATTAGGTATACGTTCAGTAGATACATAAACTCACCACAGAATGGGCTTCACTGAAGACTACTGACAATGCTAAGCATCCCTGGTGCAAAGAATTCAGGACAAGCCCTGTCTCATCTTAAGATGAGTTTGTACAAAATGCAAGTACTCCCATAGATAAAAATCAGAAGCTCTGTCTCTCTCATTGTTTCTTGCCTACGAATGAAGATTAAGAGTAGCCCTGTGATATAGAACTGCAGGGTGAATGTTCCACCAGGCACTTACTAGGAGACGTCCAACTGAGGAATCAAGGTTTCTTAGAGTCTATTCAACAACTAGTGGACTAGATAAAGTCTAGACCAGGCCTGCACAACTTGTAAAGCGGCAAGGGCCATATTACTCCAAAGAAAACAGCTGAGGGCCGAAACCCCCCGAGCGCCACCAACCCCCCCCCCCAGCGCCACCCAGCCCCCCCAAAACACAACACACACCCCCAGCGCCGCCCGCCCCACGGAAACAACCCCCCTAGCGCTGCCAAAACACCCCCCATGCCACCTGCCCCACGGAAACAAACCCTCCTTCCCCAGTGCTGCCCCACCGAAACAGCAGTATTGAACCTCGGTAATATGTTATAGTGGGCCCCTAAGGTAGTATAATTAAGGTAAAAGAAAAAAGTCTTTTTGCTAGAAGTAGAATAAGATCTTCCCCCCACTTTGTAATCAATTGCCCTGTTGAATGAATGAGGTGTGAATGAGGAAGGCATGGAAGGCAGGCACCTCCAGACAGCTGCAACCCTTGGAGAGGGCAGGGCCGGCTCTAGGATTTTTGCCGCCGCAAGCAAAAAAAATTTTGGCCGCCTCCCCTTTTTTTTTCGTGCCCCTCTGCCCCTGGCCCCACCCCAACTCCACCCCTTCTGAACCCCTTCCCCAAATCCCCAGCACCGCCTCCTCCCCCAGCGTGCCACATTTCTCCCCCCCCATTGCTTCCTGCGGGCCCCCCATGACCTCCCGCCCTAGCTCACCTCTGCTCCGCCTGCTCCCCCGGGCGTGCCGCCGCTCTGCTTCTCCACCCTCCCTCTCAGGCAAGGGAGGGCGGAGAAGTGGAGCAGCGGCGCGTTCAGGGGAGCAGGCGGAGCAGAGGTGAGCTAGGGTGGGGGGGCGCAGGAAGTAATGGGGGGTAGAGGAACCGCTCCCCGCTCCAGCTCACCTTCGCCGCCTCCCCCGAGTGCCCCGCCGCTTGGCTTCTCCTCCCTCCCAGCCTTGCTGCACGAAACAGTTGTTTCATGCGCGGCAAGCCTGGGAGGGAGGGAGGGGGGAGAAGCGGAGTGGCGGCGGGCGCTCGGGGGAGCAGGCGGAGGAGGAGCGGAGGCAAGCTGGGGCGGCGAGGGCACTTTTTCCCCATGCCCCGGAGTCGGCACCTATGATGGCCGGCGCCAGAATGCCGCCCCTAGAAATGTGCCGCCCCAAGCACCTGCTTGTTTTGATGGTGCCTGGAGCCGGCCCCGGGAGAGGGGATGGGAGCCAGACCAGATCAGTAGAACAGGTCAGCCACTGACTCACCACTCGCCTCCTCAGTCCCCCTCCCCCGGCTCGCCTACTCAGCCCCCGCCACTGCCTGCTCGCTCGCCTCCTCAGCCCCCCTCATTGCCACCGGCTCACCTGCCCCACCTGCCAGTGCCCGCCCGCTCGCCTCCTGAGCCCTCCACCCACCCGGCTCGCCTACTCATTCCCTGCCACTGCCCGCCCGCTCGCCTACTCAGCCCCGCTCCCTCACCCGCCGCTTGCCTACTCACCCCCTCGCGGGCCGCACAGTGAGCCCATCTACTCAACCCCCGCGGGCCACACAGTGAGCCCAGGTGGGCCGCATGCGGCCCCCGGGCCGCCTGTTGTGCAGGCCTGGTCTAGACAGAGGACAGATTCTGTCTGTCACTGTGCAGGTAACACAATGATCTCAACACAATAAGGGGATGGGAATCAACTGATGCTTGGATAGGAAATGCCATTCTAGGCATCTAAAAACTGCTCTTATAATAGTAATAATTAATTTAAAAATATACATCCTGGGATCTCAGATCAAGTGAACTACCTATATTATGATTCCAATCAGGAAATCACAAATTGAATGGTTCTACATTAGGCTATCATCATAACTTGGTTGGTATGTTATCACACAATCTTGCAAGGAGTGCTTACAGTGCATGGGTCACTGAACACTTACGACAATAACGCAAATGCAGAGGGACAGAGTATTTTGGTCTCTTTAAGAGTCAAAAATGAATTATTTACAGATTTCTCCAAGCTGCATGGAATCAGTCAACATTCCTTTGGCGGTATGCAATTGCTTAAAGCAATAGATCCTTTAAAAGAGGTAGTTAACACTGTAAGAGACAGCAGGTTGGTGGCATTCTATCCCTTTCAATGTGAAAGGCCTTTCTTTGAGGTGGCCACTTTCCATCTGAGGCAGTAGGTTTTTCATTGGGAGGAAAGAATATTTCCAAACTGCTGGAAGCCAGAAGCTTGTGTTTAAAAAATTCAGCCCTGGAAAGTCAAACAAAGGGGGTGTCTATCTACCAGTTCTCCTTGTTTCACTTGTTAATGCTGCTCCACTTATTGGTAACACAACTGCACCTCATCACACATTAGTGCAAGGAAGGAACAGCTGATTTTAGTGCACTGACACACATGCAGTCTCCCCTGGTATCAGGAGTAAGGACATGCAGCTAAATCTGCTTACCCACTAGTCTAATCCCAGGCAGTCTAATGAGCACGGTTGGGCCCCAATTGAGCCGCCTGATTAGCCCAGTCACCTGATTGGCTGAGGGAGATCAGCAGACCTGCTCTTAAGACCAGCAGCAGTACAATGCTGGAGGCTCAAAACATTTGCTTATGGTTGCAATAGGTCTTGTGCCTGGTTGTTCCCAGTCCTGCTCCAGCCTTGGACCTAGATCTGCTCTGTTCCTGCCTTCATTCCCGGTAACCGGGCTCTCACCCTTAGCTCCGACTCCTGACTTCAGCTCTGACATCTGGCCTCTGACTCTAGTTTTGACCCTTGGGTTCGATTCCTGACTCTGACATCTGGCCTTTGACTCCAACTCTGACTCTGGGCTTCCATTCCTGGCTACCAACTGCTAGGCATGACTGCCCATGTCCCAGTCCCTGACACTTGGTGAATCAATGGGAAATTTTGGCATATGTGTTCCTTAGTTAAGCAGCAGAGGGAGATTCTTCAGTGGGTCTGCTTGGCTTACCACATATAGACTGATGCTGCTGATGGTGCTATAGGGTAATTGTCTTGACAACAGGTTTTGATGATGCTGTCCTCAGTGTTAAGGAGATTAGGGTTGCTCTGCAGTGTCAGGGAGCTTCGGATTAGAACATAAGAATGGCCATACTGGGTCAGACCAAAGGTCCATCCAGCCCAGTATCCTGTCTACTGACAGTGGCCAAAGCCAGGTGCCCCAGAGGGAGTGAACCTAACAGGTAATGATCAAGTGATCTCTCTCCTGCCATCCATCTCCACCCTCTGACAAACAGAGGCTAGGGACACCATTCCTTACCCATCCTGGCTAATAGCCATTAATGGACTTAACCTCCATGAATTTATCTAGTTCTCTTTTAAACCCTGTTATAGTTCTAGCCTTCACAATCTCCTCAGGCAAAGATTGTTGCACCATTCCTTCAGGAAGCTTTAGTCAGTTGTCTGACAACAGCCTCAACATCATTCCTTAGGAGTAGGAAGTGCTAGTGGATGGAATGCAAAAATCTATTATCTAATAAATTTCTGTTAATAGCTTCTCTCTGAATTCATCATCAGTGCCCACCTGTGAAATTTGAAGGTGGTCCAATGCTGTTTCTGAAGACTCCAGGACTAAGCCCTGCCTCCCCCCATCAGCTCAGGCTACCAGAAGGATTCTTCCCAATCTGTAGAAATACTCCAACACTCATTATTAACATTAAGACCACAAACTTGATATATTAGTTAACCTTAAGGCAGTTCTATGTCTAATTCTCCCTTTTGAGGAAAAAATTCTGTTACAAATTGCATTCCAACTGTATCAGAGAAGCCTAACAGTGACTATATCTGTGGATAATACAATATTGCTGCCAGGTAGAACCGAGCTAAAAGAAAGGCCAGAGTGTCTCAGCTGCAGCAAATAGTGAAATATCTTTGGTATTAGGGCATGCACTGGGTCTAGGCCACGTTGGGCTGCCCAAATTAAGATCGCCAATGACCTCAGCATGAATCATTTAGGGAACTGAGTGCTTTATCCATCTAGTTTTTGAAGAGCTCCATCCCCTCTGTGACGACTTGGGGAATCTGTTTGTACAACTTATGAATTTCGGTTGATGTTATCTTACAAAATGTTAGATCAGGAAATGCCTCCATGTGGATATAGAATCCATCCATCTGCTGCCTTGGGCATGTACCTACCCGACCAGGAACAATGCTGAGTGGTTAACCTTAATGACAGTACTCTGAGCAAACTATGGGTATGCTAAGGATGTTGGCTGAAGATAGTTCCTCCACCTTGTTTGCAGTGAGGGAGGGGGAAGTGGAGAGTGGAAAATCCCCAAATAGGAGAAAGACAGAGGTGACTAGCAGTGGCTTAAAATGTCTTCCCAGGAGAAACCAAGGTAAAGATTTTAGGAAGGACAAAAAGCTTTGGGCAGGAGAAAGGAAGAAACTATCAGGCTTTCGTAATGCGGGACAGTTAAAATGAGAGACCAGCCAAGGTCAGAAAGCTAGCCGACTGCGAGAAGGGGCTCTCTGATTCTGTTTCATGAACTTCAGGGGAACGATCCCAGACACCAAAGAGGTGTCTGCCCAAGCTGAAAGAATCCTCCAGAGTGGTGAGGAAATTGAGGCTTGCAAAATGCAAACAGGTGTATTCATTTTGTATAGATCTGTGTAATGTCATGTTAAGAAAGGAGAAAGTTGTGTCTAGAGTCCTATGCAAAGTCTACATCTGTTTGCTATCTTTACTGTATACTATACATCAGAAAGCTCACAACCTTCAGTGAAATTCGGGGGAATGTGCAAGAGCTCCTGAGGAGGCTTGGGGGAGATAGCACTAGTTTCAGGGCATAGGAAATTGAATTGCAGGGGTTCACACTGCCAGGAGGGCTGTCAGACATGAGGTCTCCTCTTGGAATGCATGCCTAAAGGCCAAAGCCAGAGCCTAAACTCTGTCCAGCACCAGCAAGCTAAGCACACGTGAGATTCAGCATTTGGATCCTCTCACAGCAATCTGAAAAGTGTCCAGTAGGGGGGATCTCAACCAGATACATGACATCCTCGAAGGGCAGGCTTGTAATTGCCTTGAGTATTTTTAGTACTTGAGTATTTTTAGTCTTTTCCAAAGGCAGAAGAGGCATCTGCTATGCCTGCCAATCTGGGGCATTAGGCCACTGCACAATGAGTATGATAATGGTAGTGCAGAGTGCCCCTTCCCACTGTACAGGGGGACTGAATTAGAAAGTAGAAAAAAGAATATGTAATACTTGAAAGAAGTTGGTAAGCACAGATGTAAAAAACTCAGAATGAGTAGCAGGTTCTCCTGCTAGTTGTCCAGGTTCCATCTTGCAGCCACAGGCAGTACAAGGCAACCTGAGGGAGGGTAGCAGCCAACTCCACACTTTATGCTCCTGAATGGGAGAACAAGGCACAGTGGTCCCGAGGGACACGGCTACTCAGAAAATATTCCTCATAGGTGCACCTACATTGGGATCTAATGACATATACTCAAAAGATAGTTCAAGTTTGCTCTCCACGCTGTGAGGCTTGCTTCCAAAATGAGAATGCACAGGTGTAGAGTGTAATTTCGGTTGGTTTTCAGCATATTTGTACTTACCTGCTGAGAAAGACATACAGATGCAGTCTGGGAATGGCAACAAATTTTGAAATGTATCAAGTGCATATTTCCACATTCTCAGAAGGAGTTTCTGGAGGCAGAATTTCAGAAGTCTCATGCAGGGGATGATGCCAGCAATATTAGTCCTTGGAGACAATTGTCTACTAATGGCCACTGCCAAGAATGACATGCAATTAAGTTTTAGATATTTGCAAATTTTACCATGGTGGTATAATTATGGCCAAAGCCACGCTTGTTTTGACCCCTGGGTGAGCAATTATCTACCCTGGGTCCAAAAAGTTCTTGATTTTGAAAAACTGATGATATGAATACTTTCCCACAGCTGTCCAGTCACAAATTAATGTTTCCCTGGACAGAGCGCTTATTAGCATGTTGCCCATGAATAGGTAGAGATGTATAATTTGCAATCTATGCCTTGCTCCGACTACCACCAACAATCTAAGTCTCTGGGTGCAGAGGGTAGATTAAGGGGAAGAGGCTAGCGCAGAAGTTAAAACTCTCATACACAAATGTTCGTTTTGTCTTTGTCATGCTGAGAATTGTATTGGTTTGGGAGAAATTTTCTTTAGCTTTGCTTGGCAGCTTCTGAGCCAATTTTTTTCCTCTGCCAAGGGGACAGTCCCTTCTTGAATACCTTTGGTGTTGGTAGTGACCAATGGATTGCTATACTGGCTTTGACAGTTAAGGTTTAAGGCCTCTTCAATCTCAACTAATTTCACTAGTGTTCCCCAAACAGCTCTTCAGCTGCAAGTTTGTATGCACAAGAATGACTAATTGCTATTTATGGGTGCTTACCCATTTGGCTACCTCATCATTTCCTTGGAGCCACTGATTTAGGAGTCATTGCTCTTGTCACAAATCACATCAAGGATTTAATCCAGAACAGAACTAGACACCTCTCACTCCAAAGATGGAACATACCCCTGGCTGACAAGCTATTTACTTGCCATCAAATAGGTTTTTCTCACCAACTATAGGACATTATTTTTGTCTGAATGGCTATGGTTGAGGCTTTTGAGACGTCTGTGTAGTACACGCCCCTGTTACAGCTATGGGGTCTTTTGGAAGGAAGCCCCTTCTGAAGGTGTTGCCCATATCTTACACTGGTGGCGCTACTGCTGAACCAACCTGAGTTTCCCATACATACAAAAACCTCATAAACCTTTCAGTTCCTTACAAGCTGTTGGCTGTGTATGCTGTGAGAGTACTGCAGGCTTTTTTTTTTTTTTTTTGGGTGGTGGTGGTGGTGATGCATGTGTGGTGTCATCCATGGCTGTTTACAGGAGAGAGAGAGAGAGAGATCACACTGTTCAGCTTGGCCTGGGGACCATTCAATGGCAGAGGGATATCAGTACAAATACTTCAACTGTGGGAATAGCTTGCTAGATGTCCCTGGGAATCTAAAAGGTTGCCAAGCCTGCTCCCCCACATATTCATTGACACCCAAATACTGTAGTACCAATTTAGTACCACCTGGGGCTTTACTCAGCAAATCAGAATAATTTTGAACATGGGCAGGGATTTCTCACTTACTCCTCTGTAACCCTATGAAGGTGCAGCTTCATCGGGAGTGGAATCCTCATGTGCCTCTGTTGTGGTCACAGACTGCCTGGAGTGCTCCAAAGGCTTTGATATGGAGCCAGCCTGTGGAGACGGGGAGGGGTGGAGAGAAAGACCCCTTCCTGCTTTTCAGACTTAGCCCCTTTTCCTGGAAGAGTGAGGGTCTATGACCAATGATCCTCTGAGGCACAAATCCCATTCCACTGCTGTCTGAAGTCAGAGGCCCTTTGCCTGGCAGAGGGAGAGATTACGAGCCGAAAGCCAGACAGGCAATTCTCATTACACTACAACCCAAGGCAGGGCTGTGCAGGAGTAATAGGCTTCTCTGCAGGCCCAGACATGCTGAAGGGTGAGGTGAGTGAACCTGCTACAGAGCACTCTGAGCGCCTCTGTGCAAGAGAAAAGCCCCAGCAAACACTCCCTGGGAGAGAGGGGAGGGAAAAGAGAGGGTTTAGCTCCTGATTTGCTCACCACTTGTCCCTTCATATTAACTGCTACCTTGCAAAGGGGACACTTGCTCTTGCCATTTTAGGGACCCAGAGGCTCTGGAGTTTGAGGGGCAGTACTTACCCCTAAAGCATCGTAAGAATCTCTCCGTTCATCATGGAAGTAGGGGGAGCGCTGTAGGCACCCTGCTTCTCTTCCTAGGGAGCAGAGGATTATGGCAGGGAGGGGAGAATGGAAGACAGCTTTGAATCCTTTCAGGGATTTTGTCTCCAGTGCAGGTATGTTGTGGGATTTACCTATGAGGTGGCCAGTTAGTGCCCTCCCCAACCTTCAGTTCCCTTCCTGAAACACTCAGAAGCTCCAGATTGGCTTTTCTGTATTGGTGTTGCAACTGCTTGGGAAGGGGAAAGACCTGACTATGCCAGTCAAACTCTGAGTCCCATGCCCTGGCAGCGTGAGGGTCAGCTGGCTGTGAAGAGGTCGGGCAGAAGAGTCCTGGAAGGGAGACTCTGTAGCTGGTTGACACTACCATGGTCCCAAACACCCAATCCACGGGAGGAGGAAGAGGAAGAAAGATTGTAAGTCATTAATGCACAACAACAAATACAAATTAAAGTTATAAAACAAAAATGGTCAGGAGAAAGTGAATCGCCAAGTTGTTCCATTGCTGGAGATGGAAAAAAAAAAAAAAAGTGGTGGCCCGTGCTGAAGCACAGGGCTAAGCCTGGAGCCTCCAACAATAACAGTAGGCAACAACACTGGCCCACATCCAATGAAAGAGAAGAGAAGAGAAGCTGTGCAACAGAAAGTGCTGCTGTGACTAGCAACTGTCCTTTCTATTTAAGTTTCAATTTGTCCTGGGACGTTTTCTGATAAGCAGCTCTGGTATTTCCACACAACACCAATATATCAGTTGAGAGGGCCACAATGAAACATCTCAAATTAGTACTCCTTCTCAATATAGACACGGTTATGGGATTGCCGGTCAGTGCCTGGCTCTAGTGCACAGAGGGCTGGCTAGCACCAGTGCCTGAAAGCACAGTGAGCATGTTGAGCTTTTCAACCTGAGTCTCCTAAACCTTGAAAAGACAGGGGAGTGAATTTTATAAGTCTCCATCTCAGGAGATTTAAAGCTTCCAGAATCTGGTGGCAGTAAACTCGAACACAGGGGTTTACCAATCACCAAGGCCCAGCTAAATCCTTTGTGGCAAGACAGTTGGAATAAACATTTTAGGGAAAACATATTAAAGTTTCCAGTTTTTCTTTTCATAAGACAAAAACGGTCATACTGGGTCAGACCAAAGGTCCATCCAGCCCAGTATTCTGTCTTCTGACAGTGGCCAATGCCAGATGCTTCAGAAGGAATGAACAGAACAAGTAATCATCAAGCGATCCATCCCGTTGCCCATTACAAGCTTCTGGCAAACACAGGCTAGGCAGGGACAACATCCCTGCCCATCCTAGTTAATAACCATTGATGGATCTATCCTCCATGAACTTATCTAGTTCTTTTTTGAACCCTGTTATAGTATTGGCCTTCACAACATCCTCTGGCAAGGCGTTCCACAGGTGTTGGGTGAAGAAATACTTCCTTTTGTTTTAAACTTGCCGCCTATTAATTTCATTTGGTGACTCCTAGTTCTTGTGTTATGAGGAGGAGTAAATAACACTTCCTTCCTTTCTCCACACCGGTTATGATTTTATAGACCTCTATCATATCCCCCCTTAGTATTCTCTTGTCCAAGCTGAAAAGTCCCAGTCTTATTAATTTCTCCACATATGGAAGCTGTTCCAAATCCCTAATCATTTTTGTTGCCCTTTTCTGTACCTTTTCCAATTCCAATATCTCTTTTTTGAGATGGGACAACCAGATCTGTACGCAGTATTCAAGATGTGGGTCTACCACGGATAAATACAGAGGCAATATGATATTTTGTCTTATTATCTATCCTTTTTCTTAATGATTCCCAACATTGTTAGCTTTTTTGATTGCCGCTGCACATTGAGTGGATGTTTTCAGAGAACTGTCCACTATGACTCCAAGATCTCTTCCTTGAGAGGTAACAGCTAATTTAGACCCCATCATTTTGTATGTATAGTTGGGATTATGTTTTCCCATGTGCATTATTTTGCATATATCAGCATTGAATTTCATCCGCCATTTTGTTGCCCAGTCAGCCAGTTTTGTTAGATCCCTTTGTAACTCTTCACAGTTTGCTTTGGATTTAACTATCTTGAGTAGTTTTGTATCATATACAATTTTTGCCACCTCACTCTTTACCTTATTTCCAGATCATTTATGAATACGTTGAACAGTACTGGTCTCAGTACAGACCCCGGGAGACACCACTATTTACCTTTCTCCATTCTGAAAACTGACTATTTATTCCTACCCTTTGTTTCCTATCTTTTAACCACTTACTGATCTATGAGACGACCTTCCCTCTTATTCCAAGACAGCTTACTTTGCTTAAGAGACTTCGGTGAAGGGGGAAGGATAACTCAGTGGTTTGAGCATTGGCCTGCTAAACCCAGGGTTGTGAGTTCAGTCCTTGAGGGGGGCCATTTAGGGATCTGGGGCAAAAATTGGGGATTGGTCCTGCTTTGAGTAGAGGGGTGGACTAGATGACCTCCTGAGGTCCTTTCCAACCCTGATATTCTATGATTCTAAGGGTCTTATCAAAGGCTTTCTGAAAATCTAAATACACTATATCCACTGGATCACCGTTGTCCACATGCTTGTTTACCCCCTCAAAGAATTCTAGTAGATTGGTGAGGCATGATTTCCCTTTACAAAAAACATGTTGACTCTTTCCCCAACAAATCATGTTCATCTATGTGTCTGACAATTTTGTTCTTTACTATAGTTTCAACCAAGTTGCCCGGTACTGAAGTTAGGCTTACCGGCCTGTAATTGCTGGGATGGCCTCTGGGGCCTTTTTTAAAAATTGGCATCACATTAGCTATTCTCCAGTCATCTGGTACAGAAGCTGATTTAAATGATAGGTTACATGCCACAGTTAGTACTTCTGCAATTTCACATTTCATGGTATTCACCTTCAGAACTCTTGGGTGAATACCATCTGGTCCTGGTGACTTATTACGGTTTAATTTATCAATTTGTTCCCAAACCTCCTCTAATGACACCTCAATCTGGGACAGTTCCTCAGATTCATCACCTAAATAGAAAGGCTCAGGTTGGGGAATCTCCCTCACATCCTCAACCGTGCAGACGGATGCAAAGAATTCATTTAGTTTCTCCACAATGGTCTTATCCTCCTTGAGTGCTCCTTTAGCATCTTGATTGTCCAATGGCCCACTGGCTGTTTAGTAGGCTTCCTGCTTCTGATGTACTTAATGTTTTTTGTGGTTACTTTTTGTCTTTGGCTAGCTATTCTTCAAATTCTTTTTAGCCTTCCTAATTATATTTTTACACTTCATTTGCCAGATCTTATGCTTCTTTCTATTTTCCTCAATAGGATTTAACTTCCACTTTTTAAAGGATGCCTTTTTGCCTCTTACTGCTTCTTTTACTTTGTTGTTTAGCAATGGTGGCACTTTTTTGGTCCTCTTACTATGTGTTTTTTAATTTGGGGTATACATTTAATTTGAGCCTCTATTATGATGTCTTTAAAAAGTTTCCATGCAGCTTGCAGGGATTTCACTTTTGGCACTGTACCTTTTAATTTGTTTAACTAACTTCCTCATTTTTTATAGTTCTCCTTTCTGAAATTAAACATTACCTTGCTACTGTGAAAATTCAAATCTATGCCTATACTAAAATGAGATATAAATGAAAAGGAGGAATAACCTTGGGCTTTGTGCGGTATCTCATCTGGTTCCCACAGCACAGTTACCCAGTCTGTAATTAAATTAAAGCTGACAAACATAATGAAATGAATGATACTACTTGTTTTCCTGAGACTTCTCTCAGAAATGTAACTAATTTTAGCTACTGATGCAGAAGCAATCAGGGGAAGTGCCTCCAAACATTCTCTTTCACTGACTAGGGGATAGTACAGCCCTCAGTAGGGGAGGTAATCACTGTAGGACTTCCAGCCATTTGTACACTGGGAAACCTGACTCAAGAGTGGAAGTGATACCTTTGGAGAAAAGGACACTAAAAGAGGACATGATGAATCACGTACATTGTATTAACAAAAATGCTTGTGCAAGAAGTTAAACTTCTAGTTTGCCAACTAGCTTTTAACAGCACAATTTTAAGGATGGCAAAACAACCTTCAAAATGATTTACCTTTAAAGCAAAAGGTAAATGACTACTTGCTAATCTGATTACTCTTGCTAATTTATTTAAGCATAACTAAAATTCAATAAGTATTTAAAATTAAAACACGCTTCTAAATTACTGTTTAGAACAGTACTTATTAAAATCAGTGTAATAGAATAAAAGTATAAAAAAATCATGGCATAAACTTCCTCTTTATACGCTATATTTCAGCTTCTTGTAATAGGTCTACCACCTTTAAAGCATCTTACGTGAAGTTCAGAACAGTACTTTAACTGAAGAGGTTTTTAAAACTAGTATTAAATTTTAGCTATTTTCTGAACACCACAAAAACTAGTTACCGTATATACTCGTTCATAAGCCGAATTTTTTAGTAAAAAAAAGGAAGCACCAGAGAAGGGGGTCAGCTTATGAATGGGTATAGAGAGGGAGAGGTGGGACACAGCCCCTCCCTCTAACAGAGGGAGCAAGGAGAGGCAGCACAGCCAGCAGAGCCAGAAGGGAAGAGGTGGGGCCAGAGTCTCTCCACTTCTGGCCACGCTGCTCTCCCCCCAGCCTCTGAAGCAGCTACAGCTCCAGGGCTGGCAGGCTGGCTGCGGCCGCGCTGCGCCGCCCGGCCCGCCGGGGCAGGCTGGCTGCGGCCGCGCTGCGCCGCCCGGCCCGCCGGGGCAGGCTGGCTGCGGCCGCGCTGCGCCGCCCGGCCCGCCGGGGCAGGCTGGCTGCGGCCGCGCTGCGCCGCCCGGCCCGCCGGGGCAGGCTGGCTGCGGCCGCGCTGCGCCGCCCGGCCCGCCGGGGCAGGCTGGCTGCGGCCGCGCTGCGCCGCCCGGCCCGCCTGGCTGCGGCCGCGCTGCGCCGCCCGGCCCGCCGGGGCAGGCTGGCTGCGGCCGCGCTGCGCCGCCTGGCCCGCTGGGGCAGGCTGGCTGCGGCCGCGCTGCGCCGGCCAGCCTGCCGGAGCAGCTCCACACCAGAGACATCCTCCCCAGCCCTCCCCCGATAAGGTGGGAAGGGATGGGATGGGGAGAGTGTGGGGGTCCTGGCTAGGGGTGGGGTCATGTGGGGGGTGGTCACAGGGGTCACTCCCCTGACCCCCAGCTTCTCCCTCCAAAAAAATTTCCCCACCAGTTGCTGTCCCGGCCCATCAGGGTAAGCAGCTGGCGCGCCAGGACACTTTATTTACTTAGGTTTACGTCTGTGCCTGCGGACGTTTGAGGTAAACAAACCATCTCGGCCCGCCAGCGGCTTATCCTGATGGCCCGGGAGCCAAAGTTTGCTGACCCCTGAATTATAGGGTCAGCTTATGAACAGGTCATAAAAAAATTCCATTTTTATTTATCCATCTTGGGGGGAGGGTCAGCTTATAAACGAACCGGCTTATGATCGAGTATATACGGTAAGTATTTTTCTAAGAATATTTTGCACCTTGGAAAAAAAGTAGCAAGTAGAAAATTGAATTTACAAGGAACAATTTTTATACAGTGTAAGCCACTTTATTTACATTGTTCTTCAGAGTTTTATCAATACTTCCAGTGTGTCATTTATCATCCAATGACAACTGAAAATCTCAAAGCCAGGATGTTAGATTTACATTTATCAACAAACAATGCTGTGTTTTAGCACTTTAACATTAACAATATTACATAAGTGTTTGTTTCCCAAAAGTCTAAGACAATCCACTGGACGTAATGAAAGTCACTGATATTGACTATGTTTGACGGTAAAGAACGAAACTGCAGAATATACTTTCCAAATGGTACTTGCAAGGACTCTGTCAGGTACTTTAGATCCACAGTTTGGGTTTTATAGAAATCTAAAAATCCAGCCCATCTTTTTTTTTAAAGTTTCTTCAAAAAGTTGTTTTTTATTTAGACATACTCACACAAGTATTTGCAATCCAAATATTATAGCCTTGTGCCAGTCCCAGGACCATAAAGTGTGACAGACTAGCTCATTTTCACTATTTAACCAGTGACATTCAAATGGTAAACAGACAGCAGATGGTAAAGAGTATATTCGATTTTTTAAATTCTGTATTAATAATCTATGGCATTATTCACAACAGAGATAATGACATTTACTTTAAAAATAGGATCTTTATGCTGTCAGTGTCCTTTTTTTAAAAGAGCAGATCAATATATATTTTTATCAAAATTATTTTACACATTTCTAGTAAATCATGCATTACTGCTCATCATTTCTTTGTCCGTGTTTGATTGCCAGGTTTTGTAAATGCAGATACATCAAGACTTTCACCACTGTTGCACTGTTCATATAAAGTCTGAAATTTAAAAAGATAAAGGGGTAGAAATAGTCATTCCAAGAATTACTTATTCAAATGATGTCTGTTTGTAACAAATGATGGTATAGTGTACAAAATTGTTTCAATAGACAGTAATGAGTACCATCTAAACCCAGAACTAAAATTTCAGATATATGCAAATATGAGGAAATTAATAGGAAGACAGGGTAAAGCAGTACTAGCATTAAATGCAGTTTAGTGTCCAGATGGTGAAAAACATACAAAGCAAGACCACTACGAAAAAAAAAATGAACATTTTGAGCAATGCAGGCAGAGGAGGGACTGAAAATCACCAAGATCTAAATTACACCAGTACCAGTATGGAAGGATGAAGGTATTTGCATCCAGTTCCTTCTCCCCCTCCTCTATGCAAGTAGGTATAGTTCCATAGAGGAAATGGAAAAAAATTATTTGGCCATTGAGACATCTTGGGTGGGTGTCCATATTGACATTGCCACATCACAGGATAAAATTAATGCAGTAAGAGAAATTTGTTAATGTCAAATGGCTGCCATCCATATGGACAAAATAGGTCTGACTAATAGAGATTATATCCAGGCAAGGAAGACCTATGGAGAAGCTAAGATATGTAACGACTCTGTTCTGGCCTAGCTGCCAGAGAGGTGCATGAGGGATAGAATGAAACTGTTACTTGCACAGTAACTCTGGTTCTTCAAGATATGTTGTCCATATTTTATTTTTATACTTTACATCCACACCGTTGGGTGTACCTGTTGGGCTGTACCCGTTGAGGCAACACATTCTCACACACCTCTAACCGATGGCATTAAAGGCAGCGCTGCCCTAATTACCCTTTAGTTCTTTTGCCATATGGAATCCTGATGTTAATAGACTCCAAGTAATGAGGATAGAAAACACGTCATGGAACAGACATACAAACACCACATCTTAATCACAATTATTATACAGGTAAGTAACTTTGAGTGATTGTCCATCTATATATTCCACTGCTGGTGACTTCCAAGCAGTGACCCTTGCTGGAGGTGTGTACCAGGAATCTAGTGAACACAGAACTGTCCTGCCAAGTTTGTATCATCTCTGGATGCCCTTACTATGCCATAGTGTTGTGTCAACATGTAGCTGGAAAAAAGTCATTTTACACAGGTCCATAATTGGTAGATTTCTGAAAAAGGCTACAAAAGTAGACCGAGTCCTTGTGGAATGTCCAGTTAATCTTGAAGGTGGGTGGGTGTTAGGAGTTGGCTGATTGGATCTCCTCTTGTACTAGACTCTATTAGCAATACTTTGTGATGAAACAGCCTCATCTTTAACTCCTTCTGCTTATGTTTGTCTGAGATTTCCTAATGTGCTCAGTCCTTTCTTAATAAAAACAAATTGCTCCATGTACAACTAAGAAATGCAATTTTTCTTCACCTTTGAGGTGTATTATTTGGTTCAAATGACATTCAAAACAGCTTTAGGTAAGAATTTGAGGTGTGGTTTCAGGATATCTAGTCATTAGGGAAAATCATGTATGGTGGGTCTGCCATTAGAGCCTGTAAGTCTCTCATTCTTCCAGTCGACGTTACTACCACCAAAGAAGGATGTTTTTGATAAAGAGGTGAAACAGAGTATGGAGCAAGGGGCTGAAAGGGTAAAACCAGAGGACATAGTAGAATCAAATTTTAAGTTCTCAGGAGGCACATATTCCTTTTCTAAAGTGAAGACTTATCAGACATTTTAGAAACCTTGCTACCTTTGGGTGAGAAAAAGTAGAAAACTGCTGTATGGCGGGCAAAAAGCTGCCTCAAAGAGCTCAGAGACAGGTGTGAGTTCTTGAGCTGTAGAAGGTAATCTAGGACTGAGATGTGAGACTGATGGAGACAAATAATGTTGATGGCACCTATATTAAGAATCTCTTTCATTTGGAGAGGTAAGTGGATTCTGTGTAGTCTCTCTGATAAAATCAGCTATTCAGCATCCTTGTTGTCAGATGGAGTGTCGTGGTATCTGGATACAGGATCTGTCCTTAACTTAGATATTACATCCAAGAGCAGAGGTAAGGTTATTTGGTGGCTGAACTAAACCTTTGGAGATCTGCATACTAAATTGCCTTGGCAAAGTGGGGGATATCATAATTAAACGTGGCTATATTCTGCTTGATTTTCCTTAGAATTCTTGGTATCATGGCAATTGGGAGATACACATATAATAGTATCCAAGAGCCATGGGTTTAGAATTGGATCTTGGGCCATTCCCCCGGAGCAGAATCAATGACATCTCATGGTTTCCCTAGTGCAGTGGTTCCCAAACTGGGGTTCGTGAACCCCTGGGGGTTCGCAAAATGTTTCAGGGGGTTATCGGGAAAAAATTCCCTAATGGCGGACAGCGCTGTCCCTAGGGACCCCGGGCAACATGGGACCAGCAGCCCGGAGCCCTGGACTTCCAAGAATTAAGCAGATCAAAGCAAGCATATCTATCGCACTGAGGAGATTTAAACTTCAAGCCTCCTTATAAGAAATGGAAAGTGAGGTGGCTATTTTTTGCTGTTTTTAAAATTAAATAGGCAGCTAGTATTGTTTTTAAAATTATTATGAAGAACAAGTTTAAGCTTTGTTGTAACGTGTGTTGTTTGCCTGAACTGCTCAAGACCTGAATGCTTGTGTAAGAGGAACTCTTTGAGTTGGCTTCTTAGATACCTTCATGCTGTTTCACATCTGATACTTCTTGATGAAACACAGGAGCCTTGTCTTATAACAAGCTTATTCAAAGTGATACAAGCTACAAAAGTGAGATCTTGGAAGAGTATTGCCGTTTTCATAATGTAATAAAAATAGTATAATGATAAATAATAATTAATAATAGTGTGTAATAAGCATGTCATAAAAACAAATTTTATATTTCCAAGATCACTGCTTTTATAATTTATACTCAGGTAAAAGAAAATCCCTGGAAATATTCATTTTTAGGAGGGGGTTTGCGAGATTTGACATTTTGGTGAAAGGGGTTCACAGGTTGTTAAAGTTTGGGAACCACTGCCCTAGTGGAACAGATCTACAGAGGGAAAACCCATCTTGAGAAAATGAAGTGAATCACCTTTTATCTGAATTTCCTGCTGAGGTTATCCACTAGTAAATTGTGAATCCCTGGAAAGAGACTGTCTGTTAAAAATATTTAAAAAAAGATTAGAGAGAGAGAGAGAGAGATGTGTGTGTGTGTGTGTGTGTGTGTATATATATATATATATATATATATATATATATGGAGATATACCTATCTCATAGAACTGGAAGGGACCCCGAAAGGTCATCGAGTCCAGCCCCCTTCCTTCACTAGCAGGACCAAGTACTGATTTTGCCCCAGATCCGTAAGTGGCCCCCTCAAGGATTGAACTCACAACCCTGGGTTTAGCAGGCCAATGCTCAAACCACTGAGCTATCCCTCCCTCTCATGATGTTGAGGAATGCAGAAATTCCAAAGTCATACTGCCTCCCAACGCAGTAGGGAGGATCTGGCTCATCCCTGCTTGTTTAGGTAAAATATAACAGTTGTGTTGGTCATTACTTGAACAGAGAGGCCTTTGATCTTTGCCAGAAAGACTTCACAAATTTGACGGATAGCTCTCAACTCCAGTATGTTTATGTGAAGTGATGTTTCTTGAGGTGACCAAATGCCCTGAGTTCGCACATTGTCTATATGGCCTACTTATTCTAGGGAAGATGCACCCATCACACGATCTTAGAGGGAAGGGGACTCCTTTGCAGGCTCTCTCTGGATCTACTATTTCAGAGATAGTTTTACTATCAGTAAAACATGCCCCCAAAATTCCTGGCAAGTGACCTGTACCCAACACAGTGCAAAGGAAGGTAAAAACCCAAGTTCACTGCCAATCTGACCTGGCAGAAGATTCCTTCTCAACCCCATGTATGGCGATCAGTTAGACCCTGAGCATGTGAGCAAGACCAAGCCAGCTAAAGCACAAGAGAGAGAGAATACTCAGTGCCACCTCAGAGCTCTGGTTTTCCACATCCAATGTCCCATCTCCACCTGAGGCCATTCCTGATGCTTCAGGAAAAGGAAATGAAAAAACCACCCCTAAATACACTGGGGGGAAAAATCCCTCTGTGACACTTGTAGGTGGCCAGCTGAAACCCTGAAGCATAGGCTTTTAGGGAACATAAGAGATAAACCAGAAGTGAGCCCCATAGCTGTTGAGGTGCTGGAGGTGCCCGGGGCCTCGTAGGTGCTCTCTCTGATGAGCTCAATGGGGAATTCCTCTTTCTCTGAGTGTCCTGTTTTGGGGAGGTCATGTCTCACTTCCTTGAAGCTTTGGAATGCTGAGCATTGCCATTGTTAGAAGTTTTACTGCTCTGTGACTGTTGATGTTTTCTCCTGAGGAGGCTAGTGGGACTTTTCCATCAAAATCATTTTAAGGTGGAGATCCCCCGCCTTTAAATTGCTACAGTGAGCACATTTCTGGGGGATATGAGTTTCCCCCAGGCAACGGACACAAGATGAGACCGGTATCGCCTTGTGGCAAGAGTCGCATCTCTTAATACCAGGTGAGCCTGGCATTACGTCCATTAATTTTTCCCAATTGGGAAGGGAAATGGAAAAAAAAAAATATATAGAAACTGGTTAAAGGACATTCTCTCTCTACTACTAAGCTAAGGAACCAAAAGGAATTTTTTTTTTTAAATAACTGGCTAAGTAAAGTCTAATTAAAACTATCTAAGAGCTATAACACTAAAAACAGTATGTAAACTATTTTCTTTTCTAAAGATTATTGAAGAGGCAGCACTGCCACTGGGCTCTGACTGCAGCCCAGGATGGTTGAGAAAGAACTGAAAGGGTCGGGTTGTGCTTGCGCTACATGAGGCATCAATGGCCAGCTACTGCGCATGTGCGCCCCAACCGAGCACTGCTACCTAAAATCTCTGATCTCCAGCACAGGGACACAAAATGGGAGAAGAAACATTTTTTTTGTAACAAGTTACACCCTTGGCACTGAATGAGTCGAGGTTGATGTTGGTATTGAGGTTGATGGCAATCAAAGGATCTGTACCGTATGATAGGATATTGCCAGAGACTATAGCAGGGCCATAGGCATAGTTGTAATCTGCACTGATGTTATTGATACCAGCGAGTCCAGTGCATAAACTTCTGAAGAGAAACATCTTAAGATGAAATTATCCTACTCAATATGTCTTCTTAGAAACAGATTTACAAACAGCATGTCAGTAATGTGCCCTTCACCCAGACAAGTTAGGCATCTTGTATGGCCATTTAATAGCATTACTGCCTCACATGATATACAATTCTTAAATCCTTGTGCTCAGTCATGATGAGACTGCAGCAGGATAAAGAACCTTACAGGAAAGAAAAGGAAAGTTTCCAAACCAAGAAATGGAAACGCTATAAAACATTTCTATCACTAAATCCAATCTAGGTACTAATCAACTAATTATTTATAAGAATTTACACATAAAAAGAGACTACATGATGTACAAAGAACCTTTGTGTGAAACCTCTGACTAGAAGCTATGGGTTGTGAGAAGGAACTATGGGGTGGTTGGGGCCATGAGGACATTCAGAGCGCATGTGCTGCCCCAACACATATGGCTGATCAAAGCCTCCAGCCTGAGTGCACTGGGCACACGTGCCCCAGCAGTGGTATTTACACAGACAATTACACAAATAAATGATAGTGATCACAGTGCTGCTCAGTTTGAACTATTCTGAACAGCTTCTTATACCTTCCTGTCCAAAAGGGAGGTGGGGGGCATTGTCACAAAGGGCCATGCTGGCCTCTAGAGGCAGGCCAAAGGATGTAGAATTGAAAGCCATTGCCAAACCTGTCTTCTAGTGGATCCTGGAAGTCAAACCTTCAGTTTATAGAGCCTAAGGTGGCTCTTGGACAGGGTGAATGAAAATTTGGGATTAGCACATCACATTTCTACCATCTTCCCAACAGGAGGATGGATAGGCTGTATCAGCTCTGTGGGGCTGCCTTGGCAGACAACAGGGAGCTCTGTCTCATGAACATTTCTGTTAGTGGATATTTTAAAGATTTGCCATATGTGAGAAACAAGTAACCCTCACCCACCCTTTACAGGGTTTTTGCAATATGGGAAAGTGCAGTACAGCTGGCTAGTTTGGATCTACTTCCAGCCCACCTTCTCAGGCGGACTCTAACTGAATTGGGGAGTGGGTGGGGTTGAGAGAAGGATTAGGCTCCCCCTGGCCCATAGGGCACTGGAAAAAGTCCCTCAAGACAAAGGAAGAGGGAGATGGCCTGCTGGGAAATAGAAGATCTCTTTGGTAGATTTTATTTTTTGGCGGGAAGATGAGAAGATTCTTTGTGGAAAAAGAGAAGCGTAGGAAGGCCAGGGCTCCTGATTGAAGTGATTCCCTATTGGGAGGGAAGGAGGTTCCCCCTGCCAACCTCCCAGAGACAGAGTGTATTCCCTACCTCTACCGTTGTCTTGTAAGCCTCAGACTGGATCTAAGCCCTCCTGGAGACCCTCTCGGATATCTGTGGGGTGTTGGGAGCAGTCAGCCATCAAACTGGGGTGGAGTGCTAATAAAGCATAGAACAGTCGCCCAGTTCAAAGGCACTCCCAACCCTGTTCAAGACTGGCTGTGGAGTGGGGCAGATTGGCAGAATGGACCCACTGTCTAAGCCTGCAGGGAGAGGCAAAGGAGGTACATTTTAAGCTGCTCTTCCCTATCTTTTTCTAGAATGTCATCTGGGGCTCTTCTGAGGCCTGGAAGAAAGGTGACACCTTGGCAGAGGGGTACTAGCTGCTTCCATAGATAGAGAGGAATAACTGGGAAAGCATGCCTCAACACCAGGAGGAGGAAAAACAGCAGAAATAAAACCCTGCATCTGAACTGGCTCCCTGATGGACATGAAGATTTGCTCATTCATCCATATTGATTGCAGGAAAGTGCTGCAGTGCTAGCCCACTTCACAGCGGCTTGTTACTTTTGGTCAGGGCAGAACAACAAGACATGGGCTGTGTCAGAGAGGAGAGAGAGAGAGAGAGAGAGAAAGGAAAACAGTAGTCAGCACAGGAAAACTAGGGAGAAACATTTATTGTGCAAGGCGAGATGAGAAAAAATCCTGTTACCACCACCACCACTCTAACTCCCACCACTCAAGGATCATGAGAAATGGTAATTTACTAATCTGCAAGTTTCATGACAGTATTGCACAGGTCCTCTATATCGGGGGATAAAGTTTTGAAATACTTACTCCTATTAGCTTTGTGATGCACACACTTATTTTAACTAAACTGATTATATTTTAAAGAAATGTGAACATTATATTGGTATAAAAACTGTACTCACTCTAGCAGCTCTAGAAATAGAGTTAGGAGAGTTCAGACCAATAAGTTGGCCAAGGATGCGCTTCATTTCTTCTGTTGTTCCTTTTGTATTCAGACCACCTACGGCTATTCAAATATAGTTATTTTGAAACCCGCATTTTAAGTGTAATTTACAAAATGTATACAATCAGTCTTTTATTTTGAATATATAAGAATTTCAGAATTAAGATACTGGAGCCCTTGCCAACACATACACAAGTGTACCAGAAACACTTATGCATAACACCAATAACTGGAGAATGCACACAAAAAAAGGCATTCCTCTTTAAAATCAAAATAAATTTAGAGAAATCTAGAAAATGTTTGCTAATTTATTGTGATATAACTTTAATATAAAATGTAAAAATTACCTGTCTGTGGATAGGTTTGAATGTGCACATATGGATGAGTCAACAATTCAGAAATTGATATTCTTTGTTTAGGGTTCCTTATTAAACAGCGCTACAAAACAAAAAGATTGAAAAAGTAGGTTGAGTGGGTGAATAGTTGAAGCTTTGTTTTCTACAGTTAAATACACATGCTCAATTTCCTGAATCATTACAGTTATGCTGGTATCCATGTACAAATCTGTAACTTATAAAACTTGTTTTGGTAGGATAATATCAAATTGGCTGTATCTGTTGAACTGGAAGGAAGCTGTAACACATGTATGGATCCTCATCTCTTAAAACCAAGATGCCTAGAAATCCCCTCTTCACAGAACAGAAACTGAAATACTCCTGTAATATCACTCCTCTGTAGGCAAGAAGAGTAAGGATCTCCTGTTGTAAATGCCAAAGTAGTCTGACATAGTTTAATTAGGGATAGAACTGGGAAAAATAGTTTGAGCAAATATTTTATTTTATTTATTTATTTATGGGGAATGCAGATTCTGATCAACTAAACATTTCACAAATTTGTGTAGAAAAAAATTCTACTTGAAATGACTCTCAAAATTTCCTTCAATTTTATTAAAAAATAACACAAAATCAAAACAAAACATTTAGTTCAACTAGAAATATTTTCCCTAACTTTATCAGAAATCCCAGCTACACAAAAAATCAATTCTTCAAAGATCTAGATTGGAGTCGTAACTTTCATGTCACAGGGTTAACAAACATATACCCCCCCACATTATCAATGCTTAATCCTAAACTACATCAACTAATAATCATAATAGACTTTCATGGGCGACGATTACTTTGGCACTAGTGAACCAGGATACAGCTATCCTCTAGTTATGTTTTAAATGAAGACACAATTTACCTGAGAGGTTACAATTTACAGAAGAGGTACACTAACAATGGAGCCTTTGACTTGGCTCTGTTTGGACAGATCACGTTTGGAATACACCTTTTTTACTTTTAAATTCAGAATTGGAAGTTTTTAAATAACCTATCTTCTGAATAGGAATTCTAATTATGCAGTCACATTAATGTGCATTAACATGAATGTAATAGCTGCAGATTTAGTCACATTTGTGCAGAAATTAGATGCCAAGAAATTTCATTAACAGAGTTAAGGTTGCCCAGTAGGCTCCCAAAACGTGGAGAGTGGCTAAATTTAAACCTCTGAAAACCAGAATATACTGTGTACACTACCCCCACAATGTAACCTTAATTCTGTCCCCTGGAATTGGCAAAAGTCGCAGAGAATGGTTCAATAAAGCGGTGTACCATAACAGGTAGACATGAGAAAGTTCTAACAACATGCCACCATGTGTTGTGCTCCACAGCCTTGAATTCCAGCATTTATCTGGATGTGCTCCAACTGCCTTCACTATGTTAGGTGTAGCTATATTGAATGGTGGAGAGATTAGTTGGAGCAGCTTGGCAGAGCTGTTATTACAATGTGATAAGAGGCACATGTGTGTTTTTAAAGGTTCAAGTATGCCTCATTTTAATGCTGAGTTTTGTAGACTGTGTCCACAGAGGAGCACAATGGGGTGTTCTTGCCTTGGGGAATCCCAGCACTCAGGTGGCATATAGGACAGTAGCCTCCGAGGAGTGAGGGATAAATGAAAACAATGTCTCAGAACGAATTATCAGGGCAAGTGTGGAGGCGTGGTAACATTTAGCAAGCCTGAGATGGTTTGGGTGTAGGCCAAGTATAGTTAGCTCCTGTTCACTATGCCTGACCTAACCATGAGCATTGCTTTTCCAAGGAGAAAGAGTTAGACTTTGTCCTACAGTGCTCAGGTGCTCTGTTCCCAAAGTGTTCTGTAACATCTGTAAGGGTCGAGTGATAGTATGTGTTATTGGTATACCGGGGCATCATTCAGGGACAAAGTTAAGGTTGGGTTGGGTGACTAGTGTGTACTTTACTTATATTTCCTGGTTTTCAGATGTTTAAATTTAGACAGACACTCTCCATATTCTGGAAGGACACTAGGCACCACTGGACATCCTTAACTCCATGTTAATGAAATTTCTGGGCATTTAGTTTCCTTCACTGAAAAAAAAATTCTCAGCTCCCCGATTTACCACAGCCCAGCTCTGCCCTTCCACTGCCTTTGGCTCGTAGGCAATGATTATCCCAGCCAAAGAATGACTGCATGTTAGTCCCTTCACAACTTCTGCATCATCTCCTCTCCCTTCTCTCTGCCTGTCCAGCACAGCCTGGCTCTCCCTGTCCAACCATCTTTCCCACAGAGACAGGTGTCAGCATGGGACACACAGGTTGAGGATCTGGAGAGAGGCTGCAGGAACAAGCATGGAATCAGTGGGGCAGACATGGGAGGAGGAGCATGAGAGGAAGCATGGTCCAGTGCATAGGACCTGGGACTCCTGGGTTCCATTCCCTGCTCTGCGATAGACTTCCTTAAGCAAGGAAGGATGTGACCTTAAGCAAGTCTAAGTCTCTGTACCTTAATTTCCCATCTGTGGAAATGGGGATAATGGTATGTAAGAACATAAGAACGGCCATACTTGGTCAGACCAAAGGTCCATCTAGCCCAGTACCCTGTCTTCCGACAGTGGCCAAAGCCAAGTGCCCCAGAGGAAATGAATAGAACAGGTAATCATCAAGTGATCCATCCCATCACCCATTCCCAGCTTCTGGCAAACAGAGGCTAGGGATACCATCCTTGCCCATCCTCGCTAATAGCCATTGATGGACCTATCCTCCATGAATTTATCTAGTTATTTTTTTTAACCCTGTTATAGTCTTGGCCTTGACAACATCCTCTGGCAAGGAGTTCCACAGGTTGACTGTGCATTGTGTGGGGAAAAAAAACGGTTACCTATCTTTCGTAACTGTTGTTCTTAGAGATGTGTTGCTCATGTCCATTTGTAGTAGGTGTGCGCGCGCCATGTGCACAGTCGTCAGAAGGTTTTTTCCCTAGCGATACCCATTGGGTCGGCTGTGGAGCCCCCTGGAGTCGCGCCTTCATGGTGGTGCATATAGGTCCCTGGCGACCCGCCACCTCTTCAGTTCCTTTTTGCCAGGAAACTCTGACAGAGAGGAAGGCGGGTGGGTCTTGGAATAGACTGAGCAACACACCTCAAAGAACAACAGTTACGAAATGTACGTAACTTTTTTCTTCTTCGCGTGCTTTCTTATGTCAATTTCAAATAGGTGACTCCCAAGCCTTGCTAGGAGGCGGGGTCAGAGTTCATGGAATCGCTAGCTGAAGCACTGCTCTGCCAAATGCTGCATTGTCCCTGGCATGCTGGGTAATGGCATAATCAGAGGTGAACGTGTGGACAGATGACCACGTTGCCACCCTGCAGATCTCCTGGATTGGGACCTGGGCCAGGAATGCCGCCGAGGAGGCCTACGCTCTTGTAGAATGTGCCGTTAGTGCAGGGACAGGTATCTTTCCCAAATCATAACATGCCCGAATACAGGACGTGATCCATAATTAAAATCTTTGAGAAGACACCAGGAGGCCCCTCATCTTGTCTGCTACTTTGAACAACTGATTCCACTTACGAAATGTGCACTCAATATAAAAGGCCAATGCTCGCTGAATGTCCAAGGAGTGGAGTCTTTGCTCCTGACTGTTAGCGTGTGGCTCAGGGTAAAAGACTGGGAGAAAAATGTCCTGATTGGCATGAAATTGAGAGACGACCTTTGGGGGAAAGGCTGGGTGAGGCCTAAGCTGCACCTTGTCCTTATAAAAAATGGTGTAAGGAGGGTCAGAGGTTAAGGCCTTAAGTTCGGACATTCTCCTGGCTGATGTTATTGTGACCAGGAATGCCACTTTCCATGACAGGTAGAGTAGAGAGCAAGTTGCTAGGGGCTCAAAGGGAGGCCCCCTTAGTCTTGAAAGAACTATATTAAGGCCTAACCTGCAGGTATATTCTGTCAAGACCTTTAAGAAACCGGCCGACCATCAGGTTGGAGAAGACTGAACGGCCAGCTACACCCGGGTGGAATGCTGAAATGGTGACTAGGTGAACTCTTATCGATGAGACTGACAGGCCCTGCTTCTTTAAGTGCAGCAGATGATAAAATGAGAGGCCTGTGTCGGAGGACTGTGACCTTGCGAGCACCAGATTGAGAATCTCTTCCACTTGGCCACGGAGAACCTCCCTAACAGGCTCGGAGCACATTAGTGCTACTGGGCTTAGCCATGAAGCTTCCCAGCTGTAAGGTGGAGAGACTCTAGGCTGGGATGCTGGAGACTGCCATGGTCTTGAGTGATCAGGTCCGGCAGCAAAGGCAATGTGACTGGGTTGTCCACCGATAGCTCCAGGAGCATGGTATACCAGTGCTGGCGAGGCCAGGCTGCTGCTATCTGTATGACTGCAGCCCGCTCCCTGCGGATCTTGAGCAGAACCTTGTGGATGAGTGGGAAAGCGGGAATGCATACAACAGGTGGCCCGTCTAAGAGAGGAGGAACATGTCCGCGAGGGAGCCCGGGCTGTGGTTCTGGAAGGAACAGAACTCTAGGCACTTTCTGTTGCTTTTTGTGGCGAACAGGTCGATCTGGGAAACTCCCCACCTTTGAAAAATGCTGTTCACCATGTCCGGGCGAATGGACTACTCGTGGTTGTGGAAGGATCTGCTGAGATAGTCCGCCAAGTCATTCTGAGAACCCAGAAAGTAGGATGCTTCCAGGTGAATTGAGTGGGCTATGCAGAAGTCCCACAGCTTGAGGGCTTCCTGACATGGGGAGAGGAACGAGCTATGACCTGCTTATTTATATAAAACATTGTGGTCGTGTTGTCCATCACTGCGCATTTCCCTTGCAAGTGGGCCTGGAAGGTCTGGCATGCAGGCGGACCGCTCTCAGCTCCTTGATGTTGATGTGAAGCGGGAGCTCATCTTGTGCCCGAAAACCTTGGGTCCTGAATTCTCCAGATGAGTTCCCCACCCCAACGCTGTCACATCTGTAACCAGGGACAGCAAGGGCTGTGGTTTGGAGAAGGGGACCCCGCGCATACTGCCTGTGGGTCGAGCCACCACTGGAGAGACCCGAGAACTGGCTTTGGGAGTGTAACCACCTTGTCCAGACTGTCACACCCAGGCCTGGAGAGGTCTGAGCCTCAGCCTCGCATGCTGTACCACACATGTACAAGTTGCCATATGTCCGAGAAGTTTCAAGCAATTCCTCGCTGTGGTGGTAGGGTATTGCTTGAAGCCCTGTATGATGTCTTGCATTGTCTGAAAAAAGAGACTCTGGCAGGAAGGCTCTGGCCTGACCAAAGACCAATAAACTCTATTCTCTGAATAGGGGAAAGAGTTGATTTGTGTACATTCAGAAGGAGACCGAGCCTGTCGAAGGTGGATCTCATCAGGTTGACGTGTTGCTCCACTTGTGCCCTGGAGTGGCCCCTGACCAGCCAGTCATTGAGGAAGACCTGCACCTGCCTTCTTCTCAGGAAGGCGGCTCTGACTGCCATGCACTTGGTAAAAACTCAAGGGGCTGCTGACAGACCGAAGGGGAGGACCGTAAACTGGTAATAGCTGTGGTTCACTACGAACCTGAGAAAATGTCTTTGGGCTGGAATTATCGATATGTGGAAGTACATGTTCTTGAGGTCGAGGGTGACATAGCAGTCTCCTGGATCCAGAGATGGGATGATGGCAGTCAGAGAGACCATGTGGAACCTCAACTTCTTCATGAATCTGTTGAGGCCTCGCAGGTCAAGGATGGGTCTGAGATCCTTTGGCTTTGGGGATTAGGAAATATCGGGAGTAGAATCCCTTGCCCCTTAGCTCCTGAGGAACTTCCTCCACTGCTCCCGAGGTGAGACACGTCTGATCCTCCTGCATGAGGAGTTGCTCGTGAGAAGGGTCCCTGAAGAGAGACGGGGAAGAGGTGGTGGGAGGGAGGGAAGGAGCAGAATTGGAGAGAATATCCCACTTCTACAGTGCGAAGGAGCCAGTAATCTGAAGTGGGACCATTCACGGTAGAAATGGGACAGACAATTCAGAAAACATGGTGAAGGATCCGTGAGTGGACTGGTGTGTTGCCCCTGGGTGCCCCTTCAAAAGTCTTGGTTAGAGCCTGATGGACTGCCTTGCCGAGCCCTGGCCTTTACTGGGTGGTGGATGGGGAGGCTTATGCTTGCCATTCTTGCCCCGCTTCCTGGAAAAGTCTTGCCTAGGCTAGGGAGGATATAAGTGCTGAGAGGGCTGGGGCTTAAAGTACTTTTGCTGGGTGGTGGGGGTATGCAGGCCCAATTATTTTAATGTTGCCCGTGACTCCTTCAGCTTGTGGGGCTTGGAGTCTGTCTGCTCCAAGAACAATACCATGCCGTCAAAGGGCAAGTCCTGAATTGTTTGCTGGACCTCTGGTGGAAGGCCTGACACCTGGAGTCGTGAACTCCTCTTCATGGCTATGGCAGAGGACATGGTTTGTGTGGCCGAATCTGCTGTGTCCAGTGAGGCCTGTAAAGAGGTCCGTGCCACTGCCTTGCCATCCTCTACTCTGGCAGCAAACTCCACCCTAGAGTCTGACGGGACCAATTCCTTAAATTTCATTATGGAGTTCAATTAATTGAAATTATATCTACTAAGGATTGCTTGCTGGTTAACAATCCGAAGCTGGAGCCCCCCGGTGGAGTACACCTTCTGGCCAAAGAGGTCCAGCTTCTTCGAGTCCTTGGATTTTGGGGTTGGGCCCTGCTGCCCGTCTCTCTCTCTCTCATTGACCACTGCCACAACAAGCAAACCTGGCTGCGGATGAATAAATACGTATTCGTATCCCTGAGAGGGGACAAAATACTTCCTCTCCACCCACTTAGCTGTAGGGGAAATGGAGGCAGGAGTCTGCCACAAGGTTTTTGTAGTGGCTTGAATCGTTTTAATGAGAAGCAATGCCACCTTGGATGGCCACTCAGAGGTTAATATGTCTACCATGGGGTCCTCAGACTCAACCACCTCCTCGGCCTGTAGCCCCATGTTATTGACCACCCTGTGTAACAGTTCCTGGTGCGCTCTGTTATCAACGGGGGGCGGCTCAGAGGACAAAGACCCCGCCACTGCCTCATCCGGCGAGGATGACGACAAAGCCCTAGGCAGCACTGGGCCCTCTTATCCCTCCGGCTCCCTGGACGGGTCCTGTTTGGTGCTGTGCTGTTCAGCGCCGACTGCGGCCTCGGTGGTGGAGCTGGGACCTGGATGGGGCTCTGTGCTGTGGACCGAAGCCGTCTCGGTGCCCCGAGGTGTGGGACAATCCCAGGACATTAGGGGGGCACGTACCTCTGGAGCGCGTGCACTGGGCTTGGTGGTATGCCCACGGGGTCCAGAATGGCCATTGCACAGGCCCCTGCCACGGCATCATCCCCGCCTCCTGCCTGTAGCGGTGCCGCTGCAATCGGTGCCAGCTGCGCCAGGAATAGTGAGACTCCGCCTGTGAGTCCAATGACAGGGACCTTGAGTGCGGACGCCACAGTGGTGCCGACTGGGATGGTGCCGGAGAGCGGTGCCGCGGAGAAGGCAAATGGTGCCTCATCATCGCGGGCTTGCCTCTGGGCGGTGCTGGAGGTCTGTCTGGGCTGGCGGAGGGACTGCTGAGCCGTCATGGCAATCAAGTCCCTGGCCACATCAACTATGTCCAGGGCGGAAGGGAGCTCCACCTGGCACACTCTAGCAGGAGAATCCACCGGCACCAGACTCGACTGACTCCTTTGTGAGCGCACTCCTTCTGTCTTCTTGTGCCACTTATGCGGTACCGGTGAATGAGAGCAGTGCCATGTTGCCTCCACGGGCTTCAGCGCCAGGGAGTGTCGGTGTCAAGGGTCTCTATGCCCAGAGTCCTTCCTCGGAGCCGTTTCTTGAACAGAGGCTGAAGCACTTTGCACGGAGCTGGCAGGGGATGGAGGGCTGCCTCCATAAGGAACCCTTTACAGATTTTGTAGCGATCTGTTTGATGCGCCTCCTCCAGACACTTCAGGCAAGAGTCGTGGGGGTCACCCGTTGGCATGGGCTTGTGGCAGGTCCCGCATGTCTTAAACTCTTGGGATTGAGGCATGCCCCGAGCTCCAAGAGGGGAGAAAATTGGGGTCGGGGGGGAAGCCCCCTACTTCTAACTAACTATGAAGACTAACACTAACTAATTAACTATTTACGGTATACTCAAATTCAATCACTAGGGGAAACGCTTGCTGAGGCAAGTGAGACATGCAGCTCCAACGACCGTCACTGGTGGTAAGAAGGAACTGAAGAGGTGGCGGGTTGGCAACTACTATATGCATCACCATGAAGGCGTGACTTTAGGGGATTCCACAGCCGACCCAACGGGTACCGCTAGGGGAAAAACCTTCCGACGACTGTGCACGCGCTGCGTGCACACCTACTTGGAATCGACATGAGCAAGCTCTTGAAGAAGAACTGTGCATTGTGTGGGGGAAAAAAAGTACTTCCCTACCTCACAGGGGCATCGTGAGGATAAATACATTAAAAATTGTGAGGCACTCAGATTGTGAGGCACTACAGTGACATGGGCCAAATAAGTACCTACCATTGATTGATAGATGTGGGAGTTTTGGAGGGGCATAACAAACCCCTGTAACATTCCCCCCACTGAATAGCTCTGATCCCTTCCTTTCCTCCCCACTCTTTCAACTACTTTCCACATCCATTTGCAACATAGGAAACAGAGGGGTGAAGTAGCCCATTTATTTCAATGGGATGTTCTCACCTGAATGAAAACACCCCATGGAGATGAATACAGTCTGAAACAATAGCTCTGAGATGTGATAACTGCTCCTTTCTTCTCTGTGGGTATTCTCACTCACATCCCCCTAACACTACTACGCTGTATCCTCATGAAACACAGCAAGGTTCAAGACAATACAAGTAAGCATGTGGATTTTAGAGCCTTTAGAACAGCTGACCATTAAACAGAAAGTGCTGCCAACCCTAACTTTTGGAGAACTGGTGTTATGCTATAATATATATTTTGAAGATCAACTACAACATACCTATTATTAAAAAGGGATCATGTAATACAACTGGTTGTGATCCAGTTTTACATTATGCAACATAAATCGTATTTCCATTAAGTTTCTCAGTTCATGCTCCACAAACATGCCCCATCAACCCATCAAAGGGTAAACTGCCTTCGCCACGTCAAGAGCAGTATCTGGATCCTGAATCTATATTCCCTGCTAGGTAGCACTGTCAGCAACTCAACTGGACTCAGTTTTGGCTTTTTAGAGACATGAAAAATTTGGCTCGGTTCCAATTTGTGGGGAGTACGGGAAAGAACATTTTTTCTGGGCAGAGCATATGTTGCACTTGTATTGTGACTCAGCCAAATCAACCAGGTCATACTGCCTAATCTATATAGTTACTTATCACATTTGCAAATTGAGCTGAAAAATCATGCTCAAGCTAGAGGAAGCCATATAGTTAGCCTTAGCACTAACTAATCTTCATTTTGGTGGTCATATCCGTCATTACATGCACAATCAGAATTATGCCCATCTGGGAACCAAATTAGAAAATGTTTCAGAAGAAGTCAAGTCACATCTACTCAGATTACAACAGTCTAGTAAAGGAACAACCATCACTTGAATCTGAATTCAACTTTTTTAAAAAACTAAAAATATTAAAGAAAGTTACCTTTAACACATCATGGAGATCTTTTTCTGCAATATCAGGGAACTCTATTTCATAACTAGGATCAATTATAGCATGAAGTTTGGTGATCTGATTTGTTATGTGCTGAAACGGAGTCCTTCCATAAGTCATACAATATAAAATGCATCCCAATGACCAAACATCACTTTTGGGACTTATCTAAAAACAAACAAAGTAATTATCTGAATAATAATAATATTAATTACTTTACTTTAAAAGAGAATGATCTCTTTTCTCATAGTTACCAAACATCATTTACTTTGTGTAATATAATTTTACTTGAGCAAGAAGATACAATAGGGGGGTGTTACATAGTCTGATGATTCGCCTTAGTGATTATGCACAAAAGCCAAAGGCTGAGTGCCATTAACTGCCAACATATGTCATTATTAGACCATAAACACAAATCTTGGGAGTGTCTTGTTACAATATTAACTTCTAAATAAATATATTCTAAAGAAGTATTTTGTGAGGACTAGATTAGCTTTTTAAGTTGGGTTACACTTGGGAAAGACAAAGAGTTAGTGATAAAATTAAAACAAAATATTTGATTTTAAAGTTGAACTTGATATTGCTTTTGACAGTTTCTTAAAACAGTGATTTCCTCTTGGCATCTGTAGTGAAGCGGCCTGGCTCCCGACGGCCCCTGAGAGGGAGGAGCCAGAACAGCCACCCAGGTGGGCGGAGCCAACCCCAGAGAGGGAGGAGCCAGAACTGCCACTCAAGTGGGCGGAGCCACCACCACCTGCTCCCGCCCCCCGGAAGTCAAGGGGCGGGACAGGAAGTATAAAAGCCCGGCCCCAACACTCAGTTGGAGCCGAGCGGCCGGAGAGGACAGACGTTCCTGCCCGGGCTCCTGCGAGACGGAGCCTACCCCGAGCCCGGTACCTGGACGCAGACGGACCGAGCCTCCCCAGACCCAGGCACTCTAACACCCAGCGCCGCTCAAACCTCCCGCTTGGCAGGTACCCCGAGGTGGACTGGCCCAGCCGGCCCCGAGCGCGGTACCCTGAGGTGGACCGGCCGAGATTGCCCCAAGGAAGGTACCCCGAGGGGGACTGGCCCAGCCTGCCCCGAGTGCGGTACCCCGAGGCGGACCGGCCGAGATTGCCCCAAGGAAGGTACCCCGAGGTGGACTGGCCGAGCCTGCCCCGAGCACGGTACCCTGAGGAGCCACCCGGACCTGAGCCGGACCCGAGACCGGAGGAGCGGCCCGACCTAGACAACCCCCAGCAACCCGAGGAGCCCATGGTGTGGGACCCCGCTGCCGAGCCCAGCGAGGAGCAGGTACCCATGGAGGAGGAGATGGGAAGTAGCCCGGGGATAGCAGACCCCGAGCCTATGTCAGTGTGTTGCGGGCGGGATCCCCACTGACCCCGCGGCAGACGGACTGCTGCGGATAGGGCCCCGGGCTGGAACACAGTGGAGTGGGTGGGCCTGTGTTCCCCCCTGCCACCCCCACGCCGGGTGGCAGTCTCTCCTCCTCCCTACCTGAGGGCGTGAGCCCTGAAAACTGCTGTTTGCTGCCCCGCCCTGATTGAGGGCCTGGGCTTAAACCACTGACTTTGCTACTGTGTGCTTGCTCAGCCCCCTACCTGAGGGCCTGAGCCTAGAACTGCTGTTTGCTGCCCCGCCCTGATTAAGGGCCTGGGCTGAAACTACTGACTCTGTTGCTCAGCCCTGACTGAGGGCCTGGGCCTGGGCTGATTGTTTGCTGCCCCGCCCTGACCTAGGGCCTGGGTTGCCATTACCTGCCTGCTCACTCCCTGACTGAGGGACTGGATTTACTAACTTTGTTGTGCTCAGCTCCTCCTGCAAGGACCTGAGCCCCCCGAACTATTGGTTGTAGCCCCGCCCTGACTAAGGGCCTGGGCTTCCTGAGTTGGTTAGTGCTCAGCTCCTCCCGCAAGGACCTGAGCCCCTTTTGAACCCTGGGGTATCACCCCGCTCTGAGCTAGCCTTCGGGCTTATGTAACTGTGTAAGTCCCCAGCTCCGGCTGAAGGAACCGGAGCTTAGGACTGGTACACTGCCCGCCCTGCCTGAGGGCTGGAACTCCTTGCAGCGGCAGGGAGCCTTTTGTTTAGCCCCTGCCTAAGGGGCGGAACCCTTAGACCTCCCGGATACGAGGTCTGACTTGGCCGTGCAGTGAAGCGGCCTGGCGCCCGACGGCCCCTAAGAGGGCGCAACCCCCGCACCGGACTATTACAGCATCTCTTCACAAAGATGGTGGTGAAGAAAAGAAAGCAAACAACCAACTGCATTATCTGGGATATGATAATGTAGGGGTTTGGGGTTTTTTGTTTGTTTGGGGTTTTGTTTTTGGTGGTACATGATCCCAGAACTGCCTCCATATCAATCAGTCATTGGGGAGTGGGAGGAGGAGACACAGTTTAGCCTCAATTGAGATATATTACCCTGACAACAATACAGAAGTTCTTTTCGTCGGCGTTTTCCTCACTAACCCCATCGCCCGTGTATGATCAAATTATAAATGGGAAGAGACTACTGATTCCAAAGCCAGAGGATCTGATAACCACCAACATGGATCTCTTAGAAGGAAAGGTAAGTTAGTGGCTGTTTAATAAAAGTTGCATCCCAGTGAGTAGGGCTGTCTTTATTTTTAAAATGAAGACATTTCACTAGGCATCTGTGTTTTCTACAGAACTTACTTTTTGTCTACAGATGTCATAGGAGGACACTGGCACAACCACCATGCCATATTACTTACCCGACATGCATTGGGCTTTGATCAAAAATTAGAAATATTACATTCCTAAGCCAGGACCCTTCATGCAGGATCTTATGAATGAAGCCTTTGATTAATATATGGGGTGAAAGCTTCACCCTCTGTCAGGCAAGGTAAGAGGGCCAGAGCAGCACAAAAACATCCTTAAAGAACAGTATTTGGTCGAGGGCGGAATCCCTCGGCCCCGGCACTGCAGAACACAGCCTGTAAGCCTGTCTTTGAGGACCCCACGCAAGCCCTGGTATAAGAGGCAAATGGGAGGGTGGGAGGGACATGTCAGGGCAGGGACCACAGCCTGCAGCACTCTGGCCTGTAGGGCAGCCCTGGAAGGCTGTCATACTTTAGACAGGCTACCAGGACAGTTTAACTTGTGCTAGGGGACTGCTCCATTGCCTGGAGCAGCCCAGGACTGGGAAGGTGCAAAGATGGCTTAAACCCATCTTTATCTGCTTTTCCCATTGGGCTGAGAGTTCTTTGCTGCATCTCTCAGAAGTGCAGCACAGAATCTCACCCAGTAAGTTTAATGCTAACCCAGATGTGGTGGGCAATGTACTTTGGTATATGGCTCAGATGGTCATGCAAGGTGCTCACTTCAGTAACCTCTTTGTGCAAAGATCTTACAGACCATTACTGAGCTAAGTTAGAGTAGCTATTTTTAAAATGCTAACAAGAACGGTAGATGAAAAAATCCCACATCTTCATTTCACCATTCTGCCAAAATTGTTAAGATCAGAGGTGAAACCTTAGCACAACCTTATACCCATATTATAATATCAACAGACCAAAATGTCATATTGTGGATAATGAGAGAAAGTGAATCCTCCTGTAGATCTGAAACATCCTAACTTAATACTATTTGAAAGGGTTATTTAAATCTGTGCACTAAATATTACTATAGCTATAATTGAGCAGCCTCAAATCAAACACAACCAAATCAAATTTACCCTAAGCTTGAGATTAAGATTTAAAAGTTTCAACCTGAAAAGATACAATTTTGCCAAAATTATAATTTTTTGGAAGTAAAGTGTGTATAAAACATTAACTCCACTAGAAGCAGTATGCTGATGACATTCAGCTATATATCTCATTCTCAACTGATGCCACCACTACTAACATGTCAGAATGCCTACAAGAAATTAGCTCTAGGATAAAGAGCAGCTGGCTCAAACCGAACTGAGGTAAGACCAAAGTGATGCTGGTTGAAGAGAGAACACTTTGAAGAAATGGCCCAGTTTATTGTCCCCACCTTCCATCAGAGGCATACAGCCCCCATTCATCACAGCTGTGCAAAGACTTGGCATTGTGTCTGACTTCTCACTATACTTGAATAACCAAGTAATAGTTTCCAAAAACACCTTTCACCTCCAGCTTGCTAGGAAACTTCACCCCTTCCTCGCAGATGATGACATGGCCATTATAATACATGCATCTGTCACCTCCAAAATGGATTACTGCAACTCATTGTATCTGAAGATGACCCACAGGTCCAGATGGCATAGAATGAGGTTGCCTAATTTCTCCATGGCTCTGGACACTGAACACATCAGATCTATGCTAACGTCCCTCCAAGGGCTCCCAGTCAGCTCCAGATGCTGGTTTGAGGCTTGGGTCCTAATTTTCAAAGTAATTAGTGGATCAAGCCCTAGCTACATGAAAGACTAAATTTTGATTTATGAACCACTGTAATAGCTATGATCCTTTAAAACAACAGAGATCACAAAGCATGTGAGAGCTGGGGACAAACCATTCTTGGTCATGTGGATCCAGCTAGGGAACAAATTGCTGGAGGACCATCTTTAGGGAACATTGCAAAACCTCCCTCCGAGAAAGCCTTTCACCATAAGTGACTCTCACAACATGAAAACAAAAAAGCCTACCTCAAGCAGGGTTTTGATTCCCAAAAGAGAGAAGTGCTAGAGACTCCATAATGTCCACAAGGGACTTTGAGTCCCTTTCATGTAAAATCAATATCAACAGCAGATACTACAGTGATAGGCAGTAGTATAAAGGCATAAGATAAAAGTTTGCAAAAAGATTTTCTTACTGTCTGGGCTTGAAGAAGTTTACTTCATCCTTACTGGCCAGAGCGCATAAAATTACTAGCCAGACTGAAAGTTATACCTGGCTATGTCTCCCATGAAGCCCCATTTCCATTTTTAAAGGAATGCACAATTTCTCATGCACAGTATTTAACTAGAACATTGACAGCCAGCTTCCTTTTAAAAAAGGATTAACATAGCTTATTCTACAAGAGTCTCCTACTATCCTATCTTCCTTTCCTTCTAGCTTCAATCTACTTTTTCCTGTCTTTCCTTTTGATCAGAGATCATAATTTCTCAATTCCCCATCTCTTTCTTTATTTAGCACCTCAATCATACCCACCCCCATCTGTTGCCACTCGAGACTGCCCTACTCCCCTTCACCTCCAAGGTAAAAGCAAGCATGTACCTGGCCTGTGAGTCTATCCAGTTGCCTTGATGAAATAGCTTTTGTTTCATCAAAATGTCTGGAATATTTCCCCCTTTATCATTTTATTTATATATATATATATATATATATATATATATATATATATATATATATATATATATATATATATAAGAGAGAGAGAGAATATGTTACCTTTGATCTTGATTTCCCATTTTCTCCATAGGAAGACATATCTTTGATTGCCTCTGGTGGCATGTAATTAATTGTGCCAACCTAGTAATAAAAAACATATATATTTTTAAATTAATCAAGTGTTTAATGGAATCTAATTAACTTGAAAAATTTCTTTTGACAGTTTGCGGTCTAATAAAAGCCTTGAAAAGCAACATTCCAGACTGAGAATCTGGGTGAGTATTTCTGCCATGTTCTGGCTTTCAGTGGTCTATACTTTAAAGTTAACAATATGCATGCAATAAGCACAGAAATTCACTCTAAATAATAATGAGTAGCTTAAGTTTTATTAGCGCATACCTTATCTACAGAAACATAAAAAGTACTGTGTAGCACAAAATTCTAATGTTTGTTGTTTTCTTTAGGTTGGTAGATCACTTAACGTAGCAGACACAGAAATTACATTTTATAAAACACAGTACTCCATCTACTAAAAATATTTCACCTGTGAATCTTTAACAATGCTTGTCACATCTGGCTGCATTTGGTTCGCAATGCCAAAATCAATTAGTTTTAGCATTCCATCAACTATCAGAAAGTTTGCTGGTTTCAGATCACTGTGCACAATACCTGCAAGGTAAGAAAACTCCAAGATTAATCCAACTAAGACATGAATTTTAAACTACACCTCTACCCCAATATAACGCTGTCCTCGGGAGCCAAAAAATCTTACCGCGTTATAGGTGAAACCGAGTTATATCAAACTTGCTTTGATCCGACGGAGTGCGCAGCCCCGCGCCCCCGGAGCGCTGCTTTACCATGTTATATCCAAATTCGTGTTATATTGGGTCGCGTTATATCGGGGTAGAGGTGTACCAAGTATGTATGATTTTTTGGCCCTCCCCACAAATGTATCAATTAAACTTTTGAGCAGGAACCAATGTATTCTTTGGATAAAAATTTACCCCTTGCTGCTGAATTGTGCTGTAGAATCTCAGATTTAATTTAACAAAATAAAATTAGACGTATTCAGTCCTTAACAATTGCAGTAAAAATCATGAAAATGTGAACTACCTGAGTCTGCAGATAGTCAAACAATATCTCCAAGAGGTATGATTTGCACTATTACTCTCAATCAAGGCCCCATGGGCATTATGATTTCAAGGTCACAGAATTGGGCAGTTTCCAAAATGCTGCAGAATTCAGTACTTTTGCTGCAGCCAAGTGACTGACATTTTGTTTAGCATTTCTTTGCCTTGGTGGGACCTGCTTGCAGCTGCCCCTTTAACTCCAATTTTACTTATAAGGAGAATCTGAGACAACTGGGGTGCATACACCCTGAACTGTTCCATGGAGATAGAACTAGAGTCCAGTTTACAGCCAGAAAGTGGTAAATCTAGAAATCCTAAGTGTAGTCTGATGAGCTGGGCTGCCTCAAAAATAGAAAAGCAGAAAAGGTCCAGGGTACCAGAAACAAGCCAGGGACAAGCTCTCCCCTTTCTCAGTACACATGGGGGAGGGGGAAGGAGAGATTTGTTGTGTGCCACCTGGACATCATCATCCAAGGCCCATGGAGACAGGCCACCTGGACAAAAACAGCAAAACAAACCAAAACCCAAAATCTTTGTTGAATAGGTCATCAACTAGTTTTATGTTCTAGGAGTCGGTTATGTGTTTTGGGGGGGGGGGGAGGAAGAGAAAATGGGAATGAAGGATATTTAATGGAGGTAGATTCAAATAACATTGATATGGAATTTAGGCATTTTTATTTAGTTCCATTATGCCACTGAATAAGAACACAGAATTCTCCATATTGTATCAGGCTCATAGTTCATCTTGTCCTATATACCATCTGTGACGGGATGTATCAGTCTCACACAGGTACAGTAGGGCTTAACCCTTCTCTCTTAGCTGAGGCCACACTCACACACCCCGCCCCTCTGCTGGGCATGCTCCAGCTGGAAGCAGGATATAAAAGCCAGTAGAGCAGCTCAGTCTGGGCTGATTGCCAACGGGGAAGGAGGTATGTCGCCAGGCCCATTGACAATGAGATACAGATGCCAGGGCCGGGCACCTGGGGAGGGAGAAAACACTGCAGCGGGTTGCCCCAAAGATTTTTTTGGCCTGGTATACACCAAGAAGTGTGGGACTACTGCACCTCTTGCCCAAGTGTCAGAAGGCCGGCCAGAAGGGGGTACCGAGGGCCCCCCTTGTGCCTTTGCCCGGGGTCAGGATCCCCTTTGAGCGTATTGGCCTAGAGTTGGTGGGGCCGCTGGAGAAGAGCAATACGGGCCACAAGTATATCCTCGTCGTGGTCGACTACGTGATGCGGTACCCGGAGGCTGTCCCTCCTCGGTCTACCACCCCCAGACGGATGGGTTAGTGGAGCGATTTAACAGGACCCTGAAGTCGATGCTGAGAAAGTTCGTGGAGGACAAGCACTGGGACAAGTTGTTCCCCATGCTCCTCTTCGCCGTGCAAGAGGTTCCACAGGCCTCCACCAGGTTTTCCCCATTTGAACTCCTCTATAGGAGGCAGCCCAGGGGAATCCTAGAGCTCCTGAGAGAGACATGGGAAGAACAGGAAAGCCGAGTTAGGGGGTCTGTCCAGTACATACTACGGTTGCGGGAACGGCTCCAAGAGCTGGGTACCTTGGCACAGGAGAACATGTTACAGGCCCAACACAATCAAGAGAACCAGTACAACAGGGGAATGAAGATGAGGGTCTTTGAGCCCGGAGACTGGGTCCTGTTGTTATTACCCTCCTTGGAGTCTAAGCTGCTGGCCAAGTAGCAGGGCCCCTTTGAGGTGACCAGACGGGTAGGGCCCGTCAACTATGAAATGCGGATGCCAGGGCGTCGGAGAGATGCACAGGTCTACCACATGAACCTCCTCAAGGCCTGGAAGGAACGTGAGGGCCTGATGATTGCCCCGTACCCACCAGAGCCTGAGCTGGGGCCACTGGCCGACAAACCCACGGAGCCAGGACCAGTGGCAATTGGCCAGGAGCTCGATACCCATCAGCAGGAACAGGTACGGCAGTTAGTATCTGCCTTCCCCACCGTCTTGTCGGCCCGGCCAGGGAAAAAAACATGTGATCAGCCATCACACTGCTACGATCCCCGGACAGAAGGTAAGAGATAACCACTGCCCGCTCCCCAAGAAGATGTGGGGGGGTTGTGCAGAAGGAACTAGAGATGATTCTAGCCCTGGAAGTGATTGAGGAGTCCAGGAGTGAGTGGTGGAGCCCCATAGTACTGGTTCCCAAGCCTGATGAAGCCATCAGGTTCTGCATTGACTTCAGAAAGGTGAATGCCATCTCCCGGTTCGACGCATACCCCACGCCCCGAGTGGACAAACTGCTCGAGCAGCTAGGCGACGCGGAATTTATCTCCATCTTAGACCTAACCAAGGGATATTGGCAGATCCCCTTGACATCAGCTTCCCAGGAGAAGACAGCCTTTCCTACACCCTTTGACCCCTACCAATTTACCATGATGCCTTTTGCTTTGCATGGGGCCGCAGCCACCTTCCAGAGGCTCATGAACCAAATACTGAGTCCCCATAATTCATACACTACTGCGTACATCGACAATATAGTCATCTTTAGCGCCGGCTGGGAGGAACATCTCCAACACCTCGACAGCATGCTGCAAGTCCTGGGAGACGTGGGCCTCACCACGAACCCGGACAAGTGTCACTTGGGCCAGCGAGAGGTGACTTACCTGGCTACACCGTGGGTAGGGAAAAACTACGCCCCTTAGTGGACAAGGTGCAGGCCTTACGGGGCTACCCTACCCTCACGACAAAGAGGCAAGTATGGCAATTCTTACTTTTGGCAGGGTATTACTGCCGGTTTGTGCCCAACTTTGCCATGCTTGCAACCCCACTGATGGACTTGACAAAGAGCTCCCAGCCACGGAAAGTCCAGTGGTCAAAAGACTTTGAGGCCGCCTTCCAGTCCCTGCAAGAGTGGCTGACCCAGGAGCCGCTACTGGACCAGCCTGACTTCACTAAACCCTTCACCCTCCAGACGGACACTTCAGAGGTAGGGCTGAGAGCAGTGCTGTCGCAAGAGTTGGAGGGGGAGGAACACCCCATCCTGTACCCCCAGGAGATCCGCTACTCCACAACAGAACGGGAGGCCCTGGCCGTTAAGTGGGCGGTCGACGCCTTAAGGTATTACCTCTTGGGGAACCCCTTTTCTCTGGTAACTGACCACGCACCCCTCCGATGGATTAATAGTATGAAGGAAACTAACTCATGAATCGTGCGCTGGTACCTATCACTCCAGCCCTACTCCTTCCATGTGCTGCACTGGCCAGGGAAGGCCCATGAGAATGCGGACTTCTTCTCCCGGGTGGGAGGAGGAGAAGGGGAAGAGGCACCGTCCCCGGACGCCATCTTAAGGGGTATACTACAGCAGGGGTTAACCCTTCTCTCTTAGCTGAGGAGGCCACACATGCTCCAGCTGGAAGCAGGATATAAAAGCTAGCAGAGCAGCTCAGTCTGGGCTGACCGCCAGTGGGGAAGGAGTTCCTGAGGAAGGACCGCCTGCACTCCAAGACGCAGAGGCCAGCCAGTCAGAGACAGACCCCGACACACCGGCACGGGACGTCGCGGAGAGGGGAGAGACCAGAGAATCCCAGAGACGGAGGACTCCAGAGACTCGGGTAGGAAGTGACCCAGGGAGGCTTTGCGGGGAAATGGTGACAGACAAAGGCTCGGCGTGTTTCAGTTGGACCCCTGCCGAGCTAGTGGCGGGCAAACCCATCACCAACAGGGCCCTAGGTTGGGACCCGGTGGAGAGGGCGGGCCTGGTCCCCCTATCCTGGCCACTACCCACCCCGGGGTGATGGCCCAGCTCACCAGTAGTACTGACTCTGGCCATTGGGCCGCACTGCCCGGACAGCAGGGGCTGTAGTATTGACCCTGGCTGCACTGCCCTGACAGCAATAGCTGTGGTATTGATTTTGGCCAATAGGCCGCATTGCCCTGCTATCAGGGGTCACATTAAGCACTGAGGTCCCTGAGACCCAGGGCACCCCTTCAAACTTGATCGCAGGACTGTGACACACCCCTCCCCTGCCCCCATGGGGTGACAGGGTGTATCAGCCCCGCGACACCATCTCACACAATAGTCAGCATCAGATTTCTTAGAAGGTGCAGAAATACTGACATGGGATAATCCACCTCTCCCAGCTTAATCCTTAATAATTAGAGATTGGTTTAAACCCTGAAGCATGAGACTTCCCGTTCAATGCTCTTCTTTTAACTCTAGATATTCTTGTTATTCATGTAGTCATCCAATTTCCCTTTGAATCTTGCCAAGTTCTTGGTCTCAATGACATCCTGTAGCATCCAGTTTAGTTACATGTGAGTGAAATAAGCATTTTACTTCATTAGTTTTGAATTTGCCATCTTCCATTTTCTTTGAATGTTCCCTTATTTTGTAGTATGAAAAATGACAGATGCTCCTGATCTATCTTATTCACCTCATTTACAATATAAATAATTCCTATCTTGCCCTTTCAGTCTGGTGCACACAGACAGGGGGCATATCGGGCATATGGGTCAGCAAGGAAAGCAGCATAGAGATGGTAGTGAGAAAAGGAAACTGAAGCAATGTTAGTTATCAGATTTAAGGAGGCAGGGTGAGAATGTGAGAGGAAAACAAAGAACAGAAGAAAGGGCAGAGTTAAATAAAGCTTTAAAAGGAGAGGACAAGCAGCTTGAATCTGATATAAAATATCAGCAAGAGATACAGGGAGGAATGATGTGATCCAGTCGGTGGGTGAGAATTTTTTTTTCCTCTTGCAAGGGAATGGAAGGGCGTTACATCGGAAATAAGGGAATATGTCACAGCAGTCAAATTGAGAGTTAACTAAAAGGCATGAACACCACATAAACAAAGAAAAAAGACTAAGTCTGCTTCTACTCCAAGCCGTATATCTGTGACCTGGTTACCACTGAACAGAGTGTTGACACTATTTTGCAAGCGTTTTAGTCCAGGAAGTTTTTGGAAAGTGTAGGGGACAATTTCCTGGTGCAAGTGCTGGAGGAACCAACTAGGGGCAGAGCTTTTCTTGACCTGCTGCTCACAAACTGGGAAGAATTAGTAGGGGAAGCAAAAGTGGATGGGAACCTGGGAGGCAGTGACCATGAGATGGTCGAGTTCAGGATCCTGACACAAGGAAGAAAGGAGAGCAGCAGAATACGGACCCTGGACTTCAGAAAAGCAGACTTTGACTCCCTCAGGGAACAGATGGGCAGGATCCCCTGGGAGAATAACATGAAGGGCAAAGGGGTCCAGGAGAGCTGGCTGTATTTTAAAGAATCCTTATTGCGGTTGCAGGAACAAACTATCCCGATGTGTAGAAAGAATAGTAAATATGGCAGGCGACCAGCTTGGCTAAACAGTGAAATCCTTGCTGATCTTAAACGCAAAGAAGAAGCTTACAAGAAGTGGAAGATTGGACAAATGACCAGGGAAGAGTATAAAAATATTGCTCAGGCATGCAGGAGTGAAATCAGGAAGGCCAAATCACACTTGGAGTTGCAGCTAGCAAGAGATGTTAAGAGTAACAAGAAGGGTTTCTTCAGGTATGTTAGCAACAAGAAGAAAGTCAAGGAAAGTGTGGGCCCCTTACTGAATGAGGGAGGCAACCTAGTGATGTGGAAAAAGCTAATGTACTCAATGATTTTTTTGCCTCTGTCTTCACAAACAAGGTCAGCTCCCAGACTGCTGCACTGGGCAGCACAATACGGGAAGAAGGTGACCAGCCCTCTGTGGAGAAAGAAGTGGTTCAGGACTATTTAGAAAAACTGGACGTGCACAAGTCCATGGGGCCGGATGCGCTGCATCCGAGGGTGCTAAAGAAGTTGGTGGATGAGATTGCAGAGCCATTAGCCATTATTTTTGAAAACTCATGGCGATCGGGGGAGGTCCCGGATGACAGGAAAAAGGCTAATGTAGTGCCCATCTTTAAAAAAGGGAAGGAGGAGGATCTGGGGAACTACAGGCCAGTCAGCCTCACCTCAGTCCCTGGAAAAATCATGGAGCAGGTCCTCAAGGAATCAATTATGAAACACTTAGAGGAGAGGAAAGTGATCAGGAACAGTCAGCATGGATTCACCAAGGGGAAGTCGTGCCTGACTAACCTAATTGCCTTCTATGATGAGATAACTGGCTCTGTTGATGAGGGGAAAGCAGTGGATGTGTTATTCCTTGACTTTAGCAAAGCTTTTGATACGGTCTCCCACAGTATTCTTGCCGCCAAGTTAAAGAAGTATGGGCTGGATGAGTGGACTGTAAGGTGGATAGAAAGCTGGCTAGATCGTCGGGCTCAACGGGTAGTGATCAATGGCTCCATGTCTAGTTGGCAGCCGGTTTCAAGCGGAGTGTCCCAAGGGTCGGTCCTGGGGCCGGTTTTGTTTAATATCTTTATTAATGATCTGGAGGACGGTGTGGACTGCACTCTCAGCAAGTTTGCAGATGACACTAAAATAGGAGGCGTGGTAGATACACTAGAGGGTAGGGATCGGATACAGAGGGACCTAGGCAAATTAGAGGATTGGGCCAAAAAAAACCTGATGAGGTTCAACAAGGACAAGTGCAGAGTCCTGCACTTAGGACGGAAGAATCCCATGCACTGCTACAGACTAGGGACCGAATGGCTAGGTAGCAGTTCTGCAGAAAAGGACCTAGGGGTCACAGTGGACGAGAAGCTGGACATGAGTCAACAGTGTGCTCTTGTTGCCAAGAAGGCTAACGGCATTTTGGGCTGTATAAATAGGGGCATTGCCAGCAGATCAAGGAACGTGATCGTTCCCCTTTATTCGACATTGGTGAGGCCTCATCTGGAGTACTGTGTCCAGTTTTGGGCCCCACACTACAAGAAGGATGTGGAAAAATTGGAAAGAGTCCAGCGGACGGCAACAAAACTGATTAGGGGTCTGGAGCACATGACTTATGAGGAGAGGCTGAGAAAACTGGGATTGTTTAGTCTCCAGAAGAGAAGAATGAGGGGGGATTTGATAGCAGCCTTCAACTACCTGAAGGGGAGTTCCAAAGAGGATGGAGCTCGGCTGTTCTCAGTGGTGGCAGACGACAGAACAAGGAGCAATGGTCTCAAGTTGCAGTGGGGGAGGTCCAGGTTGGATATTAGGAAACACTATTTCACTAGGAGGATGGTGAAGCACTGGAATGCGTTACCTAGGGAGGTGGTGGAGTCTCCTTCCTTGGAGGTTTTTAAGGCCCGGCTTGACAAAGCCCTGGCTGGGATGATTTAGTTGGGAATTGGTCCTGCTTTGAGCAGGGGGTTGGACTAGATGACCTCCTGAGGTCCCTTCCAACCCTGATATTCTATGATTCTACTACTGTGGTACTTCATTTCCGGAGGGATATATGGCCTCTGGACTATATCAGAATTGCTCTGAAATACACAAAATAAACAAAAACTCAAGGACTCTGCTATAAAGCCACCCATCCAAAAAGGCTCCCAGCTTGTACCAGCACAGAGAGCGGCTACCCCTCCAAACTCTGTAAAATCCATTTGATCTCTACGACACATACTACATTAATATCTAGAAATATTTAGCAATACCATGTTCGTGGATTGTGTGAACGGCTTCCAACATATTTTTCCAGTAGCTCTTTCGTTCCCATGGATTAATAGTCTTTTTCTTTTTAAGCCAGCTATTGAGATCAATATTTCCACATTCCATTACCATGTAGATATGCTGTTCAGTGATTTCACTAAAATAAATAATAAGTGCTATCATCATACTGAAATTAAATTTTAGAGAGTAACTGCTTTGAGGAATATTTTGAAAACTTAACTTATTTTAAAATGTTTACTCACTAATCATAAAGTCGGATGATCTTATCACTATGTTGCTGTAGCTTATTCAAATGAGCAATTTCATTCTTATAACTCTCAACAGTCAGTTGATCTGCTTCTTCAAGATTCACATATTTGACAGCATACAGCTGCTTCTTTTCATTCAATACCTGAAACACCTGCAAAACAGCAGAGAAACCAAAGTGCCCTCTTTATGCATTCCCAATGTTCCTTCACTTTGTGGTGTGTTTCATCACCACATCTAGAAATGGGCAAACAGCATTTTTTTGGGAAGAAAACAATAACATTTCATTTTAGTTTACAGAGGAAATACTACAAGTTTCCCTATTTGGCCCCACAATACTTCACTTAGAAGAACTACCTCAAGGGATTCAGAAGGTAGTTCAGATTCTACAGTTCTTGGGCTCTCAACTGAACCCACTTGCATACTTAAAACTGAAAGTTAGGATGTGGACTTAGTTGGGGTTGGTCCTGCTTTGAGCTAGTAGTACTAGATGACCTCTTGAGGTCTCTTCCAACCCATATCCTCTATGATTCTATGACAACCTACCAAGAGCTGGACTAGGATCACTGAAGAGACATCAGATAGTCAACAGACACTCTCAGTAAATAAATTCAAATGACCATTGGACAGAGAACTGTGACTTAGGCCTGGTCTACACTAACCCCCAAATTCGAACTAAGGTACGCAACTTCAGCTACGTGAATAACGTAGCTGAAGTCGACATACCTTAGTTCGAACTTACCACGGTTCAGACGCGGTCCACACGCGGCAGGCAGGCTCCCCGTCGACTCCGCGGTACTCCTCTCGCCGAGCTGGAGTACCGCAGTCGACGGCGAGCGCTTCCGGGATCGATTTATCGCGTCCAGACCAGACGCGATAAATCGAACCCGGAACTTCGATTGCCAGCTGTCGAACTACCGCGGTAGTGTAGATCTGGCCTTAAAGTTACTGCCTAATTATTTTGTATGAAGTTTAACACCTTCCAGAGAGAATAGCAGTTTCTGACTTCCTGCTGCGTTTCCCATTTCATGTCTACCATAACCACCTCTGTTGCTTTCTCCTCATATATTCCTCCCAATTTATCCAAGTTTCCAGGTCCCAGTCCCTGGAATAAAACTGTAGCCTATGCAAGTTCAAAACCAAATTTCCATCTCCACCAACACTTCAAGTCTCAGTTTTTCCTCTGTGGGCCCTTGTCAACTGCCAATATCAACACTGCTGCCTCCTCTCCAGTTTGGCTCCTGTCTCTTGAGAGTGAACCTATGGATGTCTAAACACAAAACTAAAACCGCCTGCCAATTAAAAAAGTATAGAAAAAATTCTGTTAAAAATAAAGTTGACAGGAAGGGCTATAAACATAAATCAAATCCAAAACTGCTTTGAAATCACAATTGTTAAGATTATATGTAATCTGGATACTGTATAGGATTTTTTGTGCAGAAATTGTTTCTTTACTGGCATCCAAATACATCAGCAAGGTTTTTTTGTGTATTTGTTTTTAAGATAGCATCCCTGCATTTCCCCTTTAGCACTCTTATAGGGAAGAAACCTACTGAGAACACCTGGGTGTGGTAATTACAACATGAGTGTGCATGCATGTTCAAATTCCAAAGTTAAATACAAATTCTGGGGTGGGAGGGATGCCAACTTCTCAGGTCCACCAGACAACTGATTTGTTTAAATTCATGCAGAGGTTTCAGCTTAAAAAAAGTTGATTCGCATATCCTGTTGAGCAGTAACTGTCTGCGAATAATGAAACATTATGAAGAGGGCTGAATAAGATTTAGGTTAAGTACCTTCCCAGGTATGATGGGAAAGCCAGTTTTGGAATATTTACACATCTATTCAGCATAAGACACTACATGATCTGGTGCAGGGATCGGCACCTTTGGCCCGCGGCCCGCCAGGGTAAGCCCCCTGGCAGGCCGGGCCGGTTTGTTTACCTGCCACGTCTGCAGGTTCGGCCAATCGCGGCTCCCACTGACCGCGGTTCGCCGCTCCAGGCCAATGGGGGCTGCGGGAAGCAGCGCGGGGGTGATGGGCTGCATGCCAAAGGTTGCCGATCCCTGATTTGGTGGATTGAGCTCAGGGTCCTTTGACCTGCCTGCAACTGAAACAGTCTATTGGATTTACAGTATGGTTTAGCTCTATTCAGATAGAAGGATAATACGCTCCTGACATCTAGAGTATGGAGAACAATCTCCAGGTTGGAAGTATGCGATTTTGGAAAGAAAACTTGCAGGTATATGATCTGATTCAGTTGCAATTCGGAAGTCGCTTTCGGAAGAAACTTGGGTTGTAAGAACACCTTATTCTTGTAGAACATTGTGAAAGGGGGGGGATCTGCCATTAAGATGCCACTAGAAAGGCTGTTTTCCTAGATAAATTCAGGAAGGAGCAGGTGGCCATTGATTCAAGGGGGTGGGGGGTTGTGAGGCTTTTGAGACCCAAGTTCAGGTCCCAGATAGGAGCAGAAACTTTTATCTTTTAAGAGATTCCCCAGGCCTTTCATGAACCTTGTGGTTATGGGGTGAGCAAATAAAGAAAGCCCCTTGATAGTATGATGAAAGGCTGTTAGGGCTGCCAGATAAACCTTGATGGAATTAAGGGACGGTCCTGATTTCTTAAGCTGTAGCAGGTACTCCAGGACAAGCGGAAGCAGGGCAGATTCTGGATCAGCATTGTGGAGTTCACACTGGTGGCCAAATCTTGTCCACTTTTTGAAGGTAAATAGTTCTGGTGGAAAATTTCCTACTATTTAATAGAACGTGTTGTAACTCAGCAGAGCAAGATGACTCTAGCTCCACAAACCATTGAGGTACCAGCTCTTGGAGGTGAAGAATGCCAAAATTGGGATGTGTCAGACTACAGGCATCCTGGGAGAGGAGCTAAGGAACGATTGGGAGATCTGTCGGAGGAAAAAGAGCTAGATGCAACGTATAAGGGAATCATACTTCCCTTAACCACATTGGGGTAATTAGAATGATACTGGAGTTGTCCTATTTAATCTTTTTTATCTTCATCCAAGGCTGGAGGAAGGCATCCCCCAGGGAATTGCAAGCTAATCCCCCTCTCTCCCCTTGAGTAAAATGGCATTTTTTGTTTGTAGGTCTACTTCTGGAAACACTGAACTCCAAAAGATTCTGACCAGAACCTGGGGATCGAAATCCCAATCAGTCTTAGGAGAAGCACATGCTGAGTTTGTTGGTTGTAACATTCTGTATGCCAGGTAGATACACTGAGATCCTTATGTGATACTTTATGAACCAATTCCACAATTTTATTGCCTCAGCACTGAGGAAATGGGATCTTGTCCTTCCTTGGCAACTGATATAAAACGTGAAAGCCATGCTGTCTGTCATGACTTTGATGGATCTGGGTCTCATGAAAAGAAGGAAATGAAGACCTGCATTTTTGACCACTCTGAGCTCTAGAAAGCTGATATGGAGGGTGGTCTCTTGGGGTGAGCACCTGGCTTTGTGCTGTCAGAGCACCGAGATGCACTCCCCATTCTAACAGAAAGGCATGCGTGGTCATGGTTACTGTTGGTACTGGTTGGAAGAAGGGGACCTCTGCCCCTACATTATGCTTACTCTTCCACCAGTCTTGGGAATGTTGTACCTGCTGGGGAACAGACACTTGCTTGTCTAGACTGTATCTGTTTGGAGAGTAAACTGTTCTGAGCCACTCCTGGAAACAGTGGAGGTGTAACCTGGCATGCTCTGTTACAACAGTGCAAGCTGCTATGTGATCCAGAAGCTGAAGGCAGTTTTTGACTGAGGTCAGAGCTGTCCTGAATCATTTTTGACAAGTCTTGATAATACCCAGAACCAGTCCATGGGGAAAGATGCCCTGGATGTCAGGGAATCCAAGGCGGCCTCTATGAATTGTACATTCTGAACAGGAGTTAGTATGGATTTTTTTTATGTTCAGCTGAAGGCCCAGTTCCAAAAACAGAGAAAGTGTTGATCTTGTGGCGGATAACACCTTTTGGTAGGATTGACCCGAGTAGCCAACCGTCAAGGTAGAGGAATACCACAATAGCCCAACAACGCAGGTAAGCAGTCACTACCTACAGGACCTTCTAGAACAGTGTTTCTCAATGACCGATCCGTGGACAGGCACCGGTTCGTGGCAGCCTCCTTGCCAGTTCCTGAGATTTTCCCAACACAGAATATTAATATTTAAAATGTAAAGGGTTTTTTGTGCTTGCATTTCACATCACTATATTCAATTATTTCTGAACATTAACAAACAAACAAACCGACTACGTTGCCATCGTGCTGATATGCAAAGCACATTTGCATGCATTTGTTGGAAGGAAGTAGTTAGCAGTGAGTGAAAGTTAAGTTCTAGTAAAAAACTTTTACTTAGCTAAATCAGACAATGTCATTGTCAAAGAAGTTACCTTTGGATTGATTTTTTGGGACTAACAAAAGTTCAGAAAAACAGAGATGCAAGTGACTCCAAACATGACAAGGAAGAAGGGTGAGAAAAGAAAAGGAAACGTTCGGCCTTCAGTCAAAAATATGATTCGTCTTACATGAGTATGGATTTGTTGCAAGTGAGGATGTAGAATAGCTGAAAACTCTGTGTTGTGTGTGGCACAACTCTAAGCAAATAATGCTATGAAATCTTCAAAAATGATTTGACACATTGAAAAAGACAGTTACCTGTTTCGTAACTAGTGTTCTTCAAGATGTGTTGCTCACTGTAGGTGTGTGTGCTCGCCACATGCACTGGTGCCGGAAGTTTTTCCCTCAGAGGTATCCGTAGGGGACAGACTCTGGCACCCTCTGGAGTGGTGCCCGTATGGTGCAGTATAAGGGGCACTGCAGGCTCCCCCCCACCCTCAGTTCCTTCTTGCCGGAAACTCCGATAGTGGGGAAGGAGGGTGGGTCATGGAATGGACATGAGCAACACATCCCGAAGAACACCAGTTACGAAACAAGTAAAGGTCTTTTCTTTGAGTGCTTGCTCATGTCCATTCCATTGTAGGTGACTCCCAAGCAGTGCCACCGGAGGCAGGTCAGAGTTCATGGATGTATCGATTGCAACACAGCTCTGCCGAATCCAGCGTCATCTCTGTCCTGCTTGGTAATGGCATAATGCGTCATGAACGTGTGTACTGATGACCACATAGAGATTCTGCAGATGTCCTGGATGGGGACATGTACTAGGAAGGCCGCCAAGGACGCTTGTGCCCTGGTCGAGTGGGCCTTTATTATAGGTGGTGGTTCGGTCCATGCCAACTCATAACAGGTTCGGATGCACGATGTGATTCAGTTAGAGATCCTCTGCAAGGACACTGGTAAGCCTTTCATCCTGTCCGCTGTCACAATAAAGAGTTGGGTCGACTTGCGGAAGGCCTTGGTGCGCTCCAAGTAGAAGGCCAGGGTGCGCCGGACATCCAAGGTGTGCAGCCGCCTCTCCTCCGCAGTTGAGTGCGGCTTTGGACAGAGAACCCAGAGAAAGATATCCTGGTTAATACGAAAGTGAGACACCATCTTAGTCCGAAACGCTGGGTGGGGTCGCAGCTGGACATTGTCATTGCAGAAAACCGTGTATGGGGGCTCCGAAGTGAGGGCTTTAATCTCAGAGACTCGCCTCGCTGAAGTAATGGCTACAAGAAAAGCTACCTTCCATGACAGATGTGACGAGGAGCAGGAGGCCAGTGGCTCAAAGGGAGGCCCCGTGAGTCTCAAGAGGACGAGGTTGAGGTCCCATTGCGGAATCGGGTCCCAAACAAGTGAGAAGAGCTGGCTCTAGTCTTTTCAGGAACCGGACAGACATGTCATGTGAGAACACTGATTTTCCCTGGACCTGTGAGTGGAAAACCAGTGTGTCTACCAGGTGCACCTTGATGAAGGCAAGTGCAAGGCCTTGCTTCTTAAGGTGGAGCAGGTAATCAAGGATGGACTGCACAGGCGACCGTGTTGGGGAGATGCCACGCTCCTCCGCCCAGCAGGAGAGCTGCCTCCACTTTGCCAGGTAAGTCGCTCTGGTGGAGGGCTTTCTGCTTTCCAAGAGGACCTGTTGTACCTGGCTGGAGCAGGCCCTTTCCTCCGGGTTCAGCCACTCAGCAACCAAGCCATGAGGTGGAGGGAGGGAAGGCGGGTGCAGGAGCTGACCGTGGTCTTGTGAGGGTCCATGAGCGTGCCGAACCAGTGCTGGTGAGGCCACGCTGGGGCAATCATGACGACTCTCGCCTTGTTTCTTTTGACCTTTGCTAGGACCCTGCTGACCAGCGGAATCAGCGGGAATGCGTACATTAGATCCCCTTCCCATGACAGAAGGAAGGCATCGGAGATGGAGTTCTTGCCTAAGCCCTGGAGAGAGCAGAATTGCTGGCACTTCCTGTTCTGTCTCGTGGCGAACAGGTCCACTCGGGGAGCTCCCCACCATCAGAAGAGTACCTGGACGACCTCCGGATGGAGGGACCACTCGTGGGGAGAGAAGAAGGACCTGCTGAGGCAATCTGCCAGAGCATTCTAGACGCCGGGGAGCTGCGATGCCTCAAGGTGGATGTCACTGATATGGGTCTTGCCCAGGCATCTCGGACAGCTACTATGAGGATTGCTGACAGGCATCGTTTTCTTTAGAGCGATTGCAGGGTTTGAAGCCTGGGAATCAGGGCATGCTCCATCTCTAGGCTAAGTCCTGTCCGGGACGAACTAACTACCTACACTAAGGGAAACTAATGACTTTTACTATTTACAGGGAAAAGTTCGTATCAACGGACTGAGAAAGAGGAAGCTTGCCGAAGCAAGATGATGTTCCAGCACCGTCACTGGCGGTAATAAGGAACTGAGGGTAGCGGGAGCATGCGGCATCCCTTATACCGTGCCATACAGGCGCCACTCGAGAGGGCACCAGAGATGGTCCCCTACGGATACTGCTGAGGGGAAAACTTCCAGCACCTGGTGCATGTGGCGAGCACACGCACCTACAATGGAATGGACATGAGGAAGCACTCAAAAAACCCCAAACATTCAAATGTAAAAGAAAAGCCAGTGGAATTCTTCCAATGGAAAGAAGAGGAAGTAAAGGGGCAAAAGAAAGTATTGCACATGCAGTAACGTTAAATGAAGATTTGTTAAAAACATATCTGCTGTCCCTACACATAGCTAAATGCAAGTCACCATTTACAGGTGGTGAAGAGCTAATCGTGCATTCAGTAATAGATGTCTGTCACAAAGTCTTGGGTGATGCAGCTGCCAAAAAAGCAAGTTGCATTCCACTGTCAAATGATAATGTCTCACATCAAATCACTGATATTGCAGAAGATATCAAAGCTCAGTTGATAGAAAGGGTGCAAGAGTCAAGCTGGTTTGCAATTCAGTTGGAGAAGTCAATGGACATTTCTAATGCAGCATTTCTTATTGTTTATGTGCGTTATGCCTATGAAGGCGTGTTTCATGTGAAGAACCCTGCTGTGAAGAACTGCCACAAAACACAAGAGGTGCAGAAATGTTCTGGGTCCTAAATGTGTATGTGACAGGACACGGACTTGAATGGGGCCACTGTGTTGGAATTTGCACAGATGGAACAGCCACAATGACAGACAGACATTCAGGGGTAGTAGCAAGAGTGATGGAAGTTGCACCAGTTGCTCAAGCAACACACTGCTTTATTTATCAAGGTCTTGGCAGTCAAGAAATGGTCTCCAGAGCTTAATGATGTCCTCGGTATAGTTGTTAAAATTGTGAATTTTGTGAAAGCAAATTGACTAGTTCTCGCATCTTTGCTACAATGTGTGAAGAAATGGGGTTCAAACACCATCACTTATTATTACTCGCTGAAGTGTGGTGGTTATCCCATGGCAAAATATTTATCCGAGTGTATGAACTGCAACATGAACTTGAAGCCTTTCTGTCTCAAAAGAAGTCTCCTCTGACAGCATACTTTCAGGATTTACAATGGCTCACCAAACTTGCATATTTGGCAGATATATTTGATCACTTTAATCAGTTCACTCTCTCTATGCGGGGAAGTATATCGAGTGTCTTTGTATTGGCTGCCAAGATCACGACCTTTAAAAAATAAAGCTCCAAGTCTGGAAAGAGAGAGTCAGGCACGACTTATGACATGTTCCCATCTCTTGCATTTCTGGCTCTTGATGACAGTAAAGATGTGGATCTGCTTCTCCTCTGTGAAATAATGGTATCCCTTCTAAAATCAGTTCTCCAAAAGTTCGAGGACTATTTCCTATCATATTCTGATGCAACGAAAGGAAAGCAATGGGTTCATGAGCAATTCTCCTCTCTAGAAACTGAGACCTCTCTATCATCATTGGAAGACAAGTTGCTGGAACTGTCAAGTGATGAAGATCTGAAGTTACAGTTTCATGAAGTTACTCTACCTGTTTTCTGGATCACAGTCAGAAGTGAATAACCACAACTCAGTGAACTCGCTGTCAAAACTTTGCTCCTGTTCCATTCCACATACCTCTGTGAAATTGGATTTTCAGCAATGACTGCAATGAAAACAAAAAACTGCAATCAGCTGAGCATTGAAAAGATGCTCCGAGTGTCCTTGTCAAACATTCATCCCAGGATTGAAAGACTTGTGTCTACAAGACAGGCACAAGCATCTCATTAATAGTATGGTGAGTGAATCCATCTGATTTTTTTTTATTATTGTTTTAAAACTGAATCAATTGAATTATCTGTATAAAATGAGGTATACAATTGTAGACAAAATTATTGGTACCCTTCATTTTCATACCACATAACTGATTGAACTCGACTTTATTTTAACAAACAAACAGAACTGGAGTATTGGCCCTGTGTTGGTAAGAAAGAAAGAAAAATGCTTTACATGCAGATAGTACAAAAAAAGAAAGGCCTGGCAATATTGAAAAAAGAGCAAGAAATACCAGTGAAACACTTTTCATTTTTTCCCCCTCTCAAGCAGTCCATGACAGTTGAGGATGACAGCAAGCCAGTCCCCGGTATCAAAAAGGTTGAGAAACACTGTTCTACAACATTCTTGGAGCCGAGGAGAGGCGGAAGGGGAGCACCAGATACTGAAAAAGATCTTGGCCTACCACAAATGAGAGGAATCTCTTGTGAGGTATGTGTATCACTATATGGAAGTACATATCCTAGAGGTTGAAGGCAGAAAACCAATCCCTTAAATCTAGAGATGCAATTATAGCTTCCAGGGTCACCATCCTGAACTTCGTGGATCTCACGAATTTGTTTAGGAGTCTCAGATCTAAGATTGGTCTCCACTTACTGCTCTTCTTTGGTACGAGGAAACAGTTCAAATAGACATCCTTTCCCCTGTGTTGAGCGGGTACTGGTTCTATTGCTCCTAAACAAAGAAGAGTGTTTATTTTCTGTCTTACTAGGAACTTGTGAGAGGGGTCCCTGAAGAGGGGCAGGAAAGGGGAACGAGGAGGAGAGAGGGAGGGAAAGTCAGTGGTATAGCCTGATATTGCTTCCAGCACCCATTTGTTCAAGATAATATATTCCCATGCATGCTGTAAATGGGAGAGTCAGTTTCCAAATGGGTGAAGGTGGGCAAAACAATGAAGCTGGCAGGTTAATGAGAGGGGAATTCGAACCCTTGACTGTCCCGTCAAAAGTGTCATTTTGATGGCGACACCTGTTGTGAAGCCACATCAGATGGGTTTATAGGGTCTCTTTCTCTTGAACCTGTGCCTCCTTCCTGGGAAATTCTGTGGGTCTCTGGAATCCAGAGAATTACAAAGGGCGGGATCTTTCGGCCGTTTGCAATCTGATGACCTTCCATTTGTTTGCAGGAGTATAGATGCCTAATGAGCAAAAAGTGGTCCTGGAATCTTTAAGGGTATGTAATGACTTGTCAAGGTTCTCTGCAAACAACTTCAGTTCATCAAATAGGAAATCCCCTACTGTATTCTGGACTTCTTTGTGGAAGCCAGACAACTGTAGCCAGGAAGTCCTATGCACCATCACAACTGTGGAAATGAAACGGGCTGTAGTGTCTGCAGCATTGAGAGCTGTCTGCAACAATCTTCTTGCCACTAACTGTCCCTCAGCAACAGTGGCCTGGAATTGTTCCCTTTTATCTGGAGGAAGATGTTCAATAAATGATTCAAACTTTGTGTAGTTGGTGAAGTTTTACTTAGCCATCAGCACTTGATAATTCATAATCTCTGCTGCAGGGAGTGGACTTTTAATTGAGTTGTTTGCCTTCCTTGTTCACTGTGTCAATAACCAGAGAATTGGGAAGTGGGTGAGAGAAGAGGAATTCAGAGTCCTTGATGGGGACATAATATTTTTTGTCAGCCCTTTACAAGTGGGTGTCATTGTAGCCAAGGTTTGCTAAATGGTTCCAGCAGAGACTCATTAATAGGGAGGGCAACTCTAGATGGTATCACAGAGTGCAGAATGTCCAACAGCTTGTGTTGGGATTCTTTGACCTCCTCAGGGGATATCTGCAGAGAGTCTGACACCTGCTTAACGAGGTCCTGGAACTGCTGAAAATCATCAAACATTGATGGTGGAGGAAGAGGCATCAGGGTCTCATTTGGCAAAGAAGATGAGATTGTGGTTTGAGGCATGGCTTCTGTGTCTACCCTGGTCTCCTGTTCCTCAAGAGGAGAAGCTTGGATTGCTTTATTATCCTGCTGGGATAGGGTCGGGGCCCTAGAAAATGGCGGATGATAAGCTGGCCAGGGATCCCAATATGGCCAGAGGTCCATACGGGGGAGGGAGTGGCATCCAGGGTTGCTCCCATCAGAAGTCATGAGGCCCCAGAACATCTTCCCTACCCTTTCAGGAGAGAGGATTAGCGTAAGGGTGCATCTGAGAATCCTGCAATGAAATGGATGAAGTGGAGGGAAGTTCATAGTCACCATTCTCTTCTTCTAATGGAGGAGCTCCCACAGAAAAGGGAGGCAATGGTACTGGGGATGTAAAAGGAACTGGAGACCAAAGGTTCTTAGTACTGAAAGGTGTTTGGTAACTGCCAGCAGCAGAGACTTTGGTTCAGCAGTCACTGTGGTTCAGCAGTCACTGTTAAGTCTTGTTGGTACCTAAAATCCTGGGGTACTGAATGTTGCTGTAGCATTGATAGATGTTGCAGTACCAAGTGTGATAATGGCACTGAGCGGGGCTGTGGTACCGGGTGTTTGTCCTTTTCTGACTGTACCAGAGGCCTAGGGTGCTTTGTAGATGGCACTGAAGAGGCTGGAGGCATACACAGTACCATGACGGAGACTAGAGTCAGGTGCAATGGTACCGGTCTTCTGTGCTTGGTGACACCCCAGCCAACAGCACCAGATTCTTCCCAGAGCCCTGTTTACCTTTAGCACTGTGGTGTTTTCTCACCTCACCTGCACCAAAGGAGCCTCTTGCCGCTATCGTACCAAGGCCTCTCCAAGGTTATACATCTGGCCAGAGACAGAGGTCTTTTTGAGGGAGAATCCCTGGAAGGGGAACTAGAGCTCCTCTTCTTAGAGGATCTGGAGGAGAACTCTGAGGATTTCTCCTTTCTAGGAGAATGTGGCACTGGCTGGCGACAGCAACCCAGTTCAGTGCCACTATCCCACTTGGTACCGCAACATATATTGGTGCTGCAGCATCATTCGGTACCACAACACCTATTGGTATCACATGACTTTACATATGTGATAAATGAAGGAGGGGGTTGCCCCCGTTTATGAACACCCAGCCAGCGAGTTAGCTGTAAAATCCCTCTTGATGTCTGTTCTCTGCTTGCTTTACCTGTAAAGGGTTAACAAGCTCACAGGTAAAAGAAAAGGAGTGGGCACCTGACCAAAAGAGCCAATGGGAAAGCTAGAACTTTTAAATTTGGGAAAGAAACTTTCCCTAGCTTTAAACCAGGTATGATTATAGATTATCAATTCATACCTCGAACCTACTTATCTGGAGCCTCAGATATGTAAGTAAAATTAGGGAATGTCTAAAAAGACGCGATTAGGGTTATTTCTTTTATTTTTTATTTTGGCTTGTGGATCTCCTCTCTGCTAACCCCACATGCTTTTGTTTGCTTGTAACCTTTAAGCTGACTCCCCAAGAAAGCTATTTTGGGTGCTTGATTTTTGGAATTGCTCTTTTAAAATCTAGCAAAAGCCTAAGTTCCAGATGTATTTTTTCCCTTTTTGTTTTTAATAAAATTTACTTTAAGAACAGGATTGGATTTTTGGTGTCCTAAGAGGTTTGTGCATGTTGTTTGATTAGCTGATAGCCACAGCTAATTTCCTTTGTTTTCTTTCTCAGCTCTTCCCGGAGGGGGGGTAAAAGGGCTTGAGGATACCCCACAGAGAGGAATTCCCACGTGCTCCTTCCTCGATTCAAAGGGGGTTTTTTGCATTTGGGTGGTGGCAGCATTTACCAAGCCAAGGTCAGAGAAAAGTTGTAACCTTGGGAGTTTAATACAAGCCTGGAGTGGCACGTATTAATTTTTAGAATCCTTCCAGGCCCCTACCTTCTGCACTCGGAGTGACAGAGTGGGGATTCAGCCTTGACAACGTATCAGAGAGACTTAACAGTTATTGTTGAACCAGAGTCTCCATTGCTAGCAGGTGGAAGGGATGCTAGAAACTCCCAGAGAAAGATGTCTTAGAAAGGTAAAAATGGATATCACCGGTATGTCTAAGGAGCCTTTGAAAATTTAACTCCTAAAAACTAGATAAACAGCCTCTCAGGGAGGGGGAAAGGAATCCTATTTTTAAATGTTTGTTGACTCTAGCCTAATATTTTCAGAGGCACTTAAGGGAGTTAGGTGCCCAACTCCCATTGACTATAGTCATTATTTGTTCAGAGCTTTGTCACACTCACTACGCAGTAAAAAAGGATGCACCTCTTCTATTTCTATCTGTTTCTCTTTCTTCCCCATCCTCCTCTCTCCATTTCCTTTCCCCTTTCCTGTCTCAGAGAATCTCCTGTCTTCTTTTCTCCACATTTCTTTCCCTCTAGCATCTCCCAGGTCTCAACCCAACGTGCTTCACTTCCACCTACTACTCCTATTCCATTCACTAAAGTGACCAGTGATTAAAGTCACTAATGTTCACATTAACAAGTCATCACTGGGCTTGAAAATTGATACTGCAATTAGATTAATAGGGGCCGTGGGTGTTCATACCTGTCACTGTTTCAGGCTGTCTGCAGACTCAGGCAGACATTATTACAGTGGTTAAATTCTGGTCACATTTGGAATGTTCCCTGCAGCTATGAGGGCTAGAAACTAAGCTTTCACTTAGTAAAAAGTAAGATTCTGAAGAATCTGAATGTGTTATGCGGGTCACCTAATATATCATCCAGGTTGTCTCTAGCAAATGACCTGTTTGACACCCATGAGCTACATATTTGAACAGAAGTAGTCAGATTACAAATAATGGGCTCCATTAGTCTTAAAGGTTAAAAAAAAAAATCTCCTACCTTACTCGAGCCACCGCTACCTATTTGTTTTAATATGGTGTACACTCTTCTTTTAATGGCCAGGCATTCATTTGTAGGTATAGAAGCTGAAACCTGCATACAGAAAAATTAAAATGAAAATAGCTATTTGTGCTGGTGCTGTGAAACTTGCTAGAAGCTTGCTCATTAATACTGTAAACATACCAACTGCACTGCAAACATTCCAGGCCCTGAACAGTACTGTGTGGGGGAAAACCAAGCTAATTTAATTAATCAGTGTATATGCATCAGGGGACAAAACTAAGATTTCATGGGCAATCTTACTTCTGGCATTTCGTAAGATGGTACTTGACGAGACAGCTTTAAGAACAATTTTAATTATTTTTTTGATAGCTACAACCATGTTATACACACACCTTCTTGACCAGATCAGAGATGTGTCATTGAGCCATTCTAAAATTTGCCTTTGGATTACAAAAATATGCACTAGTTTAAAAAAAAAAATCAAGTTGTATTTCATTGAAAGAGGAAGTAGTATGGCATTTGTTTTATGAAAACACATATGTGCGTCAGTTTGAATTTCAGCCATTGGTAGATTTCAGATCTAGATATTGAGAAACCTTCTTGACTAAATTAAGGTTATGCAAATTTAGCAATTATCAGAATTGGCAGATGACTGTTAGACAGATCAATATTTTCGGACAGCAACATATACTTATGAGATAACTCTTATTCCCCCAATGGAGATTTTGAAATCTCGATGAAGATTATCACAATATTGCTAAGTAACAATACAATTACAAAAATCTTTGTGGCTTTCTCTATCAAAGCACTTAATTCAGGGCTTGAAGAATCCACCCAACACTTAATATCTTGAGGACGGAAATATATCTTTATGTAATGATACTTCCTATGTATCCAAAGCCAATCCTTGCATTTAAAGAATAAAACAATATTGTACTGTGTTCAGTTTATATTTTGCCAATTCACTTTTGTTCAGTAAGTTTTTTTTAAACTTACTATGTTCATTATTTCTGTATACTTTCTTTCCTTTCTTGGCTTCATTCCACTTTTACTTTAATATAATAGATCATGGTGCATCTTTTCCTGCACTGTTTTTGGAGTCCTAAAGTTTCCTTTTTCCTCCTTCCACTCCATTATACTCCTCCTTTCTCTCTTTGTATTGTGCGCTTCACATCCATCTCTCATTTTCTGTCTCTTCCTCTCCCCCACTTCTCTTTTCTAACTTATCCCATCAATTTCCCCCCTTCCCCTTGCACAGGGTTTGAAAAAAAGAGGAAAAAATTCTTAGGCACCTAATAGCCAGAGGATTAAAATTAAGAAGATGGGCCCCTCTGCCCAGGGGTAATGCCCTAATGAGAAGTCCAGCCTACTCCCCAGCCCCATAAGTAGTGGGATTCCTACCAGAATCCTGTCCCTGGGCTCTTAGTTACTCCATTTTTCAGACAGTCACCTGCTAACATGTTTCTGAAACTGACCCCCCAAATCACACTGGCTACTAGCAGGGAGGAGGACCATAATCTCTTTATTTCCCTTTTCCCTCTGCCTCCCTAAGCTTGCTGGATGCTGTGAAGGTGGAAGTTTCTGCCTTCTACCCTTCTGCTAGCCTCTTTTTGGATCCTTCTCGGCAGTGAATAGCTCCAGTACTTCCCAAACCTGAGCAGAGTGAAACACACCTTATTCTTGCCAGTTTTGTCTCTGTCCAAAGGGGTCTAAAACAACAGCAAGAAAAATGGACAATAGATAGTTCTACTTTAATTCAATTGGATGTTGCAGCAGAGAGATACAGAAGCGAGCTGTTGGCAAACTCGTGAAGACATCACCGCACTTGCATTAATTTACATTTGGAAGACTACTTTCACAACTGTAAAGGATTAAAAAGTCCTCCACGCCACCTTTAAAATGAAGCTTAGATTTCACAGATATTGACTGAATTCTCCCAAGAAATCTTTTTTTATATGGCTTAAGGGATTTTTCAAGCCCTGACCTAATGTAGTTAATATAAATTTCAGTGAAATGGCATAGAGGTAAAAATAGTTATTCTTTTCTGATTACGGCAATATGAACTCTACCATATTCCTGCTCCAGGTAGGTGATCTACAACAGCCTTAGACATAAATGTAAAGGTGAACTAAATCTATACAAAACACACACCCACTTCTCCCTTATTGAATCAAGAGAAATGTGGGGCTGAAAAATCTTGGAAAGAGATAAAAAAAATTTCAAATGCAAGGAGATACAATTCAGGTTACATTACCTGCAAGCCAATTTGGCTTTGAAATGGAGTTGCTGGTGTATGTGGCTGGAAATATGGAACCTGATTATATGGAGTGGACACTTGACACGCTGGTGGGAAGTCATTCTTTACAACTGGAGTTCTGAAACTGTGGGAAATATTTGTCATCATCAAATAGAGGTTTGTACCTAATCAGTATTACTACAAAAATATCATAATAAATAATACTACTACCACCACCTAGCTATTTATAATGTTTTTCATAAGTAAACTCAAAGTACTTTAGAAGAGGAGGTATCATTCACATTTTATAGATGGGGAAACTAAGGTACAGGTCAAGTGACTTGCTCACAATCACCCAGCAGCAGAACTGGGAATAAGAACCCAGGTCTCCTAATTCCCAGTCCAATGCCTAGTATGAAAGTAGGTCTATTACAAGTTGAAATCTGTAGTACTTCCTAAAATCACGACAGTTTATCCAGTCTGTCACTGAATGCCTGTCACTACTATATTCATGCTCCTATTCATTAGTACAGTTTACTATATATAGGCTCTCAAACTTGAGATGAAAAAGTACCTCTCAAATGTGAAGTACCTTTAAGTAAACACAAATAATATTTAATCTTCAGAAATATTTCATAAATGTTAACTAATTGATCAAAACACCTCTCTGACGTATTATCCTCCTGCCCCAAAAAACTGGGAAATGAACATACAAAATAGTTAGAAAACCTAACCATGTTCAGAGGCAGTCTTTGTGTCAGAGCTATACCTGGAATTCTTTAGTTTCAAGCTCACAATCTTTTACTCAAATTTACACATTTTAGGATGAAGAGACTGGTCAAGATGTAAAACATCAAAATGTGAAGAAATGAGTGCCTAAAGTTGGGCACCAAGGTCCATATTATGGTACCTATGTATAGACTTAGCAGGTTTTTAAAAGTCTTGGTCACTCTGTGTATGTTGATATATCCAGATAAGAAACACATTAGAATAACATTAAGATTGCAGAATGAAACACTCAAAAGTTAGGAAATGCCAGAATTAAGGCTCACTGTACAGTCTTCAGTTTGGCTATCTTATGCATATATATTACGATACAGTCTTTAATTACATCCCAACATACTATTTTTTCCACTGGACCCTTGCCTCATTCAGTGCAAAGAATTGTGCCCACTGAACACGTAGTCAGACAATATTTCTTTTAATCATCATCATTCAGTGCGGCCCCATTCATCATTTACTGCAAGCCATTCTTCACTGAATACAGAATTATTCATTTCCTTATGAATGATTTTTCTATGGTGCTCTCACTAAAGTATCCAAGTGCTCCACAATCATCAATGAATCTTCATAACATCCCAGTAAGGTATATTATCCCCGCTTTACAGATAGGGAACTGATCATCTCTGTGTAAGACCAAAACTGGGAAAAGTGTCCATTAATTTTAGATGACCAACTTGACACAGCTTGAACTGAGTTTTTTGTTTGTTTGTTTAAAATTACGTAGAGGTTTTTTTTTAAATAGTACTTAGTATGTTCAAAGCACAGCTCCTTTTGACTGCAATGCTCAGCCCTTCTGAAAATTCAGCACCAAGAAAATGAGGAAGACACAACTAGCGGCCAACTGTGAAAAGTCTGGTTTAAATGACTTGCCCAGCATCACACACAAACCTGGTGGGAGAAGTGAAAATGGAATCCAGGATGGCATTCAACTACCTCACCCATGAGACAACTCACTCTCTTCCTGAAGTCCTCTACTTCATTCATATCTTCCAACTTCCACAACAAACAAGGCAGGGGTGTTATAAAAAGCCTCATTCACTACACAATTCGGATCCCTTCCCAGAGCACAGTCCATGAGTATGAAATCACATAATTAAAGAGCGTCAATACATTTTCACAAGGTGCCTAATTAAAGGGTGCACGGGCAACCTTTAATTCTGACATTTCCTTACTTTTGAGAGCTTAACTTTTCACCTTTATGTTCTTTTAGCACTTTTCTGCACATAAAATGTTGCAGCAGCACAGCTGCACCACTGTAGCGCTTCAATGAAGACATTACTTACGCCAACGGATATCTTCCTTCGGCATAGGTACTCCACCTCCTCAACAGGCAGTAGCTAGGTTGATGGGAGAATTCTCCCATTGACCTAGTGCTGTCTACACAGGGGGTTAGGTCAGCTTAACTGCATTGCTCATAGGGTGTGGATTTTTCACAATCAAACAACATAGTTATACCGACCTAATTCCCTAGTGTAGATCAGACGTCCGTGTAGTTTTTTGTTTTAAGTTTCTGAAAAAATTCTATTATGTGGAATCATATTGATTCACACATGGGCTCATCAGCTGAGCTGGCACAGCACAGGATCCACAATGAAGACATTACTTACGCCAACGGATATCTTCCTTCGGCATAGGTACTCCACCTCCTCAACAGGCAGTAGCTAGGTTGATGGGAGAATTCTCCCATTGACCTAGTGCTGTCTACACAGGGGGTTAGGTCAGCTTAACTGCATTGCTCATAGGGTGTGGATTTTTCACAATCAAACAACATAGTTATACCGACCTAATTCCCTAGTGTAGATCAGACGTCCGTGTAGTTTTTTGTTTTAAGTTTCTGAAAAAATTCTATTATGTGGAATCATATTGATTCACACATGGGCTCATCAGCTGAGCTGGCACAGCACAGGATCCACAGCACAGATCTCTATCACTTGAACTAACAGTAATTGGTAGCAGTAATAGGCTGTTTGCTTCTATGTAGACCAGTTATTAGAGGAATGAGAGACACTTTGCCAGTTTCACAGCTATATGCTTAACTGCAGAGGAATGCCAAGACTCAGAAATCCTGGGATCTAGTCCACATTCTGGATGGGAGAGTGCTCTAGTCATCGCAAACCCTTCTGCCCTTGTTCTCCCATGGCTCCTTTCTCTCTCCTCCCATCCCTCACTCCAGCTCCTACCACTTCCTTCCCAATACATCAACACACTCTTCAAAGGTAGCATTCCAGAAAGGAAACTCAAGTTCAACTACTCCAGAATCTACAATACTGGTTTCTCAAAATTATGCAGGTTAATTGTTCAACCCAATATGGGTCTTTTAATCAATCCCAAAATTAGGGATTAAAAAGATAAAGTGTCCTTTATTAGTGACCAGATATCAACGTTTAAGTGTTTGTAATGAAGACCCATTGTTTAGATTTAGTATTGAAGTCCTGATTTTGGAACTTGAAGCCAACAAATTCCTTATATTCTAAAATCATTCTGATGTCTTAGAGTGATGTGCTGTTCCTAATATCATGCATAAAGATGCATAGAAATCTTTTCTAGCCTCTTTTACTCCTGGGGGAATTCTGCGCCACTGCACACATGCAGAACTCATGTGCGGCACAGACATTCTGCCCGAGAAGTGCTGCACTTCTGCCTTTCACCCATCAGAGGCTGCTGTGGCACCAGAACAGCCAGCAGGCGGCTGCGTTCAAACAGCACCCTTCCCATGGAGCCAGGTTAGGACAGACAGAGAGGAGCACACGAGACTACTGGGGGCCACAGACTGGGGTTCAGAAGGGCTACTGGGGCAGGACAGACTGGGGTGCAGGCTCAGGAACTAGAGGAGTGACAGCATTGAGCCAGAGGCTGAATGGGAGGGGAGCCAGAGGGCCACAGGAAGATGGGAGGCAGGGAAACATGGGGATGGTGGAAGGGGGCTGAAGGACACATGGGGAAAGGAGCTGCAGGACACACAGGAAAAGGGGCAGATGTGCCTGACTGAATGGGAGATCCTGGCTGAATCCAAGCATCTGCATGAGGGAGGCTTCCCAACTCCCTAACAATCCCCCCGCCCCCCTCCAAAAAACAATCCCTATTCCATACTTCTCCCACCCATAGACAACAACCCTCCAGGTTCACTCCTAGGTTCCTTCCCCCTCTCCCTCAGCTCCTCCATTACCCCAACTCCACAAAGCCTTTTCACTGCTTCTGAGGGGTGGGAAATACATTTCTGTAATGTAGTTTAAATGAATTACTCAAAGTTCTGTATTAATATGCCTAGTAAGGAATCTGCCAAATAAAACCATTACCTGAATCTTTTTTTGTGTGTCTGTATTGTTACAGATATACTTGCTAATAGGTATTTTGAAATACATTACCAAAGTAATTGAAACGGGCATGATTATATTGTGTTATTTTGACAAATAAAATATGCAGAATTTGGTAGAATTTTAAAATATTGTGCATAGAATTATTTATTTTTTTGGAGCAGAATTACCCCAGTAGTAGCATCTAAACTTTAGGTTTGCAATTTAGAGGCCCTAAACTAAGTTATCTTAATAAAAGTATTACAAAGTTACTGTGGTAAGTCCATTTAAACACAAACACACACACACACACACACACCCCTTACCAGGCCATATAATCATTCAGCTTGTTGTTGCTTGGTGTTCCACAAAAATACACTGGATCTTTTCTTTTAGGAGCAGCTTCTACTGGCGATGATCTTTTTGAAATGGGAAGGATAGGCTGTTCAAAACTTGATCGCTTTCCCTAACAACAGTAAAGTAGGTTGTTAGTTCAGAAATTCTCACGTAGAGTAAGAGCACATTAGTCTAAAATTTTTGGTATTACTTAATGAGCGTGAGCTTTTATGTAGCACTGTAGATTTCTGCATCCATAGCAATATGTAAGAAAACAAGAGAAAGTGACTAGACAAAACCACCACATTTTACATTCCTATACAAGAAAATAATGAAGTCACCTCTGTGTAGCTCTTGTGTGTCACTTCTGGAATCTCCCATTTCTTTGCAGATGTAACACAATTTAGTTTTAACTGCTCCACTTGTTTTCTGTTACTTCCAAGAGAACTGGACTGTTGCTCATGACTTTCCAGATACCTCAACTCTGGTATCCTTTGCTCCTGATGCTGCACATTTGTTTCTGAAATAAGTCATTTTTCTTCTATTATTAAAGGAGACAGATTTTAAATAAACCAAATTATGTGCACCTCATTTTCTGGGTGCTGAATTTGACCTAGAGGTCTGATTCGCAGAAGGGGTGAGTGCTCACATTGGCAAATAAAGTTAGTGGGAGCTGTGTTTTGATCATATAAAGTGCTCTATAATGGCAAGTATTCTAAAAAATCAGATCCTAAGCAGCTCACAATGGGCACCCAAAATTAGTGGACATTTTCGACTTTAGTATTTGTGCTTCAGTTCCCCATTAGTAAAATGGGGATAATACCCGCTTATCTCACAGGGGTGTGCTGAAACTAAGTGTTTCTGAAATATTCAAATACTATAGCGATGAAGGACACATTAAAAACCCATGCAGAAGTTCATAATTCGGTCTTTAGAGCAGGGTTTGAATAGTGTACAGTAAATAAGGCATGGGGCCACCCATTGAATAATGGAGGAGAAAACAAAATATTGAATCGCTCATTGAGTGTCATGCATTCTGCACCTTGAATGAAGCAAGGGGACCCTATCGAAAAACTGTGTATGATTAAGCCTACATTTTAGTCACAGGTATTTTTAGTAAAAGTCATGGACAGCTCACAGGCAGTAAACAAATATTCACGGCCTATGACCTGTCTATACTCCTGACTAAATCTTGGGGAGGGAGGTGGCCCGGGGGTGCCGTAGGTGCTCAGAGGGGGGGCATCCTGGGACCCCTGCTAGTGCTGGGGTGGGGGTTGGGGGAGTTTGGCAGGCTCCCTATCCAGCTCCACGCCTCTCCGGAAGCAGCGACATCCCTCAGCTCCTCGGTGGAGGCCTCCCCCAGGAGCTGAGAGATGTTGCCACTTCCGGGGAGCCCCCACCACCCCTGAGGTAAGTGCTGCCCAGAGCCCTCACCCCCTCCCACGCCCTACCCAAACTCCTGCTACTGCAGGGGGGTGGGGGGGGAGGGGAGGGGGAAACTGCCCCAGCAGCGGCCGGTGCAGCTGGCCGCTGCAGAAGTCACAGAGGTCACGGAATCCATGACTTCCATTACAAACTTGAAGCCTTATGTATGATCGTGTAATTAAAGATTGTATGATAATGCATATGAACATGGGGGCCATATTATAGTTGCACAGACATCCTCAAGTCAGGCATTTCTTAAATTTTGAATGATTGATTTTGCAATCTTAATGTTCTTTTCATGTATGTATTATATAAATAACTAATGCTAAAAAGAATTTTACCTTTTGACGGTCTCTGCAACTAACTCTAATCAGCCTTTGAGTATATAAACTAATCATACTGTTATTTTCAGATAATAGAAGTGGGTGAGTTGTGCAGTTTAAAAATGTTTTACTGAGTATGAACTACTTTTTGTAATAGATTTTTACTACAGACAGCGGGTGTTTTCATGACTGATCAAATTCTGCTGTTGGAAATAATCAGAAGCTAGCAAGAGGATTATTAAGCACTTTGTTAAAATTTGTGTGCGCATTTTGTACCCAATGAAAAAAGTTAATAGGAGCAAAAGAGGTGGTTGCAAGTATCTTTTTAAAATATTAGGTTTTTTCAAAGCTGTTCTTCATTGTTAGACCTTGATCATTTAGATAGTTTCCCAGAAATTGTCTCCTTTAAACACTATAAAAAGAACAGGTAAAAAGAAGGTGGTTTAAGTCACAAGCTCTCTATCACCGAGTTTTAAAGAGTAGGGTAATATCTTGTCCCCTGCTTGGAGTCTTCAAGTAGAGCTTTAGAATATTTCCAGGATTTATCAAAAATATTACAATTATCTATAATAAATTAGCAAAAGTTTTAAACTATATGAAATACTGCTGACAGGAATCTAGGGCACTCAGCTGGCGCTGAAGCTTTTTTTTTCTTCTTTTTTTTTTCTTTCTTTTTTTAAATACCTGGTGCTCAGACACAAATAGATACTAATCCCAACAGCGGCGGCAACTGCTCTCACTGAAAATTTAAATATAGGGTCAGAATACCATCTGAGGCATCAACATCACCATTTTTACTATGAACAGGCTTCTACATTTGTTTTGCCTCTTAAACAGAATAAAGAATTAGACTCCTAATCAATACTACCACTCATACTCTCTTGCTCTCTCTCTCTCTCACACAGAAAGACACACACATGCGTTTATAGGCAATATTTTATCTTAGTAGTGGTATTTGGACTATGCAGGTAGGATGACAATGGTAATCTGCATAATCTTGCAACAAACACAGGGTCAGGTCTCTTTCCGTCTGCCCCAGAGACTACAGAAGAACCACTTTTCAACTGAAGAAATGAGTGGAAAAAAGGAGGGGACAAAACAGCAATCTGTCCAATTAAAGAGCAGTGTTGGCTGCAAATAAGACTTATTCTATTCTGTTTGACCAAAGGTATGAATACTAGAATACAGGACCAGAGTGGGGAGTTGAGGCAGTTTTAAAACATGTGGCAGTGGAATTTTGAATTTAACTTCCAACATCCGAGACTGATTAGTGTCTTGCCTTCCCTGTCCCTATACACAATTAAATAAGAGTGGTAATTAGCCAGATCCAAAAATGCCTAATATGTTCATCTGACTTTTGTTTGTAGGAACTGAAAGTGTGAATTAACTCAGTGCCATTTTGTCAAGGGCAAGATAAATTAGAGTTGCCTGAAGGTCTCTTAGGGATTTTCAGCTACCTAAGAGCAAAAGGGAAGAGATAGTCTTTAGTCTCTGGAAGTTAGCTGATATAACAAAATAATTCTTCTGGTCTATTTCATTTATAAATCTATAAAGAAAGAAATTGTGGCAGAGATGAGATATTCTTCAGGGGAAAGAAAATACACAGACAAGTGTTTTCACATTCCATATTATGTAGATTTAGAAAATAGCAAATACCTCAAGGCAGGGAACATAAAATGGTGTACAAGACCTTGAAGCATTTATTAAAACCCACTGAATCCACTACATACTACCTCACCTGACAAGATCATCACAAATGTTTTAAAAATCTTAAATGTTTATTTAAGCAGACAAAGAGAGGACGATTTCATTTCATGGCTCTCAAAGGGATCAAAGAACGAGCCTGTTTCACATTTGAAACACAAGACTCAAAAGTAGGAATGTAGGGTAACATTTTAAAAGAACCTGACTGAAAGTCAGTGAGACTTTGGTTCCCAAGTGCCTCAGTCATTCTTGAAAATGGTACTTGGGCACTTTAAAAATTTTTACCCTTGGTCAATATATTATTTTTAGCCAGAGCTACTTTTAGTTACTACTGATGAAGGCTAAATTCATGCTGGTAACCTAGATAAGAGTTATGCATCCATTTCTAGTCTAGTAATCCATCTAGTCTGATGATAGGAAATAGTATCCTCCAACTTTGTTGTATTGTTTAGCTGAGGAGCTGGGACTTTGCCTTTGGCTTTTTTTGGGGGGGGGGGGGGGAGAGCAAGCATGATATTCAAATTGCCAAAAGTCTTGCTCTCCAAAGGTCAGGATTCATGTAATTTTCAACACCCTGCCTACTCACAAAGAGCTAGCAAGGACAGAGTAGATGAACATTATATACAGGCACATCTGTTACAATTCCTGCACTCAGTGGTGATAAGTTATCAAGCTTCAGTTTTGAACATACACCTCTACCCCGATATAACGCGACCCGATATAACATGAATTCGGATATAACGCGGTAAAGCAGTGCTTCGGGGGGGCGGGGCTGCGCACTCCGGTGGATCAAAGCAAGTTCAATATAACGCGGTAAGATTTTTTGGCTCCCGAGGACAGCGTTATATCGGGGTAGAGGTGTATTTACAGTCCTTTCTTGGAAGGTTGACTTTGCCCAACCTCACCCCACAAAAAATAAAGAGGAATTTGTATTTTTAAATTCTTCCCTAATCACAAAAGTAGTAAGTATTGGCTAGTTATAAGGTTCCCTTTAGCAGACATTCTAAACAGAACAGCCCACTTAAAATGCTTGTTCCATTTTGGATTGGTAAAAAATTAGTCTTATTAGGACAATTACCTTCTTTTCTTTTTGTTGCAAGACTTGAATCGGTTTTATTTTTTAGGGTTACAGTTGATTCAGTTGCAGTTTCTAAACTCTCTTCATCTGATATCTGTGATTTTACAGAGCTTTCATCTTGTAAGGACTAAAGAAAACAATATAAATAAAAGCATCAAGAAAAAGAACTCAAACACAGTATCTAAAAGTCATTTCCTTGTGATAATAGTTTGCCACTGATATACCCCATACCAAATAAACACATTATTAGTTCTAAACTTTAAATATATGAACACATAGAAGTTTACACCTGTGTAATCATTCCAATTATTACCCTTCTCTAAATTTTCCTATTTCTGGTATGATTTTTTCCCTTTTTTAAATAAAGTGAAGCAACCAATAAAATAGTTTTAGTATTCTTAATCCAATTGTAAATTGTTTTATGCCAACAACAAATCTGCAAATCTTGAGCATTCTCTTTTTGGTTAATAAATCCTGATATTCATATTATCTTCTTGACTACCACTGCACATTGCATTATTTATGACAAGAGACTTTTCTTCATTTGTCTATCTCATCATTCCTTACTAGCTTAGGAAAAAAAATAATCTTGTGAACACCTCATATGTCAAATTCAAAGTGAAATGCAAGGGAATGAATGTTTGAAGAAACAACTTGAAAAACCAGTTACTATAGGATAAGTAACTGTACTTTCTTCAAATGATTATTCACAGATTCCACTCTGGATATGTAGCAAACAGTCATCCCAGCACTAAGAGGAGTGAGAACAGAGGCCTACCTACCACAGTTTCTATCCAATCTAGAAGCCTGTGAACAGTGAGATGTGAAAATGTGGCCTGACCTACATATCCCCACTTAGCATATCTGAGATGGGGACGTTAGCTAACTGGGCCACCAAGGCAGCTGAGGTTGCTTGGGCATGGTAGAGTAAGCTCTAACATGTCCATATGGGTCTTTCTTGGCCAGGCCATAACAAATCTTAACACAGTCCAAGACGCATTTAGAGAGTTTGTGCCAACACCAATTGTTTGCTGAAAGGGCTGAGGGACATCACAAAGAGCATGGCACTACATCTGAATGATTTAGACCTGTCCAAATAAAAACAATGATCTTACAACATCCAGCATATGGAGTCTCATTTCATTCAGGGAAGACCAGGAGATGAACAGATCGGTTAATATGGATGTCAGAACATTTTCGGCAGGAGCATGGGGTGAGACCTGAGGGCAACTGTCCTTGTGGAAAGCTGTATGTGGCAGGCCCACCCTGCATCTCCCCAGTTTTCTCTAGTCATTGTGATGACTGACAAATGATAGAGGAAGAGAAGGTTACTCACCTTGTGCAGTAACTGAGGTTCTTCGAGATGCGTGTCCCTGTGGGTGCTCCACTTTAGGTGTTCATTTGCCCCTACGCTCGTAGTCGGAGACTTTTAGTAGCAGTGCTGGTTGGGTCGCACGTGCGTAGTCCCTGCCTCGCGCTGCTGCAGGCAGTTAACCGATGCTGTGCAAGCAACCCCCACTCAGTTCCTTCTCTACTGCAGAGACTAATAAGGAAACTCCGAAGTAGAGGGGAGGAGGGAGAGTAGTGGAGCACCCATAAGGGACACACATCTCGAAGAACCTCAGTTACTGCACAATGCGAGTAACCTTCTCTTCTTCTTCTTCTTCGAGTGCTGTCCCTGTGGGTGCTCCACTTTAGGTGACTTCAGAGCAGTGCCCTCCGATGGAAGGAGGGGCTTTGGAGTTGAAGTCGTGACCTCCGATAGTAGAGAGCATCCAAAGGAGGTATCAGACGTTGCCTGTTGCTCTAAGGCATAGTGCTGTCTAAAGGTATGGGCTGCGGCCCAGGCAGCAACTCTACAAACATCCGCGATAGGTACATTATGCAGGGAAGCCGTGGAGGCTGATAAGACTCTAGTGGGATGAGAGTGAATGCCCATGAGGGATTGGCAGTCGCACTAATGATAGAGTTTTGTGCGATTTTGGATCTATGTGGAAAGTCTTTGTTTAGAGATGGTGCTCCTTTTGGAGCATTCAGTGATGGATAGAAACAGTCTGGGTGATTTATGGGATGGTTTAGTCCTGTCTATGTAAGAAGCCAATGTCCTCCAAACATCAAATTATGGAGTGTGTAATGTGTTCTATCGGTGTGGGGTTTAGTGGTGTGGTCTGAGGGAGACTTTATCCTCAAAGAAGACCATGTATGGGGGTTCCGCCATGAAAGCCCAAAGTGCTCCCACACGTGTGACAGATGTCATTGCCACAAGAAATGCTATTTTCATAGAACGGGGTAGCAGTGATTATGTCATCCTGGGTTCACATGGGGAAGAGGTGATGATTCGAAGGACCAGGTTCAGGTCTCATGGTGTAGTAGGCTCACGTAGTTCAGAGTAGGCATTATTGAGTCCTCTGAGGAAACATTGGGTCAGTAGATGGGTAAAGACGGGATGGCAATCCACCTTGGGGTGGAATGTTGTGATGGTAGATAGACGGACTTATTGAGCTCATGGATAGGTCTGACCATTTGAGTTCTAATAGGTAACGCAGTATAGAGGGTAATGTCCCTGGATGGAAGTCATCCGTTTTAGTTGGCACCAGGCCTTAACTCGTCTCCCCTTCAGGGTGTATGGGAGACCGTTCATTTCTGTTCAACTGTGTAACTATATTTTGTACCTCCTCTGAACAGGTCAGCTCAGGTTCCGTGAGCGATGGAGGAGCCATGCTCTGAGATGGAGTTTCTGTGGATGCAGGACACAGTCGGAGTCCTGGGACACCAGGTGACACAGAAGTGGGAGTTTGATTCATGGATGCACGGTCATGCTGAGGGAGTAAGGAACCATGGTTTGGCGAGACCATGATAGTAAGAATTACTGTGGCCCATCCAGCCTGATCTTGTGGATCACTCGGTTCAAGAGAGGAATAGGAGGGAAGGCATAGAGAATGGGAGTGTTGCACTCAAGGAGGAATGCATCACCTAACGACTGCACATCGAGACCCGCACCGGAACAAAAACAAAGGTGTTTGGTATTTTGTGCAGTTAATAAAAGGTCTACTGAGGGGAACCCCCAGTGTTGAAATACATGCAGGAGTACTGTGTTGTCAAGCTCCCTTTGTGGTCCTGAGAAATTTGTCTGCTGAGTGTATCTGCTGTGGTGGTGTGGATATTGTGTCTGATGCACCATCGTCAGAATTTTATGGCTTGCACACAGAGGTACTGTGAGTGTGCTCCCCCCTTGTCTGTATATATAATACATACAAGCTAAGGCTTCAAATAGCCTTGGACTTGATGAGTGGCAGGAATTGGGAGCAAGCGTTGCGGACAGCTTGAAGTTCCAATAGCTTCAATATATGTTGAAGGGATTCCGCAGGGGACCAGCAGCCCTATGTGGGTGCAGGTGTGCTCCGCATCCCAGGAGTGAGGCATTTGTGGTCTGAATTAAGGGTGCCCCCGTGCATATGTTGGTCAGTTTTGCCCGATATCGTGGGGTGTTTGTTTATGCTGTGCCTTTGTGGAACAAAGTTGATACGTACCCTTCCTTGTAGGCAACGGATGTTTAATCTGGTGTGTCTGACAGCAAATGTCGTGGCTGTCATGTGGTCAAGGAGTTGGGGGCAAGTCCTGGCAGATACCTGTGGGCTATTTCACGCAGTGGGTATAAGGCTGGTGAGAGTGAAAGAACATTGTCTCGGTAGTGAGGCTATAGCCTCGATAGAGTTGAGGTGGGCCCCAATGAAGTTCAGCTCTTGCACTGTTGTTAGAGTGGGCTGTTTGGTATTTATTAGGAAGCCCAGATTCGTGAAGAGGGTTACCACCTCTTCGGTGGCTTGCAATGCTGTTTGCTGGGTTGATGCTTTTAGCAGGCAGTCGCTTATAGCGTATAGTGTGACCATTTTAAATCGTGTTTCTGACGAACTTGTTGAATTATTGGAGGTCGAGCATTGATCTCCATCCATCAGAGTTCTTGTTAGGGGAAGTTGATGGTTGGTATGCAACTTGAGAAGTAGATTGTTGTCCCCTCAGGGCCTGTGTCTGCGACCCTGTGAGTCAAATCACAGCTGTTGTTGTGAATACATTGGCCGGTGGTATCATTGGGATGTAAAGTAATTTCTCGGTTTCCTCTTCGGTTTGGGGTTATAGGTTCCCAAGGATTGGAGAGTCGCTTGTGAGTCCGTGAGTGAGTGGAGTGAGTCGTCTGCCTTTTTGGCGAATAATTTGGGCTGGCAAGTCTTCCACCATGAATTGCACCTCTTCGGGGAAGCCAGAAAGATAGAGCCATGAACTTCTCATTACAACCACCATGGACACAGATGTTGCAGCCCTGTCCTCAGAATCAAGTGTTGCAAATTGTTCTCCCTTGTCCTTGGCAATACAATTAATCAATTCGGACATTTTTGTGTAGTTTGTATAGTTGTATTTTGTTAGTAATGTCGCATAGTTGGCTATGCGGCGGTGGGGGCAGCCAAGGAGTAAGCCTTATTGCCAAAACTGATCAAGTCTTTTCCAATCCTTATCATGAGTTGTGTTTCAGGGCTGTTGTTGCATGCCACGTTGCTGGACTGCATCTATCACTAAGAAATTATGCGCTGGATGCGAAGTCGACGCCCTTTGTTGGTACACACCTCCTGTCGGACCTTCCACCAGCTGGAGGGGCATCTGCAGGGGTCCACAGAATGACCCTTACAGGGTCCATCAGTGCCTCATTCATATGAAGGGAATTTTTTTTTTAAACGAAGCAGATGTATGCAAAAAACTCACTAGCCCATGCTGTATCACAGGGACCTCCTCAAGGGAGATGTCCAGAGAAGGCCACCCTCTCAAATAAGTCATGGAACAGTTTGAAATCATCCCCTAGATTAGGGGGAGGAGGCATAAAGGTGTCCTCTGTGGACAATGATGGCAAGTGGGTAAGTGATGTCCCCTGCAGGGGGGGAGGTTCTTCCTCCTCTTTCCCTGGTACCACTGAAGGTGCTGGTACAGAAGCTGTGCGGAATTACTGTGTGCTGGGTCTGGCCGTGGTGGGCAGTCCCCCCTTGTGTGGGGCATATGACCCAAGGAGTCCAGTATGCCCATTGGGATGGGAGCAGCATAGGGGGTCCCCATACCACTGTAAATACCTGGGGACAGCATAATATGCCCCAGGAGAGACTCCTGGGTTGACTGACTCCTGATGGATAGGAGCCGATGGGGGAATAACTCCCTGTTCTTCCTCATCTTTCTCCTTCAAATAAGGAAGGAGACAGTGAGTGATGTTGGGGACAGAGGAAGACTTGGTGCCGAGGGTATAATTCTCATATCGGTACCGCAAATAGAGGGATCGGGGCAGAGCCGAATACCAGAACCCTCTGTCTGAGGAACTGCTGCTGTGCTGGTTTGACTGGCCCCTGGGGCTGCCTCCTTGTCAGTGCCAGGGCTGCAGAGGGGAAGGCAGCGCTGCTGGCTACGCCTCAATGCGTATTGGGTGTGCCTTTGAAGAAGGCGCCTTTTATAGCGGCGCCGCACTGCCGTTTGTAGATTGCAGTACGGAGGCACAGGTTTTTGGTTTCCCCTTAGTGCCTGTGTTGGAGTCAGCTCTTGTAGCGTCTCTGGCTCTAACGGTGCCAGCAGCGCTGGGATTTTCCGCTACTTTGGTTCCTGGTGCTGACAGCACAGCCGGTGCCAGTATTGGACGCCCACTCACAGAACGAATATAAAATGTAGTGCGGAGGCACGGGGTTTTGATTTCCCCATAGTGCCTGTGTTGGAGCCAGCTCTTGTAGCGTCTCTGGCTCTAACAGTGCCAGCGGTGCCGCAATTTTCCACTACTTTGGCTCCTGGTGCTAACAGCACAGCCGGTGCCAGTATTAGATGCCTGTCCGTGGAATGAACGTACATTGCGGTGCAGAGGCATGGGTTTTGATTTCCCCATAGTGCCTGTGTCGGAGCCGGCTCGTGTAGAGTCTCTGGCTCTAGCGGTGCCAGGGTTTTCCACCACCTCGGCACCCAGCGCTGACCGCACTGCCGGTGCCAGCACTAGATACCTGCCCACGGAGCAGCTGTGGCGTGGAGGCACGGGGCTCCGAAGTCTCTGTCTGCAGCGGTGCCAGAGCTCTCAGGCACTGGAGCTCCTGGCGCTGACAGCATAGCCGGTGCTATTATTATCCGTGGGACGGCTGTGGGTTTGTTTGTTTTTTATTTCTGCGGTGGGGACCCAGGTGCTTCCTCGAGTGATGCCTGGCGGGGCACTCCAATGTGGGGTTGGAGAAAGCACTCCTGTCCGAAGCTGCGGCTGGTGAAGTGTGGGGGGGGGGGGGTCCCCAAGCCTCATGCCCCGACGCAGGTCCGAGAGACCTCTCCACTCCCTGCCTTTCTGTGAGCCTGAGGCAATGCAACACTTTGTTAGTGCCTGCGTCGGAGGCACTAACACACAGGCAGCAAACACACCAAGCGTGGCTGTCAGGGACAGGCACTCGGAGCCTGGAGGCAAGGCGCTGAGAGCCCGGGAAACCGGGCATTCCCGTTGGGGGGCGGGGAGGGACTACGCACGTGCAACCCAACCGGCACTGCTACTAAAAGTCTCCGACTATGAGCGCAGGGGCGCACGAACACCTGAAGTGGAGCACCCACAGGGACAGCACTCGAAGAAGAAGCACATAGCTGGTTTTCAGTGGGGGGTTCCCCCTCAGGCTTGACATCACTAGGTTAAGGTCTCATGATAGAGGGGGGTCCCTGAACTGAGGGGAAAACATTAATAAGCCCCTTAAATAATCTTGATACCTCAGGGTGCAAGAACACTGTCTACCACTGGACCAGAGGGTGATTAGCAGATGTTACTGCCTGAAGCACCCATATTGAGCTGAGTGAGGCCAGAGAGTTTTAGAGAAAGCAGACAGTCCGATATCTTACTTCTGCTGTGAAGTAAGATGTCCTAATGTCAGCTAGCTAGCATCCAGGCAGTCAGGAGAAGTTACACTGGGTCCAGGTGTGGAACTTGCTGTTGCACTGAGAGACCAGGTCCGGTTGAGCAGGTAAAGTGATGGGCCATCAAATGGATACACTCATTAGATACGAATACCAATACTGCCTGCCCCAAGCCAGTTCTATCATAACGACTCAGTCCACATTCTGTTTCAACTTGCTCAGGATCCCTGGTATTCCAGGGATGGGGGTAAAGTGCGTATTAGGTTCAGAGCCCAACCTAACTGGGCTAGCGCCCCCTCTGAAACAAAACTCTGGGTACTTGTTGTTGTGACTCACAGTGAAGCTGCCCATAAATGGGAGAGGCAGTTACCAAACAGGGAGCTAACTGAAGGGTGACCAACCAGTGATTCTAAATATGCAACTCCTGATCTGCATGTCAAAATTGATGTTTCTCTGTAGGGCTCCAGATGGGGAAGCAGTCAAAGAGGAAGTGCAGTTGTCTGAGGTGGAAATGTGACCTCTTCCTCGGGGACTCCAAAGTACTGCTGCTGTCTGGGTCTGTTGCTGTTGATTCAAGAACTTCCTCTTAGGGGCTAGGACAGCAGTTCTCAAACTGTGAGTCGGGACCCCAAGTGGGTCAGGATCCTGTTTCAATGGGGTTGCCAGGGCTGGTATTAGACTTGCTAGGCCTTGGGGCTGAAGCCAAAGCCCAAGCCCCACCGCCCAGGGCCAAAGCCCGAGGCCTTCAGCCCGGGGTGGCGGGACTCAGATTACAGGCCTCCCAGTGGGGGCTGAAGCCCCTTGGGCTTCAGCTTTGCCACACACACACCCTGCTTGGAGTAGCGGGGCTCAGGCTTTGGCCCCCCTGCCTGGGGTGGTGGGGCTTGGCTGGCCTCAAGCTTCAGTGGGCTCAGGCCTCGGTCCCCACTCCTGGGGTCATGTAGTAATTTTTGTTTTCAGAAGGGGGTGGTGGTGCAATGAAGTGAGAACCCCTGGGTTAGGCTGCAAAAGCCCAGGGATCTCCATGTGGCCCTACACTTCTTTAGAGTATGCAAGGTATTGTCAGTGGTACTGTTAAAAAGTTTACTGTTCTTGAAAGGGAAGTCTATGGCAGTCTGGACCTCCTGAAGGATGCCAAATGCCTGCAACCACTGCACCACCCAAGGAGAAGCAACAGGGTATTCTGGGGAGGATGCCTCACTATGAGCTTCTGACAGGGAGTAGGAGGAGGCGTAGTCCTCTTCTGGAAGTGGAGCTGACCTTTCCAGTGTGCTTCATCTCTGCACGTGTACTGGAGATAGTTTAGTGGCCACCTCTCACAATTTGTCAGAGGGATGAACTCAGTAGGGGGGCTGATCTCAAGGTGCAGTGTATTGTGATGCGATGGGTGAAGGATGATGATGAACCTCCATCATCAATTTCCATTGCCAATATAGAGATGAACAGTTCTGATGCAGGCATGGTGCAGAGAGAGAGAGAGAGCGCTTAGGTGGATCTGAGGTGCCCAGTATGGGGACAATCAGTGCCATGGATAATTTGCAGACTTGACACCATCAAATTAGGCCTGAATAAAGAGTGGGAGTGGCTGGGTCACTACAAAAAGTAATTTTCCCTCTGTTGATATTCACCCCTTCTTGTCAACTGTTGGGTATGGGCCACACCCACCCTAATTGAATTGGCCTCGTTAGCATTGACCCCCCCACTTGGTAAGGCAACTCCCATCTTTTCATGTGCTGTATATTTATACCTGCTTACTGTATTTTCCACTCCATGCATCTGATGAAGTGGGTTATAGCCCACGAAAGCTTATGCCCAAATAAATTTGTTAGTCTCTAAAATGCCACAAGGACTCCTTGTTTTTTCAATGTATCAGTCTCTAAAGATGAATCCAAAAATAAATTAACTTTTGTGAGAATATAAACAGATTCATTAGTTATTTTTCCTGCACAAGTCCTACACATTTCCTCTTTTCTCTAAATATGAATTTAATCTTGCTTCTGAATTCATATTACTAGAACCCTTTTTGGTTTTAGAGTCACTGTTTTCATTCCCCCACCCACCCACCCCACACACACCTAAAACATCTTTAGCTATCTACAGTTTCCACAATTACTTATTTGAAACAGAAAAATAAAGTTACCTTTAAGTCTCCCAGTTCATATGAATCATCCTCATTAAGTTTTGGTGCATGCAGTGAAAAAGGCGCAATCAAATTTGTGCATTTAGAACCAGATATCTGCCTGTTTATATAAAAGACAACGTTAACAGTAAAAGAAACCTCAAACTTCAAAATGTAGGGACAAATGTTCATTTGTTTTGAGCTAGTTGTGCAAACGCTGGACAGAAGTCACAAAATAATAGGAGCAGTGAGAACATTCCGATAGCACGGTGATGAGTGCAATATAAAAATCTAAACAGATGACACATTATCCCATGATATGGCAGAAGCCCCTCCATATGAGGAGTTCTACTTGGTTTGCTTCCCTAGTAAATGGGTACATATGTAGGTTTGGAATAATGAGGTTTTTGTTTGCCCCCCTCCCCTTTTTTTTAAACAGTTTTGAATAATAATAGATATGTTTCTTAAGTTTTTTAGATTTTTATCGATTTAATTTTCCACAGTTACAGGAAATTACAAGAGGGGATCAAACAATTATTTAATGATAGGCACAAATTCAAAACGTTAAAGCTTTATAACCATTAAAACAAAAATTGTCAACATACACAAAGTAAATATCCTTAAACTCTAAGTTTTCAAGCAGCATTTTTCTTACTTTACCTATCTGTACATTTCTATAATTATCTATGGAAATATCTTTTCCTTAGTTTGCATGCACATGGTGAAATTGATGTTTACTAACATTTACCAATAAAAATCTAATCCTTTCAAGCCTACCTATACTCCTGTACAAAGATTTTACTTGAGTGGTCATTTGAAAAAGTTAGTGTATCATGTATTCTTACCTACGGTAATATAATAGTTTTATTTTTTTATTTTTGCCTATAATCATTGTTGGCAGTTATGTCCAACTAAGTTGTCCATGTCCTGAAAAGAGTTGCCAGTTCTACTGCCCCACAATATCTTTAAAGAAGAGTAGACGGATTAAAATCTATTGTTTTGCAACAAGATTAATATAACTAACTGTACCTCTTTGTAACACTAGTTGTAAGTGGAGCATCCATCTTCTTCACAGTATCTACAGCATCAGTTACTAATTTAACAGGAACTCTCCCAAATGGGCACACCTAAATATTTAAACAAATTGAAAGTTATCAAATCTGAAAAACAGGGGCAGGGGAGGGGGGGGGGGGGGAGAGAGAGAAGTGAGCATTCAAAAAGCTTCCACCTGGTTAGATTTGTTTAATTGCTTTAAGGGATTGCGCCCAACCAGGACTGCATCAAACTCTTGTGGAGAGTTGTTCTTCTCCCTAAAAAAATGAGAAAATACACTGCAGTTATCTCAGCAGTAAAAAAAAAAAAAAAACCTTGAATAAAAATATAAGAATTTAAGTTGTTACCCAAGAGAAGATCTGGGGGCATTAGCAGAAATTTCACCAGAATCACTTTTTTTCCTACTCCGGAGATTTCCAGCCATGTTTTGTGGTCCAGATTCTTGTGTGCTTGATACTATAAATAAGTTAACAAGTAGTTTGAATTATTCAGTGACTACCAATGAAATATATTACATATTTCAAAATATTAAACTGCCCTAAGCTTGCATTAACTGTAGGATTTTAATGCACATCAATGAATAAGTTAGTTGCTGAAAAAACAGTTACTAGCCTCTCTGTAACTGTTGTTCTTCAAGATACGTTGCACGTGTCCATTCTGTTGTCCGTGTGTGTGCATGCGCCTCGAGCACAGTTGCTGGAACTTTTTCCCCCAGTGGTATCTATTGGGTCCACTCTGGCACCCTCTGGTGCAGTGCACTCATAGTGCCAGTATAAAAGGCCTGGCCGACCTGCACCTCCTCAGTTCTTTCTTTCTGGCCAACTCCAAAGAGGGGTAGCAATGCGAGTGGTGGAATGGACATGTTCAACAGATCTCAAAGAACAACAGTTACAGATAGGTTAGCAACCGTTTTTTCCTTGAGTGCTTGCATATGTTCATTCCGTTGTAGGTGACTCCCAAGCAGTAGCATAGGAGGTGGGGTCAGAGTTCATGGACATGATGATTGCAAAACAGCTTGACCAAAACTGGAGCTGTCCCTGGCTTGTAATAGCCTAGTTGGCAGAAAACTTATGCACTGACAACCAAGTTGCTGCTCTGCAGATTTCCTGTATAGAGACCTGGGCCAGAAATGCCGCTGATTAAGCTTGAGCCCCCGTAGAATGGGCAGTCAGTATAGCTGGCAGTGGAACACCCGCCTGTTCGTAGCATGTGCGAATGCACTAAATGATCCAGGAGGAGATTCTCTGAGCTGAGATGGGGAGGCCTTTTATCCTATCAACTATTGTTATGAAGAGTTGAGTGGATCTACGGAATGGTTTGGTCCTCTAAATATAGAATGCTAGGGAACATCTGACATCCAGAGAAGAAGATGCTGCTCTAAACCTACTGTAATAGCATATAACATAACATGTAACATCCTTTACTCTCACAGATCTTGGGAGACAGACCTGTCCTCGCTTACAGACAACCCCCCAACCTAAAGCAAATACTCACCAGCAACCACACATCACTGAACAAAAACACTGACCCAGGAACCTATCCTTGTAACAAAGCCCGATGCCAACTCTGTCCACATATCTATTCAAGTGACATCATCATAGGGCCTAATCACATCAGCCATACCATCAGGGGCTCGTTCACCTGCACATCTACCAATGTGATATATGCCATCATGTGCCAGCAATGCCCCTCTGCCATGTACATTGGCCAAACCGGACAGTCTCTACGCAAAAGAATTAATGGACACAAATCTGACATCAGGAATCATAATACTCAAAAACCAGTGGGAGAACACTTTAACCTGTCTGGCCATTCAATGACAGACCTGCGGGTGGCTATCTTACAACAGAAAAACTTCAAAAATGGACTCCAACGAGAGACTGCTGAGCTGGAATTGATATGCAAACTAGACACAATCAACTCAGGATTGAATAAGGACTGGGAATGGCTGAGCCATTACAAACATTGAATCTATCTCCCCTTGTAAGTATTCTCACACTTCTTATCAAACTGTCTGTACTGAGCTATCTTGATTATCACTTCAAAAGTTTTTTTCTCTTACTTAATTGGCCTCTCAGAGTTGGTAAGACAACTCCCACCTGTTCATGCTCTCTGTATGTGTGTATATATATCTCCTCAATATATGTTTCACTCTATATGCATCCGAAGAAGTGGGCTGTAGCCCACGAAAGCTTATGCTCTAAAAAATTTGTTAGTCTCTAAGGTGCCACAAGTACTCCTGTTCTTTTAGCATATATGTGTATGTGTGCTTAAGATCTAATAAAAAGTAGTTTTAGGTAAAAGCACTCTGGTTTGTATCAATCATATATCAGAAGGAGGAACTGTGTTCCCCACTGATTTATTCCTGGCACCGCCTGGAGAAAAACAGTTAAGTTACCACTGCTTTGGGTTCTGAAAACTCTGTGCTCCCCACCGAACAGTGTGCTCCCCATTGAAGCAGAGGCACTTGGTGCCAAGTCTGACTACCCTGGCTCTGACAAAGGTCTCAAGGACACCTCCATGAGTAAAAACTTCAGCCTGGCTTCACAATCCATTTCTGTGCTGGCTTAAAATCTGAAGATCTAGCAACAATCCCGAATATGAGCTTCCCCCAAACCCTTCTAGCAGCTTGAGTGCAGGCAGCTCACTGGCATTGGCTTAATGCAGGAAATTCGGGACTTGAAGCCCAGAGACCGAGGCATCCCTCAATACCAGGTATCGGATGAAACCATCAAGTGGAGTAAAAGCTGATCTAACAACACTAATAACTAAGTAATAACTGTAATACTACTATAGAACCTTTTAAAATAAAATCAAGAAAGAGTACACAGAGCATTTGCAAAGGCAAGTCAAGCAATTCCAACAGTCACTGGTAGTAAGAAGAAACTCAGGGGACTTGGGGTTGGCTGGCTCCCTTTATACTGGTGCCCAGCAGCACGCAGCACAGGACACTCGAACCATGCCGATGAATACCACTGAGGGGAAAATTTATGACTGTGTGTGAGGCGCACACATCCCAAATGCATATGTGCAATAACTCAACAAAGAATATTTGTGCTAATAAGGGTGGAATACTGTCATTGTCTGTAGTCCACTGCAGTCTGAAGAGGCTCTACTGAAACTGAAGTGATAGACACATCTCTTGGAAGAGATACAGACGTATACGCGCAGGTCAAAACTTAAAGTACTAGTAATTTGCTGCTGTACACCACTCCAAAATATTCAGACTTACAAAAGTGGTTTCTGAAAATTCCACTGGAGAAACAGAGAGCTTAGGAAATCAAAATAGCTGTATTCCATAACACACTACCAGTACTAATTATCTTTTATGGAATATTGGAGTATACCTAATTTTCTCTACACGTATGGGGTTGTAAGGTCTGAGGCCTTTTTCTGCAGCTAAATTAGGAGAGCCATGAGCCAAGAAGCAGAAAGTCACATCCTCACATTCCTTCTAAATTATATCAAAACAATGTAATATCCTGCTGTTAAGACAGTGCCCCTCCTAATAGTACCCACCATCGTCAGATAAGCAAGGAATCTTTTAAGATTTGATGGCATTCAGTCTGGCAAGGAATCACTTATCAACAGTTGTTTATTGCTTATTGTTTGCTTTTATGGTCCTCACTTCTCTATTGTTTATCTGTATGGTTTCTGTCTGTTACATAACAAATTTTGCTAGGTGTAAATCAACAATGGTGGTGGGGTATGGTTGGTTAAAGAATTGTTTCATAATGGGCTAGGATTGGTGAAAAATACTGTTTTGTAGTTTAAAATGATTGGTTATGGTATAGCTAAGCAGGACTCAAGTTTTACTATATAAACTGGGGTCCAAAAGAAAGTTCTTTGGAACCAACTCCAGGACATAACCCCAAGATCAGAGCTGCCAGACCTCAACACCCTGCCAAAAACACCGTGCAGAAGCTGGAGTCCCCGGATGACCTGATCCTGACTGGCCATCGGAAAAGGTTCATCTGCCTTATTGGGAGTGATGAGCATTGTATGCTTAGCATGTGCATTCTGTTTTGGTAACTCATAATAAATAGAGGTTAAGAATATTGCTGTGTAAGGCTCTTTCACTGATAAAAGACCCCACAAACCCGCAGAGTGTAGGGTTATGCCTTGAGCCCTTGGAACAGGGTAAAGGTGGGTACCCTAAGTGTAAGGTTACGCCCTGAGCCATAGGAAGGGGGTAACAGTGGGTGCCTAAAGTAAGAGGGTTACGCCTTGAGCTCTAGGAAATGGGTAAAGGTGGGTGCCCCTAGTGTGCACAGGTAACAGGGTTGTGGGAAGAAGAAGTTACTCTCCTTGTGCAGTAATGATGGCTCTTTGAGATGTATGTCCCCATGGGTGCTCCACTGTAGGTGTGTGTGCACCACTGATCGGAGAACTTCAATAGCAGTCCCTCCCGCATGTGCAGCTCCTCGCCCACTACAAGACTAGCCAGCATGCATGGGCATTTCCCTTTCAGTTCCTTCTCTCCCACAGAGTCCATTAGCAATACTCCGAAATAGAGGGGAGGACAGTGGGTCGTGGAGCACCTATAGCGACACACATCTTGAAGAACCATCATTACTGCACAAGGTGAGTAACTACTTCTTTGAGTAGCGTCCCTATGGGGCTCCACTGTAGGTAACTCCTGAGCAGTACCTATCACTGGAGGCTGGGACTTCGGAGTTGTGTTTAATATGGATGACAGCACTATGGCACCAAATTGGGTGTCTGTAGCAGAATCCCCCAAGATGGCATAGTGTTCAGCAAAGGTATGAGCAAATGCCCAGGTAGCTTCTCTGCAGATCTCTGATATAGGGATATCCTTGGAGATGGCAATGGATAAGGCGACTGACCTCATGGAGTGAATACGTATTGATGATGGGGATGTTTCTTCACAGTTGGTAGAAGAGCTTGATGCAGCCAGAGACCCACTTGGAGAGTCGCTGAGCTGAAATAGCTGCACCTTTTAATCTATTCACAAGGGAGAGGAAGAGTCTTGAGGATTTTCTAAAGGCCTTTGTTCTGTCCAAGTAGAAAGCCAAGGCCCTTCTCACATCAAGCATATGGAGGATGGCCTCTCTGTTATCCATGTGAGATTTAGGATACAACACTGGAAGTTGAATGAGTTAGTTCATGTGAAAGGCAGAAGACACTTTAGCGGTGAACTTCGGATGTGGTCCAAGTGTGACCTTGTCCGGGAAGAATACCGTGAAAGGGGGATGAGCCATCAGTGCCACTATTTATCCTATCCTTCTAGCCGAAGCAATGGAGATGAGGAACACAGTCTCCATGGAGGTGAGTTAGTGAGCAAGTGGCCATAGGTTCAAACGGTGTTCTAGTCAGCCCTTTTAAAACTAGACAGAGTTCCCATTGACAAGTGAGGAGGAGTGGGGGGCCCTAGGTTGCAGGAAGAGGTTCACTATGCCTTTGAGAAATCTCTTCGTAGTTGGGTGGCAGAAGACTGAGAAGCCTTCTACCTGTTGGTGAAAGGTTGCAATCGCCACTAGATGAACCTACAGCCAGCTAGTAGAAAGGCCCGACTTCTTTAAGGATAATAGGTAGTCTATACCAATGGCAGGGTAGACATAGCGGGGTGATTCCTCTGGGTTAGCACCAGATCTGAAATGGCTTCCACTTCTGGAGGTAGGTGTGACGACTAGTGCCCTTTCTACTGTGTAATAGCACCTCTTTTACCTCCTCAGAGCAAGATGCCTCTATGTGCTGGAACCATAAAGGAGCTTCGCCTTGAGTCTCAGGGTCTGCATGTTGCGATGGAGAGCGCATCCCTCGTTCTCTGACAGGAGGTGAGGAGTGACCAGAAAGGTCATCAGTGGACAGTCAGGTGTGACAGGTAAGGGTACCACGTCTACTTGGGCCAATTAGGGCAATCAGAATGATGTTCGCCTTGTCCTTCTTTAACTTCAGCAGGACCTTCATCAGTAGAGGAAATGGGGGAATGGCATACAGGAGGCCTTCGTACCAGGGAAGGAGAAGTGCATCTCCCAAGGAGTGATGCCTGATCCCTGTTCTGGAATAGTACTGGGGACATTTCTTGTTCTAGTGAGTGTCCGTCTGTTACCAGGATGGATTCTTTGCAGCTCAGACACTTCTGGAAGCCTGGGGAGTCAGGCATAACCTTGTTATGGGGGGTCCCCCCCACCGGGGTTGGTGGGTGGCAAACCTTTTCTGGCTAGCCTCATGGGGGTGAGTAGCCATGCGTGCGTGGGCAGAATGGACTGCTATTGAAATTCTCCAATCAACAGCATGGGGGCACACACACACCTACAGTGGAGAACCCATAGGGACACCTCTCAAAGTAGTAGTAAAACCTATGGTTGGACATGAGAGTGATTTAACATCTGGTGACTATGTAAAGGCCCATTTGTTTGCTAAGAGCCAGCATAGAATGTTCATTCAAATTCTAGCCTTTGGTGAGGACCAGTGGAAGGCTAAGTGGAGGCTTGCCCGCTAGAAAGGGGTATTTTCCAGGTCCTGCCTGAAGTTCCAGGAAATGGCCTCTTAAAACAACAGACACTGTAGGAGTTTGGGCTATCTGAAGGTGTCATTGAGACCAAGTCCAAAAGACACAGGACCCAGCAGCTTTTGAGAAGGAAATCTGAACTGGGATCTGCACTAAGGCTATCCTATGCTTGAGAGGGTAAACAGTGCACTTTTAGATGAACAGTAAATAAGCTCTTTCAAGGGTTTACTAGTAAGTAATAAAGTAAAAGTTCATTAACCAAGTCTGGAGTAGAGCTGTGCTGACTGGGTTTTCTCACAGTGGCCTTTGTAGAGTACCTACCATATTTATCAATGAGCACCCAGTTCCTGGGGACAAGGTCCTGGGAATAAGGGAGCGGAGTAAGGCGTGATAATATAAACATTTCCATGTGTGTAGTTCAGTGGTGCCAGCAATTACATGAGCTCAGGGAGCAGAAAACCTGTTTTTGTGATAAAGTGGCTCAAATTTGTATTTGTAAAGAGATGCAATTCCTATCCTAATCTGACTGGAATAAATACACTATGTAATCCAGACTGATCCCTTTCCTAGAGTTTAACTTCACTGAATGGAACCTCTCAAATGGAACCTCTTCAGCCTACGCGTTTTCCCCAAGCTCAACTGTTAGTAGTTTCTGGCAAAAGCGTCATGTCCCAAACCCTAGTACCTTCTCCACTAATATTCTCCCAATCAACCCTCTTATATCCTGCTTTGAGTTAACAAAATGCACCTGCCAGTTGCCCAGCAGTAAAGACCTTACATCTCTATGCAGGTTCCAAACATCTAACATCATGATGACTTAGTCTTAGAGGATTCTTAAGCAGAATCTTTGATTCTGCCATTCTATTACAATATTACACATCAGACAAGGAATTCCATCTTGGCCTTCTTAACTAGAACTAAAGGCACTACATCACTACAATTTTTTAAATGTTAGAATAAAAGGACTATCTAGGTATTTACATGGCCCTCACCAACAAATAGCATTCAAGAACCACAATAATTTATGGATTTTATCCTCAACACACCTATGAGATATGGAACTATGTTTCCCATTTGCAGATGAGGAATGGAGGCACTGGGTAACTTAAGTCAATTGCCCAAGGTCTGTGACCCAACAAAGAACTGAACACGGGTCTCAAATCTCAGTCCAGTGCTTTATTCTCTAGAAGATCCTTCCAACTATATTAGTACTGTTATTGCATCATTCAAAAAACAAAATGAATATTTAAGCTCAACTGCAACTTCAGAATACTGAAATGACTAACCTGTGAAGTTCTCTTTCTCTTCATCTGAAAGCAACTGCCTTTTCTGCAAGTGTAGGTTTTGTAGAGCAATTTCCAACATTTCTGGTGGAACTGCACAGCATTCCACAGCTTTTTGAAGAAGCTGTTTACACTTCTTTACATTTCCTAGTAAGCAGTAAGGGACAGAGACTTCATTAAAAGTTTAGTGAATACAAAAGATACCAATTAAACAAACAGGCAATATGCTCTTAAACTCCTTTTGTATTAGCATTTTGTCTGGTATGTGCTTTGCATTACCCTCTCAATATCAGCGTATTCCAAACCCACTACTGATTTTGTGCTCTCCCATTTATCACAGACACTGATTGCCCACCCATCTCATAGAGCAGAAATTATGACAGAGGAAATATGAAAAGCCAGCCATATTTTCACTTGAAGTTGTGTATTGCACAAAACATGTTTTGTGCATCAGCATCATAAAGGATGTCTACACAGTTGGCATTTACTCATCAGCTACTACTACAACCCATTACATTGTTTTATGTTCTAAAAAACAGTGGCTTTTTAAGATGTATTCCAGAAAAGAAAAGGCAGATTTAAAAAGTAATAAATTCTATGACGACTTTCTAGGTCTGATAAAAACTGTCTCTATAATCCCTGTAAATTTTGATTCATGAAGAGAACACAAATAGAAGCTGTGGCTTAAATAAACCCAGCAAAACTAGACAAGGAATAAAAAACAAAAGTGAGAAGTCCACTAAGGAAGCCACATCAGGAAAACAAAATTAAACAAAAACCACACACAAAGAATCAGAGATGAGAAAGAAGAATATTGTTTAATTAAGAGAGAAAGAGTTGTGCTCAGCATATTATTTCCACTTCTAATGAATAAATACAAGACATATTTAGTGAGTATATTGAAGTTTTTGCTAAAAACAGAATTTGCTTTAATATACATACATATATACACATATACATAATTATTATAAAATTGTGCATTATATAGACACACACACACACACACACACACACACACACACCAGGAAAAAAGCCTACCTTGGCCAAATTTCACCTGCCCTCCCCACTATCACTCACCCAGGACTAGTGTGAAATACTTAGCCTATTACTATTACCATTTACTCTGTTAATAGAAGTGGTAGAGAGCTGTGCTGTGGATCTAAATTTCCATATCCTGCTAATTACCTAAGCTGGGGGTTAATATGGGTCCACATACTGGAATTATTATTTGCTTGTTTTTAAAATTAGGAAATTACATCCAAAATAACCTACATTAAAAGAACATTAAGGTTGCAAAGTCAAGCAGTCACAAGTTCTGAAATGCCATACTTAAGGTTGTACATGCAGCCTTAATTTGCCCCTCTGTGCATGTGCATTATGATACAGTCTTTAATTATATGTTCACTACTATTTTTCCCCCCCGAGAACTCATGCCTGATTCAAGTGAATGGATAGTTATTCAAGATTTTTTATCTTCCTCTTTCAGTGTGTGGCCCCAGGCTTTATTAACTGCAAACCATTCAAACCCTGCATTGAACACAAAATTAATTTCCTCTCAGGCGTTTCTATGGTGTTTTCACCATAGTATTCAAGAGTTTCACAAACACTCATGAATTTTTTTCCACAACACCGGTGAGAATAGGTTATATTATTATCCCCATTTTGCAGATGAGGAATTGTGGCACAGAGAGATTAAGGTCAAAAGTGTCCACTAATTTGGATGCTCAGTTTGAGACATTTAAGTCCTGATTTTCCAGAGTACTTAGTACTTTTATAGCACTTCATATGCTCAAAGCACAGCTCCACTTAACTTTAATTGAAGTCATGAATGCTGAGCACCTCTAATCTGTCCCCTTCTCTCATGTTGGGCACCCAAAAAATGAGGAACATAATTAGGGCCAGCTCCACAACAGGACTCGGGTGCCTAACTGATACTTTAGGCAACACAAATATCCTCAAATCCCCCTCTCAGCAGCCTCCTATTTTATGTTCCTAAAGCTCATGCTTCAGGGCTTCAGTTGGTCACCACTTCCTTCACCACTCCAGTGCATTCTCAGAAGTTTTTGGTCTCCTTCCTCTGAATGAGATGAGAGATGGACATGGCTGGAGATAGAGCCCTGGACCACCTGGCAGTGTTCCGAGGTAACACCAAGCGTTCTCTCTCTCTCTCTCTCTCTCTCTCTCTCATGTGCTTAGCTGGCTGGTTCTTGCTCACATATCTAGGGTCTAACTGATTGCCATACGTGACGTAGGAAAGGAATTTTCCCCCAAGACAGATTGGCAGCGACCTTGGGAGTATTTCACCTTCTTCTGCAGCCTGGGATATAGGTCACTTGCCACAATTATCTGGGTATATCCTAATCAATTCCCTGCCATTACAAGGGTCTCAGACATTGATGCACTTCAGTCCCTCCTATTCTCCGCTTGTGGCACATAATAGTTTAGTTTCCTGTGGGCTGTAATATTTTGATCTAATTCTGGTTGTCGGGTTTAGCAAGCAGATGTTGGTGGCCTGTGATATACAGGAGGTCATACAAAATGATCTGGTGGTCCCTTCTGGCCTTAAGCTCTAAATTTCCACCAGTGGCCATTTGCACAGCTGCCTCACTGTAGGCACCTGGAAATCTCCCACATTTAAACCCCAGCAGGTTCCCCAAAGGAGTTACACTGTCTATTGCATCTCCAGGACCAATTCCAGTAATTGTCTGGAGCACATCTAAGCCCACACAAAGCAGCTGGAGGAGAGGTGGTGGTGCTGCCCTTTTATAAACTTTCAGGCCAGTGGTTATGGCACTTACCCAGGCTCTGGGAGACAGGTCCAATTCAATATGTATTGGAGCAAGGGGACTGGAATCTGGGTCTGCCATCTCCAAGATGAGTACCCTAACCACCAGCCTAGTCTCTCTCCCCCTTTCTGGCCCAATAACAGTGGAACAACTGCTACAAGAGGGTGAGAGAGACCTGTCCCAGAATACCCCAAGCCCCAGAGGTTAGGGCAATCATCTGGGAGGTGGGAAACAAATTCAAATTCATTCTCCACATCAAGCAGAGGGGGAAATGGAACAAGGTCTCCCAAATCCAGGGTGAGCAGGGCTAACTTGGACTGCTGTCTGCTCAGCTTGCTGGCCTTTGTGAATCCCATTCTTAGGCACCTAACTCTTTCCATGAATTGTATAGAATGCCTCAGTGCCTCACTCGGAACTGTGGATTCCACTGGGTCGCAAGGCACCTAAAAATCAGCTGTTCTAGCTCACAATTAGTGATAACTAGTAAAAATGTGATTCAAGTGACTTGCCCAGCGGCACAAAGGAACTCTGTGGTAGAGACAGGGATAGAATCCAGTTCTCCAGGACGACATCCAATTACCTTAACCGAGAGACCATTTTTTCTCTTTTAACAATGCCCTACCTCATTCACTACACACTTTCCAGCTTCTTCAACTAATAAGGCAGGGGTCCTACAGACAACAGCCTCATACACTATACAACCCTGATTAATGCCCACATTAATTTCTGAGCACTGAATAAGATGGGATCCTGTGAGGGTCAGGGGGTACAACTATGTGACCATGCTCTTAAAAATCTTTCATAACACATACACACAAGGGTGTCAAATTAAGGCTGTATGGGCAACCTTAATTCTAGCATTTTCTACTTTTGAATGCTTGACTTTGCAACCTTACTATTCGGAGCTGGGTATTTTTGGAAGTAGTTAGTATTCATGATAGGAAACAACTATAGCATTTACAAATATTCAGTAAGTCTCTGTAAATGAAGACAAAGGAGGAGAAGGAGCTGTTGGGGCAACTAATTAAGTCAGTCAGTGACCAGGCATAATTATTTATCACATTCCCTCACAGCCTCCAGTGGCTAGAAAGAAGAATCTAGTTCTCTGTAAGCAGAGGTATACGTAATGAGAAAGTCTAGCTGACTCCTCTAGGGGCCACTGTGACATTAAAAAAAGGAAACAAGAGTCACTGCCAAGTACTGGAGGCAGTTTCTCCAGGAGGAGAGGAACATTTAGAGGAGCATAAAACAAAGCAGTTGGGTAATATGTCTTAATAACAAGGGAACTAAGTTACAGGGAAGCATGGGCTAGAGATCAGAATAAGAGAACAGAACAGACAAGGAGGGGTGCCTGTGAAACTGAAGACACTGATTAACTTCCTCCAAGAAAGGCTACACTTATTACATTAAGTGTTGCTAAAATACATAAATTCCTTTCCCTTTACTTTTCCATTTAATTAAGTTCTGTAATTACTTCAGGAATTTTGTTTGATCATAACACAGGTGTTTCATAAGCCACTCTTTATTAAGACATGCTCCATAGTATGATACAGTTTGAAAACCCCTGCTATCGTCTACCTACAGTAGTTTGTAACAAAGTTGTGACTATAGACCCCAACTATACAGAGTATGCAGGAGCATCGCACTGAGCACAGACCAGCAATACCAGTAAGTACAGATGTCATGGGTTTAGAGACTGAATACAAACCTGATGAGAGAATCTCTTTCCATAAACACAATTTTTATCCACTCTGGATATCAAAAAATAGATATTTAAACATATTTTCCTTTTATAAAATAAACCTGAATAAAATTAAATTTGAAATTATGACAACCTATGTTAAGCCCTAATCTATTAAAATCACTTAAAAAAATAAAAAAGTACACTGCATCTTTGAGCCCCTCAAAAATGTTATTGGGTTAAAAGGTGCTGCTGTTTTAATTATATACAGAATTGAGGGAACATTTCAACTTGTTAGGTCAACACAAGCTTCATAAATATTTCATAATGTCACATGCTGCATTAAGTATCTGTATTATTTTCCATCTTTACAACAGAGAGAATGCTCTAGACATTTTTCCAAGTGTAAGTACTTCCAGTTGTTATCGTATAGACAAGCTTTAGCTTTAATTACTTTAGGTTTCAGTTTAGCTAGCAAGTACCGAGAGAAGAAGTTACTCACCTTGTGCAGTAGCGATGATTCTTCGAGCTGTTCCCCCAATGGGTGCTCCACTGTAGGCGTGTCTGCATCCCTGCGCTGCTGATTGGAGAACTTTAGTAGTAGTGTCCATTCAGCCGACGCATGCGCTGCCCCTCGTGCTCTGCCACGAGGCTAGTCAGCGTGCACGGGCGAACCCTCCTCAGTTCCTTCTCTACCGCAGAGTCAACGACAAAAACTCCAAAGTGGAGGTGAGGAGAGTGGGTCATGGAGGACCCATGGGGGGAGGACGGGGGCATCTCAAAGAACCACCGTTACTGCACAAAGGGTGTCACTTCTTTTTCATAGAGTAGTGTGCCAATGGGTGCTCCACTGTAGGTGACTCATGAGCAGTGCCCCCTACTGGGGCTTCAGAGTTGAGTCTGTTATAGCACTGTGACACTGAATCTGGTGTCTATAGCAGAGTCCCCAGGATTGCATAGTGTTCTGCAAAGGTATGTGAAGATGCCCAGGTAGCTGCTCTGCAGATTTCTGATATAGAGATATCCTTGGAGAAGGTGACAGAAGAGGAGACCGGTCTCATAGAGTGCATGCATATTGAAGATGGGGGTGCTACATTACATATCTGGTAACAGAGTTTGATTCAGTTCAAGACCTATTTGGAGAGTTTTGAGTTGAAATCACTGTACCTTTTGACCTATCTGCAATGGAGAGGAAGAGTCTCTGAGATTTTCTAAAAGCTCTTGTCCTGTCCAAATAGAAGTCCAAGGCTCTCCTCACATCAAGCATATGGAGAATGGCTTCCCTATTATCCTGATGAGGTTTGGGAGAAAAGGTTGGAAGCTGAATAAGTTGGTTCATATGAAATGTGGAAGTCACCTTGGGAGTGAACTTCGGATGTGATCTAAGTGTAACTTTGTCAGGGAAGAACACCGTGAAGGGAGGATGTGCCATCAGAGCTGTTATCTCCCCTATCCTTCTCGCCGAGGTGATGGCAATCAGAAATGCCGTCTTCATGGAAAGCTGAATTAAAGAACAAGTGGTCATGGGTGATCTGGATGATGGGATGGATTGCACCCTCAGCAAGTTTGCGGATGACACTAAGCTGGGGGGAGAGGTAGATATGCTGGAGGGTAGGGATAGGGTCCAGAGTGACGTTGACAAATTGGAGAATTGGGCTAAAAGAAATCTGATGAGGTTCAACAAGGACAAGTGCAGAGTCCTGCACTTAGGAAAGAAGAATCCCATGCACTGCTACAGGCTGGGGACCAACTGGCTAAGCAGCAGTTCTGCAGAAAAGGAACTGGGGATTACAGTGGATGAGAAGCTGGATATGAGCCAACAGTGTGCCACTGTTGCCAAGAAGGCTAACGGCATATTGGTCTGCATTAGTAGAAGCATTGCCAGCAGATCGAGGGAAGTGATTATTTCCCCCTATTCGGCACTAGTGAGGCCACATCTGGAGTACTGCATCCAGTTTTGGGCCCCCCACTAAAGAAAGGATGTGAACAAATTGGAGAGAGTCCAGCGGAGGGCAATGAAAATGATTAGGGGGCTGGGGCAGGTGACTTAGGAAACTGGGCTTATTTAGTCTGCAGAAAAGAAGAGTGAGGGGGGATTTGATAGCGGCCTTCAACTACCTGAAGGGGGGTTCCAAAGAGGATGGAGCTATGCTGTTCTCAGTGGTGGCAGATGACAGAACAAGAAGCAATGGTCTCAAGTTGCAGTGGGGGAGGTCTAGGTTGGATATTAGAAAACACTATTTCACTAGGAGGGTGGTGAAGCACTGGAATGGGTTACCTAGGGAGGTGGTGGAATCTCCATCCTTAGAGGTTTTTAAGGCCCAGTTTGACAAAGCCCTGGCTGGGATGATTTAGTTGGGGTTGGTCCTGCTTTGAGCAGGGGGTTGCACTAGATGACCTCCTGAGGTCTCTTCCAACCTTAATCTTCTGTGATTCTATGGGTTCAAATGGCAGTCTAGTCAGACCTTTTAACACTAGATTGAGCCCTCAAAGCAGCAACTGAAGGGCAGCATCTCTTTGGTTGCTGGTAGGCCATACTAGAACTACGGGAGGCCTGTTGTCTTTGAGCCTGCCAGGAACCCCAGTATGGCCATTGCCATGGGAAGGGACCCAGTGGTTGGTACCGGGCTGTCCAAACCAGAGACGTTGTGGATCAGGACGACGATATGACTGAGGTCCATAGTGAAATTAGGCACCTTTTGTAAGGTGAGAAGAGTGGCAGGAGACCATGTCCTCTTGCTCACTTTCTGATGCGGAACACGAAAAGAGTGGTGTGCGGTAAGAAGTCATCAGCAAGTCAAAGGTTCTAGGTGAACTCAGTTCCGGGGCCCTGGTACTGAGCAGAGGCAAATCTGGTGCATCAGACACCAAAAGATCTGTCATGCACCAGAAGTCCAGTGGTGATGAAGGGATCGGTACCAGTGGTGGTTGTAGGTGCCAAGAGGCCTGTACCGATGCGGTTGGTGATATGGACCTGATAAGTATGGTCTGTCGGCGCCTGGAGTACCACAGGTGGTACTGATGTCGATGTCCATACCGAAGGAACCTTCCCCGGGGCGGATTTTCTGTGTTTGTTGCACCCTGATGGTACTGATGCTTCCTTGTCTGTGCCCATTGGGTCCATAGGCAACCCGATGTGCACTGTCAGGAGGGTACAGTGAGACCACTGGGTACCGGATTTAGATGGTGTTGGTGGCGATGGTAACGATGATACTGATCGAGCGGGGAGATCGTTTTCGGCTTGATCCGGGCTCGCTATGAGAATTCAAGGACCTTTCCTTAGAGGCTTTACATAAGTGGCTTACAGGCATCTCCTTGAGCTCACCTTCCTTGGAAGTAGAGGGTTGTGGTGAGGTCTCCCTCCGCTGATCACGTGGTTGAAGGGCTGACTCCATAAGTAGGAGTTTTCTTCAGTTGCGGACACAAACCACACTTCTGTGGGATGTTTCTCTCTTCCAGGCAGCAAACTCAGTGTGTTCATCTGTCACTGGGATAGATTCCTTGCAACTGAGGCATTTCTTGAAGCCTGGGGAGCCGGGATATGCTTCCATGCTGATGACAAGATCTGCTCAATAACGATCCAAAGCACTGCAGTCTGACGCACATTCATTTTCATCATCTGAGTCAGATGCCACCAACAGAAGGTTGATTTTCTGTTTCCGTGGTTCGGGTTCTGTAGTTTCTGCATCATGTTGCTCTTTTAAGAATTCTGAAAGCATGTCTCACATCTCTTCCCTCTCAGATTTTGGAAGGCACTTCAGATTCTTAAACCTTGGGTCAAGTGCTGTAGCTATCTTTAGAAATCTCACTTTGCGTTTTGTCAAATATGCAGTGAAAGTGTTCTTAAAGTGAACAACATGTGCTGGGTCATCATATGAGACTGCTATAGCATGGAATACATGGCAGAATGCGAGTAAAACACGAGCAGGAGACATACAATTCTCCCCCAAGAAGTTAGTCACAAATTTAAACAACACTTTTTTTTTTTTTTAAAAACAAGCATCATCAGCATGGAAGCATGTCCTCTGGAAAGGTGGCCGAAGCATGAAGGAGCATACGAGTGTTTAGCATCGCTGGCATGTAAATACCTTGCAACAACAGCTACAAAAGTGCTATGTGAACACCTGTTCTCTCTTTTAGGTGACATTATAAATAAGAAGTGGGCATAAATGTAAACAAACTTGTTTGTCTTAGCGATTGGCTGAACAAGAGGTAGGACTGAGTAGACTGGTAGGCACTAAAGTTTTACATTGTTTTGTTTTTGAGTGTAGTTATGTAACCAAAAAAAATAAATCTACATTTGTAAATTGCACTTTCACGATAAAGAGATTGCACTACAGTACTTGTATGAGGTGAATTGAAAAATACTATTTCTTTTGTTTATCTCTTTTAAAGTGCAAATATTTGTAATAAAAAATAATAATATAAAGTGAGCATTCTGTGTTGTAATTGAAATCAATATATTAGAAAATGTAAAAAACATCCACAAATATTTATAATAAATTTCAATTGGTATTCTATGGTTTAACAGTGCAATTAATAGCGATTAATTTTTTAAATTGCGATAACTCATGCAATTAACTCAAAAAAAAGTAAACTGCAATTAGTTGACAGCCCTAGTAAAAATTAAGAATCTGAATACATGTATGTTAAGCTATATAATTGCTTAAATGAATGTTTACATAGTGTCATCCTGGTTAGCAACGAGTCCCAAATTTAGTATAAAGGTTATATTAATTTCAAATAAACATGTCTGAATACCAACAAACGAGAATGAATCTTTAAGAAAGGAGTACAATGCAAAACAAGATTAAAATCTATGATTAAATCAAGGTTTCCTGCTTGATTATTTAAATCAAGATAAATATCAGTGATTTAAGTCAAACCACCGTGCACTGAACCCTGGATGGTTGAGACGATACAGCAAAAAGAAAAAGCAGCATCTTGAGAATTAAGTCATTAGATTACCTGTAAATAAAGTTATAAGATTGACAAGCCAGTAACAAGGAACTAGTTTTTTACAAATGTGATTCAATTAAATTCACATTCATAGGTTTTTAGGTCATTTGTGCAATAAAATACTTCTAATCTGTTGTACTTAAAAGTTCTTACTTTGAAAAAGGAGAACTGTCATCCAAAATTCTGTGTTTATTGCTTCACTTACTTTCCAGATGAAAATTTATTTAGTTCAGAAATAAAATAAGAAAGCAACCTTTCCTGTATGTCAGTCCAGAAAACTCAACGTCAATCTGAAAGTTTTTTCTGACTCACAGGATCACCAAACGTGTGCAGAATCTTTATTTGGAATTTATCTAACAGTTTTATTCATAATAACCAAACCAGAAAATAATTTGGCTTAGTTTTACCCGTGCTAAAAGGGCAGGAGTAGTTTAAAACCAAACAGACCACGTTTAGCACTAAAAGGGCTAGGGGACTGCTACCTCCCTATATCTTCATATAAAAAGGTTTTTTCTCTTCCAGCCTCCTGTGGCCCACAGATTGGACTGGGCAGACTGAAGGAAGAGGGTGCACCACCATGAAGGGCAGCACAAACCCTCCTTGAAGTACCCTGTGGCACCGTGGAACTGCACCAACCCTCTCTCAGGGCTATGGCTGAATGCCATAAAAGCCTAGTTTAGCCCAGAGTGAGCAGATTATGAATCAGAGTACTCCTGGCGAGCCAGAGCAGTTGAGTGATGTTTTTATCTTTAAAGAAAGTCACTTTTCAGACTAGGACTGCATTTTCAGTAGGCAAATGGATGCTGTAACGTAAAAAACTCTTGTATGAAAACATCCCATAGCCAAATGATATAATCAAACAGGTGGAGTTGGTAGATATAACAGTCAATATCCAAATATTGGATCCACTATCCAAATAATCCTTGACACCATTTTTAATTTCTGTAATTCACTCAGATTCTATTATGAGCAAAATATAAGTGATGAGTGAAATATAAATAACAGTAGCCTTGACATTAATATCTTATCTATTGCAGAGCCATTTGTACTCATTAATGTGTGCAGTAATTCTACAGATATTGCCAGCATTCCCAAAATAAGGTATAAGGTCTTCACTTTGGTTTATTTATTATATAGCACCATTAGTGTGCATGGCACTTTGACAAATCACCCTGCCTTGAATATTTTACAGTCCAATTTAAAGAGAAAAGTAAAGTGAGGAAGTTACATCATTACACAAATGCACATTTTTTTTCTTAGATGCAGGTGGCAACATTAGTAAGACAGAGAGTCTCCTGTCAAATATTACAAATGGTAGCCAGTCTGGAGTGAGGAGTTCCACACCAAGCCTTCTCACTATTGAGAACCTCCAAAGCTTAAGAAAACTTATGGTTATTTTAGCACTTTGCCAAAATGTATCTGCCTGATGAGACACAGTAGGTTATATTACTATGTTGCAGAACACGAAAAATAAATGCTGTGATGCACATATATATAATGGTTGTCTAGCAATGACAGGAAAAGGAGATGAAAGGAGAAAAATGTAATGGGGCCTAACCAGAAGTGGGAAGATAATTCCTTCCCTAAAAATAGCAGCCTATCTACCTTAAGGCCTTCTGAGGCAGGATTCACCTAAAAACTGATGAAAGTCTGCATCAGCTCATGGTTGTCTGGTGCAGTCAGTACTCCTTGTACAAGTTGTAAACAGAGAGGATTATGGGTAGGGTGCTTTGATTTAAATCAGTAATTTTAATCTTGATTTAAATCTGCAAGCAAGAAACTTTGGATTTAATCATTGATTTTTATCTTGTTTTGCGTTTGTACTCTTTCTTGTCTTATAGAAAGGTTTGTTCTCATTGGTTGGTATAACATGTTGACTTGCAACTAAAAATAGCTTCTTCTGTGTAGGAAAGACACCACCTACATTTCCACTAGAGCTTATGCCCCCTTCTGGGCTAAAAGAGGAAGTCTGCTAAAGAGAAGGAGAAAAGTAAAGCGGTGTAGAGGCCACCTTCCTCATCCCATCCACTGGAGCATCTTTAACCCATGGTTTCAGATCCAAGTAGCTCCTGGGAGGGTGGCAATTGAAATTGGAGGAAACAAACATGTGGATATCAGTGGTAAAGTCAGAGAGAATAATAAGACGACTTCCTCTTGGAGGGAGTAAGCCTTTGGATGGATTAGAATCCAATTTCACTAGCCCATCTAGAAGTTTAGGTGGCCTGAAACCTGGGTATTTGAGACATGCAAGACTTCTTCCCAGATGAGCAGGGGGAATCCTTTAAGAGCAGTTTCCTCTTGGTTCTGCAAATTCAGGTACACCACCACAGCTCTATTTTCCAACATGGTTTGGACATGGCTGGACAAGGTAATTCTGGCCCAGCCATAGATATCAGGAAAAAACTCCTCTCCTCCACCCCTTGCCTGCCCCCCCAAAATTCACAATTGTGAAAAAAGAAACAGAAGAGTCAGAACTAATTTTAACTGCAGTTACCTTGACTGTAGAAGAGTTAGTTTTGGATCTTAGCTTGCAGAAGAACATGGGTGGAATTGGGTCCAATCAGACTTATACTTCACTGGGTATTTGCTAATGAAGAAGGAACAAATTGAGGACTTAGCTTCATTTGAAAAGCTGGAGTGGAGAGGTTTAAGACCTCCTTGAGAACTGAAACTAGGCCGCCACTAAGGAACCTTGTAAGGAAGAACAAGGAGGCAGATCTTAGATTAAATTTCTCCTCCCAGTTAGATCCTGTAGGCTCTCTACAACCTTGAGTGAAAAATTTCAGGATGACAGTAACTAGAATGATGAAAAATACTGTCTCATTTTACAGAGGCTGTTGACTGCTAAGGAACTGAGAACAGTTTGTATTTCCATTAGCCACTAATAGCTGACCTGGAGATGCCCAAACATAGCTGCTCACACATAGTTTGAAGGCTCTGCTTTTCAGATGAGAATCTCAAAATGGACACCCTCTAAAGGAAGGTAGATGATTTCAATTCAGAAAACATGACCAAGTCCCATCTTGGTCATGGAAAGAAAGATTCTGGTAGATTTTATGGAGATATCCAAGCAGTGGTATGCACACAAGAACAAGGAAGCACAGCCTGCCTTGGCCATTTCTGAAATAAGGAGACTGACCAAGACATGTTGCAAAAAACATCTCCCTCTAAAATAGCTAACCTGCCTCTTTCTGGATTTTTTTTATTTCAGTTGAGAGTTGTTTAGAAGTTTGTCAGAAATATTAATTATGAGTTAAAAAACTACAGGGTGTGAGGGGAGATGATTGACCCAAAATACTTTTTGGATTGGCTGCCCTGTGCTTGATTGAAAGATGAAGACACTTCTTTGTACTGGTGGAAAAAGCTTCACAGAAAACTCAAATCTTTACACACATTAACCATTTCCATAGAAAAGTTTTGTGTGGACAAGAATCATATCTTGGACTTCTAGGCAGTGAAGCAGTATTAAGAGTCTCTCCTATGAAGCTATACTAGAATATGTTGGAAGATCTGCTTTCTCTAACGATATGGATTATGTAGGCTTCAGTAATCAGTCCTAAATATACCATATTCAACAGAACACACTTTCTAAAACAAATCTGAGACCCATATTCTACTAAAAGAAAAAACCCACACTTTTCTGAAGGGAAGAAACCAGGGCATTTTAGATCATATGGAAGGAAAAAATACTTTCTAAATTCTTAATTTTCCTGATTAAGTACCTACTACACAATATTCTATTTTCTTAATATATTAACAATTATACTGATTTTTTTAAACAAATATAAAATAGTGAGGCAAAAGCTTCCAACATTAGACAAACTTCCACATACCTTGTGACAGTTCGAATTGTGCCAAAGCTACGTGCACGAAAGCAAATTTCTTACAGTTCAATCTGGCAAGATGAAACTGGTCACGTGCCTCCTCTGGGTCTTGAAAACTGTAAAATAGAACACAGACTTATGTAGAGAGGAAAAGCTGGAAATGAAAGAGTAAAGGAAATTTAAGGGTAGGGTTCCATATATTTAGTGATGGACAAGGAATCTACTGCAAAATTCACCTTTGCCACAGTACTGCCCTCCATTAGCTAAACAAAAATCTTTCTACTCCTCACAACTGTTAAAAAATAAATTAAACAAATGTACACTGTTTCCTTGAGTCTGCAGGAAGACAAAGAATAACAGAGGTGTTAACAGCCCTAGTTAGTATCAGTGAGGGTATTCTCAAACCTGAGGAGGATAATTTTAACTATCCATACTTTTTTTCTTGCAGATAATTTTAGCTGAAAAAATTAGCTAATATACTTAAACCACACACAAACCTCCACCATGTGTGTAAGGTGCTAAAACACAAAAGCCTCCAGCTTTCCCCTAACTTATGTTTTTGCCACTATAAAAATTTGCAGTGTACCAAAAATATTAGAATGAGGTGATAATGTGAAAAAAATGAATACAACATCAAGACACAGGAGCTACTATATTAATTGAATTCTGAAATGAATCTGTCACAGAATTTCCAGTCTGCCACAAACTGTTGCAGAATTCAGGGATTTTGCCACAGCAACAAGGTCCAGCCTCCCCAGACATATAGGGGATTTTGTTTTAGGGACATGGCCAAGGTTTAGAGATCCTCCTTGAAAAATACAAATTCATATGTACCTCCTCATACTTAGCTTTAAAGAACAAGAAGGACGGTGTTTAAAACCTGATGAAGGCACAGCACTAGGGTAACTACTAACAAACTACTTAAACTATTTAACTAAATAACTAAAGGGTACTACTGAGCTAAAACTATTTACAAAACACACAGAGAAATCTTGCCGTGGCGCAGTAAACAAGGGGGGGAAAAGGACAATGGAACGCCAACTCAGTTCCTTGTCACTGCCCGCTGCCTGTGGTGGTAGGATGCAGAATGTCCACCAACTTATGTGGGTTTTCTTGGAAAAGTTTCACCTGGATTCCCAGGGAATTAGCAAGAGTTCATTAGCAGGATGCTTATGTTTTAAAATCATCTGGAATAGGTGAAAATGAATCAGGACACAAGGCTTCGTCTAGTGATGCAGATGAATTGTTGGCATATAAAAAGGAGTCCTCAGCCTCCAACTCCAATGGTTGTTGCGCCATGGGTACTGAAAGATTGGGTACCTGGGGCAGGTTGTTACCAAGTCCTGTACTAGGCACAGGACCTTCTACGTCAATGGGATGCACTGAAGAGCTTTGTCTAGACTGCTCTAGGGAACCCGATCCAGAAGCTGGCGGAATGTCCCACGGGTTCCCATGCGGCCATTTGTATGTATGGTACTGTGGGGAAAGAGGGCAGGCAGGCACCTGGCAGACAGCCAGGGTGATCTCTCTCTTGATCTGCTACTGTATTGATGACTATGATGTGCTAGATTTTGCCACTGAAGAACGAGTGGGAGCTGGTATAGATCTTCTCTTCAGTAAAGAGACACACAGCTCTTCCTCTGAATCCAACAAACAGAAACAGTAGTTCCTGTGAGATGTAGCTGTATGTACCATCTTCAGAACTGGTACAAGAGGTTTAAGCCTCACTGGTACTGCATGTCTCGAAGTTGGTACCAGAGATTTCCTGACCATAGAAGTTAAGGTATCCAATGGGATTGGTATGAAGGAGGGGAGCCCAATACCAAAAAAAGGCACTAACTGTGGTACCGACTGCATGACTTGAGCAGAATGTCAATATTCTGCCATAGTAGACTGTTTGTACGGATTCCCCCTAAGTAAGTTCTTTGCCATTGCATCAATTACTGCTGTCATCGGTACCAAAATTGCTTGTGGCAGTGCTGAAGTTGGTGCCTCAACTAATAGTCTCACCTGTGCTGGCCTCGATGTTACCTCAGCAGGTACCAAGTCGATGACAAGGCTTCCTGTAGAAGTCCAACACACTCTAACCCTTGCTACACAATGGTTCCCTGAAGACTTTTTTACAGTGTCCCAAGTGCCCTTTAGAAGAGGAACCCTTTTTTGCTTTTGAAGTCAGATTTCATCCTGAGACTGACTTGTGGGTCTTACAAGGTGTTCTCGGAGAAGGAAAACACTTCTTCTCCAGTCCCAGAATCTCTGACCACACACAGCAGGGAAGTCAGAAAGAGCCATAGGAGAACCACTTGAGGCCAAGAGAGAAGTGCTGGGTCCGGACAACACAGGTCCAAGGAGGGACGCATGGCACACTCCATGAGGTAATCTCTCAACCTAATGTTCCTGGACTTCTGGGTCCTCTTTTTAAAAGGTCTACAAATAAAGCACCTGTCTCTAATATGTCCCTGGCCAAGACAAAGCAGGCAGCAGGTATAAGGATCACTAACTGGCTGAGACCCTGCACATGAAACAGTGCTTGAAACCAGGAGACTTGGGCATAACCAAGCTCCTGGTACCAAGGAAAAACAAGCTTGGAAAAGGAAACATAAAAAACCTTTACAAAAACAGAAATAAAATATTGCCAAGGGGGAAAAAAAACCATGTATAACCTAAACTATTATTTACAATATGAAGAAAAAGCTTTCCCCGGGGAAAAACGGAAACCTTGAGCAACAGTCCACAGACAGCTCCACAGGTAGTAAGAAGGAACTGAAGAGAGCGTGGGAGCAACTCCACCCTTTACACCCTCAGCTTGATGTATGAAGAAGTGAATAGCACATGCGCTGCCCTGACAGGTACCACTAAGGAAAACTCTGGCTAGACATACTAGTACACTAGACACACACAAAATAGACATGTGCAGTCTCTCAAAGAAGAACCAGCCCTTTCCACTCTTGTTTCACTGAGAATAAGTTAACGGAATGATCTTTAGTTTTATTTTATTGGGCAAAGTTATATTTTGGTAATTGACTTGTTTTTCTTACTGATATGACAGAAACAAAGACAACAGTGCCTCTCATTCTGGAATAGCCAAGGGAGCAGGCTTGGATAAATCCAAATAATGTTTTTTCTGAAAGATCCATTACCGTTAAATACTGAGACGTAAGCTGTGTACCGCAACACAAAAGTTATGGCAAGTGGATTCTAAAATTCCAAAGAGGGAAAAAGCATGTTTTTTGAGGTGAACAGGTTAAAACACAACTAAGCATTATTACCCATAATACAGAGTTGAGGTGAAACTTGTTAAAATTACATGTTGCCTACTTTTTTGGTATTCCACACAATATTTAAGTTTTTACAAAATTGGGGTGAAAGGGAAGGGAAGAATGGGAGGCCTCCTCATATCATTTTCAACCTCCCTCACACATACAATCCAAGTAAAAGAAAATTATTTTTAAACAAGTGTTATTGAAAGTAACGTAACAGACTAATATTTTGGTGAGATGTGGTGTGCTCCCCCTCCCCCATCCCATCCCATCCCTATGTGTTAAAAATAAGCTGATCAATCATACTCATCGGTATATAAGAAAATATGCCATCTGACGTCACAATAAGTAGGTTTACATTAGTCACTTATCCTGCACAAGCAGTAAGTTTCTATTGGTCCTAGGTGCCCTCTAAATACACCTCTACCCCAATATAACACGACCCAATATAACACAAATTCGGATATAATGCGGTAAAGCAGCGCTGAGGGGGGGGCGGAGCTGCGCGCTCCAGCGGATCAAAGCAAGTTCGATATAACGCGGTTTCACCTATAATGCGGTAAGATTTTTTGGCTCCCGAGGACAGCGTTATATCGGGGTAGAGGTGTACAAGTTAAATAACATGAATGTTAATAGGAGTATTTATTTGCCCTAAGGGCAAGAGAGATTTGTTAATAGTGTCTATTTTGCCATTAGTAAAATTCAGAAGTCCTCTTTTGGAGTTTTCTTATTGTAAATTGGTGATTAGTACTTACGCTTTCAACTCAGCAAATCTCACTAGGATCCGAGCATAGTTCTCATTTTGGCTGTGTTTTTCTGCAGGTAGTGCAGCAACTGCTTGACTGTAACGGCCAATCAATCTATTCAATAGACTAATATCAGTCTGAGGTATACCCTTTTTTTCCAGTTTAAGCAAGAAACTCAGCCAGTCTTCTGGATTATTTGCAGTCATCATAATTTGATTAACAGTGCCAGAGTTATCTAAGAAAAATAAAGCAACAACAACCAAATACATTCTTAGATTTATGGTTATAAAGTAATATATATACACACGCACACACACAAACGTGAACACTAAAAGAAAGGGGGAGAAATTTCAATATTTGCAAAAAAATTCTAAATATGAGTAATCTACAAACAAGTGCAGTTACTGAAAGAAAGGATCTAAGCAGCATTATCAAGAGGAGCTGAAATTTGTCACTTGTTTTGGGCATCACTTTTTAGTCTTAAAAAGACTAAAAAGAAAATGCTGAAATAGATTAAACTGTTTTTGTTTAATAGTTCTCAGACTAGCTGACTTTAGCATCAATTGCAGTAAGAGTGAAAATGCAGATTAACAAAAAAAACATACCTGTTGTATCAGCTGAGACTTTAGTAAAATTAAGCTCATCAGTAACATTATCTTCATTTTTATATTTATTTTTCAGGTCTCTGACTCGATTCATGATTGAAGCAATTGTCAGTCCTCTTTCGCTTAAATCCTCCTCCTCCATCTCTAGACACACAGATAAAAGACAAGATAACTACTGCAGAGTTCTGTTGAAGTCAAGGTTCAAGTGAAAGATTCTGTAGCAGATACCAGTTTACACATATATCCCCTATGTACTTGCTACCTTCTCGTAACGATCTTTGGTCTTGTGTTCGGTCTCTCTTTTAATCTAGGTTTTCCAGCCTTAGTTACCCCAAGTTCCAATTTTCAAAGGTGCTGAGCATCCACAACTTCAGCTGAAGTCTTTGAGAGCTGCAAGTACTCAGCACCTTTGAAAAAAAATCAGGCTTTTAGTCTTACTTTCCTCCTACCTTCTTCCCACAAGGAGCCCTAAGCATTCAGATCCTGATCTAGACACTCCTCAAATTCCTTTGTGCTGGCTGCTACAGTGTCTTCTTTCAATTATCAAGGCAGCAAATGCTACAGAATCTGAAGGCTCAAAGCTCTTTGAGGATCAGCAAAAATGATCTTTGTTCTACCTAGAAATGAAAGGAGACAAAAGCAGGGAAAAATCAAAAGGGTTACTGGCTAGGAAGATTGGGAATCTTGGGACATACACCTCTTCCTCGATATAACACAACCCGATATAACACGAATTCTGATATAACACGGTAAAGCAGTGCTCCGGGGGGGTGGGGCTGCGCACTCCGGCGGATCAAAGCAAGTTCGACATAACGCGAACTTTCACCTATAACTTTTCACGTTTCACCTATAACGTGGCAAGATTTTTTGGCTCCCAAGGACAGCGTTATATCGAGGTAGAGGTGTAATTGTAAAGCTTTCTTGTATAGGGTGAGGTTAAGAGAAACTCAGACATATGTACTCTATACCCCTTCACAGCCACAACTATTAATGAGGATTCACAGAATAAGATAAACAAGTTGGATTACTAAATTTAAAAATTTAAAAATACTCATAAAACAACAGAAGAAGCCCAGTCACTTAGTTTAGCTGCACAGAGCTACAATATGTGAAACACAGAACTGAGGATAACTCAAAGGCTTGTGATCCACAGAGAAAGCAGTGTTGCAATATCACAGGAAACAGGGATTCAGAATTTGGTACAGAGACGAAAGAAAACTGTTAAAATATAAGCCTTTGTACAGACAGCATTCTTACAGTGACTAGTCTGTGTAGGAGGACAAAGAATGCCAAGCAGCACACACATAAAAGTTTCAGAGGGACATAATCAATTCAAGGAGGGTATGTCTACACTGGCAGAGTTACAGTGCTGACAGGCACAGTGCCGCTCAGAAAGCGCTGAAGGGAAACCGCTGTTGTGTGTTCACACTGTCAGCTGCCTGCGCAATAGCGTGTTCACACTTGCGGCACTTGCAGTGGTATTCAGAGCGGTGCACTCTAGGCAGCTATCCCAGAGAGCATCTCTTCTGCTGCTAAGAGTTGTGGGAAGGCGGAGTGGGTCACCGCACATCCTGGGTCCTGTCCCAATGACCAGTAATGCACTGCTTCGCATCCCAGCAATCCCTGTGCTGCCATCCGCATTTGGCACCATCTTTCAACGATTTGTGTACTGCGCGCTCTGCCTCTTCAGTCTGCAGGAACGGATCCCGCACTGTTGACCAATATGCTGCTCGCTCTCACTAATACATGACGAGTGGCAGTGGAGTTATTAAACTACAAAGGCAAGAGAAGTTTGACATTGATCTTGTCACGCGTAGTAGCTATGACATGAGATTGCTTGTGGCATTCACGGAGGTGCTGACCACAGTGGAACGCCGCTTTTGGGCTTGGGAAACAAGCACTGAGTGGTGGGATCATATCGTCATGCACGTCTGGGGTGACGAGCAGTGGCTGCAGAATTTTCGCATGAGGAAAGCCACATTCATGGGACTGTGTGATGAGCTCGCCCCAGCCCTGCGGCACAAGGACACAAGAATGAGAGCTGCCCTGTTGGAGAAGCGCATGGTGATTGCACTGTGGAAGCTGGCTACTCCAGACCACTAACCAGTTCGGAGTGGGAAAGTCAACCGTTGGACTTGTGTTGACGGAAGTGTGCAGGGCCATTATTCGCATCCTGCTCCGAAAGACCGTGACTCTGGGCAATGTGGGTGACATTGTGGATGGCTTTGCACAACTGCGGAGGGGCGATAGATGGCACGCATATGCCAATTCTGGCACCAGACCACCTAACCACCGAGTACATTAATCGGAAGAGGTATTTTTCTATGGCTCTCCAGGCACTTGTTGATCACCGTGGGCGTTTCACGGACATTAACGCAGGCTGGTCCGGAAAGGTGCATGACACACGCATCTTTCAGAACACTAGCCTGTTCAGGAAGCTGCAAGCAGGGACTTTCTTCCCGGACCAGAAGATCACCATAGTGGAAGTCAAAATGCCCATTGTGATCCTGGGAGACCCCGACGACCCCTTAATGCTGTGGCTTATGAAGCCATACATGGGGCACCTTAACAGCAGCAAGGAGCGGTTCAACGACAGGTTGAGCAAGTGCAGAATGACTGTTGAGTGTGCTTTTGGCCATTTAAAGGCCCGCTGGGGCTGCCTATATGGGAGGCTGGACCTGGCTGATGACAATATTCCTATGCTTATAGTCGCGTGCTGTACGTTCCATATTTGTGAAGAGAAGGGTGAAAGCTTCACTCAGGGCTGGACAGCTGAGGCTCAGCGTCTGGAGGCTGAATTTGAACAGCCAGAGACCATGGCTATTAGAGGGGTGCAGTGCAGGGCCATAAGGATCAAGGATGCCTTGAGGCTGCAATTTGAAGCTGAAAACTACTACTATTTGTTGTTATGCTCGGGAGTGCAGTGCTTGTAATGCTAGGAGGTGATTGTGATTGGTGCAGACGATGCACTATAAAGGTTTAAGAAAATTGCCTGTTGCTTTGCAGGGCTCTGATGGCTTTCAATTAATAGAATAAAGATTGCTTTCAAACCAAAACAATTCTTTTATTAAAAAACAACAACCGGAGGAGAGAGAGAGAAACAAAAATCCACAACAGCACTGTGGTGGATGGGGAAAGGGAGGGTCCCAGGAGGAGGTGGGGTCCTGGGATGGTTAAAGATTTGTGTATGTCTAGGTATCATATCCAACCTTCTCCTTTGGAGTACAGTGCAGCGGGTACTGTACTTCAGCAGGGCTAAACTGCAGAGGGACAGGTGTTGAGTGCAGTGGGTACTGGGAGTCCGCAGTGCTGGACTGTGACGGGGAAGGAGTGGAATGCAGCGGGTACAGACTGGAGCCAGGAGGTTGATAAAGTGTGTTGGCGGTGTCTAGGGGGCGCATGGGAAAGAGTTTTGCGACAGTGGCTGCAGGGGAGGGCGGGCGTGGAGCTGCTTAGTTTGCAGTGCTAGTAGCGCCTGGAGCGTGTCCACTTGGCGCTCCATAACATTTAAGAGCCGCTCTGTGGCTTCATTCTAGTGTGCCACGTTCTCTTTTCAGTCCCTCTTCTCGCTGTCCCGCCACCCCTTCAATTCTTGTTTTTCAGCCACACAGTGCATCATGACATCACGCAGCGTCCTCTTTAGTTCTTCGTGGCATAATTCCGCGCAGCCATTCAGCTGGCGATAACAAAGAGGGAGGCTGGGCTCCAAAGGTCATATCTGTGAAGCCAAAATGCAACATTTTACAGAAGCAATATTGTTTGCAAACACAGACCACTGATTCAGTGATTTAAAACACAGCCACTATTCACATACCTGTCACTAACTGGCTGACCCCAAACAAGCACACATGAGCCACAAGACCCCCAAAATAGTGAGTAACCGCAGGGGCAGGGAAATCAGTGTTCCGGGACCGTACTGTACACTGGGCACGTGGCTCTTGGGGAGAGCCAGCACTGGGGGGAGAGACCTTATAATCATTCCTGTCCCCACATTTTCCACAGGCTGCGTTCATTATGGAAGATATTTCGCTGCTGAGGGTGAGCAGGGAATCAAGGGAGGGTCTTCTCCAAGACTGCAGCTTCTGCCCTGGCCCTTATGCGGCTCGCCTGTGTGCAGCAATGGTCCCCCCACCCCACCCCCCTGTGACGGCAGAATGGTGCGGGAAAGTTACCCTTAATGGGGCAAGAAACAAAGCAGCTCAGCCAAAGAACCTGCGGCAGCGGATTGCCCAGTATCTCCATGAGAGTTTCCTGGAGAGCTCTGAGACAGATTCCCATGAAGTGAGGGAGTCAATCAACAACCTGTTCCGCTGCTCAGACTAGGCATGTGATAGTACGCGTATCATACAGACACAAGCCTGCTTTATGCAACCCTCCTGTCCCCAACAACTCGCTTCAGCGATTCCCAAAATCAAAGCCACTTACCAGGGGCCTCCTCTCCTGTTTGCGCTTCGCCAAGCTCCGACAGCTGTGACTGGATAGCCTCTTCCGGTGTAGAGAAGAGCTCCTGGCTGCATGCATCTCTGACCTCCGAGTCATCTCTGCCTCTGGGTCCCCCTCCCCCTCCTCGTCCAAGATTTTCTCCTTCTGGCTCGGTCCACTCTCGACTGACACGTGAGCCACTGAAGTATCCACAGTGGCCTTCGCAGTGGAGGTGGGGTCGCCACAGAGTATCGCGTCCTGCTCTTTGTAGAACCGGCAGCTCATGGGCGCAGCACCAGAGCAGCGGTTTGCCTCCTGCATCTTGTGGTAGGCATTCCGCAGCTCCTTCACTTTGACCCTGCACTGCAGTGTGTCCTGGTCATGGCCCCTTTCTGTCATGCATTGTGAAATCTGTCCGTAGGTATCATAATTCCTACAGCTGGAGCGCAGCTGGGACTGGACAGCCTCCTCTCCCCAAATGCTGATGAGGTCCAGCAACTTGGCATTGCTCCAAGTGGGGGATCGCCTGGTGCATGGAGCAGGCATGGTCACCTGGAAAGATGCGCTGAGACCACTGCACACATTACTGAGAAAACAGGAAGGGGACTTTCAAAATTCCAAGGAATTTAAGGGGTGGAGCTCACGGTTGGTCACCTGAAGGCAGGGCAGTAGAGTTCAAACCGATGACCAGATAGGCGAGCACAGGCATTGTGGGACACCTCCCAGAGGCCAATTGCAGTGCTGTAATTGATCAAGGTGTCTACACTGGCACTGCAGCACTGTAACCTCGGTGCATAAAGCTGTACGCCTCTCGTCGGGGTGATTTTTTTACAGCGCTGCAACTGCGCAGTTTCTGCGCACCAAGTGGCTTGGCAGTGTGTACACCTTGGGAGTTACAATGCAGAAAGCTGCTTTACTGCGCAGAAACTTGCCAGTGTAGACAAGGCTGGAGTCATGTTTCCATCAGAAGGCATTGTACCTACAATGGTTAAAAGTAACTCCCTAAAATACTATACCGTAGAGGGGGGGAAACAGCTTATTTTCCAGTTTTGTTTACTTTGAGTATTGCTTACTTTGACAGTTTAATTTTAAAAGTTTCTCCTAAACCTGTTTTCCCATATTGTTCAGTTTAGTTACCTTGATGGAACGAAGTTACAATATTTTCTATAACTAGGGGCAGGGTCCTAATGATTGGCCACAGATTTTGCCTTGTGGCACAGAGACAGGCCATGTTAAAAAAATCACTGCCTCCAATATTGTCATAAGATGGGGCAATGTTGCAGCCACTGGCCCTCTTCCTTCTCAGAGAAGTCGCCACTTGATAAACCATTAAGAAAATGCTGGCAAACATTCCAATATCAAGACAGATAATTAGAACCTTTCACCCCATATAACCCTCCCACCATAGTCAGAACCCAAATGCTTCTTTGCACCACCATCATTTATCTATGTTGGCTTCTTCTACCCATATCCTTGAAAATGAAATCACACAGAGCTGTGAAAGTTCTATAGAAAGGGCCTCCAGTTTCCACGACCCACCATGTTGAATTAGCTGACAAAATGAATAGCCTATAAAAAGCTTTTATTGAAATATAAAGGGTCATGAGTTTTTCAGTTTACTAAACAAACAAAAAACCCACACCACTTGTTTGAGAGTTCTTGTGAATTTGACACCACTATTTTCAGTTTGATACAGAATGTCTCAAAATATACAGGGCCCTATTCAAGTAAAAATATATATCCTCAAGTGGTTTTAACTAGTTAAGAAATAATCTCTTTCAAAAACCAAAATGCATTTTTTAGAATTGCAATTCAGTCTGTATTATGGTACAGTAACTCCTCATTTAACTTTGTCCCGGTTAACATTGTTTCATTGTTACGTTGCTGATCTATTAGGGAACAAGTGTGTTTAAAGTTGCGCAATATTCCCTTAGAACGTCGTTTGGCAGCTGCCTGCTTTGTCCACTGCTTGCAGGATTCTCTGAAAGAGCAGCCCCACCTTGTGGAGATTAGAACCAGGGGGGCCTGCAGGCCCCCCCCCCCAAATCAGCTCTCCTAAATTCCATGTAAGGTATGTGGCTCCGCAGCTGTCCAGCAGCAGTTCAGGTAGCCTGCCCCTGCCCTGCCCTCTGCCTTGGAGCTGCTCCCGGGGAGCTTCCTGCTTGCTGGGTGACGGGGGGGGAGAGAGGTGCTGATATCAGGATGTCCCCCTGCTCCTGCCCCCCCATACTCCCTCTCCACAAAGTGGAGGAGGGGACAGGGCTCAGGGGCAGAAAGAAGGGAGCTTGCTGGAAGCTGTTGCTTCCTGTCTGAACTGGCTGATCTGCTTAAAAGGGCAACGTTCTTGAAGTAGTGGCAGCGTACTTAAAGGGGCAATGCACGTCTCTCTCTCACTCATGCACGCACCCCCCAGCACTCTAGAAAGTCAGCACCTGTGCAGCCATGCATGTGCTGTCAGGAGGAGGGAGTGGTGCGCTCCAGCTGGATAGCGTGGGCTCATCATCATGTTCAGTTTTTGCAGGGAAATGTTTGCAGCTACTGCCCTGCATCTATTGTGTTTCCTCCCTCAGTCCATGCTGCCCTGTAGCGTGAGGCTACATTAACAGCAGCATATTAACCCTTGAGGGCTCAGCCAAGTGCTAGTTCATCATTTAGCAGCAAGGCATTCCCTGGGAAATATTCCACCCTCTTACTCTACCACTTCAACCAAACTTCACAATCATTCATTGCTGTGTACAATATTAAACTGTTTGTTTAAAACTTATACTGTACATGTACACAGTGTCTTTTGTCTGGCAAAAAATTTTTCCCTGGAACCTAAACCCCACTATTTACATTAATTCTTATGGAGAAATTGGATTCGCTTAACATCGTTTCACATAAAGTCGCATTTTTCAGGAACATAACTACAATGTTAAGTGAGGAGTTCCTGTACACACTCTCATTCACCTCCCATCTCCTTTCTATGGCCACTGCTACATCTTGTGTCAAATTACATTCGAGTGTTTCAGGACAAGGGCTGTTCTACTGTGCTCTTGTACAGTAATTAGCATAATGGCACCCTGATCCTGACTGATTGTCACAAGTAACTACTGTAAAACAAAGTAATAAAACAGCAACAACTGCACACTACATAGAAAGTAAGGCAAGAGGAAGGAAGGAGAAGCTTTCGAAGGTCATGAGCAACATGCACACGGTCGACTTAAGAACATGAAGTAGCAAGAACGGTGGGCACCCCTGTTTGTTCAATATTTGTTTTGTTTAAGATGTACCTATCCCACGTTCTAGGCACAGTTAATTACTAATCAAGCTTAAAAGATAAACTTTCATACAGTAACTTGCCAATTCAAATCAGCCCAACTCCCAAAATATAGAACACAAGGAAAACCTCCCACATCTGACTACTCAATAGCAACTCACCCTCATCCCAGATGGATGGGGAAATAAGTGGACCTTTCAAAATCTCAAAGAGATAAAATCCAGGCTTAACCAGGTGGTGAGAGTGGAAAGCAAGTTCCAGAGTTGAAAATCCATCATAGAGAATACCTTGCCACCAGCCTCCATCCACTTAAATCCAGAGGGCTGTTAGCTCAACGGCCCCTCCCAATTGCAACTGTGGCATTAGCAAAGTTAGACATGGTCTCAAAGAAAGGGCCGTTATGCCCAGTTAAGCTCCCAACACCTATAAAAGGCCAGCATCTATGATAAACTCTTACAGGCAAACTCCCCATAACTTGTCGTCACGTGGCAGAGATATTTTCACTAACAGTGGGGGGTGGAGGGGATGTGAACAGTGAGTATCTGGCAGTGTTCCCTCTAATTTTTCCCATGTGAATAATTAATTTTGTTATGTGCACCAATATGGAGGTGATGTGTGACACATTGCCTTCATATTGGTGCACATAACAAAATTTATGTGGTGGGGCCGAGGGGTTCGGAATGTGGGAGGGGGCTCAGGGCCGGGGCAGAGGGTTGGGGTGTGAGGGCTCTGGCTAGGGGTGTGAGGGCTCCGGGATGTGGGTTGGGATGAGGGACTCAGGGCTGGGGCAGAGAGTTGGGGCGCAGGCTCTGGGATGGGGCTGGGGATGAGGGGCTAAGGTTTGGGGCAGAGGGTTGAGCTGCAGGCTCTGGGGTGGGGCCAGGGATGAGGGGTTTGGGGTGCAAGAGGGTGCTCTGGGGCTTACCTCTTCCCAGCCCTGGTTAGAGAGCAGCCCAGCTCTAATGAGCCCCAGGAGCTTCTCCCTGTCGGGCAGGTGACTGCAACCCCACCCAGCTCCCCCCCAAAAGCCAGCAGCTTGGCGGGTAACTCCCTGGTTGCACTGAACCAGTTTCCCCTTTGCACGCTTGGCCAAGGCAGCGGCTCCGCTCTACAGCCCGGCGAGCTCACGGCTGCCCCCGTGGCCACCTCAATGCGCGTTTCAACTCACAAGAAGCAATTAGCTCCCACTCCCGAACACCCCCCGGCAGAGGCCAGGGAAGGTGTGGGAACCCGCTGCCTTCTGCCCGCCGGGACCAACCACACCCAGAGAGACTAAGCTGCTTCCACCAGCTCCGCTGCCCGCCAGCACCAGGGCGCACAATACCTCCAATCTCTGAGACCACCACTAGCCCCAGTCCCTTCCTGCAGCCTCTGGGCACAAGATCAGCAGCTCCAGCCCTCTCCTGCAGCCTATGGGCACGAAATCACCGGCCCCAGCCCCCTCCTGCAGTTTCTGGGCTGAGAGGACAGGCGCCTCTCCCCGTTGCGGCAGCTCCAGGGCTCAGACCGCAGGATAGGCGCCCCTCCCCCCTAGCAGGTCCGGACCACGCAGTTTACAGGGAATTTAGGGATCTGGTACCTTTAAAATAACTAAACAGCTTAGGGCAGGTGGAGTTCTTTAGCCCAGGAAGGCATCCTACCTTGGAGAAGGTGGGAAGAAAATGGGCATGTGTGACACTGCACCCCATATTCTTCACAGTGATATTCTTATCATTATGACATAATCATAATGTATTTTATGCAAGATAAGTCATGTGAGATGTCATTGGAAAGGTTATGATTTGCTGAATATGATTATCCTATTTGTACACATGTATCATTTTTGTATCTGAAGTTATGAATATTGACTATGTACCTGTATTTCAAATGTAGTTACACATGGGTAACGCCTACTAGACAAGATGGTTTCAGTCTAGACAGCTGGTGGGGAAGGGCCATTAGGGAAAACAATAGGCACAAGGAGAAGCTTATCTCCCACCTGGGGAGCCTTCCTGAGAAGGCTACAGACAGCCTGTAAGAAATGACTGCTATGACTCTACAAAGACAAGTGATGTGACCACATGTCTCTAGACTCCATTTTGGGATGTCAGTGTTTTTCCACAGATCGATCTGGGAACCAAGCTTTGAAACAAAGGGTTCCCACTATATGCAAAAGCTATATAAGGCAGGGAGTGACATCATCTGGTGTTCTTCGCTTCCTACCCAAGAAGGCTCCTGGAAACACTTGAGGAACAAAGACTGTACTGGGGAAGTACTGGACCCAGTCTAAAGGGATTTTTAGCCTGTGAATGGAACATCTGGGGATTCCAAGCTGTAAGCAAGTGCAGCTTACCCCTTAAGAATCTGCAGCCTGCTTGTATCATCTCTTTGGATATGAATAGCAGATTCTCACCCTATGTATTTAGTATGTTAAGTTTAGTTTGCGTTTTTTGTTTATTTGCTAGATAATCTGCTTTGATCTGCTTGCTATCCCTTATAAGCAGTTAAAATCTATCTTTTGTAGTTGTTAAACTTGTTTTTGCTTTATCTAAACCAGTCTGAGGGAATCATAACTCAGGAGCAAAAGGCTGTTGCATATTCCTCCCCACATGGAGGGAGGAGGCGAATGTTATGAACTTATGCTGTAGAGTTCCCTGTGCAGGGCAAGATAGTATAATTTTGGGTTTATACTCCAGAGGGGGTGCGTGCCTGAGGAGCTAGTAGTTGCCCTAGCTGTAGCCTTCTCATGCAGCCCCTGGTCAGAGCGTCTGCATAGAATTGCAGCTGGGTGTGTCCCTACCTGTATGTATGCTGGTGAAAGTGCAGGCTGGAGCCTGGAGGGCTTTGCAACTTGTCACAGCAGTACAGTGTATGAGGGAGCCCAGGCTGGTGGGTCAGGGGGGCTCAGTAGGACCCCAGTTCCCATGACATCCCGGGGGGAACCCATCACAGCATGTACTTAGTCTAACTGGGTAAAGGCCCTCTCATTGCAGTGTAAATCAGGGACATCAACTGATACCCATAAAATCTATAGTGTGAAAGACTTGTTTTGGTTTTTTGGTGGTGAATTACCAAAGGGCAGTAGTAGATACCAGTTATAAGGAAGGGTGACACTGGCCTGTATTGCTTTTCCTTCAGGGACTACAGTGGGAGAATATTTCAGCCCTATGACGGTAGATCACCTGCCTCAAGTCTGGCAGCCCCAAGCCAATAGGATTTCTGGTTGCTGGCATCTGAACTGTCCTCTAGATCAGTGGTTCTGGGCCCAGGGAGGGCGTGAGCAGGTTTCAGGGCGTCCGCCAGGCAGGGCCAGCATTAGACTCGCTGGGGCCCAGGGTAGAAAGCAGAAGTCTCACATGGGGCTGAAGCCTGGGGCCCTCAGCCCTTCCACCTGCGGCAGAAGCTGGAGCCTGAGCAATGTAGCATTGGGGGGGAGGGGGCCCTGTGGCATGGGGCCATGGAAAATTGCCCTGCTTGGTACCCCCAATGCCAGAACTGACTTTTATATGCACAAAAACAATTGTTGTGACAGGTGGGCCCTGGAGTTTTTACAGCATGTTTGAGGGGTGGGGCGGGGAGGCTCAGAAAGAAAAAGGTTGAGAACCCCTGCTCTAGAGCAGTGTTTCTCAACCTATTTACCATTGTAGGCCACATATGTGGCTCTCTATTAGGGATGCAAAATAGTAAACAGTTAAGTATTAGTCTTACCAGTTAACCACCCTAATCATTAACCCCAGCCATGCTGGCCAGGGCGACGCCAGCCTCAGGGTGGCCAGCCAGAGTGGCCCTAGCCCCAGCAATTAACCAACATAATTTTAATAGTTAAAGAAGTGAATGGTTTAAAACAATATTTGCATCCCTGCTCTCTATGGGTTATGTGTGCCACAGCCACACTATATACTACCTGTAAGGCTCTGAAGATGTCACATGGGCTGCAGCTGCGTGCTGACTGGGCTACAAGCGGCCCACAAGTTGAGAACCACTGCTCTAGAGCAGTGGTCTCCAAAGTGGGGTGCGCAAGAGGATCCTTCAGGGTGCACGGCCGGAGGAGTGCCGCCAGAGCAGCGCCACTTCGGCAGTGGATTTTTCACACACCAGAACGAGGTAGTGATACCAAAGTAAGTGTGAAGTATAGATCTGGCCTCAGGGGGACTAGCAGTCAAAGTGAGGAGTCAGATGAAAAGGAGTGAGCTACAAAGCTAAAGAAGGCCCATATCATCAAAACTGCAACACTGAATGCATCCAGTTTGACTGGTAAAGATCTCCCTATTCTGTGACAACAGGAAACACAGCAAAGGGCTTAGATTACAAACTGTTCTACACATGTGCTAAAGGGGGCATATCAGAGTCAGGGTGGTAGTGAGAAGAGAGTTGAGGAAGAAGGTCTTCAAAGTTATTAAAGTGACAGACTGATATCTGTATGAGTCCAAGTTAAAGTGTCTGTCATGTTTGCAATATCACTATATGCATCTCAACAAGGCTCTGATTAAGAGTTCCCTCCAAGACGTACAGGCACGAGCAGACACAGCAAAATGAAGCATATTATACCACTTTTCTGTCAAAAACTATGTATTTCTAGGCACAATATAACAGCATTACCCAGACCAGGACAAATACAGCCCTAAACAGTTTGGGCTCAGGATAGCCATGGGACCATTTCATTTGTCATGAATTGCTGCTACAAAGTTGAGGTCATTTTGTTCTGCATTTGTACAGCATATAGCACAACGGTCCATCCCTAGGGTTCCTATGTGTTACACAATACAAATAATAAAGAGCAGGACGCCGATTTGTACAGTGGGATGGGAGGCGTGGATACGGGCCGGGGAGACCCAAGGACTAGCCCTACATCACAGCCTTCTTGTTGCATCAGAGACGACGCCAGTTGCAGCCCTGATATAACGGTTGTAAATTACACGTCACCCAGTCAGGGCTCCGCAGGGAGCGCCCGGTCTCTGGCCCCCGGGGATGCTCACGCAGAGCCCCAGGGGAGGCCGCTACGTCTCAAGCTGGTGACAGCGGGCAAGCTGACGAGCAGCGCTAGGCGTCTGCGGGGGTCTGGGGCGTTAAAGGCGTCGTTCGCCATGTTGGTTTACAAGATGCTGCGCGGGTGGCCCGCAGCCAGTCCGAGCGGCTGGCGATAGCCAGTCCCCCGCCAACGGGGAGGAGAACCACGGTGGGGAAACAGGCCTCGCTCCAGACACCGGGCCCCATAGACACTCTCGTCCCTCGGCAGTCACTGCCACCCCCAGCCCCCCAGCCCCCGCCCCCGAGGGCAGCAAGAGCCGTTGGGGGAGCTGCACTCACCGCCAGGCGGGCTGCTGCGAGGCCGCTGCGCCGAGGCAGGAGGTTATGAGCGGGGGACCTGAGGTAGAGGAAACGGTGCGCCGCCGCGCTCTGTGTTTGAATATCGTCACCGCCCAACAAGCCGGCCTCGGATTGGCGGGTTCGGCTCCAGCGTGCAGCTAGAATTTAGTTCCGATTGGACAAGAGGCTCTTTGAGCCGCTCCTTCGTCCCACCCCCTACTAGATAGAAGAAGCCCCAGCGGAAAAGTTGGAATCGTCACCAATCAACCGGGGCGGAGAACCAGCCTCCTTCCGCTGCTCCAGGGCCCCAGCCCCCCCTGCTATCCCACACCGCGTCCGAGCGCTGCCTCGTCTCCCTCCGCTTCAGCCAGGCCCGTGGCGCGGGCGCCGCCCGCCGCCCACCTCAAGGCAGCCGCGCGCGCGCCGACTCTGCCTGCTGAACTGCTGCTTTCAGCCCGGCCAGCGCCTCTCTGCTGGAGGCCGGGCTAAGGCACTTGGACCCCTGTGGGTATTCAGCCTTATTCACACGCTGCTGAAACAGCCATGTGACTCCTCCCCCTCACCACCTGAAAGGTTAATTAAATACAGGGAGTAAAGGGGATATTATGCAAGGTGGGTTGTTCACCAGAGGTAGCTCATCATGCCACAGTAACCTGATTGCTTCCCTTGAGGCAATAACCAGAATCATAGAATATCAGGGTTGGAAGGGACCTCAGGAGGTCATCTAGTCCAACCCCCTGCTCAAAGCAGGACCAACCCCAACTAAATCATCCCAGCCAGGGCTTTGTCAAGCTGGGCCTTAAAAACCTCTAAGGATAGAGATTCCACCACCTCTCTAGGTAGCCCATTCCAGTGAAATAGTGTTTCCTAATATCCTAGACCTAGACCTCCCCCACTGCAACTTGAGACCATTGCTCCTTGTTTTGTCATCTGCCACCACTGAGAACAGCCTAGTTGCATCCTCTTTGGAACCCCCCTTCAGGTAGTTGAAGGCAGCTATCAAATCCCCCCTCACTCTTCTCTTCTGCAGACTAAATAACCCCAGTTCCCTCAGCCTCTCCTCGTAAGTCATGGTCCCCAGCCCTCTAATCATTTTCGTTGTTCATTTTTAGTTGAGGGAAGTGCAGTAGAGCTGATGTAATCAGACTTCACTAAAGCATTTGATCAAGTACCACATGGGAAGGTATTACAATAGAGAAGATGAGGATCAGTACGAGCATCACAAGGTAGATAAGGAACTAGAAGAAGATAAGGCATACAGGTTGTGCTGAATGGTGAACTGTTGAACTGGACGGTGGTTACTAGTGGAGTTCCTCAAGGATTGGTCTTAAAACCAATCTTACTCAATATTTATGTTAATGACCTTGGCACAAGAAGAAAGAGTGTGCTAATGAAATTTGCTGATGATACAAAGTTGAGAGGCATCATCAATACAGAGGAGGGTTGGATTATTAAATAGGAAGATCTGGGTGACCTTGAAGAAAGGAATGATGAAAATGGGATGAAATTCAATTGTATAAAGTGCAAGGTCATGCGCTTAGGGGCTAATAATGAGAATTTCTGCTATAATCTGGGGGGCTCATCTGTTCACTTGGAAGCGACAGAGAAGGAGAGAGACCTGGGTGTGTGGGTTGATCACAGGATGACCACGAGCCACCATTGTGATGTTTCTGATCCTACGATGTGTCCGGCGAAACATTTCCAGAATGAGAAGTATTAATGCTATTGTACAAGGCCCTGGTAAGACATCATTTGGAAAAGTGTGTACAATTCCTGGTCACCCATGTTCAAGAAAGATTAATTCAAACTGGAACAAGTGCAGAAAAGAGCTTCTAAGATGATAAGGGCAGTGGAGGGCCTATATTATGAGAGAAAACTGGAAGAGTTTGGCGCATTTAATCTAGCAAAAAGAAGGCTGGGAGGGGATATAATTGTTCGTTATAAATACATAAGGGAGCGGGGGTAAACACCAGGGAGGGTGAAGTGCTGCTTAAGCTAAAGGAAAATGTTGGCACAAGAACAAATGTGTATAAACTGGCCATGAACCAATTCAGACTGAAAATTAGGTTTCTAACCATCACAGAAGTGAGATTCTGTCACAGCTGCCAAATAGTTGTTGGGGTAAACAATTAGTTTAAGAGAGAGCTGCACAGATTTATGAGTGGGATTGTATGACAGAGTTTCTTGTGAGGGCTCGGCAGCTCTATTGATCCCTTCCAGTTCACGTCTTATGTTCCTAAAAGTTCATGCTTCAGGGGTCAGGAAGGGATTTTGTTTCCCGTCAGTGTATTCTGGCTGTTTTTTTCATCTCCTTCCTCTGAAGCATGAGAGCTGTCCACAGTTTACACTGGTCTACAATTTTTGAGAAGTCGTCTACTTCAGAGATAAAATGTGCTATTTATTATGTATTTTGATGTGCTGAATTCAAATATGACAATTAAAACAACTGATTGGCTACTGTTTCTAAGATATTTAAGTTTTTACATTTTATGTCTATGTATATTGTGTAGATAGTAGAGTTTTAATCCTAAATTGTAAACCTAGGTCTTTTCATGTGTTTATGGTTGCTTTACATGATAATATTTCACCTGTCCTGTTTATGTAACACTTTAAAAATCAGCAAAAGGATTATATAAATAAAATTTATTATGAAACAAAAGGCAAAAAACTATTATGTACATAGTTTAGTCCTATTCAGTGTCTACTCGGCGCTTCTTGGCTTGTCTCTTGTATTCATTAAATGGAGCATCTCTTGTCACTGTCCAGCAATAGTCTGCAAGCATTGATGGGCTCCATTTGCCCTGATAGCGTTTCTCCATTGTTGCAATGTCCTGGTGAAATCGCTCGCCGTGCTCGTCGCTCACTGCTCCGCAGTTCGGTGGAAAAAAATCTAGATGAGAGTGCAAAAAATGTATCTTTAGTGACATGTTGCAACCAAGGCTTTTGTATGTCTTGAGGAGGTTTTCCACCAACAACCTGTAGTTGTCTGCCTTGTTGTTTCCGAGAAAATTTATTGCCACTAACTGGAAGGCTTTCCATGCCGTCTTTTCCTTGCCACGCAGTGCATGGTCAAATGCATCATCTCGAAGAAGTTCACGAATCTGAGGACCAACAAAGACACCTTCCTTTATCTTAGCTTCACTTAACCTTGGAAATTTTCCACGGAGGTACTTGAAAGCTGCTTGTGTTTTGTCAATGGCCTTGACAAAGTTCTTCATCAGACCCAGCTTGATGTGTAAGGGTGGTAACAAAATCTTCCTTGATTCAACAAGTGGTGGATGCGGAACACTTTTCCTCCCAGGCTCCAATGACTGTCGGAGTGGCCAATCTTTCTTGATGTAGTGGGAATCTCTTGCACGACTATCCCATTCGCAGAGAAAACAGCAGTACTTTGTGTATCCAGTCTGCAGACCAAGCAAGAGAGCAACAACCTTCAAATCGCCACAAAGCTGCCACTGATGTTGGTCATAGTTTATGCACCTCAAAAGTTGTTTCATGTTGTCATAGGTTTCCTTCATATGGACTGCATGACCAACTGGAATTGATGGCAAAACATTGCCATTATGCAGTAAAACAGCTTTAAGACTCGTCTTCGATGAATCAATGAACAGTCTCCACTCATCTGGATCGTGAACGATGTTGAGGGCTGCCATCACACCATCCATGTTGTTGCAGGCTACAAGATCACCTTCCATGAAGAAGAATGGGACAAGATCCTTTTGACGGTCACGGAACATGGAAACCCTAACATCACCTGCCAGGAGATTCCACTGCTGTAGTCAGGAGCCAAACAGCTCTGCCTTACTCTTGGGTAGTTCCAAATCCCTGACAAGGTCATTCAGTTCACCTTGTGTTATGAGGTGTGGTTCAGAGGAGGAGGATGGGAGAAAATGTGGGTCCTGTGACATTGATGGTTCAGGACCAGAAGTTTCATCCTCTTCCTCTTCCTCGTCTGACTCAAGTGAGAATGATTCTGGTGCATCAGGAACCGGCAGTCCTTCTCCGTGGGGTACTGGGCGTATAGCTGATGGAATGTTTGGATAATTCACAGTCCACTTTTTCTTCTTTGACACACCTTTCCCAACTGGAGGCACCATGCAGAAGTAACAATTGCTGGTATGATCTGTTGGCTCTCTCCAAATCATTGGCACTGCAAAAGGCATAGATTTCCTTTTCCTGTTCAACCACTGGCGAAGATTTGTTGCACAAGTGTTGCAGCATATGTGTGGGGCCCACCTCTTGTCCTGATCTCCAATTTTGCAGCCAAAATAAAGGTGATAGGCTTTCTTAACCATAGTGGTTATACTGCGCTTTTGTGATGCAAAAGTCACTTCACCACAAACATAGCAGAAGTTATCTGCACTGTTCACACAAGTACGAGGCATCTCTGCTCACTTTGGCTAAACAGAAATGTGTCCCTTCGCAAAATCAGACACTGACAAATAAGAGAGCACGACACTGTATGATTTCTAGAGCTGATATAGGGCAATTTGTTCAGCAGAGTGATGTAAGCTTCGTTAGGATTGCATCATCCATGACTTCGAGGAATAACATGATGCAATTCATATCATGTATGACACAATACCAGCTTCAGATTGCATCATTCATTGTTTTGCCTAAAAAGCAAGTACTGTCCAAACCCAGTCATAGATTTATTCATAGATCCAGTCAAAGATGTATTTTAGTCATTTCTGGTTTAAATTGAGATCCCTTCCCTTTATAACTCACTTATCCTCCGCCATTCCCAAGTCAAGGGTCGTATATACTGACCCAATAGCATATCTTGAAAACTAGAGCCAATCAACAATTTTAAGCATCATTTTCGTTCTCAGTGACCCAGAACTAGTAACGTTTGACTACATTTATTTCAGAAGCATTTTGGCTGTAGAGCAGTGTTACCTTTATATTACTACCATCTCTAGCACACATCTTTGTCCAAAAGGAATGTTTTCAGTCCCTCTTAGCATTCTTCCATCTTCTAGTTTAATCCACCTCAGTCCATGTTAGTTTTCCTGGTCAACAGTCTGGTTCCATTTTTATTAAGGTGGAGTCTATCCCTTAATACACACAATTGTCCAATAATTTAGAATTCTCTTTATGATGTTAAACCCGTCTCTTTAGAGCATGTTTTCTTCCATGCATTGAAACTCTGTCAGCCGATTGTACTTATGGAACTGGAATAACTTCAGAGAAAGCTACAATAAAGTCCCTGGACTGAAACCCCTCTTCTCATAATTTAGATGTCAATATCTTTACTTCTGTACATACTGTTGTCATGAGCTTCTTCCCAATAATCAGTATTAAAGAGGGATTTTTAATCTAGAGGCAAAAGCCATAACAAGAAACAATGGCTGGAAGCTAAAGCCAGACAAATTCAAATTAGAAATAAGGCATACTTTTTAACAGAGAAATCAATTAACCATTGGAACAAACTACCAAGGGAAGTGGCAGATTCTCCATATCTTTAAATCAAATCAAGAATGGATGCCTTTCTGGAAGATATGCTTTAGTTAGGCACAAGTTACTGGCGTCAATCCAGGCGAAACTGGTTGAAATCTAAGGAATTTTATTTCTCCATTCCAGATTTGTTCTCTTTCATCATGACACTTGCTTCCTTAATGGGAGGATTGGAGAAACCAGTTGAGGTCTATATCAGGGATCTCAAACTCAAATCACCATGAGGGCCACATGAGGACTAGTACATTGGCCCGAGGGCCGCATCACTGAAACCTTTTCATACAATGATACAAAAGTATAGTCAAAAATGAAAAAAATGAAGAGTAATATAGTATGCTATTAAAAGTCAATGTATTAACTTTTTTAAAACTATAATGCGAAAGTCAGTGCTCATTTTGACAGTCATTTCATTTTTGGCCACTTAGCTGGCAGCGTTTTGCATCAACCAGAACATCAATATTAGGTTTGATATCCTGAGACGAAACCAGTCTCAGTGTGGCTTGCAAATTGTACCACATTCTATACAAAAAACTACACTAAGCGAATGTTAAGACTGCACAGTTAAGCACACGTGCCAAAATTAGGCTTGCACACAAAACTTTTTCTCTGACCCTTTGAGACTATGTGTTATCATGTAATCTTTTAATTACAGGGTCACATACTGTTTCTCATATAATATATACCTTTTTTCTACACCCTTAAATTGTATAGCATCTTACAGTGATTTTGTTTGATACTGGGAGATTTTGGTTGATTTGTGTTGGTGGCAAATAAGGGGTGTGTGCTGGGGTGAGGGGCTATCTGTATTTGGACTTGCTGGATGTGTTGTTGTGTAGGTGGTTGTGCTGATATGAGAGGTGTTAGCTAGGCACAAGGGTGTGGCAGTCGGGCCAAGTAATCCACCATCTGTGAAGTCTCCTTCATACAACCAATGAAACTAGCATGCAAATTAGCTATTGAGTAAGGGTAGTGATTGGTTATCTCTGATATCACAATGGTCTCTAGTACTGTGGCACAGCACAGATACACACCTTTCTGTAGTTGTACACCAATTGTCAAGTCAAAATAGCTGAGAACTTCGAAATTGGTTGGTAACAAACTGCAAACCCCCCACTCCACCCATTCTATGCTTTGGAATAAATTGTGTAGCATACCCATGCACGTTTAATCTGTTGCTGGTCTTCTGCCTCCATGGATATGCTCTATGAATGGATGACCTAAGTTTTGGTTTTACATTAGAAGTTGAAGGTTTTCATGTTTGCTTATTTTCCAGATTTTATTGTAGTCCATCAATTGAGCTGTCCGCTTGCCTCAATGCTGAACTGCCATGCAGTCCAAACTCCCCTGTTTTCAGTCTCAGTGCATTTTCATTTTGAGAGGTTTTTCTATGTCATTCATTACCATAATATCACACCTCACAAATATTTAAGAATTTTGCCTTAACTGCCATGTGAGGTAGAAGTATCATCCCCATTTTACATGGGGGAACTAAGGTAAAGAGAGTTAAACACATGGCCAAGGTCACTCAGAAAATCAACTCCATATCTTCTGATTCCTATTCCCGTGCCTTAAGACCTCTCTCCCTTGAGGATTTCTGGAAGTTCACTAGATGCATCAAACCTCTGAGGGCAGGCCATCAAAACAGATCTCTTGTTTCAGTAGGATAGATATGTCCCACCTGAAACAGAAAGAGATGATGAGATGTGAGAAGGCCTACTCAATTATTGAAAAGGAGGCACTAGTGATTAAATAGCTGTGTATTCCCTCAGGTATTACTTGCTTGGCAGCCTCTTCTTGATCACGGCTCATGCTCCACTACGCTGGCTCCACACCATAAAATATGTGAACCCACGTCTGCGATGGTACTTTGTGCTACAGCCCTGTAGTTTCAAAGTGCAACACCAGGTGGGAAAGGACCATGCTAATACCGTTTGGGGGGGGAGGGTTTTGGGGGGAGAATCAGAGATGGAGACAACCTGCACCCAGGACGGCCTTTCCAACTTGAGGGGTGCGGTATGTGAGGGGGCACAAAGCTAACAAGCTCTTAGGGGCAGCCAGCACTAACCAGACACACGTGCAAGGTTTGCTCTGCTTGGAGGAAGAAAGCTTAAAAAAGGAAAGCCTGCTACAGGAAGGGGCTGTGACTAGTGGAAAACTGTTGTGCCTCAGAGACAACTGGCTACCGGGATAGATCAGCAAAGAGGAAGACAGTTGCAGACCCTGTTGCGCCTGAGACTGTAGGGACCTGGCAAAAAGGAGTGGCTGGAGGCAGACCCTACCCTGCTCAAAGACACTAGTACCTGCAGGTAACCCAAACTCCAAAGGAGTGACCAGAAGACTTCTAAGACATTGACAACATTTGTCTTTTTTTTTTTTTTTAACTCTTGTTCACCCTCTCCCACAAGGCCCTGGCCCCACACTGCCTCTTCCCCCGATTCCCCATTCTCGCACCACCTCTTCCCCCAACCCACCCAATGATGCTGCCTGCTCCTCTCTTCCCCATCATTTGCCCTTACGGCCAATAAAAAGTGATAGGGCCATGGTCCTCTGGCCCCCCTGTTTTGGCATCTCTGCTATATACAAAACATGCATTCCCAGGGTTTTTTTCTACAGAAGAGTTTGCTCTTTGTCTCCAGAGCAAACCTGAACAATTTTAAGATATCCCCAAAAAGTTCTCAGAGCCATTTCAAACTGTAATGGGAGGAACTGGAAAATCTGAGAAATGTGAACATAAAAAACAAAGAAGTGTGGTTTCTCAGAATTCTGCCCTGTGAAAGTGTCCGGGAAATCTAGATTTAGATAATCTAAATGATGAGAAAAGTCAGAAGAACAGACTATGACTGTGACATTAACCAGGGAACAAGCTGGACTGGTAAACAGCTGTGTCCCCTCACTTCTCCAGTGTGGGGAGCCTTTTACCCTGCTTCGCTGTGAGAGCAACCACTCCTGGTCTGCCCACACATAGCCTCCAGCATGTAAATTACTCCCAACTATACTGTATGAGTGCTACGGCCAGCTACTCTTGTATTACATTGCAGGGCAACACCAGCACATTCCCAGTCCCAGATTTTCCCCCAGAAATATGCATCTTGTACTGCCCAGCCCTCTCCTGGACAATACAAGCTCATATAAAGTCTGTCATTTTATTAATAGAAAATGTTATGCAAAAATCCTGTTATCCCAAATGAAATTTCTCAAACACTTCAATCCAAATACACAGGTCTCAATAAAACAAGTTTATTAACTACAGAAAGATAGATTTTAAGAGATTACAAGTAATGAGGCATAAACATCAGAATTGGTTGCAATAAAAGTAAAAGGCAACTAATAGCTAACTTAACAAGCTAAAGCGAATTCAAAGCAAAGGATCTCTCTCACCACAAGTTATAGTCTTACTGACTGAACTCCTTTCAGACAGGATCCCGCCTTTAATCCAAAGCTGTTTCTTTGTTCCTCAGGTGTTGTGGCTGCTGTGGGTAGAAATGAAGGGCGAGATATCTTGGGGCATCTGCTCCCCATTCTTATACCTTTTCCTCTTCTTTGAGAATCATCTCCAGTTGGGGTTCAGGAGACAAGAAGTCTGTGGGGATGGGAACCTCCAGCTGTTTCTTTGCCAAGCTATATATTTCTTGCTTTCATCTCTTTGTTTTGTGGCCAAATGTTATAGGTATGCACCCATCAGAGTCTGTGCACAGCATCCTGAGGCAGGGATGCTTAACTAGCAAAGCAGAGAGGAATAGAATTGTATCTGGAGACAGAATTAGACCAGAAGTCTCAACCATGCGGCCCATGGAGTTATTTCCTGCAGCCTGCCGTAGGCGCCGACTCCGTGGGTGCTCCAGTGCTGGAGCACCCACAGGGAAAAATTAGTTTTTAGCCAAGTTCCTCCACTTACCTCCCAGCACTTCCCATCGCCAAACAGCTGTTTGGCGGTGCTTAGGACTTATGAGGGCGAAGGAGCGGGGACACAGTGTGCTCAGGGGAGGAGGCAGAGAAGAGGCGGGGCCGGGGCAGGGCCTTTGGGGAAGGGGTTGGAATGGGGGTGGGGAAAGGGTGGGAAGAGGCGGGGCCTCTACTTGCGCTACATTGATGACATCATCATATGGACCCATGGAAAGGAGGCCCTTGAAGAATTCCACCTGGACTTCAACAATTTCCACCCCACCATCAACCTCAGCCTGGACCAGTCCACACAAGAGATCCACTTCCTGGACACTACAGTGCAAATAAGTGATGGTCACATAAACACCACCCTATACCGGAAACCTACTGACCGCTATACGTACCTACAGCTTCCATCCAAGACACATCACACGATCCATTGTCTACAGCCAAGCCCTAAGGCTTGGTCTACACTTACCCCCCAATTCGAACTAAGGTACGCAACTTCAGCTACGTGAATAACGTAGCTGAAGTTCGAAGTACCTTAGTTCGAACTTACCTCGGTCCACACGCGGCAGGCAGGCTCCCCCGTCGACGCCGCGGTTCCCCCGTCGACGCCGCGGTACTCCTCTCGTCTAGCTGGAGTACCGCAGTCGACGGCGATCACTTCCTGGTTCGACTTATCGCGTCCAGACAAGACGCGATAAGTCGAACCCAGAACTTCGATTCCCAGCCGCCGAACTAGCGGCTGGGTGTAGACATACCCTAAGATACAACCGAATTTGCTCCAACCCCTCAGACAGAGACAAACACCTACAAGATCTTTATCAAGCATTCTTAAAACTACAATACCCACCTGGGGAAGTGAGGAAACAGATTGACAGAGCAAGACGGGTACCCAGAAATCACCTACTACAGGACAGGCCCAACAAGGACAATAACAGAACACCACTGGCCATCACATACAGCCCCCAGCTAAAACCTCTCCAGCGCATTATACACGATCTACAACCTATCCTGGAAAATGATCCCTCACTCCCACAGACCTTGGGAGGCAGGCCAGTCCTCGCTTACAGACAGCCCCCCAACCTGAAGCAAATACTCACCAGCAACTACACACCACACCACAGAAACACCAACCCAGGAACCAATCCCTGTAGCAAATCTCGTTGCCTACTCTGTCCCCATATCTACTCTGGCGACACCATCAGAGGACCCAACCACATCAGCCACACCATCAAGGGCTCATTCACCTGCACATCTACTAATGTTATATATGCCATCATGTGCCAGCAATGCCCCTCTGCCATGTACATTGGCCAAACTGGACAGTCCCTCCGCAAAAGAATAAATGGACACAAATCGGACATCAGGAATGGTAACATACAAAAGCCAGTAAGTGAACACTTCAATCTCCCTGGTCATTCTATTACAGATTTAGAAGTCACTATCATTGAACAAAAAAACTTCAGAAACTGACTTCAAAGAGAAACAGCAGAACTAAAATTCATTTGCAAATTTAACACCATTAATCTGGGTTTGAATAGGGACTGGGAGTGGCTGGCTCATTACAGAAGCAGCTTTTCCTCTCCTGGAATTGACACCTCCTCATCTATTATTGGGAGTGGACTACATCCACCCTGATTGAATTGGCCCTGTCAACACTGGTTCTCCACTTGCGAAGTAACTCCCTGTTCTCCATGTGTCAGTATATAATGCCTGCATCTGTAACTTTCACTCTATGCATCTGAAGAAGTGAGGTTTTTACCCACGAAAGCTTATGCCCAAATAAATCTGTTAGTCTTTAAAGTGCCACCAGACTCCTTGTTGTTTTTGTAGATACAGACTAACACGGCTACCCCCTGATAGTGTTACACTGTTGACTTATATTCAGCTTGTGATCATATAACCCCCCAGATCTCTTTCCGCTGTACTCCTTCTTAGGCAGTCATTTCCCATTTTGTATGTGTGCAACTGATTGTTCCTTCCTAAGTGGAGTACTTTGCATTTCTTCTTATTGAATTTCATCCTATTTACTTCAGACCATTTCTCCAGTTTGTCCAGATCATTTTGAATTTTAATCCTATCCTCCAAAGCTCTTGCAACTCCTCCCATCTTGGTATTGTCCACAACTTTGTAAGTGTACTCTGACATTATCTAAATCATTTATGAAGATATTGAACAGAACTGGACCCAGGACTGATCCCTTGATAGTAATCTCCCTCCACCTTGAGAGTCCTTTCAGCACAACCCATTGTCTCCTCCCTTTTAGCAGGTTCATACTCACCTTACAATTCTCATACTAATCCCCATCATCTCCAAGTTAACTAGTTTCTCACATAGTACCATATCAAATGCCTTTCTGAAGTCCAGATAGATCTACTGCATTTCCCTTTTCTTTTTTTCACAAGACATCAAATTAGTCTAGCATGATCGGTCTTGGGATGAAATGCAATATGGATTTATCTATGTTACATATACTTCCATTTAAATAAAAAGATTGAAAGGTGACTTGATAAGTGTGTTTAAGTACCTTCAGAAGAAGAGATTATTGGGTAGTAAAGGGCTCTTTATGTACCAGAGAAAGCATAACAAGAACCAATGACAGGAAGCTGAAGCCAGAAAATTCAAATTAGAAATAATAATAATATATATGATTAACCTTTGGAACAAACTATCAAGGGAAGTAGTTTATCCTCCTTCTCTTGAGTCTTCAGATCAAAACTAGATGCCTTTCTGGAAGATAAGCTTTAGTCAAACATCACAGTGACCCACCCTATAATCCTGAGGCAAGTCCAATGCATCTTGGTTTGATAATAACGGACAAGAATTGGTTACATTTGTTGGGAGTCCCACATGCTTTCATTAACTGATTCCAGAGAGCTAGGGCTTTCCAGCAAGTCATGTGTTCTCTGAGACCATTTCCTTCTTTTTAGAACAAAGATAATAATACCTACCTATCTCCCCACAGTCTTGTATGGGTAAATTAATGTTTATGAAGTATATAATGCAATGGCAGATAACATTTCGCATCATAGACATGCTTGTGGCAACTGGATACTCCCTCTGAAGAACTTAAATCTCGAGAATAGCATGCAGATAGAGTAAAGTGTTGAATGTATTCAGGCTCATTCAGGTTCAGAACCTTAATTCATGGCTGATAAATAAAGGGCGTAATTCTTCTGCCACAACTTTTCTCCCCCAATACGTCACATAAATAAGGGTATGCCTAGCAATGACATTTACACCCATATTCAGGTAGTTACAGAAGCAGCCAGAGCAGGGGTGCTGGAATAATTTTTAAAGTGGGGGTGCTGAGAGTCATTGAACCGAACTGTAAACCCAGTATATAATGAAACCACTTTGAGCCAGAGATAGTATACACCTTGCACAATCAATATGTCTTCACCTAACTATATTGCCACAAGTGGCATCTATTGGGGAATATTCCCTACATTTCAGCCAAATACTAGTATAGAAGCCAGGATACAAATCACCCTTAAACAGTTACACACCTACTAAGGTGGGTGTACTACAGCTGTGGTGTAAGAGCCAGGAAAATTTTGCATTTGTTAGTTAGCAAGGTGCTATAGATGTGACCATACAGGTTTCTCTAGTTTCAACATAATGCCCTCAGTACACCAGGTAATTCACCAGACATTCATGCATATGCATCTTTCATTGCAAAAATGTGCTCACCACACCTGGGGAAAAAAGGTAGATGCTGTGGCAGATATTATAGCCAATACTTGGCTCTGTAAAGGTAAGAGAAATTTACATTGTGTTTGGGACTTGGGAGGAAGAGCCAGTAAGAGCATGCACACTTTTCTGAGGTTACCACTATCTTCACTTTACTGAGGTGATCACAGTTCTCATGTCTGTAACACTAGTTTTCAAAAGAAGCTGCACTGAAACATAAATAAGGCTATGAACTTGCACTTGCACATATGAACACACATTAGGGTGACCAGATGTCCGGATTTTATAGGGACAGTCCCGATTTTTGGGTCTTTTTCTTATATAGGCTCCTATTACCCCCCACACCCTGTCCCGATTTTCCACACTTGCTGTCTGGTCATCCTAACACACATAAATACACTGTGGATAACACATTAAATAAAAGGCTCGTTCTTAGGATAAAACCTCCAGCAATTAGTTATGAATCAACGTCAGGATGAGGCTAGGGAGCACTCTGAAATGGAGGGTTCATCTTTTGGATCAACCTAGAACAAAGATCCTTATCACTTTTGATTGTTGAAAGGATACTATCAGGTCAAATTTGGCACAAGAATTCCAGTTTGTTTTTTTAAAAAAGCCACTACAAAAATCTAAGTCCCGTGGCAATGTTTACCTGATATTTAAATTACAATAGATACATTTTAAAACAAACCTTTATACACTCCACTGTGGTGACTGCACCCAAAGATTTCAGCACTCTTCTTGAATGAAGATAAGCAACTAGCTAGAAATAAAAGTTTACAAGTTTGTCTTCGTTGTCCATAATGAGAGAAATGCAAAAGGTAAACCAACATGACAATGTGAAAATACTTATTCAACTTTTAATAATTTGAGCTTTTATTTGTAAGCTTAGATTTAAAAAAGTGTTTACTAAAACAATATGTTCTTAAGATAGCATTCCTTTAAAAATCTCTCAGTATTTTCCTTAAAAATAGAGATGTCTGCCTTCTGTCCTGGCCAAATTCCAACATGGATAATTACATTCTTCCTACTTTCTATGGCCTCAGCAGTTGCAGTTGGACCCAGTTTGGGATAGTGGCCCCTAGTGCTTAATTTGTGCCAGGGCTTGCCAGTGCACCTCTAGGCTTGGCAGGTGATAGCCCCGACACCTCTGGTCTTGCCACGTCAGTTATGAAAGTAAAATAATTTTTTGAGCCCAGGCACCTCTTTCATTACAAATTAAGCACTGGTGGCCCCATTGAGGTAGGCCCTATATAAATAGATAAAAAGTTTTAGCCATGAGAATTTACAATCTATGTAAAATTGTACTTGCAAGGGGCACAGAATCAAACCTGGGTCAACTGCTTTGAAGAAAGCTGTGCTCCCCAGCATACTACCAACTGTATTATTTCATGTTCAGTGCTAAACTGTTCAGGTACATTTGCTGTGCACTCGAGAGACAGACAGATTTCAATTTCTGCTCTTTAAATTCTGTTGGTCTTAGCCTTTACTCAAACAAAAGATGTACACCTCTACCCCGATATAACGCTGTCCTCGGGAGCCAAAAAAATCTTACCGTGTTATAGGTGAAACTGTGTTATATCAAACTTGCTTTGATCCACTGGAGTGCGCAGCCCCGACCCCCCCCCCCCCCTCGGAGCGCTGCTTTACTGCGTTATATCCAAATTCGTGTTATATCGAGTCACGTTATATTGGGGTAGAGGTGTATTTACTTCATTGAGAGTTCAAAGTCTGTGGGATTTGAATTTTGAAAATGTAAACAAAAATATTACTGGATATAATGTAACTATAATATTGGATAGGGCCATAGCAAAAATGGTAGAAGTTTGAAACTTGAAGTAGCACTGAATTTGTTTCTGTATCTATGCTGGTCTACACCAGTGTAGTTTCCACTGAAACCAGTGTGAGCTGTAATCTGTTACACCAGGGCTGAATTTTTCCCATATTCCTCATTGAGAACTAGCACCTTTGTATAATTTCTGATACAGCACCCAATTTGTTTGATTCAGGACACTTTTCTGTTGTTTTACAGAAACATATGAAAGGAAAGATGTGGTCTAGTGAACTGATTATAGGGTAGATTATAGATAGAAGATCTGGGATCTATTCCTGACTCTGCTAAAGATTCACTGTGTGATCCTGAAAAAGCTATTAAATCTCTTTGTGCATCAGTTACTCCATCTATACAATGATAGGGTTGCCAACTTTCTAATTGCACAAAACTGAACACCCTTGCCCCATCTCTGCCCCACCCCTTCTACGAGGCCCCACCCCTGCCATGCCCCTTCTACGAGGCCCCACCCCCTGCTCACTCCATTCCCCCTCCCTCTGTTGCTCACTCTCTCCCTCTGTCACTCGCTCATTTTTACTGGGCTGGGTCAGGGGGTTGGGATGTAGGAGGGCGAGAAGCATAGGCACCAACTTTCCCCGGCGCCAGTGGGTGCTCACGCCCCGCCCCAACTCCACCCTTTCCCAGCCCCTGCCCCACCCCCATTCCAACCCCTTCCCCAAAGTCCCCACCCCAACTCTGCCCCCTCCCTGCCCCTATTGGACCTCTTCCACAAATCCCCGACCCAGCCCCGCCTTTTTTCCGAGTGTGCCACATTCCCCCTCGTTCCCCCTTCCTCCCAGTGGCTGGGAGGGGGAAAAAGCGGGCATGCGGTGTGCTCAGGGGAGGAGATGGAGGCAGAGCAGAGGCGGAGGTGAGCTGGGGTGGGGGGGGCAGGGAGCTGCCGGTGGGTGCTAAGCACCCACCAATTTTTCCCCGTGGGTGCTCCAGCCCCGGAGCACCCATGGAGTCGGCGCCTATGGGGAGAAGGCTCTGGCTGGGGGTGTGGGCTCCGGGGTGAAGCCAGAAATGAGGGGCTTAGGGTGTGGGAGGGAGCTCCGAGCTGGGGGTGGAGGAGGGGGCTCTGGGCTGGGAGCTGAGGGGTTCGGAGTGTGGGAGGGGGTTCCGGGCTGAGGCAGGGGGTTGGGGTGTGGGAGGGGGTATGGGCTCTGGGCTAGGGGTGCGGGTTCTGGGGTGGGGCCAGAAACGGGTGCAGGAGGGGCTCCAGGCCGGGGCAGAGGTGCAGGGGGTGCAGGCTCTGGGAGGGAGTTTGGGTGTGGGAGGGAGCTCAGGGCTGGGGTGCAGGAGCGGAGGCAGGGTGCGGGCTCTGGGAGGGAGTTTGGGTGCGGGAGGGGGCTCAGGGCTGGGGCAGAGGCGTGGATGGGTGTGCAGGCTCCGGGAGGGAGCTCCAGGCTGGGGCAGGGGGTTGGGGTGTGGGAGGGGGTGTGGGCTCTGGGCAGCGTTTACTTCCGGGGGCTCCCCGGAAGCGGCGACATGTCCCTCAGCTCCTAGGGTTAGGCATGGCCAGGCAGCTCTGCGTGGTGCACGCTGCCTCTGTGCACAGGCACTGCCCACGCAACTCCCATTGGCTGCAGTTCCCAGCCAATGGGAACTGCGGAGCTGGCACACGGGGAGCCGGCGCACGGGGAGCTGCGCAGAGCCAGGTAGGTAGCTTGCCAGCCCTGCCAACTGGACTTTTAACGGCCCAGTCAGCGGTGCTTACCGGAGCCACCAGGGTCCCTTTTCGAAAACCGGACACCTGGCAACCCTAACAATGGAGCAAACCATGCTGTGCATAATAAAGCACTTGACATATACAGACAAAAGTCATTGTAATTAGTAATATTATTTTAATTGTTATAATTATTTGAATATTGCATACTGAGCTCATACAGCAGAAAGTTCCCTTAAGCCAACTGAAGTTTATTTAAGTACAGAACAGACGCATTATTGCAACTCCTGTGCAGACCAGTTTGCACTTGTTTATTCAAAGAGCATACAAGCTCTGTTGGCACCACCAGTAGAGTTAGTGAGATATACAAATTAATAGTTGCAATACAAGTAGCTTACAAACTCCAGTGGTTAAGTCAGAAGACCTCAAACTGTGAAAATCGATTCCTTAAAAAGAAAAAAAAGAAAATGTGGAAGTAATGTTTAAAAAATTAAGTGCAAAAAACTAATGGTAATACAACATTAAAAGCACTGAAAAGTCAATACATTTCAAAGGTTAAGGTCATTGTGGCAACATTAACTTGGCCTAGTTTTACATACATATGTAGGATTTTCTATTCCTTTTGTTCCCCTCTGAAGTATGAGCTTATTACTTGTTATTCATATACACTTAAAAATTTACAAGATCCCCCTCAGATCCATTAATTTATATCTTTTTTACTCTTTCCTTACTTTCAAAGGTATTGAATTGTAGAGTCTCTCTGTAGCTGAGGAAGGCTCCAGTCTACTCTGTATCAGTCCTTGAACAGCTGGAGTGGTCAATAGTGAAGAAAACCTCAGGGCCCAGGATGCTTCCTTACAAGATCTTCTATATATTTTATAGTTACCTAAATTACTTCCTTATGACTTCAACCAAGTCTCTCATCGCTACTACTAATAGAAAGCCAATGAAAAGTTTTCATCTTTCCATACAAACAAGATGTCAAATTCTGCAGAAATCTATGCTCTGTTACATTTTTGTTATTTTTCTAATCACACACTACTGGTGGTCTGCAAATTATAAGATTTTTCATCCTATAGAGAGTTATCATATCAAACCAAAAGCAAGCTGAAGAATTTCTGGACTGAGACATCTTAGAACAGGGGTGGGCAAACTTTTTGGACCGAAGTCCACATCTGGGTGGGGAAATTGTATGCAGGGCCGGAGCAGGGGGTTGGGGAGTGGGAGAGGGTGCCGTGTACAGGAAGAGGTTCAGGGCAAGGGATTGGGGCAGAGGAGGGGTGCAGGGTGTATGAAGGGGCTCAGGGAAGGGGGTTGGGGTGCAAGAGGGGTGCAGGGTGCGGCAGGGGGCTTAGGGCAGGGGGTTGGGGTGCACAGGGGTGCAGGGTGCAGCATGGGGCGCAGGGCAGGGGGTTGGGGTGCAGGAGATGTGCGGAGTGTACGAGGGGGCTCAGGGCAGGGAGTTGGGGTGCAGGAGGGGTGTGAGGTGCAGGCAGGGGACTTAGGGCAGGAAGTTGGGGGCGGGATGCAGGAGGGCTTCGGGCTCCGGGGTGGCAGCGGCACGCACCAGGGCCAGGGCAGGCTCCTTGCCTGCCTGCCTGCCCTGTCCCCGGCCCTGTGCTGCTTCAGGAAGCGCTGCAGCCACTGGGGGAGGGGGAGGGGAAGGCGAAGGGCTCCGTGTATGCTGCCCTTGCTTCGCCTCCAGGTACCTCCCTCAAAGCTCCCATTGGCCGCGGTTTCCTGTTCCCGGCCAATGGGAGCTGCGGGCGGCGGTGCCTGGAGACAAGAGCAACACATGGAGCCCTCTGCCCCACCCCCGCCTGGGGGCCACAGCGGCGTGGTGCCGGCCGCTTCTGGAGAGCGGCGCGGGGCCCGCGGCACCACAGGGGGCAGTCCCGCAGGCCAGATCCAAAGCCCTCAGGGGCTGGATTTGGCCCGCAGACCATAGTTTGCCCATCGCTGTCTTAGAAGGTCAGTAACAACTTTTTTGTTTGTTTGTTTTTGTTTAAAAGGGTTAAAAGAGATATTGTAAAGGGGGGGCCTCTTATGGCCAGCAGTGGCACTGCAGGTACACCTTACTTAAATTTTCCCCTCAATGCAGCATTAATAAATCGTCTTGCACAGATCAACTCAATGAGAAACCAAAACAAACTAATCAGAATAAGTATATTTCCTTTAATATAGCCCAGGGAAGGAACATTTGGAATAATAGTTCAAAGGCCCTTATCTCAGAACCCAGGTTCACAGCTCCCAAACTTAAAGTCCAAAACAAAGCCTCAAGCTAGTCTAGAACCTGAGGCAACACACAAACAACCCTGCACTATAACCTGCATGACTTTAATTCTCCACCTTGTTGCCTCTTCCTCTTTATATAGCCCAACCCCAGGGCAGGGCCTCCTTGATTACACTCCAAGCTATCATTTTTTAAAGGATTAGTACACTATTTCACAGAGATAAGTACACGTACTTCAGGAAATATGCAAATGTCTGAGAGGAGTGGAGAGGAAACTTTTCTTTGCAGGAGGTAATCCCATAATTTTCTTTTGCAAGGATTTCTTGCATCTTCCTCTGAAGCACCTGGGATCATCCAGTCACTGACCGAGCCCTGTAAATACCTATAAACTTGCCCAGCAACTAAATTTTTTCAGTAGAAGTTCCTCTGTGCCTATCCTTCTGCGCATATGCACTGCAGCCCCATGCCTAAACCCCAGAGAGATGCATGAACCAGAGGCATAAATGTGTGTTCCTCCACCTAACTCGCCTGTAGGGCCCAATCCACTAAGGGCAATAAGAGCTCACCTACCAGTTTGGGCCCTTGTGGCTGGCCCAGGGGGCCCTCCCTTATAACTTTTAGCTCAGTGGTTAGGGTACTCACCTGGGATGTGGGAGAGCCCCAGTTTAAGTCTCCCCCCACCTGAGTGGGAGAAGGGATTTGAACTGGGATCTGTCACCTCCCAGTGGTCCATCTAGTTCAGTGTCCTTCCACTAAATGTTTCATTTTGATCAAAAGTTTGAGAAGTTTATCTTTGAGAATTTGTGGCGGATGCGTGAGATCCAAGAGGACTGGAAAAGGGCAAATATAGTACCTATCAAGGTAAAGGGGAATAAGGCAACCCAGGGAATTATAGACCAGTCAACTTAACTTTGGTACTGGGAAAGATAATGGAGCAAATATTCAAAAAATCAATTTGCAAGCACCTAGAAGAACATAAAGTGATAAGTAAGAGTATCATGGGTTTGTCAAGAATCAATCTTGTCAAACCAACCTAATATCCTTCTCTGATAGGATAACAAATCTTTTGGATTGGGGGATGGAGGGAAGCAGATGATGTGATATCTCTCTACTTTAGTAAGGCTTTTGATACAGTCTCACATGGCCTTCTCATAAACATCTAGAAATGTAGCCTAGATGAACATACTGTAAGGTGGGTTCACAACTGTATGGAAAAGTATACTCAGAGAGTAGTTATCAATGGTTCACAGTCAAGCTAGAAGGACATAGCAAGTGAGGTCCCGCAGGGATCAGTCCTGGATCTAGTTCTATTCATTATTGTCATAAATGATTTGGATAATGACATAGAGAGCATATTTATAAAATATGCAGACTATACCAAGCTGGGTCGGGTTAGAAGTGCTTTGGAGGACAAGATGATCTTGACAAACTGAAGAAATGATCTGAAATAAATAGAATGAAATTCAATAAGGACAAATGCAAAATACTACAATTAGGAAGGAATAATCAACTGAACATATATAAAATGGGAAATGACTGCCTAGGAAAGAGTACTGTGGAAAAGGATCTGGGGGGTTATTTAGTTTATGATCCATTATAAGAGTCAACAGTGTAACACTGTTGCAAAAAAAGTGAACATCATTCTGGCATGTATGAGCAGGAGTGTTGTAAGTAAGACATGAGACATAATTCTTCTGCTCTACTTGGCACTCATACAGACTCCGCTGGTGTATAGTGTCCCGTTCTGGGCACCTCACTTTGGGAAGGCTGTGAACAAATAAGAGACAGTCCAGAGGAGAACAACAAAAATGAGGAAAGGTCTAGAAAACATGACTTATGAGGAACGATTGAAAAATAAAAGGGGGTTGTTTGATCTAGACAAGAGAGGGCTGAGGGGGGAGCCATGGTAACAGTCAGCAGGTACATAAAAGTTGCTATAACGAGAGAGGGATAGCTACCCACTCAGGGCAGGACAACGTGCTGTCAGGGTGGGTAAGCACTGGGACAAGCTGGAGGTGTTTACGCACAGGTTAGACAAACACCTGCCAGGGATGGACTGGCTAATACTCACATCCCGCGGGACCAGGTGACCTAGGGGTCCCCAACCAAGCGGGAGGAGGGACCGTGGCGGGGGCAGGCGGGGAGCTGAGAACTGCCGCATTCGCCCTAACCGGACTCAACCCCGGCAACCTGCCCCCGCACCTACCATTGCCGGGCGAACTCCCGTCGCAGGCAGCGTCCACCCCCGGCAGAGGCTGAGCGCCGGCCGTCTACGCCTGCGCGGCCGGTGATGGAGCGGCGTCTGTGAGGTGCTGCGGCGAGACTGGGAGGCTGCAGGCCAGGTCACGTGATTCGAGCCGAGCGCTGCGGACCATCCCCAGCCGGCAGACTCGGAGCCCGGTGCCTGCTCCGCTGCGCCCGCCCGCCCGCGCGCCCTGCCCGCGGGCACAGGCCGGTCAGCGCGAGGCGGAGTCTGCAGCGAGAGACCCAGCGACGGCACACACTTAAATTACGTGCCCGGCGCGAGCAGGAGCAGCAGCAGCTCCGGCACTGAGGCACCGCAGCGCACCCGCCCCAGACACCTCTGCTGCTGCTCGCCATGGGATCCGCCGCCGAGCAGCCGGGCAGGGCCACGGGCCTCGTGTCCAGCCTGCTGAACGACACCCTCGAGTTCTACCGCTGGAGCTGGAGCATCCGAGGTACCCGGCGCCGCTTGCACGCACCTGCCGTGCCCGAGCCTCCGCTGCGCCGCAGCTAATGCAGTGCCCCGACTCTGCTTCTCCGCAGCTGCCGCTTCACCGCCCAGCCAGTGCCGTGCCCCAGCCTCTGCTTCCCCCTACCCCCGCTGGGCCCCAGCCTGTGCTCCCTCCTAGCCTCCGCCGTGCCCGTCTCTGCTCCTCTTAGTCCCCGCCGTGCCCCAGCCACTGCTTGCCACCTAGCCTCTGCTTCCCACCCCATTCTCTGCCTTGCCCCAGCTCTCCGCTCTTTGTTAGCTCTCCAGACCCTATTACTGTACATCCCCTATGGATCTCCTTCCCTGCCCTGATGGAACCTGCCTATATCGAGCGCCTTCTGCTGTATTCTGTTCCCCTCCCCGTTCTCCTCATCTCCCCCAGCATTCCTGTCCCATTATCCCTCGCTCTCCAGTTAGTCTTCCTTTGCCAACCCCTGCTGACCCCCTCATCCCCTGTTATCACTATTTACTGCTTTCTTCTTGTCCCCTGCTACTCTCCACCTGCCCCTGCCATGCCTACTATCTCCAGCCTTTCTACCGCTCTTTTCTTCTTCCAGTCCACTCTGGAGAGAGGCTGTCCCACCCCGTCTTCTCCCTTTACTCACTGTCACTGTCATACAGCGGTCAAAATGGCTCCATTCCTCTAGACACCATCTCTCTGTGCAGAGCACACAGGGACTCTCAGTCCATTAATAGTGCATTGAACAGTTCTGGTTTTAGCCAGTCAGTGGGGGTGAGGAAAAGAGCAAGGTGCCCTCCATCCCTGAAGGTAAATTATGAAATATTACTCTCTTCTGCCTCAGCTTTCTCTATTGGGGTCCCTGTTCAGTTATAAATACTGAGAGCTTATTGGTGCATGAGCTTCTGTTCACCCTCTAACCCTAGGTTACTGAATGATATGTTATGGTTCAAGATAGTGGGAGTGTCTTATTGGAACATGAGACTTTTCACCCCTTAGCTCATCTTCATGATGATATTAAATGCTGTGTTATAGCCTGCATTCAGTAACAATCATATTATTGGTACTCTGGGATTTGATTGCTAAGTGAACTTCTACTTCACTTCCTCCTTTCCCCATTTTACTTTCTTGGTAATATGTTGATATAGCCTAGAATTTGATAGTAGTGATAAACAAGGCCCATATATTCCATGGCATGATATACCTAAATTCACCAATTAGCATGTGATTTCTCTGGAAGACTGGAAATTATGCTGCAGCCGCATTTACATTTTACAAATCAGGGTTGGGTTTTTTTTGCAAAATAGGGAACCAATTAGTATAATTAATACAAAAGCTTTTCTATTTATTTTTAAACTAAAATCACTGTATTCCATTGTATAGTGTTCCCACATCTTCCTTGTGCTGCCTGTGTGTGTGTGTGTGTGTGTGTGTGTGTGTGTGTGTGTGTGTGTGTGTGTGTGTGTGTATTGATAACTCATAGCTACAACGTAGAAGTTGTGAAGGGGAAAGTTGGAGGTTTTGGAACCTCGAGCAAGGTAGGAAACAGCTTGCAGTTTTGGGACAGGCCTGTTAGGTGGATGTTTCTGCTAAAATGATCAGCAGTGAAATAGTTAACAGTAATTGATGTTCAAATGGTCATCTTTAGGTTGCAGAGTTATCCCAATGATATGACATGGGATAGGTTCACACTTGTCGGAGTTGCTTTTCCAGCCAGGCTTCAGGCTCAGGATGACAATAATACATCTGTTTATTCTTAGTTTGTGATTTTTTTTGGTTGTCTATAACAGGCAATGGATTCCACAGCTGTGCAATGACAATGTATGGAGCCTTGGTTACAGATCCTGGGAACTCACTACTTCATCAGCTGCCTTTCCCCTTCCTGCTCTGCAGCCCCCCACCCACAGCCATCTGTCAGATAATAAATTAAGCTTATGTTGTAGATACAGACAGCTTATTTCATGAACTGCCTTCCTACCCTAGCTTCTGGTTTTACCTTGACATATTTTAAATATTAAATTAATCCTATGCACTCATCTCTGCTATGGTTCAAATCTTCCAGAAGTCAGGATCAAATGGAAAAGCTGCAGCAGAAATGCATTGCAATCAGCCAGTGTGTGCTACACTGAATCGATTTGCATATACCTATGTAATACATGAAAGATACCCTCTTCTCCCTAATCAGTGCTATAGTCAGACTGAGGCCTGGTCTACACTTACCCCCCAAGTCGAAGTAAGGTACGCAAATTCAGCTACGTGAATAACGTAGCTGAATTCGACATACCTTACTTCGAATTTACCGCGGTCCACACGCGGCAGGCAGGCTCCCCCGTCGACTTCGCGGTACTCCTCTCGCCGAGCTGGAGTACCGCAGTCGACGGGGATCACTTCCTGGTTCGATTTATCGCGTCCACACCAGACGCGATAAATCGAACTCGGAACTTCGATCCGCAGCCGTCGAACTACCGCGTAAGTGTAGACTAGCCCTGAAAGAAAATTGTGGTAGGGGTCTCCTTACAGCCTTTTCAGGAGAAGAATTTTTTTTAGTTTTCCTGCCTACTGCATGTGTGTTTTTAGTGGCTACTCTGGTACAGTACAATAACCGTAGTGATCAAAAGACAGAGCTGAAGAAAGAAAACTCAAGAAAAGGGCGATTACAAAAAACAGCAGCAAAAGAGATGGCTGTCTTCTATTAAAACTGCATATTATAGAAAACTTTCTGACACTATGCAGTTTCTTTGTGCCATAGGCAATAATAGATGTCCTTTTGATGTTTCTAAAAGCACGCTGAGCTTCTTTCTAATTAGATCTTCAATAATTTTTCATTATTTGGTTAATTGCTGGTAATGAAGTAGTATTCTAATTTAGGATTTAAAAAAAATTAAATGTCAGTTACATTGGAGAGGGGGAGAATGTTTCTTGTTATGACCATCAGGTTATTATTTTTGGAGGCTCCCTGCGAGGACAGTCTTGGAAGGGGCCTAAGCCATACCATAACCATTTTAGTATTTCTTATTTATATAGTGGCAATATGTGTTATTACTGCATTTGATTGTGCAGTAATATAAAAAATTTGCCTCATGTTGTTACATAGTCTGTGTGTGATGTTTCAATTCACGACAACTTTAGAGTCATCACATGAAAATGCTATGTCATCAGATAAGACATGACAATGCCCCAAATTCAGTTTACGGATTTGTGGCAGTCTTGCTCAGTTCACTGCTATTCTGTATATGCTTTTACTTGGGGAAGGCGGCCATGGAGCATCTGGATGCCCCTCTTTCTAAACTAATCCATTTTAAAATCATGAATTTACCACCATCATGTCCTGAAGAACCATAGCAGTGATGTTGTTCAACAGCCAACACAGAAGAAACTATGCCATGCAATCACATTTCACAGCACAGAGTATGGGCAACATCACTATGTGGTATAATTTCATCAACTTAGTGATACTGTGAATCACTATTACTGAATAAACCATATTGAAACTTCACTACAGGAACATTACACAATACACAAATGAAGAAATGGTATTCCCATTACAACCTGTTTATTCCAGCGTTCCCACATAACCTTGTTTTCCCCATCATTTGTAATCATGCATCCCAGCCTCTCACCTCTCTGTAGAACCTCAGAGTAACGAATTGACCAGTCAACCACATACCCCATTTGGAACTGGATGTATGCAATCAGGCAGCAGAGAGACAAAAATAAATAAATAGTACAGTACTGTGTTAACTACTAAAAAAATAAAGAGAAAGCAGCATTTTTCTCCTGCATAGTGAAGTTTCAAAACTGTATTAAATCCATGTTCAGTTGTAAACTTTTGAAGAACCATAATGTTTTGTTCAACTTCAGAGTTACAAATGTTTCAGAGTTATAAACAACCTCCATTCCCGAAGTGTTCGTAACTGAGGTTCTATTGTAATGCACAACCAGACCTTCCTGCCACTTTGCGATGTTGCCAGCCTTCTTTCCTTTTGCTGCCCCAAAAATCCAGGAATGGGACCAGGGATATCTTGGCTCACTTTTCAATTTTGGCATAGACTTCCTGTGCTACCGTAGCTCCACCCTGTCATAAGATCACCAGGAAGAGAAAAATACTGTGTTTTTTAAAAATCAGTTTAATCTGTCCTGGGATTATAAACACTATTGTGATAATCCCAATTGTACTTTTTTCATGGTGTCACTATAGGGCAAAGTTGTTGTTTGTCCTTCAAATTCAAAAATGATCATGACATTACTGATTGGTTTGGTTTCTGTGAACAAATGAGTGGCTGATCAGGCCAGTTTGAGCTTTGAACTTTCTGTGGCACACTGAACGAGAGATGCCACTATGAGTTACTTGATTAAGAGCGGACATGTTGCTGTTGTGACATTTACACTGCTGGCGCTTCTGCTATGCCTCAGTTCTCCTCTGCTCATAGACAGTAGCTCTGGTATGGATGAGACTTCGCCAAGTAGAACGATCACGAGCGAGATCTTCCCAAAACTCTGGGTCAGTGTTGAAATGCTTGAAGGATAACTTGAGGGAGTCTTTGAAACGTTTCTTCTAGCCTCCCTGAGAGTGTTTTCCCTCCTTTAGCTCACCATAAAAGATCTTCTTTGGCAGTCACTCATCTAACATTTTGGTGACATGGCCTGCCCATTTCACCTGTAATTTCATCAGAGTATGGATGGTTGGAATACCTGCCTATATGATAACCTCAGTATCTGGAAATTTGTCTTGCCATCTTATCCTCATCAGTTTCCTCAGACAGCCCATATGAAAGTGATTCAGCTTTATAACATGGCGTCTGTATACTGTCCATTTTAGCATGCGTACATCAAAGTGCATGCAAACACAATAGCTTTGTAGACCTTCAGAATTGTTTGTTGACTAATGCCTCTGCACTCCCACACATTTGCATGTAATCTGCCAAAGGCCATACTTGCTTTGGTTTCATCATCAATGAGAAATGCATGTGACAGTTTACTGCCAATGTAGGTAAACTTGTCCACTGCCTGGAGCGCTTGGCCATTCACTGTGATAGTAGGCTCTATGTAAGGCTTTCCTGGTGCAGGCTGGTATATCACTTGTGTCTTCTTGATGTTGATTGTGAAACCAAAATTGTCACAAGCTGAAGAGAAATAGTCCACACTCCACCCCATGTCAGACTCAGATTTGTCATTCAGGGAACAGTCTCATCAGCAAACAGAAGATCGTGAACAGTCACTTCCTGTATCTTCGTCTTTGCCTGTAGTCTCCTCAGATTGAAAAACTTGCCATCAGTCTGGTATCTGATGCCAGTCCCAGTGTCACAGTCATGAAAGGCATCTGAAGCATGGCAGAAGAGGCTTGGGCCAACATACAGCCCTGCTTTACTGCATTGGTGACTGGGAATGGTTCAGATGACTTGTCGTCATACATAACACGAGCGAGTATGCCATCATGGAATTGCCTAACCATTGCACTGAATTTCTCTGGGCACAGTTAAGGTTGTTTGGATGCCCTAAATGTACATTTCCATTCTTTAATGTGTTTGGATTTCTTGTAAGTTTAACCTTTAACTCTGAATTTCTGTATTTAAAAGGCTTGGTTTTGAGATAATTGCAATATCCCTGTAACTTTTTTCTCTTTAAGTTATTCATGTACTTTCAACTTTAACACCCTGTAAATGTAGCTTTTTGGTCTTTACTTTTCTACTCTTTCTTGTCTATTTAGGCCCCAGTCCTGCAGATACTTAAGCACGTGTAACTACTCACATGAGTAGTCTTATTGGAGTATTTCCATGAGAAGCACATATATAACTTTAATGTTTAAGATCAGAGTCTTAGAGTTTAAACTAGGATGGATTGTTTTAAATCAGTAAGCAGGAAACCTTGATTTAAATCAACTTCAAGTTTGTATTTTCCATTTGTATTTCTTACTTTCTCTTAAAAAAAAATTGATTCTCATTAGTTTGTATAATTTGGTACTACTTTTTGCTAACCAGGGTTGAGAGACACCTAAGCCCTACTTGCCCTCAGCATGAGGAAGTCTTTTCTGTGCCTGCTGTGGATCATCTCCCTGAAACTCACTAGACTCTGCCAACACAAGCACCACCTTGCAGGCCTGGCTTTCTGTACAAGTAGTGATAGGCACACACCAACCCTCAAGTCCATGCAGCATTGTAGAATCTAGCCCCTTATCCATTAGACACTCACAGAATTACCAGACCTGCTTTTCCCAAAGGAACAGTATATACCAGATTGTAAGAGTCCGCTCAGGATCACCACTTTGCTTAATACCACAGCACTTAGATATGTTTATAGTGAAAGTACTATACTTGAATCTTCTTTAAAATGTAAGAATATTGGAAACAAATGGTTACATACAAATCATTGCATGCTTTCTAGAGACTTAAATGTAACTAACAAGTTAAGCTTCTTTAGACAGGAGGATACCTCACCAAAAGTTCTCTCCAGCGTTTTCAACCAAGCCTGGCTTAAACCCCTCTTTTATGAAGCAAACTTGCTGTCCATTTACTTTCTTGGTAAAGGATGACTGGTTGTTTTCTTTGTCCCCCAAAAATATAGTAGAGTAAACCTTTGATGTGCACCTCAAGATAGGGTCAGTTCCCCCCGCCTTGCTGTTTGCTTCTTCCTGTTAGTTTTCTGTCTTTGAAGATGTTTTTTTTTTCTTTTATAACCTTTTAGCATTTAGATTAGACGAGGGAGACCTATTGTGAACCATAATACTTAATTTACATGTGAACAGCACAATAGGTAAACACTTCTTGTCTGACAAATCTGTTTTTCACCTTTGCTGGTGACCAGTCCCTAAGAACATAAGAATGGCTATACTGGATCAGACCACTGGTCCATCTAGCACACTATCCAGTCTTCTGGCAGTGGCCAGTGCCAGATGCTTCAAAGAAAATGAACAGACCAGGAAAATTGCAAATGATCCATCCCGTCATCCAGACCCAGCTTTTCATAGTTGGAGGTTTAGGGACACCCAAGCATGGGGTTGCGTCCCTGATCATCTTAGCTAATAGCCATTAGTGGACCTATCCTTCATGAATTTATTTAAATTTTTTATACTTTTGGCCTTCACAACATCCCTTGGCAACAAGTGCCACAGGTTGACTGTGCATTGTGTGAAGTAATTCTTTGTTTTCATTTTAAACCTACTGCCTATTAATTTCACTGGGTGGCCCCTGGTTCTTGTGTTATGTGAAGAGGTAAATAACACTTCTCTATTCACTTTCTTCCCCAAATTCATGATTTTGTAGCTCTCTATCATATCCTCCCCATTAGCCATCTCTTTTCCAAGCTGAAAAGTCCCAGTCTTTTTAATCTCTCCTCATATGGAAGCTGTTTCATAGCCTCAGTCATTTTTGTTGATCTTCTCTGTACCTCTTCCATTTCTAATATATTTATTGAGATGGGACGACTAGATCTGCACACAGTATTCAAGGTGTGGGTGTGCCATCGATTTATATAATGGCATTATATTTTCTGTGGTTTTTTTAATCTATCCCTTTCCTAATGGTTCCTAACATTGTTCGCTCTTTTGACTGCCACTGCATATTGAACAGATGTTTTCAGAGAACTATCCACTATGAACCTCTAGATCTTTGAGTGGTAATTGTATGTATAGTTGGGATTATGTTTTCCAGTATGTGTTACTTTTCACTTAACATTGATTTGGTCTGCCATTTTGTTGTCTACTCACCCAGGTTTGTCTATTTTTTGCCATTTTGTTTGCCCAGTCACCCTAGACACAACATAATTTTCATTGTATATACATAATTCCTTACACAATACCTGTACATGACTTGTGCAGTAATACTGATGACGAGCATGATACCAGCTTTGATCTGGGACCTCGCATGACATCCTTTGAACTAGAATGTACATACCAGACCCAGACAAACCCTGTAATCCCTGCACGCCTCCTTGCCAGTTGGCATTAATTGGTTCTTGGGTCACACTTATAATGCGTGTCTAACAGCATGTGGATGAAAGTAGGAATTAAAGAAACACAAAACCAGCATTTTAAAATTGTGTTATTAGTTAAATCTACTTTAAATGTGCTGGATACATAAGGAAATAGATGTAAAAAGTTTTAAATTGATCAAAACACAGTTTTATTGAAAAAAGGAAGTATTCTCTGTAGTTAGTGAATTGAACTGATTGTTTGTCACCATGTCCTTCAAGATTTTTAGAATTAGTATCTCTCATCCTCTCACACCTCATTTTTATTCATAGAGTGGAAGAGGAAAACAAGCTTTCCTACTTTTCAACTCCCAATCAGGTTCTCAATTTTGAATGAGTTAGTCATTGAACTGAATCAGTTGAATAAACTGAAAAGAAGAAAATAGTCTGACTGCACCCACAGCAGAGGCCACTGTTGTCAAAAGCTGGTTTAGCACTTCCAACTCTGGTTCCAGATGGTGAGCCAGTGATTTCCACCAGCTCGTTTTAAAGGATGTCAAGCAAACTCAGACTTAAGGCCAGAAGGGACCATTGTGATAGTGTGGTCTGACCTCCTGCACATTGTTGGTCACAGAACTGCACTCACCCACTCTATTATAATAGACCCATAACCTCTGTCAGAGTTACTGAAGTCCTCAAATCATGATTTAAAGACTTCAAGTTACAGAAAATCCACTATTTACTCGAGTTTAAACCTGCAAGTGACCCGTGCTGCTTGAATATTGATTTGATTTAAACTACTATATTGTACTAAGTTTATGCCTTAAAATAAGTGGTCATAATTTCAAATTTAACTTTAAATGATCTTGTTTTAAAAATTAAACCTGTTTAATTCACATTTAAAAAATCCAGTTTAAATAAAAATCAGAATTAAAAAAAAATTGTTTCTTCCTCCCCCGCCTCTCCCCTCCCCCATTTTAAGCTCTCCAGGGCAGGGACTAATCTTGAATGTGTATGTACAACACCTAACACAATGGGGACCCTATCAACTGATTATTATTGTTCCTATCCCCCCTATTTATTCTTCTGTTTTATCTTAGTTTTTCCCCCCCATTCTGTCTATGGTTTATTCTCCCCTTACTATTTTAATTATCTATTCTCCTCTCCCACACAGTCTCTTTCCTCAGCCCTATATCTTTGCATACGGGACATTTGGGGCTTTTGGTATCTCAAGAGGTGACAGAGGCAGTTTAGACAATCAGGCTATGCAGTCGTACCGGTTACAACAGTAGGTAGATGAAGGTACTGAAATGATCAGCAGCAACAACATAGTTAACAAGTCAAGCACTGGCATGTTTATCTTTAGTTTTCAGAATTAACACTCCTTTGAGAAGAATGAATTCACATCAGTCTGATCAAGAATTGTTTTAGAATATCTACAACCACACAGAAGACAACATTGCATCATACTTTGTTTTAAAAGGAAATTAACATGAAAAGCTGTTACCATAAAGCTAATGCAGTTTAAAATCCCAGGAAGTCAAACTGGCAAAATTAAGTTCCAACAGCAATATTAACTTAAGATGAATTGTACATATGAAGGTATTGTCTATTCCTGTAAATTTTTTGTTAAGTGTCTGGTTTAGTACACTTACATCATTAAAATATATAACAAAATAGGTTCACAAACTTTTTCATAGCAAGGACCATGTCTTTTGTGGATCACTTCCCTCCCCACTTCTGCTTACATATGTCAGTGTGGAAAAGCAATTCCTTACATGCAAAACTAGTAACACAAAAGAATTAATGTATTTTTTAAGCAACAAAACACAAGCATCACCACATGACCCATGAGTGCTACGTGGAGCACTGGTGGTACATGAACCAGTTTGAAAACTGACAAAATATACAGCAAGTCTAATGTGCCTTGTTAATTAATGTTGCTGGATCTTTAACTTGTGTGTTGACTTCTTGTGATTGTTCGATCATAATGTTGTATTAATATAGCTTTCTGCATTTAACTTGCTTGTTTTTAAAGAAAAAAATTCTTTGTTTAATAAGCATTTAAATGGCCCCAAATAGGTTTTAAAGTTCAACTCTCCGAAGTGAATGGGATGTAAACCTTTACTATTGTTGTATGATTAGAGTATTTTTCTGGGACTAGGTTAGAAGAACAGCAGTGCCCCTGTTGATATGACTGCATCACATTTGCAAAGAGAGGTAAAAAATGAACTTTCGGAATGTTGCAGGATGTAATAAGTAAGCTGAGACCATGAAATTCTAAGGTCCACATTTTTCTTTCATGCCCGTAGTACTGTCACTGATGTTAAAGACATATATATGAGTTCTATTTTAAACATTTTGCAATGTGTTCTTCACTGAGGGCATTTCTACATGTACACATACTGCATGGCACTCAGGGGTGTAAATCTGCAGTGGTCCAGTATGCTAAGTGTCTGGGCAGAACCTACTACTGCATGCTAAAAGTATCCTAGTGTGCTTTGGCATACAGCTGATTCAAACTGTAATATGTCAAAGTGCACTAAGGAGCTTTTAGTGTGCATCAGCAAGGTCCACATGGACAGTTACTGCACAGCATGCGGAAGCACTGTAGATTTGCACCCCAGGCATGCCACATGGTAAGAGTACATGGTATACCTGCCTTGAACCATTTGCATTGTCCCAGCAGCATCCTTCCCATGTTTGGCAAGGTGGGTAGGATAAATGTGTGATGGTGTCAAAGAAAAAACAGCCTAATTTTAAATGTAAGATTTTCGCTGATGCTCACTGTATGCGCCCAGAAATGATTTGGTTTGGGATTATTTTTTTTAAGTTAGAAGTAATTGTTTAATCAGTGTTCACCCCATGACCAAAGTCACTAGTCCTCAGCAAAGACACTGCTGACTTTAAAACATTGGCAGTTCTGTGGCATTAAAAAAAACCAACGCTGTGGTTAGTGGGGTTTTTTTGTTTTGTTTTGTTTTATGGTGGAAATGCCATTTCTCAACTGAGCTGTTTCCTCTCTCCATTGTGACCTTAAGTAGAGCTGGTGGCTCAGTGAAGGAACTGATGGTAGATGTCATACATGGCTGCAGGCCCTCACAACAGTGTTGGCTACCTGGGGCACCTACAAGCTGTAACTATCTCCAGCCCCCAAATCCTTCTGTGCCCGTAGCATCATTGTAACAATTTAAAAAGAGTCTCTGCTAGGATTGCCATGTGATTAAACTAGCCTAATGTCACTTCATTGTGCTTATGCATGTCAAGGAAGCATTTCAGCACTATGCCTACAGTCGTCTGGTGCTTGTAAGTATGTGAAAAATATCTATTTAGATGGATGAGAACAGTTACATTAATAAGGATTATAAAATAAAGTTTGAAAGATATAAACCCCCATGCTTCTGGACATAAGTTGGTCTTTAGCCAAGGGGGCTAGGAAGACCTGCCCGTGAGGAAGTATCTTTTAATAATTTCCCATTTCAGGATTTCCAAATATAAACTAGACTAGACGACCCTGTGGTCTGATCTGGTACTGCAGTTTATTCCATAAGTGTGGAATGCATTTATACTGGTGCCCACTAATGCTCCTATAACTCACTGTCTGAAGCAAATGGAAGTGTATATATCTTGGCTATAAAGCTTTTTGCTCAAATTTGGTTTGCTAATCTCAACCAAGGAATGAGTTAAAGTGATACTGCAATTAAAGATGGTGATATTTCCATTTTAAAGTTCTCATTTTAGTTGCTTACAGTTCTCAAAAAACTATTATTATTTTTTTTTGTCTGAAGCTTCTCATTCCTGGTTTCAGGAAAGTTTCCCACTAGCTTTTCCTTCTCTTGGTGGTTTATACCTTTTTAAGGCAAACGATTTTTGGCTTGACATTTTTAATACTGCTTGTATCCAGCTCAAAGGAGGAGGTTTTTTTATTATTAGAATTACAGAGTGGGAGGAGAGGGGGAAAATTGAATTAAATCTGTCTGCCTGTTTTTAAAAATGGGAAGTAATTGACAAAGGCCAGTTGCTTGGCTCCCATACTCACTTTTGGGCTACTGTCCACATAATTCACCAGAATTAACGTACTCACTCCTCAGTGCTCTTCCGAACACCTACCATGGCTGTCACAACAATGGTGTGTGTAGAATCCTCTTACACTAGGCCTATGCTGTTTTCCCTATTAGCATAGTTGAAATGCTGCTGGATGAAGATAAGGCCCAATCAAACAGCCAGTAAGGCTGGTTAAGGTTGGAGTGGGTTTGGAAAAGGGCCATGAGATTGATTAAAGGATTGAAAAACATGCCTTATAGCAAAAGACACAAGGAGCTCAATCTGTTTATTTTATCAAAGAGAAGATTGAGTGACTTGATCACAATCTGTAAGTACCTACATAGGGAACAGAAATTTGATAAGAGGTCTCTTCAGTCTAACAGACAAAGGTATAAAACAGGATCCAGTGCTGGAATTTGAAGCTAGACAAATTCAAATTAATAAGGTTCACATTTGTAACAATGACAACAATTAACCATTGGAACACTTGATGAAGGGTTGTGGTGGATTGCCATCACTGGACATTGTTAAATCAAGACTGGGTGTTTCTCTAAAAAAAAATACGCTCCATTTCAGGCATTAATTCAGGGAAGTCCTGTTGTCTGTTATGTACCTCCAGCTCAGTGATAAATCTATGCCTTAGTTTTCCATCTGTAAGAGTCACAGAATGCTAATAAATTAATTAATGCTTCTGAGTCACACATAGTACAGTGGTAGAAGAGGAGGAGCATCAATTCCTAAGAAGACAGTCATGTTAAAATCCTTTAAAAAAAAAAAAAAAAAAAAAAAAAAAAACACTTTGTCCACGTTACCAATCTCTCATGTTATTAGAAGTGAAATAATTTTATTTACTTTTTGCATTTTTCTTGGCTTGAATTAGTCAGTTTTACTTGAGTTTATAGAAATTTGCTACTCTGGTTCAGTAGCATCTTTTCATATAACAGCAAAATATTGCAATGTTTGGATTGCAAATGCCATAGGGGACAGTTTATTTTTGAAAATTGTTTCTACTGAAATTTTCAAAACCTGACATTTCTATTGGTCTTGGGTTTTGCAAAAAGCTAGTTTTTGTTCCAAAGCTTAAATCTGACAAAACTAGACGCACTAGCGTCACTTGAAGTGCTGTCTATGGCACAACTGGCTGAATTGTCAGAAGAGGAATTTAGCAGAGGCCTGGGTGGGAAAAGCATTGCTTTTTTTCTCCTGTTTGGTGGTGTTTAAGGAAACTGAGATAGGAGGTCAGTTCTCACCTTCAAACTCAAATTGGACAGACTGGTCAGTCATTCGCCAAAGGGTTTAAGGGCATATTTGCAGCTCATCTGGAAAGCATTTCTCTTGTCCATTCTGAGGTTTCAGTTATCTTGAACTACTGAGCAACAGGATTCACTCGTCTATAGGGCACCTCTTCCTGGCTGCTCAAGGCCTGGTATCCCCTTCCATTGTTTGCTCTCAGTGTTCCCTCTCACTCACTGGGACTCCGCACACTCCCTCTTCATGACTTGGTCCTGCAACTGGGTCACCATGTGTTTTCCTTTCTGGGGCAGGATGGCTGCATATCAAAGTCTCTCCAGATGAACTGTCTGGCTGCCTTTCCAGGCCATCCTCTAATTCAAGACTAGGGCACTTTCCTCAGTGGTGGGCTGAGTACCCCAGCCCACCCAGTAATCCAGGTTCCAGTACAGGGACCCTCTGTTCAGCAACCACAGTCTGCTTACTCCCAGACTCTGTTACTATTTCCCTGTGCTTATTCCTTATTTTGTCCTCTAGCACTGGTCCTCCAGGATACTACTGGAGCTCCCTGTGGCTGCTTCACTCCTCTCAGGTGCTTGCCAGAGTCTAGATTCCAAACATACCTCCCTACTCCCAGGGAATGATTGCAGACTACTTTCCCTGTAGTCCCCTTCTATTCTGAGCCTTCTGGCTTTGTACAAGACCACCCTACACCTGCTCAGCTGAGCTTCATCTTCTATTAGGGCTTGCCTAGCCAGCCTAATTCTCCCCTAGGTGCAGCCTGCTAAGTTAATTGGCCCTTTCCTAGCTACCTTAACCCCTCCAGGTGAGAATTCTTTTGACATCCTGGCAGACTCTTTTGACAAGCTAAAAAAATGTGATAGAATGTATTTGCAATAAATGTATTTGAAATGTTTATTATGTGTGCTAATTCTTCAGTTTACAAGCTTAGGACGGAGGGTTGCAGACACTTATTAGAGTGTCATGCTTTGTACCGTGAGTGATTCCCTTCAGGTCAAGTAGATTATGTGCAGTAGTAAATACTGTACTTGTTAGTAAACGTTCGCAGGACTGTTATTTAGTAAACATTTGGGCCATTATTTCTGAAGCATAGTGTTTCTTTTAGCAGTTTACATTCTTAAAAACTCCATCAGAAGGAAGCTAATTTAAAGCCTTTATAAACATTTTGTTGTAGTTTAATGTGTGTGAGCTCATTAATCCTGACTTGCTTTCTTACCATGGTACTCTTTTGTTTTGTAAAGTCCTTGCTTAATGATAGCAATAGGAGGGCTGACTGAAGGTATCTGAAAAGTCAAATAAAATAATACGGTACCTCAGGAAGTGATCAGCTGGTTAGTAATATCTGGGATACTATCATTTTTGATGGAATTATTAACATATCAGTTTAAATTTTGTCAAAAGACACTGAATGAGCTGAAAAAGCTTGCTCATGAAGCGCGCCTTTAGAAATGTAACTGTTTAAAGACATCTGCAGAAGTGATGGTAATTGGACAGATGGATATGCTGGATTGGCACTGTAAGTGTCTTTGCGCTGAGAATAGTAGCCATAGCTATTAATACTTTGAAAGGCTCCCCAGATAAATTAGTGAGTAGCAACCTTCTAGCTAAGGAATGAATATGCTCTTAATCTAAAAACCTAGACTATTGTGTGTTGATATTACTTGAAATATGAATGCAAGGATATTTTAAACCTGCATTATGTATTTTTAGATGTATAATGCTTTCCAAAGCTAATATAGAAACTGGATGGAAAAGCCACCTTAGACTATGCAGTCATCTTCCTGCCAATGCAGGATTTTCCCCTACAATATATATTTGTAGGTACAGTGTTCTTCTGCCTCTTTTCACAGTTTATACTTACTGGTTAAAATAATTTGGAAAGATTAATTTTTGAGTCTCTATAATAACTTACAGATAATTATAAAGAAAATAGCCCTTAGATTTGACAGAAGCAAATTTCACACCAAAAAAATTGAACACCGTATAATATGATTTGGTTGAGCTTCTTTCTGTTTTAGCTTTCGCTCACCACATTATTGATTCCCTCCCCCGTAAAAATGTTGGAAGATAGGTTAATTTTGTGTCCTTAGTGTCCTTGTGTTCTTTGTTTTCTTAGCATGTAGGTGTTTTATTTAAGTCCTTTATTGAGATTCTCCCCCCAGTGCATGTGTGTAACTTCCACTAATGTTAAAGCCGCATGTGTCTCATAAGGAGAATTAAATACCACAAGGATAGGTACTTAAAGAATATATATTTTTATCTCTTGCTTCAGATTTATAATGTGGGATTTTGAAGAACTTTCACTCCCACCCACCCACCGACAATTACTGTAAAACTTACTCCATATGAAGGTCTGAGTTTTGTATAACTATATTTCTCATGTGGTAAAAACATTAACATTTGCGACTGCTAGACTCCCTGTTTTTTTGTTTGTTTTTTTGAGTTCATTCTTTCGGCTAAGTGCAAATTAAAACTCTTACCTTTTTGGAATATACATTTTATTTTTCTTAGAAAAAGAGATGTAGTTGTGTTGTTGGCTATGCTGTAACAAGTCATTTTACTTGTGATCAAATTAGAATCTGGGTTTTAGGATTTGGAAGATAAATGCATTAATCCACTGAAACATTCAGTCACTCTCTGTCAATTCTAATCAGATAAAGGCATTGGTAATTTTGAACTGAAGCAGTTGGAGGGGTCAGCTATCTTGCTTTTATATTTAATTTTCATGAGAAGATTCATTTCTCAACTTCTTGCGAGTGAATTTGCTGGATTTAATAAGTCAGTAAGTCACTTTAAAAACCATAGTTTTTTGTGCCCAGCAGATGTCATTTATGGTCATCACACTGTCTAATGAATAGGGTGCATAATAGTACTGATTTTGCTGATGTAAGGATGTTTCTGACTTTTTTTTGCCTGTTAACAAAATATGTTCAAATTCATTCTAAGTATGATATATTATCTGATTGTGTGAATTAATTTTTCTGAAAAGAAACTCAGGGCAACATCAGAGTGACAGCAGACTATGTTCTTTTGTATATCTCAGTCAAGCAACCTTAAATCAGTAAACCGTAGTGAAGTTGTTTTATTGAAGGTACTTATTATGTATTGCCTGATTTAACCATAGTTGTGTGAGTTAATTTAAGCTGTTACAAATGGGTTTTGCATGGACATGCAAAGTAACTTATAAAAGAAATGTTGAGACACGATACACACCTCCAAAGGACTGCTATATTTCCTGATATATTGAATACATTCCAGTAGCTCTACTGTAAAAATATATCTTTGCATTTAGTATTGAGACTCATAAATAAATATAAGAAACCATGGTGTAGTAGGTGTGATAGAAGTTACCAACAATTAACTCATCAGTAGTGGAATGTCAATAGTAGAATTGATTAGCCAAAGCATATCTCAAATTGCTTTCAGTATAGGGGAAGTGACTGGGATCTTGTCACCCCTTGTGCAGGCACATTACACCTAAAACATAGTAGAACTGATAGGTTCTGGAACTAGGGTTGCTGCTGCACCCTCTGGCTTGAAGTGTTTCCATTATATATAGGATTTACAGTTTGGCTAAATGGCTTTTAGCACCCCCACTATAAAAATTGTTCCAGCACCCCTGTTAGACCTGTCCCTGGGAGAGACAGGCCACAGAAAGGCCACCCAGGCAGACTTGGAACCTCAGTGCACAATGAGGAGTGATACTACATTGTGCTCTCTTTGAAAATGTTTTGGGTGGACCAGGGAGCAGCTATTAACTGTGTATCTGAACTATGCAGATCCATTGTTCAAGCTGCAAGCACAGTTACAGTTCAGGGATTGTAACAGCAACTGTGTAGCTGCTGTGTGATTTGCTCTGTACATTGTGGGGAGGGTTGCCACCCCACTGAGATGTTTCCTCAGGTATTGCATAGGTGGTGAAGATTTTACCATAAATAGAAAATATCCATATTTTTTTTTTTTAAACCAGATGTTGTATAACTTGTAGCATTATACTTTGTATTGTGATTTGGTGACCTATTAAAGGCATAGCTTTGCACCTTTACACAAAAGAGAACGTAATTACACTAAGAAAACTATTTTTCTTGTCACTTGGAGACTTCAGCTTTACTAGCCTTTTTTGCATTTTATCAAGTTTTCATCCTATTTTTGAATTTCAGAGTCGCATGTGAAATCTTCGGCCATAATCCTGAAACAGATCTGCATGGGCAGGCACCAGTAGCAGTGTGCAGCCCTAATAAAGTCATGAGGGCTCATCACTGGGTAGCAGTGTCTGTCCATCAAGATCCAGTTCCCAGATCAAAGTCTTCTTTGGTTTTTCTATCCCAGGGAAGGGGGGGGACCTCAAAACCCTTCTAGAAACTGTCAGATTCTTTTAAGTTTAATGGAGTTGAGTGCAATTAGTATTTGTGGAAGGAAGGTGGTGGTGGTATGTCTCCCATATTTTTTCTTATGGAAGGAAAGGAAAATATAGGAGGAGATTTTATATCTGGCTATTTTTGTCAGGGGTGGAGCACCTAGTTCTAGTGCTGGCTGCCACTTCCCGCAGCCCCCATTGGCCTGGAGCGGCGAACCACGGCCAGTGGGAGCTGCGATCGGCCGAAGCTGCGGACGCGGCAGATAAACAAACTGGCCTGGCCCGCCAGGGTGCTTACCCTGGCGGGCCATGTGCCAAAGATTGCTGATCCCTGAATTAAGCCAATAGATATTGTGACAAAGTTCCTCCTCTGTCTTGGTGCGTCCTGCGCTTATTGGCGGATTTTCTTGCCTCAGAGATTCACCATGTGGGTTGGGGAACAGCCCAGAGACCTTCTCCTCTGGAAGAACCCACAGTCCAGGTCAATTGGGAGGTTTGGGGGGAACCTGGGCCCGCCCTCTACTCCGGGTTCCAGCCCAGGGCCCTGTGGACTGCAGCTGTGTATAGTGCCTCCTGTAACAGCTGCATGACAGCTACAATCTCCCTGGGTTACTTCCCCATGGCCTCCTCCAAACACCTTCCTTATTCTCACCACAGGACCTTCCTCCTGGTGTCTGATAACGCTTGTGCTCCTCAGTCTTCCAGCAGCACACCCTCTCACTCTCAGCTCCTTGTGCCTCTTGCTCCCAGCTCCTCACACTCGCACCACAAACTGAAGTGAGCTTTTAAAACCCAGGTGCCCTAATTAGCCTGCCTTAATTGATTCTAGCAGCTTCTTCTTAATTGGCTCCAGGTGTCCTAATTAGCCTGCCTGCCTTAACTGGTTCTAGCAGGTTCCTGATTACTCTAGTGCAGCCCCTGCTCTGGTCACTCAGGGAACCGAAAACTACTCATCCAGTGACCAGTATATTTGCCCTCTACCAGACTCCTGTACCCCACTGGTCTGGGTCTGTCACATATTCCTCCCCCCTGCTCAACGCCAAGGGGTTGGGCAGCTTGGGATGCCAGACAGTGCACACATGACAAGCCATCGGCGTTGCCATGACGGCTCTGTGTTGCACACGGAACTGGAAAGGTTGAAGGGATAAGAACCATCTGGTCACCCTTGTATTCTTCTCCTTGTTCCGCTGCATCCATTGAAGAGGGGCATGGTCGGTCACGAGGACAAATCTGCGCCCGAGCAGGTAGTAGCGCAATGTTTCCATGGCCCATTTTACAGCGAGGCATTCTCTCTCCACCACTGCATATTTTTGTTCCCTTGGAAGGAGTTTCCAACTGAGGTATAGAATTGGGTGTTCCTCCTCCCCGACCATCTGTGATAGAACGGCCCCAAACCCTACTTCTGATGCATCCGTCTGCAGGATAAACTCCTTGGTGAAATCAGGGGCTATCAGTACGGGGTTACTGCAGAGGGCAGTCCGTAGGTCTGTGAACGCTTCCTCTGCTGCGTCAGACCATCTCACCAGATCAGGTCCACGGGCTTTCACTAGGTCTGTCAGGGGGCTTGCCCTTGTGGCAAAGTGGGGGATAAATCGTCGGTAATACCCCACCACACCTAGGAACGCCCGGACTTGTTTCTTGACTTGGTCGGGGCCAAGTTTGGATGGCCTCTAACTTGTTCACTTGGGGTTTTACCAGACCTTTTCCCACAATGTAGCCAAGATATTTGGCCTCTGTAAACCCTACAGTGCACTTGGCAGGGTTTGCTGTAAGGCCAGCTCGCCTGAAGGTATCGAGGACTGCCTCCACCTTCTCCAGGTGGGTTTCCCAGTCTGGGGTATGAATGACCACATCGTCCAAGTAGGCAGCAGCATAACTGTTATGCGGGCGTAATAGCTTGTCCATGAGGCGCTGGAAGGTAGCTGGGGCCCCATGTAGTCCAAAAGGGAGGACAGTATATTGAAAAAGACCCTCTGGTGTAGAGAACGCAGTCTTTTCCTTTGCGTCTTCTGCAAGGGGAATCTGCCAGTACCCCTTTGTCAAGTCTAGGGTAGTCAAGTACCGGGCATTACCCAGACGGTCCACTAGCTCATCTATGCGAGGTATGGGGTACGCGTCAAACTGGGATACTTCGTTTAGTCGCCGGAAGTCGTTGCAAAATCTTGTGGTGCCATCAGGTTTGGGCACCAGCACGATTGGGCTGGACCACTGACTGTGGGATTCTTCGATGATCCCCAACTCCAGCATTTTTTTTACTTCTGCTTTTATTTCCTCCCTTTTTGCTGCTGGCACCCGATAGGGCCTCATTGTTACTCTGGCCCAAGGGTTCGTGACAATGTGGTGATATGTCTCGGTTGTTCGACCCGGTTTTGTCGAGAACACATCTTGGTTCCGGAAGATCATCTCAGACACCTCATTCTTCTGGTCTGGTGTTAAATCAGGAGACACTCTCACCTGTTTGGAAGGCTTGTTTTCCTGGGTTAGGTCTTTTTGGACCGTTGTGCATGCCTCTTGTGCATGCCAGGGTTTCAGAAGGTTAACGTGATAAATCTGTTCTTGTTTTCTGCGTCCTGGCTGCCGCACCTTGTAGGTTACTTCCCCCACGGGTTCAACCACCTTATAGGGCCCCTGCCATTGGGCCAGAAGCTTGCTTTCTGCCGTGGGTACCAACACCATAACCCGATCCCCTGGTTGGAACTGTCGCACTTTTGCCTGGCGATTGTAATGGGTTCGCTGGGCCTCCTGTGCCTTCTCCAAATGTTCCCGTACAATAGGGGTAACCCGGGCTATCCGGTCTCGCATCTGCATTACATGCTCTATTATATTTCTCCCCTCATTGGGTTCCTCTTCCCAGATCTCTTTGGCGATATCTAGTATGCCACAGGGGTGACGCTCGTATAATAACTCGAAGGGGGAAAACCCAGTTGAGGCCTGAGATACCTCCCGGATAGCAAACATAAGGTAGGGTAGTAGGGTGTCCCAATCCTTCCCGTCCCAACTTACCACCTTCCTTATCATAGCCTTGAGGGTTCGGTTAAATCTTTCTACCAACCCATCAGTCTGCGGATGGTAGACCGAAGTTCTCAGGGTATGTATATGGAGCAGCGTACAGAGGTCCTTCATTAGCTTCGACATAAATGGGGTTCCTTGGTCGGTTAATATCTCCTTCGGTAGCCCCATTCGGGCAAAGATCCCCACCAGCTCTTTGGCTATAGTTTTAGAGGCCGTGTTCCGCATGGGGACGGCTTCTGGGTAGCGAGTAGCATAGTCCAAAACAACAAGTATATATTGGTGGCCCCGAGCCGTCTTCTCCAGGGGTCCCACTAGGTCCGTGGCTATTCGCTCGAAGGGGACCTCTATGATGGGAAGGGGTACTAAAGGTGCCCTCAAGTGGGGACGGGGACTGTGCAGCTGACACTCCGGGCAGGAGGCACAGTACCTCCGCACTTCTTCATGTACTCCGGGCCAGAAGAACCGTCGTAGGACTCGTGCCAGGGTCTTCTCTACCCCCAAATGCCCCCCAAAAAGATGACTATGAGCAAGACTTAATACAGCGTTCTGGTGTTTTTGAGGTATTAGGATCTGCTGTACCTTCTGCCCCTATACTGGTGCAACCCGGTATAAGAGATCCTTCTTCGTTATGAAGTAGGGTCCTGGTCCCTGGGTTTTCCCTTCCACGGGGACCCCATCTATTTCAGTCACCTCCTTCCTAATGTTGTCGTACCTTGGGTCTTCTGCCTGGTCCCGTCCAAAATTTCCTCTCACGGGGCTAATCTGCCCAAGACCTAGGGGCCCAGTCTCTGTTGCCTCTACTGGTTCAGAAGCATTAGGGTGGGGGTCAGACTCAGGTGCTTCTCCCTCCTGTGTGGCCTCCTTTTCAGCTGCGCGGGTCCGCCTACCTACAAGAGCGACCCTCTGGCTTTGGGTCAGTATTCGGGTTCCCAAGGCCTTAGTTGCCCTTCTTTCCCTTTTTGTCTTTCTACCCTGTCTGGGAGTGGAGAACAAATCTGGGGATATTTCAGAGAAGATTGGGGGTTGACAGTCTGCTGTGGATGCTTCATCAATTTTAGGGCCCCCATCTTTCTCCAATCCCCCTACTGGGAGTAAGTTTTCAAACCCTGGGAAGTCCCTCCCTATGAGCACCGGGTATGGGAGTTTAGGGACTACACCTGCTGCTACCTCAGTAGTGTTCCCTTGGATCTCGATTTTTACTGGGATGATGGGGTAGTAACTAACTGTCCCATGGACACATGTTATCCCCGTACGTTTATCCTGCAGCAGTTGACTACGCTTCACGAGCTTCCCTGAGATAAGCGTGATAGCACTCCCCGAATCAACCAGTGCCGTGGTCCCTACCCCATTTAGTTTCACTGGTCTGGTATACATATGTGGGGTTAGTGAGACCCCCACAAGGTGGATTAGGGAGCATGGATCTGTCCAGTTCCCCAGGTTACACTGCATAGGCTCCTCAGCATTGGGACACTGTGCAGCTATGTGTCCCCACTCCCCGCAGGCATAACATCTGTATGGAGCCCTAGGCGTTCCCTGGTCTCTTGGTTTGGGCAGTCTAACATCACGATCCTCTTCTCCCTCAGTGCTCCGACTCTTTGTGGCCTCTGATGGGCCTTCAGCCTCTCTCTTTTTCCACCTGGGCTCTCCTGGTGGCCCAGTCACCCAAACCTTAGGGCTTGGTGCTGCTAGTTTAACCCGGTGTGCCTCTTCCTTAACTGGTCGGGTCAGCTCCCTCGCTGTCCTTCGCCTCTCTACCAGGGCGACAACCTCGTCATAGGTGGAGGGTTCGTTCTGGCTTACCCAGGCACGAAAGTCTGGTGGTAGTCCCCTCATGTATCGGTCGATGACCAGAACTGCTAGTATCTCTTCCGGACTCCGGGACTCTGTTTGCAACCACTTCCGTGCGAGATGGATGAGGTCGTACAATTGGGACCGCGGGGTTTTGTCTTCCTGGTACCTCCAACCATGATACTGCTGGGCCCGCACTGCTGTCGTTACCCCAGATCTGGCCAGGATCTCTGCTTTCAGCTGGGGGTAGTCTGCCGCAGCCTCTTCAGGCCGATCATGGTAGGCCTTCTGGGCCTCCCCACACAGGAATGGGGCAAGGATGCCAGACCACTGATCTCGAGGCTAGGCCTCCCGTAGGGCTGTCCTCTCAAAGGCCAGAAGGTATGCCTCTACATCATCCTCCCGTGTCATTTTCTGCAGCCAATGGCTGGCCCATATGAGCCGCGTCCCATCATGGCCGCGATTCAGCTCTGTAAGGGATTTTACCTGGTTTACCAGTTCCCGCAACATAGCTCGGTCTTGAGCAGCCTGGTCCTTCAGCAGGCGATTAGTCTCTTGCTGCAGCCGTACTGCCTCCTGTTGGGCGGCTGCCTGGACACAGGTAGCCTCCTGCTGGGCCGCCATAGCTTGTATCAGTGTCCACACTACGTCATCCATTGTGGTGGAAAAAAATAAACCCTCTTCCTTTTTTTTTTTTTTTTTTTTAAATCACCCTCCTTCTTCCGCCACTCTGTGCACCCCAAGATCCCACTCCTGACATCAGTGTGACAAAGTTCCTCCTCTATCTTGGTGGGTCCTGCGCTTATTGGAGGATTTTCTTGCCTCAGAGATTCACCATTTGGGTTGGGGAACAGCCCAGAGACCTTCCCCTCTGGAAGAACCCACAGTCCAGGTCAATTGGGAGGTTTGGGGGGAACCCGGGCCCGCCCTCTACTCCAGGTTCCAGCCCAGGGCCCTGTGGACTGCAGCTGTCTATAGTGCCTCCTGTAACAGCTGCATGACAGCTACAATCTCCCTGGGCTACTTCCCCATGGCCTCCTCCAAACACCTTCCTTATTCTCACCACAGGACCTTCCTCCTGGTGTCTGATAACGCTTGTGCTCCTCAGTCCTCCAGCAGCACTCACTCTCAGCTCCTTGCGCCTCTTGCTCCCAGCTCCTCACACTCGCACCACAAACTGAAGTGAGCTCCTTTTAAAACCCAGGTGCCCTGATTAGCCTGCCTTAATTGATTCTAGCAGCTTCTTCTTAATTGGCTCCAGGTGTCCTAATTAGCCTGCCTGCCTTAACTGGTTCTAGCAGGTTCCTGATTACTCTAGTGCAGCCCCTGCTCTGGTCACTCAGGGAACCGAAAACTACTCATCCAGTGACCAGTATATTTGCCCTCTACCAGACTCCTGTACCCCACTGGTCTGGGTCTGTCACAATATATAGGGATAGCCTGAATTCTACCCCACCAGAGGCTGAACACTGCCAAGTACTGCCAAAGAGGGACGAACCTGACCTGTCCCAGATGGTAACAATACAATGCCCAATTTACAACTGGGAGAATTAGCTCATCAAAGCAGATTGCTTTGTTTTACTTTTTCCCTGCCTGGAAAGAGGATGATAATGGGAACTCTTACCAGAGTCTGGTCACCTTTTAGAGTTAGAGTTGTGGGCTATATCTCTCCTGGTGCCTGCATTGTCCATCTTCACTCTGGTTTCTTTGCACATATGGTATTTGATTCAGAGGTTTTCTGTGCCAGACATTTTCTCCTGTCATTTCTATTGGTTTGTAGTTCCCCTTGATGCAGAAGAAGGAATTGCTTATTATGTTGGTAGTTGCTGGGATTCAAATGGTCTCCCTGTGCTCCCATTTCAATACTGGCATATTAGACATTCAGTGTCTTTAGAACCACTGCCTGGAGATGAAAGGCCAGATTCACTGATGCAATCTTGACCCTTTGTGCTGCTCAGGCAGTGCAAAGAAGCTGCAAAGCAACTGGATCTCTTTTGGTTTCTGTGTTACCACACCCTGGCAGCCCTCCATGTATGAGATGAGAAGGTGATGTGGCCAGAGCATGCTACTTCTTGGCTACTCCCAGCTCTCAGATGGCCCAGAACTGACTCCAGAATCTAGAAGCCATAATTGGTTCCATTGCAGACACCCTCTTATCTTTGCTTGGCAGAAGCTGAGCACAGTTGAGACTCTGCGCCAATTTCATTCTGTTGGGAAGCTGAGGTTCTGTTATTTCTGGTGGGATACGCGTTGCACTTGTTTGTCTCAATTTGCTAGAGAGAAAGCAGTTGCTAAAATTGAATGGTAATAGAAGTGTGGGTGGGATGGTAAAATGGTAATCATCACAACTTGATTTCTGGGGCAATATTTAGCATCTTGCTAGGGCTGGAAACAAATGCTGCAGTGCTGAGTATCCCAGACTTTGAGTACTGTAAAGTCATGGTTCTCAGTCATGGTCACAGGTTGGATCATATTTTAATAGAGATACTGTCCCAAGAACTATGTTAATTACAGTCACCTCTTGCCCTTCATGTTTTCTCCTATTCTCACCTGGTCTGTTCCACTATATGTCTCTGGCACAGTTGCCAACTTTCTTGTGGTAAATAAACACTCCAACTTTCACAATAAGCCAAAAATCAAGCTAATCCCATTTCAAAACAAGGCCAAAAACAAGCTAATCCCTAAGAACCCCAACACTCTATGTGACTAGATTCCCCCCCCCAGCGTTCAGTCTGGGGACTGTGGTGGGCCCACTGTGCTCCCCTGACTCTCTCCCCCCCCCCCCCACCCTTGCCCCTGATTGTCCCCCCTTACCCCTGGTTGCTGGGAGCTAATCAAAAAAAAGAAGCAACAAGCTACAACAAGCTACAAGCCAAACAAGCAACAAGCTACAAGCCAAAAACTAGCCAACAAGCAACTCACAAGCCAATTAAACCAAAAACAAGCCCAATTTCTGCTTTTTCTTTTTCTTTTTCTTTTCTTTTTTTCCCCCACAGGGTTGGCATGTCTACTCTCTGGTTCACCGTAAATATTTCTCTGCCACCTGGTCCACTTCTCTTTTCCCTATACATACTTCCCTGATGCTTGGGTCTTCTCTCTCATGCACGAGTTGCCTAGCTGCCTGGTTCCCTTATCCCATTGGCTCCTCTTATTCTAACAGCACCAATCCTGCTAGTGCAGAGGTGGTCAAACTAAGGCCTGCGGGCCACATCCAGCCCATGGGACCGTACTGCCCGGCCCTTGAACTCCCGGCCGGGGAGGCTAGACCCCGGCTCCTCCCCTGCTGTCATCCCTCCCCTGCAGCCTCAGCTCACCATGCCGCCAGCGCGCTGGGCGGCGGGGCTGCGAGCTCCTGCCAGGCAGTGTGGGGGCAGGGCTGCCAGACATGCTGCTCTGAGTGGCATGGTAAGGGGGTGGGGAGCAAGGGGGGGGGGGTTGGATAAGGGCAGGGGGTCCCGGGGGGCAGTCTAGGGAACAGGGAGCAGGGGGCGGTTGGATGGGGCCAAGGTTCTGGGGGGGGGGCAGTCAGGGGACGGGGAACATGAGGGGTTGGATAGGCGTGGGAGTCCTGGGGGGGCCTGTCGGGGCAGGGGTGTGGATAGGGGGCAGAGCAGTCAGGGGACAGAGAATAGGAGGGGTTGGATAGGGGGTGGGGTCCCGGGGGGGGGGCGGTTAGGGGCAGGGGGTCCCGGGAGGGAGCAGTCAGGGGACAAGGAGCAGGGGGGTTGAATGGTGGGGGGTTCTGAGGGGGGCAGTCAGGGGACAAGAAGTGGGAGGGGGTGGAGAGGGGGAGCGGGACAGGCTGTTTGGGGAGGCACAGCCTTCCCTACCCAGCCCTCCATACAGTTTTGGAACCCTGATGTGGCCAAAAAGTTTGCCCACCCCTGTGCTAGTGACTTCAGTTTTTGAGGCTGTCTCCTGTTCCCTTTTCTCTTTCTATTCAATAGCAACAGCCCCCTAGTAGATGTAGTTAGCCTGGTTTCTCTTCCTTAATCCTTCTATCTAGCCTTGAAGCTCTTCATTGCAAAGAAGAGCTCGGACATTTGTAAAAGTGGCTGGAAGCAGGGAGGAAGCGCCAGCACCATGTGATTTGGCCTTTCTGCAGGCTACAGTCCTGCAAATTCTGCTATACAGAACTTGTTAAAAGTCCAGATGGCTTTGAGATATCTGACCCTAAAATATGGTTCTAATTTGTACAAATGGAAATGTTGTGTTTTATATTTTTTTTATCGATTCTGTATCAGAATTGCACAATTTACAAATAAAAAGATGGGGTTTCTGTCAGCCCTGCAACTTAACCTGGGATCATGTATTAGTTCAGGGTTATGTAACATGACCAGTAATAAAGATTCTGCACGCCAAATTTTACCCTTAGTTACATATGTACAACTGTATTTCTTTCAGTGAGGTTGCACAAGTGTAACCAAGGGGGAAAATTTTAAGACAATGATATTCCACAAGTGGCCCTGTAATTGAAATTCAGTTAATACCACTGATAGTTCATGAGCCAGAAAATAATCCTGTTCACTCTCCTACAGCTGTGCTGATGGTAATGAAAAAGTTACTCTTTGTATGTAAAGTAACTAGATACAATTCTGAGTACAGATAAAAAGCAGATCTGCTGATTAAACGGGTGCCATTTTTTACAGGGTTATTTTTCAAAGTGGAGCCATGCTTTAATTACTGTATCTCAAAGATGTCACGAGGTCCTCAGACTAGCAATGCTTTTTTGACACCGAACCAGGACTTAATATAGCAAATTCTGGGCCTTTAAATATAACTTCAGATCTCTGGAGTGGTGCTCTTGAGTGACTCACTGAGTCTAAATAAAACCTTGGTCTCCCACATGGCAGCACAGGGTACTCTCACTTAGCCAACCCTTTAAACTGTTTTATTTAGTAGTTTTCCAATACTCTTATCATTACCTCTAGATCTGAGATCTGTCATTTAAATCAGCTTCTATACCAGATGACTGGACGATAGCTAATGTGACTCCAATTTTTAAAAAGGGCTCCAGAGGTGATCCCAGCAATTACAGGCCAATAAGCCTGACTTCAGTACTGGGCAAACTGGTTGAAAGTATAGTAAAGAACAAAATCATCAGACACATAGATTAATATAATTTGTTGGGGAAGAGTCAACATGGTTTTTGTAAAGGGAAATCATGCCTCAGCAATCTACTAGAATTCTTTGAGGGGGTCAACAAGCATATGGAGAAGGGGAAATCCAGTGGATATAGTATACTTAGATTTTCAGAAAGCCTTTGACAAGGTTCCTCACCAAAGGCTCTTAAGCAAAGTAAGCTGTCATGGGATAAGAGGGAAGGTACTCTCATGGATCGGTAATTGGTTAAAAGATAGGAAACAAAGGGTAGGAATAAATGGTCAGATTTCAGAATGGAAAGGGGTAAATAGGGGTTTACCCAGGGGTTTGTACTGGGACCAGTCCTATTTAACAGATTCATAAATGATCTGGAAATAAGGTAAATAGTGAGGTGGGAAAATTTGCAGATGATACAAAACTACTCAAGATAGTTAAGTCCCAGGCACACTGCGAAGAGCTACAAAAGGATCTCAGAAAACTGGGTGACTGTGCAAGAAAATGGCAGATGAAATTCAATGTTGATAAATGCAAAGTAATGCACATTGGAAAACATAATCTCAGTTATACATACAAAATGACAGGGTCTAAATTAGCTGTTACCACTCAAGAAAGAGCTCTTGGAGTCATTGTGGATAGTTCCCTGAAAACATCCACTCAATGTGCAGTGGCAGTCGAAAAAGCTAACAGAATGTTGGGAGTCATTAAGAAAGGGATAGATAATAAGACAGAAAATATCATATTGCCTCTATATAAATCCATGGCATGCCAACATCTTGAATACTGCGTGCAGATTTAGTCACTCCATCTCAAAAAAGATATATTGGAACTGGAAAAGGTTCAGAAAAGGGCAACAAAAAGGGTATGGAACAGCTTCCATATGAGGAAAGATTAATAAGACTTGGACTTTTCAGCTTGTGGGGGGGAGATATGATAGAGGTCTATAAAATCATGACTTGTATGGAGAAAGTAAATAAGGAAGTGTTATTTACTCCTCATAACATGGGAACTAGGGGGTCACCAAATAAAATTAATAGACAGCAGGTTTAAAACAAACAAAAGGAAGTATTTTTTCACACAACGCACAGTCAACCTGTGGAACTCCTTGCCAGAGGATGTTGTGAAGGCCAAGACTATAACAGGGTTCAAAAAAGAACTAGATAAGTTCATGAAGAATAGGTCCATCAATGGCTATTAGCCAGTACGGGCAGGGATGGTGTCCCTAGCCTCTGTTTGCCAGAAGCTGGGAATGGGTGATGGGATGGATCACTTGATGATTTCCTGTTCTGTTCATTCCCTCTTGGGCACCTGACATTGGCCATTGTCGGAAGACAGTACTGGGCTAGATGGACCTTTGGTCTGATCCAATATGGCTGTTCTTATGTTCTTAACTTTAAGAAATGTGATTCCTAAAATTACAGTGAATATATTTTATGTAAACTTAATGAAAAAACATGTAGTTTGTTATTTCAGTTAATTTGTTATGTTTTATTTCCCTCAGACAAACGTGTTGATGACTGGTTCTTGATGCAATCTCCATTTCCAACACTGACTATAAGCACTCTTTACCTCCTCACTGTCTGGCTGGGTCCCAAGTGGATGAGGAGAAGAGAACCCTTCCAATTGCGCTTCTTGCTGGTTAGCTACAACTTTGGAATGGTTCTACTTAACTTCTATATTTTCAAAGAGGTTGGTATTGTATTTTTAAACTTTTGAATTGTGTTAGAATTCACAACTTTGACAGTGTTAGATAAATTGTATAATTTTTATATTCTCTGGATAATTTTACTGCCTGTTTTGGAAGCTGAATACATTGATGATTGGATTTTTAGAGCTCTCTTGGTAATGGTGTTGTTGAAATTGGTATATATCATGAGTTTGTGAATCAGCATACTGTAAAAGCATATATGTAGGAGTCATGTAGAATAGCTTGACTTATTAATACTTTGTTTAACACTGATGGTAAAAATCCTTTTTGAGTGGAAGGTATGTCTGCCCCTGCATCAGATTCTTCTCACAATTACCCAGTTCTGGAGCATATCAACGGAAGTCAGTGGAGTTATTCTAGACTTATACCAGTATAACTAAAATCAGAATTTGGCACCCTGTCTTTATTTTTTTTCTGCAAGGTCTCAGACAAGCTATTATGTTAGAAACTGAAGGATAGCTACATTATATTAGATTGTATTTTCAGTGTATGTCTGCAAAATATTAATGAGGTAATGGAAATTCAAACTTTTCTTGATCTTTAGAATGAGAACAAAAGAGGTAAATCATATTTTCTTTTAGTTAAGGGCAGCGAGGCAAAATCTTACAATAGTATTCCTACTCAGTTCATGGAGTTGTCTATTGAAAAACATGAGATTTCACAAACATGGATTTATGATAGCCAAGTTACTTGGTCTTGCTGCCTGCTACACTTCACCTTTCTTAGGCCTTGTTTACCTGGGTAAATTGACCAGCATGGCTAAAACAGAGTATAAAAACAACAAGGAGTCTGGTGGCACCTTAAAGACTAACAGATTTATTTGGGCATAAGCTTTCGTGGGTAAAAACCTCACTTCTTCAGATGCATAGAGTGAAAGTTACAGATGCAGGCATTATATACTGACATATGGAGTTAAATTTGCAAATGAATTTTAGTTCTGCTGTTTCTCAAACTAAAATTCATTTGCAAATTTAACACCATTAATCTGGGCTTGAATAGGGACTGGGAGTGGCTGGCTCATTACAGAAGCAGCTTTTCCTCTCCTGGAATTGACACCTCCTCATCTATTATTGGGAGTGGACTACATCCACCCTGATTGAATTGGCCCTCTCAACACTGGTTCTCCACTTGCGAAGTAACTCCCTGCTCTCCATGTGTCAGTATATAATGCCTGCATCTGTAACTTTCACTCTATGCATCTGAAGAAGTGAGGTTTTTACCCACGAAAGCTTATGCCCAAATAAATCTGTTAGTCTTTAAGGTGCCACCAGACTCCTTGTTGTTTTTGTAGATACAGACTAACACGGCTACCCCCTGGTACTTAAAACAGAGTATGTTACCCCTCAATAGCTATTCTGGAATAGCTCCCGTGTGGACACTTTATTCCAGAATAGAGTATTCCTAAGGGGAGTTATTAAGAAATAGCTATCGCAGAATATTTTATTCCGCTACAGTTTTGATAGTGAATTTCCTTGTGTGGGCAAGGCCTTAATGGGATCATGTTCAGTGACCTAAGCTTGAATTATCTTGCATACAACTTTATAAGGTGAGAAATGTTCACCTGAATGCTCTGATTACTAGAACATCCCTTACTGCTTTTTAGTGCAATTCATATCAGTTCAGCAAACCATTTGCTGAAAATCTTTCTTCAGATTAACTCCTTGATGGAAGAATTTAGATTTTGCTAGCACAAGATCTGTTGCCAGGAGCCTGGAATTAAACAAGTGAACTGTGCAGTTGAAACTAACAGCTTTTAGGAACTGGACTCTTAAAAATCTATTTTTATGTGTTCACCATTGAAGTGGTATTGTTCCCGACAATTATTTTTTTCATATAGACCTAGGGCTTCTTTTACAGCATTGTTGGGCTATGTGGAAGCTGCTTGTGTCAAGATATATTTCAGTAGAATGAATTTTAACCATGACTCCTCAGTGAAAGTCCTCTCCCTATTAAATTATTCAGAACATACTGGACCACATTCCTCTCCTATTTACACCACCCACTAAAGACAATAGGATTACAAAGAATATATGTTATAGCAGAATTTGACTCAGTGTGTGTCTCATCTAATTGCAAAGAATAAACAGTGCAGTGTCAGCACTACATTTGATTTCTTCAACTAAAGGTGGGAAAGGTGAAGGCAACTCCAAGGTCCTCTCTGAAGACTTGTAATACAGATAGTGTATGCTGGAGAGGGGGAAAGAGAGATGGTTGATCTAAAGATAATATATTCTGTAGTTGATGTCACATTACATCACTTTTTCAGGTAGATGGCCATCTTCAGCACTAAGTTTAGAAATTTTAGTGCTAATTAAAAACTTAATGTCAGTTTATTCATGATCACAAGCACTGCTTATCTTGTGAACTTTGCATTGAAGAACACTGGTGCAGAAGCTGAAAATCAAAATCCTCAAGACTCTTCTCCATTCTTTTAATGAATAGCGAGACCAATTTCAGGATACTCTCAATGTGTTACTCTGCTCCTGTGGTAGAATCTTTAAAGTTATCAGAGTGCTATTGGAAATCCCCCACTGTATCAAGTTCAGCTTAAAAAAAAAATGGTTCCACTACCTACTGCTATCATTGAAACATCTCTGGTGTGTTTATCTAATGTTAAGCTATCACTAGTAACTGGTACAAGCTCAGAGAGCGATAAAGTAACACTGGAGGATGAAGTAAAATGTAGCCGTTTAACCCAGGTTTTAATTGTTGGTATAGTGAAGAGTCTGATAGCCTTGGAAGATTAAAAAATGAACTATATTGCTCCATGTTTGCAACACTTTTTTTGTTACAAATTTGTGTCTGAGCCTTGACATTTTGTTTTCTTATTGCCTGACATGGGTAAGCAGAGTGACATTCTGCTCAAATAGGTTTCTGGACCTATTAGTTCATTAGTTCTGAACCATACTAGTTCATATTGGTCCATTAGTTTTAAATCCAGGTCACTCCTAGCATGGCAGATGCAGTTGCACAGCAATAGTTATACTCAGGTGACTACTCAAGATTTGTCTACTACTGGGAATTTCAAATAGCCCCAGAAAGACTGGATTCACATAGGAAATGAATCAGATGTATGTATTCTTAACATATCAAATTCTAATATATATTAACTGTTGATACTCTGAGTTCTTTTATTTTGCAAGAAATAAATTGGGATACTGTGTGTAGTAAGCTTTTAACTTTGTTACTCTAGTTTAAGATCATTATCCCAAGTATTCAGTATGTGCTAAGCAAGACTAAATGAAAGGCTTGTAGTATCAAAATGCATGTTTTATTGATCTTAGAGACAGATCAGAGAAGAGCATTTGAAATAAACATTTGCACCTTAAGTTTTCAGAGATGCATGGTTTATAGCCATGCAGCTTAGATTTCAGACAGCACAATGTTTTAGTGATTTACTGATTCAAGGACATTTTAACTTACATTAGTAACATGATGCAAGATTCCCACTGTTGTGAATTATCACAAAGTTCACAGGCAAGCATTTCATAGCAGATGACAGAATTTGCCCTATAGAGTTGAAACAAATCAAATTACCCAGTAAACTCAATAGACATTAGGTACCATTGAAACTTCAAAATGCTGTCCAGGTATCTTTCCTGATGGCTAAATCCATCAACAGCCTTAGATACCTTTTGACTATGATGCTTATAGATTTTTAAGGCAAGGAAGGACTATTTAGATCATCTTGTCTGACCTGTATAACACAAGCTATAGAATTTTACCCACTTACCCCTATTTTGACAATATGTGAATTCATAGGTGGGATCAGACCAGTAAGTGGGCTGGCCTTACAATGAGTTGTAAGAGGACTCAGTGGACTGTGCTGATTTAATTGTTCTCTCTCCCTATTAACTCTTTTGTGAAGGGTCGTTTTTGTCATCTCTCCCTTTCAGCATGTATATACTGCAACTAGTGAAGCTGGATGCCTTGGGCTGCAGATTTATCAGTATCTGAATGACATGCAACTTTACATCATCTCTTTGTTAGCTACTCTGTTCTTTTTCTCCTCTTCCAGTATCTGACAGAGATGGGGACACAGAGCAGTAAATTCATTGAAGATTGATCTGAATAAGATAGAAGTGACTGCTCTGTAGAGGCTGGAATAGGGGCTGCATTCTCTTCTGGAGGTCATCTATATAACCACTCTTTGCCATTATGGCTGACCGCCTAGAAGTCGGACCTGATTCATTGCTGTCTTTGGATTTGGAGACATGGCGGGGGAGGGAGGCAGCATGACACACCTTGTAAAGTTGACTAAGAGGCTGTGGCCCCCCCTTTCTGATGAGAACTCATCACAGTGATTGAAACCTTTATCTCCTGCAGGCTAAATTATTACAAAGTGCTTTATTTGGGATGACCCTTCCAGAGCACTTGGAAGCTTCTGCTGGTACAGAATGCAGCAGTTAGCCTCAAAGTGGGGTGTATCTGAACATATTATGCCGCTGCTTTTTACTGGTTTTGTATTTGCCTCTGTGTACAGTTCCAAGTGTTGGTTACAGTGTTATAGCCCTGAATGATCTAGGGCCCAGCTATCTGAGAGATCATTTTCTCTCCCTATATCCCATCATAAAGTTACTCTTCTTGCAGGTTTCATTAAGGGATTCTGAGTCTCAGAAACATGCTCCCTCTGCTGGCAGGATCCATGTATGAATGGCTATAGGTCACATGGAAGTGGTCGTAATTTATTCTGTTCTCTAAATATCTTGCAGACTATTCAGTTTATTTATTTTTTTCTGAGTATTTTATGTTTAATTTAGGGGACCACTTGTTTTGACACCACGAGATATGAAAAAGTACATTGTTAAAACTAAATATTGACCACTTTTAAAAATAGCATCTTTGTATTGTAAATAAATATGATTTAAAATACTGCTTTTGGAGTAAATTTATAACAACACTAAAATCACTAATAAATAATTATCTGTGTATGGACTCTTTCCCCTCATATATAATTTTAATATTTTCAGCTATTTTTGGCATCCAGAGCTCGAGGATACAGCTATGTCTGCCAGACTGTGGATTATTCAGATAATATTTATGAAGTCAGGGTGAGTACCCTTTTTATGTACTGTTGTTCTGCACAGACAAGGGTGTTATTTTAAGCTTTAATTCAGCAAGTCTGAAAACCACATGTTTAGAATCAAAAGGTATTGATCAATCTTCCTTCTTCCCACCCCATGCTCTTCTGCAATCCTCTGTCTCCTACCATGGTTAGCTTCATGTAATCTTTTGCTCACTTCTGAAAGACAGACTAATACCATATAACAACATATATTGCATAAATTTATATGAATATGCAGTTTTCAAGATATACGTTCTAAATAAAGTCAGGAAATGCAAATATTAAAATTCTCTTACCACTGTGGATTTGCTCACATACTTCTACTTTTGTATGGCTTAAAAATAGCAGTGTTAGATGTGCACGTAATCCAATTGATTGTTTCAATTGGCCAGCAATCCAACTGATTGTTTCAGGTGCCAGAGTGGACTTCAGAGATACCGCTGGGATATGATTGGGACATTGATTGACAAGGAGTTCCATAGTTTGAAGTCTATTTCCACAGTCACAGATAGGCTTGTGTCTCAGTGCCCATTTATGGAGAAAGTCGGTGCATCTGCCATCTGATGTGTGGATGTGACTCAGAGTGAATCCTATTTTCTGTGGGAGTGAAAAGCCACAGGGTTCTTTGGTTGAGTCCTTGCTGAGGTGTTATTTGTTGACATCTTTCCTCCTTGCTTACTTGTAGTCTTTGGAGGAAAACCCAAATCTCTGAGCTCTTGAGCTGTAACCCACAAAAAGGTTTTCTGGATTTGAGTTGGAATGTTGGTATATTATTTAGGTCTTCATGTATTGGAAGATCTTTGTTTCTTTAAATAAGATTGTACTCCTGAATAATTCTCATGTTTCAATGACTTTGAGGTGGGTAGATATGCACTACTACAGGAAACCATGGTTGTGTCATTGACTTCACTGTGCCTGTAATAATCTACACGATGGTGTTAAATTGAGAATGGACAAGTGATGTGTAGGAGCGGTGTATCCAGATTGGTTAGCAGTATTCTCTGTAGAGTAGACAAGGACTGGCGAAGAGAAGCATAGAGTTTTTGCATCAGCTCTCCAGGTCATTCCTGCTAGTTTCTGGCTGAGATTTACACACATTTTTATTTTGTCATGAATATTTTTCAGATGCTGTTGGCATGTGAAGCTTCAGTCTAATGTCACACCAAGATATTTCAGGGGTGTGGGAATGTGTCCTATCTGCTGGCTGCAGAAATCTGCATGGAGTTCCAGCTTACCTTCTGATTGTTTAGAAAAATGCTGACACAAGGGGGGAGGGATAGCTCAGTGGTTTGAGCATTGGCCTGCTAAACCCAGGGTTGTGAGTTCAGTCCTTCAGGGGGCAGGGCAAAAACAGTACTTGGTCCTGCTAGTGAAGGCAGGGGGCTGGACTCAATAACCTTTCAAGGTCCCTTCCAGTTCTAGGAGATAGGATATCTCCATTAATTTAATTTAATAGTCTTAGAGGGGTTTGGTTTTAGCCTCCAGTATAAAAAATATCCTTCCATGATTTTAAGGTGACACACTGAACATCCCATATTTTCAAAAGTACTTAAATGATTCAGTGGGACTTAAGTGCTTCTGAAGGTTTTGCCCACTGTAAATGAAAACTTAATTTTAACAGTCTAATCCAAAATATTGTTTATATAGTGCTGTAAATGTATATAATGTTTAATTAATAGAAAATGCTAACCAAGAACCAAATCCCTGCCCTGAACAGTTGTCTAGCTATGGGTGAAACTCAAAAAGTCCACATCCTGTTTAAACATCCATAACAACATGGAAATGAAGAAAAGAATCACAATTGTCATCATCATCACCACCACCTTATATCAGTTGCATGGCCAATATTGCAAAGCGTGAGCAGGAATAGTGACTCTGTGCAGGATTTATAGCCCATGTTGTCAGAAATCCTTCAGCTTCACCTTCATCATTACCATGTTCTTTGCCTCCATGCAGAGCACTGCTGCAGAGCTCAGTTCTGTGAAGGACTGGATGTCCTACTACTTTTGCATGACCTCTCAATGGCTCACCTCCTGCACAATGTAATCAAAATAATTTTGTTGCATTTTGGGCCTTCTGAAACCCCTCTGAGAAAGAGAGGTCACCTGCCATAATACATAAAAGAACACAATACAGTTAATAAAAATAAAATGGCATATACTACAGACATTACTTATGCCCAGTGTGAGCAAGATAACATTGCTAATGGAACCTTAACTTTTTCAAACTTCATGATAAGTTCTTGATAAACTTTCAGAAAAGAAGAAATGAATTCACAGATTCTAAACCATAATGCCTAGGTTTCCAGTTGATCTAGCTGGAATATGGTGGGAAAAATACAAATTGAATTATACCTATTATTTTACTAAAATAGCAGTAATTAGTTGGTAATACCAAACCAATATTTTATAGACTTTGTCCAATATCAAAAGTTGATTTTCATAATAAAATATCTGATCATTCCAAATTTATGACAACTTAATGATATGCTATTTACATTTAGATATAATTATTTTTTTAAAACTTTGTGTCCTATAAAGACATAACACAATTAAATCTACACAGTTTCATAGGTTCATTTCCTCCTCCTGTAATACAAGACATTCCAAGTGTTGTTACCTAAATAGGAACTCAAATTTAATTTCCAGACAGAGTTTCAATAGGTCCTATATCTGTATTAAGGACTTAATCTCATGAATCCTTTCTTTGACCAGACAGAAATCTTTAATTTAAAACAAAATATTTCCTGATACTCAATTTTCTTTAATTAAATTAGTAAAAATAACTGTAAGGGTATCCAAATCAGTTCTGGTTACTCTTTCACTTGAAAGTTTACCATCTGCAAACTTTTTATCATACTTTAAATTGGTGGTATATGTTCTAATAGATATAGATTTTAAAAAAAAACAACTAATTTTAGATTTGAATCAAGACCGCTAATTTAATAGCCCAAAGATCTCTCTGAAGAAGAGTGTCTGTATTGGAATATATATTCTCAATGGTAATAGAATAACCAGTGGATAAAATTGTCAGGCGTATAGGAAAATTAATGGCTTGATCCTGCACTATTCAAATCAAGGGGGGTTCTTCCATTGATTGGAATGGCAGCAGGATCAAACCCTAAGTGCAGTTGTGGAGCTTGTACTAGTAACCAGCAACTTCAACCCTCTAGGTGGTGCAGAGGTTCAGCAGCTACCACTCCAGCCTATCAGGCGGCTTAGTAGACTAGACAGAAATCTCAGAATCAATCCTCTAGAAGAGATGAAAAGTTAACCACTTTTTCTAACATTTGAGTCTGTTGATTTTGAAAATGGCTGCTACCAAGTTGAATTTTGATGTTTAGACCCTCAAACCTGCAGATATATATGGCCATCAAAATTCACCAGAAATGTTTGATATACCAATGGTTTGTGCATGATCTTATCATTGAAATCAAACTGTACTTCTCAGTCTATTAAAAAGAGAAAGGAGAAGACACAAATCATGGTTTTAACACCTATTGCACCCTAATATTCAACTTTTTATAGCTTTGAGTCATCTGTATATCATAATAGTAGAAATAAGTTAATCAAACATGGAAGTTTTTTCCCCATAAAAAGTGAAATCATTTTCTCAATTTCTTGCATGCATAGTATTTGTTGTATAGTATGTAATGCTTTGTAGTTTGACCAGAATTAAGATAGAAGTTCTGGCAATTTGTATTTTTTTTTTTTTTTTTTTTACAAACAAAGCAACAGTAGTTAGCTGAGGTGGTGGTTTATGACACTCGTATTGGTTACAGCTGAAGATAAACTGGTAGTAATGAAACTGGTAGTAAGTCTCAACAGATCAACCCTAGTTTCCTACAGTCTCTACTTGATTCTTGACAAATAACACAGAGAAGATGGGCATGAAGTCAGTGAACAAGGATTACATAGAATAAGGGAGGCAACAGCCATTAGAAAGAAACTACATAATGTCATATACGGCGAGGCCATTGACAGAACTGAGTCCATCGTTCATTCAGAACAGGCAGTATCAGTTGTGTGGCACAGAAATTGCTATGCCCAATACACTGACAAAGGCAAAATCCAGAGGTTACAGAACACAAGAGTATCTGCAACTGATTTATCACATGTGGCAAGCTGTAGTTTTCCCAATAAAAACAATCAATGTCCATAATACAAGACAGTCCAGTTTTGTGAAACCTATGAACTGGAGATGTTGCATGTTTTGACAAGGCATGCACCATAAACAAATACTCATCTCTGTAACTACATTCAAGATGAGTGAACAGATAATGAGGGCAGGTGTATTTGACCACAAAATGAGTGTTCATTTAGCTGGAGTAAATGACCTCATAGCTGCTGAATCTAACTTGTTACATCCCGTTTATGAAGTTGATGATGAAGCAGAATGAGGGCACCAAAATTACTGATACAGCAATGCGTTGGCTTGAAAGTGAGCTTCAGCATGCAGCCATCTGAGGTACAGCGTCATTACTGCAATCTTGTAAAGAAAACTGGCACTGAAATTCCACACTCCTACATAAGTCATAGATCCTCATTTAAGGACAAACTCCAAGCTCATATTGGAGACTTATTTCAGTTTCTTTCATTGTCTGATTGGTCTCCTGCTGAGAGACAAACACTCTTAATTCCAACCAACTATAAATACATATCCAGCTCACTAATGATTCTTGCCAAGATGATAAGAAAGCTGTCCCCATTTACCATCCCCCAGGAGATATATTTCTGTCACTGGGTACATGTTGCATTTGAAATTCTAGGAGCTACTTTGTCACACCCTGGCCACAAAGGTTTCAGGGTCAGTGAGGATGATGTCTGCTTGCATTCCAGATAGCCTGCACATGTTCCTCCAGTGCTGTATGAAGACGATGGTAATAAAGAGAACTCTGAGAAACAAGAATCAGTGAAATGCAAGGTGCTTAGTATAGCTCAATATTTTGTATATGGTGTGAGTATTGGCAGGAAATGGACACTAAAGCATATTGGTCTTGGGTGAACCCTCCGTCAGGCAACAAGGTCAAAACAACTTGTTCAGCTTTTCCATAAGACTAGCCGCTGCAAAAGTGGGCACAGCCCTAGCAGAGAAAACCCTACAAAGTATGGAAGCTGAGAATGATGATGTTATTCCTTCCAGCTTGTTCTCAGGATGTTTTTTTCTCTATGCAGCCACCAATACTGACACAAATTATGTGTTTTCTGGATGTCAAAAACAAAATCTATGCAACCCAAGTTACTGCTTGGCAAAGAGGACATGCCCCATATCTGATGTTAAATCATTTAAAGCCATCAAATAACAGCACACTTTAATGTTGCTGATGCAATTGACCCAAACCTATCAGACAATGTAAGAAATGGTAAAGCTAAACCAGTATACATGGACCATGTTTGCAAAGAATGATACTCTGAATCTGAAGAAAACTGCAAAGCTGCGGTGCAGGCAAGAGCTTCTGATTTGGCTTTTATTGTTAAACATCAAAATGAGACCCCAAGATGTGGGTTTCAGCCAGTTGCACATGACAACTAGCACTGGATACTGGCCAATCATTCACGTGCCTGCCCAAGAGCTAGACATCCTCAGTGCTGTTGTACAGAGATGCAAACGTGTGTCAGTGCTTGGCCAGCAGTAAGTGGTTCTAAACGTTGATGAAACTCTGTTCTGTAAACTGATGGAACTAAAAAGGGCACACCAGGGTACAGAGAATGGCTTATTCCATGATTAGGTGGCCTCCATATCTCAATGAACTTTCAAAGACTTCTAGGCCAGCACATACAGGCTTGAGGGCTAGCAGATGACTGTATTGAAAGTGGAGTTCTTGGACCAAATCATCAGAACAAGCTGTGATGTCAAATCACATGCCAGGGTGACGCAGAACTACAAGCAATGTTTCAAGCATTGTGTTGCCTACTTCTTCCACAACTCTTGGACTTTATAGTAGCACATGATCAAGAGCTTAAGGAGGATATTGTCAAAGCCGATCAGTCACATTCTTACGGTGAGTTCATGTCACTTCATCTTTGTAATTCACAAACATTTTGAAATCCCACCTCCACATTGGTGACCAGTTGAGGTAAAGGTAGTAGGAACTTCAGGTTTTGGTGGTGATACATGGAAATGGTGGCCCTACTGCTCATGCTCAACCATGCCCAGAGAGAAGGAAATTGGGAGCTGCATCTCTTTACCTTCAAATGTGTGATGTCATTCTTCATGAGAGATGACCACACAAACTATGTGGGGTACCATCTGCACTGTAGAAATACATCCACTACCACCTGAAGTGCTCAAGGAGTTCCAGCAAGGGAACTTTATTGTCAAGAAATCATGTCAGAAGTTCAACCGAATGGACCTTGATCAGACCCATAAGTGGCTTAATGGCATAAGAAAGAAAGGAGGTGGAATTATAGGCATCACTAAGATTTGGTCAGCTCCCAGCAGATGAGCCTTGTCTTACAAGCTGAGAGCCCATATTGCAGCAGACACCAAAGCCAAGTTCTACGTTGGCTTGGATGACCAGCTTATTTGCAATGAGTCAAGAAAGGCAAGAAAGCAATGTGACAATGAAGATGAGGATGCACTCTGACTAATACTTCAAAGGCTCAAAGTTTTCTCTGGGGAGGAACCACCCACTTCATTGCAAAATATTTCAACAAGAAATCTGGCTACTGAAGCCATGCAAAGCACACTGTTGAATGCAAAGATCCTAAGACAAGTGCATTTGGACAGCTTTGTGGAGAAAGTTTATAACATAAGAGGGGATGCCTGCACATGTACACATTCACGAGTCACTGACAAAAATAATGCTCCAACTTTTTTCTGCGCTATTTGGGGTGAGAAAAGAAGTCAAAGGAAAGGCTTTAACCATGAAGGCAGACAGAAATATTCTTCAGTAACTAAACACAGCCTGTGAAGCCAGCAGGACTGTGAATCTGCAATAAAATTTGAAACATGAGTTAATGCCTGTCCCTTTGGTATTGGCACAGATAAATTGCAGTCTAAGAACAGGCACAAAAGCAATACTGGGCAATGTAATGACAGCTAATGTCCACTGTCCACCAACAGTTACCCTGAGGTAGTTGACAAGGGGTTTACTGTTCTTTACGAGCAACTCCTGTTTCAGATCTGACAAACTCACTACACCAAATACACCACTTTCATGGTATTAATCCATGTCAGGTAAGGTCTCTAGTGAAAGCTTGTAACTTATCAATACTCATAAACACTGTGAGATGTGTGTATGGGTAATAGCTAAGGAATAATGCAATTATATTGAAAATTAGGTCTTATGGTTTTGGAGTAAAATTGAGTCACATGGGAACAGTATGTCCCAGTGCCAGCCCTGGCTATCTGATTATGCAGTATATTGCTTAATTGTTCACCTTTGCCCCAAGCAACAGAAGTTATTGGAAAGTTATCAAAGGTTTCCCTCAAAACCACTTGCAAGGAAAATATGACTCACTATCTATGAATAAAAGTAAAAGACTAATTCAGTAGATCACAGGATGGAGAAACACATTCTGGAACCATTCATTGAGGAGGTACCTGGATGCATGGGTGTGTTTCATGAAAAATTGGGTCCTAACTCCTTGGGATTGCAAGCACTGCAAAAGACTCAACTGTGTGGTGAGAATCTACTGTATTAGATAGGAAAGGTAACTGTTAATAAGTGTAGGCCCTATTTTGCATTTTATGATTTTGTTTTGTATGTCACCGTTTGTTTCCGTCACTCACACTTGTTTCTGTTTGAATCTCTGTTCTTTCTTAAATAAAATTCCTTTTGTTTTACTATAATTGAACTCCAGTGTTGTGTGTGATACAGGAGCAGTGGTCTGAGGTAAAACTGGTGAACTGGGGTACGCTGTTTCTTTGAGAACAAGGATGTGGGATTTGATCAGGGTCTGGATTCCACAGGGGGACACTTTGAAGGACTTGAGGGCTGGGGTATATCTATTGTCAACCTGCAGGAAGCAGGGTTGGTATAGTCCAGAGGAGAGTGCTTGAGTGGCTAACGGGCTGGTTGTGTTAGCCATAGAAAAGCCATCCGGAGCCAAAACATTGGAGACTTTGCAGACACATTTGTAAAAACGGTACTTCAGAGTGGCGAAGACTTCCACGGTATAGACGTTGTGTTTGACAGGTACTACCAGGACTCTGCTAAGGGTGGTACAAAATAAAAATGCTCAAGAGGTACAAGACCCATGCGAAGATTAGTGGAAGGCATATATGTGCCTCTTCCAAGTAACTGGATGAATTTCACTGTGTTTTCAGAAAATATTTTTAACTGAGCAACTAATGACACCAGGATCACCTGATAAAATCATTCTGGCTGGTGGCTTTCAGGATAAGGCTGAAGCATAGGGCTCAACAGCAACAGTTCACACCAATTGACTGGTGCTCATGAGGAAAAATGAGACACAAGAAAGATTTTACACCGTGTCCACAGTGATGCTGATGCCAACAATGTGGTGATTGATGTGCTTACTCTTTTGCTGGCATACTATAACAAAACGGCAGGTAAGCAGTTTGGATGAAAGCTGGCACATCAAAGGAATCAAAATATTTTCCTGTTCATGCCATTTGTGAGAAACTACAGAATGGACCCACTGTTCAGGAAACTCTGCTCCCATTTCATGTCCTGACTAGTTATGATGTTACCTCTTTTATCGCTGGACACAATAAGATGACTGCATGGAAAGTGTTTCAGAGACACAGTCAGCTTCTAACACACCTTGGACAGGGTGACATGCACTCGTAGAAGGTCAAAAGTGCAAAAGAGTTGATTTGTCAGAGGTAAGACTTGTCAGCGGTCCACAGTACTGATAAAACACATGCTATTTTGTTCACATGCTTGCAGTTATCGGAAGCTATACCCCAACAAATGGTGCTCTTTTCTTCCACATACAGAGAGCTCATTACCAGGCACTAGTTTGGCACTAGACAGGCCCACTACCGAAATCTAATTCTTCCTCCTCCAAATACAGTGGGTTGAAAACAGGAGAATAGAGGTCTGGTGCCACAGGTCAGATCATTGCCACCAGTACCAGCGACTGCCTGGAGGCAATATTCTGTGGCTTCACCAAAGGGTGCAGAAGTCAACGTTGCAAGAACAGGACAGCACAACTTGTTTGTACAGAAGCATGCCAACGTAGAAAACTGGAACAAGGGTGTGCCAATGTACCTGACCCTTCGTGTTTACGGACAGTATTATCAAATAAGTAAATGTCATAAGTGACCCAATAAGATGTTGATTCAATCGGCCACTGAATACCAAAGTTTATGGAAATAATACATTAATATGTGTGCTTAACTTGTGTGCATTAAAATGTTTACTTAATGTTTAGTCAAGAAAATATTTTCAGTTGTTTTAAAAACAGGTGTTTTCGGAGTACGTGATACATTTCTGATAATTGAATCAGCTTGCACACTTTTGTGTCAAAGTGCAAATGCTCAGGTTAAGAGCCATGTAAAAATTCTCTTTCATGGTTCTATAACATATTAAAATATTTCTAGTACCTCTTGCAAATAAGAAACTGAAATTCAGTAGCTTTATAAAAAGATTGTGCATATTTGATTACTTTTCTTACATCCTACAGATCATTATGATTGAACTGAAAGATGTTAATCCCAAACAAAAAAGAAATAGACATTTCAGCGATTTCTGTTTTGTTTCTTTGCTCTCTTTGTAGAGGCCTTTATACACAACATACAGCGTGGTAACAACCATATTTGGATTCAGCACATCCTAATCCTCTTTAAAAGACTTGTTACCAACTTTTAACAAAACCTACTTCTTACAGTTAACTTTTTTGAAAATCCCACTAATCTAGAATACGCAGAGAACCAGTGCTGGGATTTGAGAATTTTACCCAGAGAGAACATTTTCAGCAGCCTTATGGGACCTCTTCAAAATCCTGCACATTCCTCCAAGATATGTATATGAACTTCTATGACCTGATTTTCTTTCCTGAAAATCTGAAAATCTTTTCTATTTTGTGTTACACTACGGATTTGAGAAACATTCAGCTAACACCTTACAGTGGAACTTTGTCAAAGAAGGGAAGCTACACGTGAGCAGTGTTCCCCTGTTGATGTCTGTCCAGGCAGTGTCTTCTATTTCAATATGCATTTTCTGCTCACATTTTCTCTTGTTGTCTTGTAAATATATCACTAAACTTGGCTAAATCTGAAACATTTTGTTTTCTGTTGCTTTTGCCTTTCCAATTAGTATTTTTACTAGTTTTGAAAACAAGGTGAACAGATTAAATATATGCATAATTTAATGTAAATGTTTGGTGTAGCAGGATTTACAGTAAAAAGAAAAAGAAAATATGAAGCAGAAGGATCAGGGGATACGTGGTCATGTAGAAGGGGAAAAGTAAGTACAAAACCAAATGTGAACATTATGGAACATTTTAAGGAAGAGTTGATCACGTCTTTGTGAATCTGTACTGCTTGAGTCTCGTACAGTATACAACAACTTTACATTGCCTTCAGCTGAGAGCAGTTTTCTCTCACAAAGAATAGTCTTTGAGTAATTCAGAGAGGTTTTTGGATCAGGCTAAGATATACAGGTTGGCAAATAATAATGTTTTAACCTTTTTTCTGAAAGTGATAGCAACAAAAAGTGCAATTAGGAGGCATGGTACAATTCAATTCTGTTATGAGCTGGGCTATAGTGTTTGGCACTGTTGGAAAATTCAAGTATATGAGAATCTGCACAATATTTATCCCCTCTCCCCAACACAATGGAGGGTTTTTTTGTAACTCTGACCGTCAAGTCTTGTAAGTATAAAGTGAATTTAATTTAGACTGCAAAACTATACATCTTTCATACAGAGGCAAAAAGAGATGAAAGAAGAATCAACTTTTTGCCACATTCAGCAGTGTGTCCTGCTTTGCAATTAAATTTAAAGATAAAGACCTGAAATTTTCGAAGGTGCTTCAGAGAGAGAGCCATAACCACGGAAATCCCATTAAAGTTCAAACTCCCTTAGGCTCTTTACAGCATTTACAGCATGGTCTTTTAAAAAGTTATGAATTTCCTCTTTAATTCTCATCAACTGAACAAATTCCTCAAATAAGTTAAAATTAAGCATCTGTTTTGCTGGATTCCAACCTCCAATTCTCATTTGATCAACAGAGCCTGGTTTTGTTCTTTCTTTGGGCACATAGTCAGGCTCCTCTAGTCTATTGGGGTTTACAGAGAGCTATGGGTTGAGGAATTTGGGGTCATTGGTTGTGGGGGTATTAAATAGTTTGCAATTTCAAAATTGCAATTTGTGATGCTAGGTGGACTGTAGTGTGAAGTGGTCTAGGACAGTTATCTTTTGAATAAAAGGTATTTCTCTTTTTTTTGCATTTTTAATAAGTGTACAAGTGCCTAGAACTTGAATAGGTATTTTTAATATAAAATAAACAAAATCATGTAAGTAACTACAGATTACAAATAAATTTTGGATTACAAGATTCTAAACTCTTATAAAACTCCATAAGAAGGAAATGTGAGTTTAAAAAAAAAAAAAAACCCTCTCCTTCACAGTATATACAGTATATTTATGATCTCATAAAAGATACTCCTGCAAGTCCTCTGTAACCAGTCCTTTAATTAGAGTTCTTCTGAAGGGAAAGCAAGGAAAAGAGGGATTCCGCTTTAGAATCCTGTGGTGTATTGGGGTTTTTTTGTTTTTGTTTTTAATTTCTGCCCTTATACTAAATAAATATCCTTTCAAATGGAATGATAAACATAGTATGTGATACAAAACTGTTCAGGCACAAAAGATCTGTGTGTGTGTGTGCTTGTTTTGGCAGCAAGTATATTAAAATTAGAATGAAATAGGAAAAAAATTAGCATGGTACCTATGCAAGGATGACATGCAAATTCATGAAGCATTACATACTTTCAGATTAAACTAGATGATCGAATGGTCTTTTCTGGCCTTTAAACTCTTTGAAAATAGTTAGGCCCTGTCTATGCTGGGCATTTTCACTTGCATAGATACACTGATGCAAATCCCAGCATCGCTGCACTACACCAGTGTAAAACAGGCCTTGTACCAGTCCAGCTTACCCTGGTTTGGATCTGGTGAAAAAAACCTACTACTGACAAGGCCTTAGATTAAAATTGTTAATGTGACAATGAAGTCATCTTTAAAAAAGCTTGCAGTGTGCAGAGGTCATGGAGTTGGATCTGTTGCTGACCCCTTAATCTTAGGCAGTAATGTTATCTTTCTGGGCCATCTGGTGTCCTAACAGACTTAGATTTGACTCATATGAAAGCTCCCAGGAAAGAAATCTTTTAATAATTACATTATTGGTTTAAAGAATATTTAGTACTGAATATTATTTTTTAATTAATTATTTTTATTAATTGAATTATTTCATTGTTACTCTTTCTGTTGAACTTGATATTAAGAAGCAACTTTATCAAAAATACAACTATCAGTTAGGTCCTACATTTTTGGTGCTTTACAAAGCAAGTTTAATGGTGCCTGTCTGTTCTTGATATATTACTTAATTGAACAGAGCATGGACATGCATGCTTTCCTATCCCCATCTCCAAGTGGCTGCTTGACCTTGGACAAGCAACTTAACATTTCTTTGTTTCATTTTTTCATCTATAAAAATAGAGGCCGTACCTCAATCCTTAGGGGTATTGGGATAATTAAAGATTTTACAGCACTTGAAACCTGTCAACTTCTTTGTAAGTGATAAGTAGTAGCAAAACTGAATTATTTATAGCTGTTGAGCAGAGCATGCAACTGATATTTTCTACTTATGTAGCACCCTTTAGGTGGGGATTTTGAGGTTCTGTTAAAAAAACAAAAACTGGGTAGGCATAATCCCACTGAGAAATGGGGAATCGGAGGCAAATACCACCCTGGATCTTTAAAATTATTCATGCCTTACAGGAAGGGAATGTCTTTTAAATGGATTCAGTGTTGTTCACTTGAATTCACCTAACAGGACGTGAATAATCTGCAGGACAGGTAGAATTCTAAGGCTCCTGGACTATAAATATTGAGTGACCTGCTCAAGGTCATATGGCAAGCCTACAGTGTGCTGGGCATAGAAACCAGGTTGTCTGACTACCAGACCTCACTTTTACTTCCACACTCTGCCATCCACATTAATCTTCAAACACTGCTTCTTGTTCCAGGGTTTCTTTAAGAGCAGTTACTGTACTACAGTGTCATCAATGGGTGTGACGCCAAGCCTTGCTGTGGGAGTTAAATATATGACTGCCTGGCCCAGAAACAGAAGTGCTACTTATTGAGCATTATGTATCTTAAAAATTGTTTTGGCTTGTCCATATATCTGGGAACTCCCAGCTCTGGCAGTCTTCTTTGTTTCTTTCTTTCATCTACTCTCCCTCTCCCTGTTATGACAGAAATTACCCAGTTTTGTCTCTGTTCATATAAACTAATGAGTCTGCCTCACCTCCCTAGCATCTGCATTGGTTTCAAAATATATGCAGAGATGATGAAGCAGGCATTCAGCAGTTAACATGCAAAGCATGCAGATTGGCAACAATAAATTATGTTGTTACCCTTCTGGGAGCTCGCTGACTCTGCAATGCAGAACTGCAGCTTCTGCTCCTGTGATGCTTTCTCCTTCCAACCTTTACCTAACCTAAAATGCTCACTTCACTATCCAGGGTGTGACTTGATGGATCCAGAGGCAATTGAGACATCCCCCTTGCTCCTGCTCAGGTTGGGGAGGGAGACATCCCCAAGCAGAAACAGCTGGGGCAGTGCTACATATCCTCCTACATCCCCCTTCTCCTCCCTACTCAGTTTATGTATTTGAGGGGGAGTGTGCAGCTCCTCTCTCTCTCTTTCTTTCCACACCCCCCCATGCAGGGGGCTGTCCTACATGGCTTCCATGTAATGGAGCCCAGTACACCTACCACCACTGAACAGTGGAGCCATCCTGCCAGGAAGGTGGAGGAAAGGGGTGGCTTCTGCTTGCTTTTTACTGCAGGGAGCTCTTGCTTTCTGCTGGCCTCCTGCCATTTTGGCTCTGTTCCAGCCCTGCCAGGGCCATTTTAATGGACAGGGGCCCCAGAAGACATGGGAGACCTTTAATTATGAGCTTACATATTTCATCTTCCATTTTTTATTTATGGGGCCCTAACATATATATGTATCCTGTGTTCATTACTGTAAGAGCAGGAATTTCTGTTCACGATTTTACATATTTATTTAATAACAGTTGCAAACCCGTCCCTTGAAAATGGTTTGAGCATTTTTGATATGTGGCCTGACTGTTTTTAGATGAATACCAATGTACTTCAACTACAATTTGAATATGTAAATTAATGTATGTACCACTGTGTAGGGTGACCAGATGTCCCGTTTTTAAGAACATAAGAATGGCCATACTGGGTCAGACCAAAGGTCCATCCAGCCCAGTATCCTGTCTACCGACAGTGGCCAATGCCAGGTGCCCCAGAGGGAGTGAACCTAAAAGGTAATGATCAAGTAATCTCTCTCCTGCCATCCCCATCTCCACCCTCTGACAAACAGAGGCTAGGGACACCATTCCTTACCCATCCTGGCTAATAGCCATTAATGGACTTAACCTCCATGAATTTATCCAGTTCTCTTTTAAACCCTGTTATAGTCCTAGCCTTCACAACCTCCTCAGGCAAGGAGTTCCACTAGTTGACTGTGCGCTGTGTACTGTGATCTGGCACACCAATTTAATTCAGAAGAGCAGTACCAAAGAGATGTTCTTCAGCATGTGGTGGCAGTTATAAAGTTTTTAAGTGCTCATGGGTTTGGCTTCCATGGCCAGGATGATGTATTAGAATCCGAAAGCATTAGAAATTATTTTGGGATTTTGGAACTAATATCACAGTTTGAGTAATTTCTGGCTGACCACCTAGCTACATTTGGACAGAAGGGGAAAATTAAGCCCTCCTATATGTCGTCAGCTGTCTCTGATATTCATTGAATTGATGGGAATGATAATTAAAAATACTATAGCAGCAGAATTACAGCAAGCCAAATATTTTTCTGTAACTGTTGATATAACTCCTGATGTAGTGCATGTAGACCAGCTCACATTCATCTTCTGATTTCTCAATTCAGAGGGGCATATAATTGTGAAATTCATTGAGTTTCAGCTACCTGAGAACCACATGTGCAAATGGCCAAAGCTGTGGTGGCTATGATAAAAAAATAAGTTTTGGATGTGTCTGTCTGCTGTGGACAACCGTATGATAATACTACGTTCAGTCGGAGTCAACAGTGTTAACAATTGCTCAGATGCAGTCATTTTTGGGGGGCTATGCAGTGACTCTATTCTTTCCATTCTGCCTCAATATATTGATGGAAATCCATTTCCACAACATAAATACTGACACTAGCCAGAGATTGTTGACTCTCAAAAGTCTGTCAGATACTCAGTGGTGTAATTGTGCCGATTCTACCAAGCCATTGTGTCAAAACTATAGCAGTATTCAACAAGCCTTGGAAGGTCTTTCAAAAAATATAAATCAGCCTACGGACACTTGTTTATATGCAACTTATCTTCAGATGAAAATGGAACAATTGGAGACAGCTGTCATGGCACTCTTTTGGACACTGTGCTTCAGCAGTTCAAACTGACAAGCACCCAGCTACAGAAGATGGACATAGATCTAAGTGTTGGTGTTAATGTACTGTGCTCCCTGGAAACATTTGTTGGGATATTATGTGAACAGTTTAAGGATTTTGAATTCAGTGCAAAGAAAATGTGTATGCTACTTCTGAATACAGTATATTCTACTTATTAGCAATCCCTCGGAAATGGCAGAAAAAAGTTGCCATTATCTGGCAGTTGCTAATAAGCGAAAGGCAGGTTTGCGAGGCTGCAGCCAGGGAAGGAATTGCTGGGATGTGCCTGCCCTGGCTTCAGCCCTGCAAACCTTCCTGTGGCAGGTGCTCCGTATGTCCCAGTGCTTCCTTCCCTGGCTGCAACCTCATAAACCTGCCTGCAGGTGTAGCCTTTCTTCCAAAAACAATATTGTTAATAAGTTGCATGCCATTGCCAATATCCAAATCCCATTAATATTAAAGTCATTGGGTTGGGATTGGTTCCTGGCAAAATTTTGCTAGTAACTGGAAGTCGTTAATATCCGGATCACTAGTAAGTGGAATCTGTTGTACTATCAACATGAGTGTGTCGTCCCCGTAAAAGAAAACCAATTGAGGGTGAGTCTGAAGAGGCAGTAGAGCCAGTACTTGAATGAAGCCATCAGTTTTGCACTGAAACATTTTTTGTCAGAACTGACAAACTTGCAGCTTGTCTACGTCACAGACTGGATGCTTTCAATGTGCTATATGAGTGCTTTGAAGACCTGTTTAAACTGGGTTCAGTGTATACAGGGCCGCCCAGAAGGGGGACAAGTGGGGCAATTTGCCCTGGGCCCCGCAGGGGCCTCCACGAGAATATAGCATTCTATAGTATTGCAACTTTTTTTTATGGAAGGGGCCCCCGATATTGCTTTGCCCCAGGCCCCCTGAATCCTCTGGGCGGCCCTGAGTGTATGTCAATGAAGTTCGCAGATATACAGCAGTTTATTCTCAAGACTTGGACCAAAACTTTCTTGACAAACTCTTTCAGTGTCAGTTCTCTGCACAAAATGAAACAAATTACCATATGCACTGCATCAGCTGCTACCTCACAGTTGTCTGGTGTCTACATTTTCTAAAGTTGACACTGGCCTATGAATTTTTCTCAACCTATCCGTGACTAAATGTGAAGGAGAGCAGTCATTTTCAAAGATGGATAGGATAAAAAAAGAACCAAGATCCACAGTGCAGCAAAACAGTTTGAATGCTTTTGAGGGAACAGAGTTGGTCCAAGAAATGAACTTTGCCAACCTAATCACTAACTTTAGTTTGCTTAAATCTCAGAAAAAAACAGCTGCAAACAAAAGGTATGAATTGTTTTGTATAGCTTTTACATTGAGAGAAATGCCCATAGCAATGGTATTTGTTTTTTTCACCTATCAGACACACCATTCACTATGTTACATTATTAATTATAGTGTATGTTTGTTACTGCATTTCAGTTATTTGTGTTTACAATGCATTGCTTTACCTCTATGGCTAATTTTTTGCTGTTACGTCTTTATCAAAAACAAAAATTACTAACTTAGAAATTAGTCTTAAAAGCTTGAAAAATAAGCCTGATTATAATTTGGGTTGTTTATTGAACACAGTGTCAGTATGAAATACCACATTTTTATGAAATATCAGAGAATTAGAATAGTGTATATCAGGTCTCTAGAGATAGCTGTTTTGATATCAATGCCTATTTTTGCTTTTTTATAAATTGTTTTGGAGAAGAATTGATAAGACAAAGTCTGCGCAAAGTTGGGTAGTAATTCTAGATGATCTTGCTCTAGTGAATACTGTTTCTGAATTCCACTATATTTGGCTGCAGCAGTAGTCTGTACATGAAACCAAATTGCTCTATTTCTGCTTCCTTTGTAGTGAACTAGTTATCTGTTTTCTCTGTCAGTCCTTGCATGGAATTGCTAAAGTGTTTAGTGTCTAAACTGACATGCGATATTGAGCAGGCAGTACTTCTGAGGAAACGTATTAACTATAAATATTAATTGCTAGCTAAAGCTAATTCTTAATGTCAGCTATGGTGCATGTTTTGTTCCCTTATTCTGTTAATTCTTTAAATAACAGGTTTTTCATCGTATCAGGAAGGTTCAAAGTTTTGAGGGTTTTTTGATTGTTTTTTCAGGAGGTGGCTTAGAATATGTGCCCAAGGCCATGAGAGTTCTTAATCCAGCCCTGAGCCCTGACCTTACTCACCCTTATTGAATGAGCTAGATCTTTTACGATGCTGGGGCTAGGGCAGGGATTGGCAACCTTTGGCACGCAGCAGCAACCTTTGGCACGCAGCCCATCAGGGAAATCCGCTGGTGGGGCGGGATGGTTTATTTACCTGCAGTGTCCGCAGGTTCGGCCGATTTGCAGCTCCCACTGGTCGCGGTTCACCGTTCCAGGCCATTGGGGGCTGTGGGAAGTGGCGACCAGCACATCCCTGGGCCCGCGCCGCTTCCCGCAGCCCCCATTGGCCTGGAATGGCAAACCGCGGCCAGTGGGAGCTGCGATTGGCCGAACCTGCGGACGCTGCAGGTAAACAAACCGGCCCAGCCCGCCAGCGGATTTCCCTGATGGGCTGCATGCCAAAGGTTGCCAATCCCTGGGCTAGGGTAATTGTCAAACTTTGTTTGGGGACTGGAAAGAATTTTTCCCATATGGCAAAATTGGCAAACTGCTGTGTAGGGTTTTTCACCTTCCATTCAGCATATCTGAGGTCTGGATTTGGACGAGGTAAATTACATTGTCACAACTTTAGCGGGCTCCATTGTGGTTGGTGGGTTAAAAAATGGTCAAATGTGAATCCCCTGTAACCCAGTGGGCTGCTTGGGCATGAGCTCAGAGCAATTTGTTGCATGATGATGGGGTGTGTCTTGTTCAGTGTATGGCTCCCCTTTTCTCCATTCTCCTATCTTCTTCATGGAGGAAGGGAGCAGGATAGACTCTGACTTCCAGAGCAGGCCTGAGCATGTAAAGAGGGTATTGCCCTCACATGTGCCTGTCAAGTTTGTAGAATCAGGCACCATTGTTACCCAGTTGAAATCCACACTGGAACAGCCCAGCTAGGTAGTATTGGGGAATGGTCTCCATTGGTTAAGGGTTTTAGTAAAGTTGTGGCCTCTGCATTTAACCATATCGTGGAGTATGTGCCTCCTTGTTTCTGTGTCCATGTCAAATTGTGGTCTGCTTGAATACAGGACTTTCAGTAGCAATCTCTGTAGAAGAGTCTAAGGTAAAGAGGAAGTACATGAGAGATAGTAAACTGCTTCTCTTTATAGATGGCTAAATTGTAAAATACGGTATCCTTTATAAAATAGTATATTGAACCCATGTTCAGAAGTTACAAAAAACTACATCCTTGGCTGGAGTAAAATCCAAAGAAGTCTAATGCTCTGATGTTGCCAGATGTTTAATAGTTAAATCATAACTGACTTCTCCTAACCTATGATTCCACTCCTGCTGTAAATAACCCAGAATTCAGGACATTTTTCAGAAATGGAATAGAAACTGCCAAAAATGCTAGTCGTATCTTCCATTTCTTCCTCACAGCACATTGATATAATTAACTTTAATTTCATTTAATTATTTTTTAAGAATCATTAGTATCTTTGTTCCTATATTGCAGATAGCTGGTGCTTTATGGTGGTACTTTGTCTCAAAAGGAATTGAGTACTTGGACACAATATTTTTCATCCTGAGGAAGAAATTTAACCAAATCAGTTTCCTTCATGTCTATCACCATTTCACTATGTTCACCTTGTGGTGGATTGGTATCAAGTGGGTTCCAGGAGGACAAGGTGAGTGAACTGTCTTTTTCTCTTAAGGCAATATAGACATAAGAGTGAGAATCAGCCTATTTGGAATTAATAAAGAAACCAGTATTTCATGGAGTTAACTGAATACTATATGATAAGTCTATTCAAACAGCATTGGATCATAGCAGTTACATAAGTGTAACTTCCTTCTGTGTGAAATGAGGGGGAGGAAGAGAGAACAGAGCTGTAGTTTTATGAATTGCAAAAGACTTTACTCACAGGCATCAAATGCAAGACTGAAATTCCGTTTTTACAAATTCCCTCTTTAAAAAAATTGTCACCTTGCTATATGGAGCAGGTAGATAAATTTGTCTCTCTCACCAGAAGTTGGTCCAATAAAAGATAATACCTCACCCACCTTGTCTCTCTAATATCCTGGGACCGATACAGCTACAACAACCCTGCCTAATCTAACATTTTGCAGCTACAGAGAACTAGGAATCAGAACTATGGGCCAGTTGCTTCCCTGTTACTCCAGTCTAAATCCATTGAAGTTAATGGAGCTATTCTGAATTTTTACTAGAATAGAAGTTGGCCCTATAACTGAGTTTTGGGTTTGTTTTGTTTTATAACAAAACAAGTATCAAAATCTGAATTACTCATTTGAAGGTTAGCAATAAACCCGTGTCAACCAGTTGTAGAAGCTTTATAATGACGCAAATCTATAATTAACGTTCTTTTCCTTTCTGTTCCTATAAATTTCACATCAAGGAAATCTTACTTCCATTGTTTTCTCTACACCCTTCTTTTCCTGCATTGTTCCCCTGTGTCATGTCTTGCTTTGCCTTGTCTCTCTCGAATTCTACTGAGGCAGAGGTTGGAAGAAAATGTCCCATTCTGTTTGTAAAGGGCTGTAAAAATAACTATAAAAATAATTTGCAATAATAATCCATGCAATCCAGACTAAAATTAATCCTTTGTTAAAATATTCATATATTAAAATGTATATTTTGGATTTTTTACACACTCACGCACTATATGTACATTAGAATATAAAATGTGTGGTTATATAAATATTTCAGCCCATGGGCTGAAATTCATATCTACAGCTTTGCGTACAGGAGTTGGAGGATGGAATTCTCCCCAATCCAGCCTTAGGGTGAGAGGAATCCTGGGTTCACTGCATGTTCAGTCATTACTGTTCACTGTACTCATTACATGAGGTTTGTGACCATTGAATATGTGCAGTTTGTAGTCCCAACTACCATTTTCCAGTGAACCCCTTACCTTTTAGCCCCTTATAGTTTGATCTTGTAAGTTGCTGAGTGCCCTCGACTCCCATAAACCTATGCAAGGGGCCATTTCAAAGCTCAGCTCAACTCTGTGGTCCAGTTGTTCAGTCTCTACAATTTCTGGTACCAACAGAAGAAATGCAGCAGGTCTGTGTTGTGGCCCTTCTGCAGCAACAGAGGCCTGGCATGGGGTCAGGATTTCACTGAATATAAACTAGGATACGTGTCAAGTTGTTACAGATTTCTTTGTGTATATCTGTTCCCAGGAGCGCCGCCAGCTTTTCTGCCGCCCTAGGCGGCGGAAGGTCCCGCTGCCGAAATACTGCCGCGGTCGCCTCCCCCCAAATTGTAGCGCCCTAGGCAACTGCCTAGGTTGCCTAATGGGTTGCGCCGGCCCTGTCTGTTCCACTGTTTTCTAGCAGATGACACATTGCCTACATACTAGCACGTCTAAATTTTCTATCAGAGTGCCAATTCACAATAATTCATAACAACAACTAATAGTCATGGGGTCAGGGAAAGCGTGAGAATGATTCTATAGCCTGGTGGTTAGGCCACTCCCCTATGATGTAGGAGACCCAAGTGTAAGTCCCTGCTCCCGGTGACTGTTCATTTCTCCAAAGTAATACACCTTTAACAGGAGAGATTGAGTAAGACTCATGCCATAATATCAGGACACTCTCTTGAGAGATGGGAGAACTAAATTCTAATTCTTTCTGCTTATTAGCCAGACAGGAATTGAACTAGGGTCGCCTACATTCTGAGGGAGCTGCCTAATCACTAGGCTACAAGGGAGGCTAACTTCTCTGTCCCCACCCCACTTGCTCTTCCTCAAGACCTGCAAGAGGTCATTCACCAGTACCAGCAGCTGCAAAGGTGACACTGAAGAAATGGCAGGCATGGATGTGCACAGCAAAAAGGGGGTGGGCTCAAGCATGTTGTTTAATGTTGCTTTGGGGCCCACCCAAAAGACTTTTCCAAGCATCAGCAGGGGAGCAGTAAAAATGTTATAAAAGTGTGTGAGAAGTTTTTCAAAAGTAAAAATTCTTTACATGCTATATTTTGAATGAATCAATTTTTGAAAATTCAAGTTGACAAGTGTCTCTTTAAGGTTGAGCCGTACATGAGGATTTTCAAATGAAATTACAGGGAAATCCTACAGTCCATGTTGCCAAAAAAAAGTATTACTGTCTTGCAAGGGGTATCCTACCCTGCAGAGGAAATTACCATGAGTTCTGGCAAGAAAAGACACTCTCTCCTGCATGACAGTAATCCTTTAGGCAATGTTAGCTGTGTAGCAATGTGTGATTTGCTGTTTGGAATCCTAGGCCATCACTACTTTGCAAATGTATAGTATCTGTTAGAACATGCATGTCTAAAGTGCAACTATTAATTTTTTTTAAAGATTGAAGTATATTTACTATCTAAATAATATTTTTCATAGAATCATAGAACTGGAAGGGACCTCGAGAGGTCATCTAGTCAAGTCCCCTGCACTCAAGGCAGGACTAAGTATTACTAGACCATCCCTGACAGGTGTTTGTCCAACTTGCTCTTAAAAATCCCCAATGATGGAGATTCACAACCTCCCTAGGCAATTTATTCCAATGCTTAACGACTCTGACAGTTAGGAATTTTTTCCTAATGTACAACCTAAACCATCCTTGCTGCAATTTAAGCCCATTGCTTCTTGTCCTATCCTCAGAGGTTAAGAACAACAATTTTTCTCCCTCCTCCTTGTAACAACCTTTTATGTACTTGAAAACTGTTATCATGTCCCCTCTCAGTCTTCTCTTCTCCAGACTAAACAAACCCAGTTTTTTCAATCTTCCGTCATAGGTCATGTTTTCTAGACCTTTAATCATTTTTGTTGGCTCTTCTCTGGACTTTCTCCAATTTGTCCACATCTTTCCTGAAATGTGGCGACCAGAATTGGACACAATACTCCAGTTGACACCTAATCAGCACGGAGTAGAGCGGAAGAATTACTTCTCGTGTCTTATTTACAATAGTCCTGCTAATATATCCCAGAATGATGTTTGCTTTTTTTGCAACAGCGTTACACTGTTGACTCATATTTAGCTTGTGATCCACTATGAGCCCCAGATCCCTTTCCGCAGTACTCCTTCCTAGGCAGTCATTTCCCATTTTGTATGTGTGCAACTAATTGTTCCTTCCTAAGTGGAGTACTTTGCATTTGTCCTTATTGAATTTCATCCTATTTACTTCAGACCATTTCTCCAGTTTGTCAAGATCATTTTGAATTTTAATCCTATCCTCTAAAGCACTTGCAACCCAACCCCTCCCAGCTTGGTATCGGCTGCAAACTTTGTAAGTGTACTCTCTATGCCAGTATTTAAATCATTGATGTAGATACTGAACAGAATCAGACCTAGAACTGATCCCTGCAGGACCCCACTCGTTATGCCCTTCCAGCATGACTGTGAACCACTGACAACTACTCTCTGGGAACAGTTTTCCAACTAGTTTTGCCACCACCTTATAGTAGCTCCATCTAGGTTGTATTTCCTTAGTTTGTTTATGAGAAGGTCATGCGAGACAGTATCAAAAGCCTTACTAAAGTCAAGATATACCACATCTACCGCTTCCCCCCCCATCTACAAGGCTTGTTACCCTGTCAAAGAAAGCTATCAGGTTGGTTTGACACAATTTGTTCTTGACAAATCCATGCTGACTGTTATTTATCACCTTATCATCATCCAGATTTTTGCAAATTGATTGCTTAATTATTTGCTCCATTATCTTTTCAGGTACAGAAGTTAAGCTGACTGGTCTGTAATTCCCCGGGTTGTCCTTATTTCCCTTTTTATAGATGGGGATTATATTTGCCCTTTTCCAGTCTTCTGGAATGTCTCCCGTCTTCCATGACTTTTCAAAGATAATTGTTAATGGCTCAGATAGCACCTCAGTCAGCTCCTTGAGTATTCTAGGATGCATTTCATCAGGCCCTGGTGATTTGAAGACATCTAACTTGTCTAAGTAATGTTTGACTTGCTCTTTCCCTATTTTAGACTCTAATCCTACCTCATTTTCACTGGCATTCATTATGTTAGACGTCCAATCGCCACCAACCTTCTTGGTCAAAACCGAAATAAATAAGTTATTAAGCACTTCTGCCATTTCCACATTTTCTGTTTATTGTCTTTCCCCCCTTATTGAGTAATCGGCCCACTATGTTCTTGGTCTTCCTCTTGCTTCTAATATATTTGTAGAATGTTTTCTTTTTTTCCTTTTATGTCCCTAGCTAGTTTGATCTTGTTTTGTGCTTTGGCTTTTCTAATTTTGTCCCTACATACTCGTGTTATTTGTTTATATTCATCCTTTGTAATTTGACCAGGTTTCCACTTTTTGTAGGACTCTTTTTTGAGTTTTAGATCACTGAAGATCTCCTGGTTAAGCCAGGGTGGTCTCTTGCCATACTTCCTATCTTTCCTACTCAGTGGGATATTTTGCTCTTGTGCCCTTAATAATGTCTCTTTGAAAAACTGCCAACTGTCTTCAATTGTTTTTCCCCTTAGACTTGCTTCCCATTGGATTTTACCTATCAACTCCCTGAGTTTGCTAAAGTCTGCCTTCTTGAAATGCATTGTCTTTATTGTACTGTTCTCCCTCCTACCATTCCTTAGAATCATAAACTCTACCATTTCATGATCACTTTCACCCAAGTTGCCTTCCACTTTCAAATTCTCAACAAGTTCCTCCCTATTTGTCAAAATCAAATCTAGAACAGCCTCTCCTGCTGTTGCATCCTATCAAACAGTGCTTTCTACTGAAAAGTTTTCAGGCCAAGATTTTCAAGAGTGAGTGCCTAAAGTTTGACATTCAAGTCCATATTTTAAGGGCTTGTCTACACATGTTCCTGATGAACTCCATATTTGCGGTGCTGCTTCTGGTTAGATTAACCCACAGGAACAAGGCACTCTTATTCTGAAATAAGAGTGTCCACACATGGAGTTAATTGGGAACAACTCCATCGATACTTAAGTCCTTAGACACCTATGTAAGTGGTTCTGGTTTTCAGGAGACTGTAATTCATTGATGTTAATGGATGTTGCTGGGTGCTCAGTTGTTTTGAAAATCATTCTATGTATTTGGGTGCCTAATTTTAGCCATCCGTAGATGGCAATATTAGCCTAAATGTAAAGAATTATTAAATGTTAAGGGCAATCCTGAATATCAGTGCTATTGTTTTAAAGTTCATTTTTTTAACAATAGATTGTTAAAAGTGGTGTATTGCATGTTGCAAACACCCATATAACTTTGCTCATGTGAGTAGTCCCATTGAAGTTAGTGGGACTACTCACATGACCAAGTTACTTAATTTTGGTACATGTTTATAGGCTCAAGCCTACATAGTCAAACCTGTCTAATGGACAAAAGATGTGGATTTCAACTTAAGTTCAGTTTTTATGCATATTACTATTAGTGCTGACAATACATACAAGATTGTAAGTACAAAATGTGCCAATTTTATTTTTACTGTGTAATACAAAAAAATAGAGGTAACTTTTTGGTTTTCATGTTTAAAAATAACACTATGGGTTTTGTTTTTTTTTTTATATCTGAACAGCTTTTTTTGGAGCCCAAATGAATTCTTTTATTCATGTTGTTATGTACATGTACTATGGATTAGCTGCCTGTGGCCCTAAATTTCAGAAATATCTGTGGTGGAAACGATACTTGACCATATTACAATTGGTAAGTAAAATCTCTCTCTAAATTTGCTGTCTGTCTGTCTGTCTGTCTGTCTGTCTGTCTGTCTGTCTGTCTGTCTGTGTGTCTCTCTCTCTCCCTGTCAAACGAAAGGTGTACCAGCCAAACACGAGGCTGGATGGCTGTCACTTATTCACAGATCAAGTCAGAAGCTGATGTATTTCTAGAAGTGCAATGGACTTTTGAAATAATTACACATAAAATTGCTCTTTGATTATTCTTTAAAACCATCAAAATATGCAATTAGCCAATAATAGTAATTAAACTGTTATTTTGCTTTTGCAAAATAATCAAATCTGTATCAGTTTGATTATAGTGGCATGACAGAAATAATGAACACCTGATTACCAGACGGCAGTTATACCATGAAACTATTCTGTGCCCTTAACGTAATCTCTTATTTCAAAGGAAAAGACAATCACAGTAAAGTTCGATATTTAATCTTCTTATTTACACAGCAGCACCTGCTAGTGCAGACTGTAGTTAAGGGTCTGATGATGTTTCCATTAGTTCTTTTTACATTTTTAAATGAATTTTAGTGTTAGTGAAACAGCATTGGCGATTGAAGCATGTATTTCAAACCTCAGAGCAGGTGCAACACACAAAGTGATGACAGTTTCCTAATGGTGCCCTACTGAGCTATTTCAACTCTGAACTACCAGGGATCTCCTCTAAGGGGAGAAAGCCTCCAGGTCTATTCATTTCCTGGTTTCTCAGACTGTCAACAAGAGTGTCCTTTGGTTCCAGCTGTGAATTATGGGTTTTGTGTTGTGTGAACAAAAATCCATAATGTGCTAGGCTGAGTCCACTTACTCTTTCCACATAAACTACCAAACAGCAGCCAAGAGGTAATGACTTGCAATCACTGTTGGGCTGTGGCATATAATGGGGTAAGCGATAAGCAGTCACTCCCATTTTCATTTTTTAATGTCACAGATCAAAGATTTTTCTTAGATAATTTCTTCTTTGCCCAAACTTTGTCTTTTCCCCTGTACATGATGATAGCATGTATTGTATTAAATTATGATCTACATGCTGTGTTTTATAATAAATCTTTAAAAATATATAGACCAAAGGTTGTATATTGTATGCTACTTTTTACAGTAAGTACCCGTGCGCCAATCCATGTCCATATTTTTTTTTAATCATGGGGCCTCAGAAAAGAAAAGTAATTCTGTATTCCTTATCAGCTTCAAAATGTAGGCTTGAGTTAACTGGCAGATGTAAAATTTAAAAGGCTTTTTCCTGTTGTTTTTATAGGCCTTGTCTATGCACAAACTTGCACCAAAATAACTGAATCAGTTTTAATACGCACCTTTTGTTAATTCAGTGCAAGTCTGTGTGTGGACACTTTTAATTCAGTCAGAATAGGATATTTGTATTCTGAAAGACGTGTCCACAAGCAGACTTGCACTGAAATAACAGACCGTTTAAATTAAGACTCATTTAATTTGTTATTTCAGTGTGAGGTTGTAGGTAGAGCAGCCCTTAGCCAGGCCTTTACAATAGTTGTCTCTGTATGGTAAATAAAAATAGTGGTTGGAGCTGAGGGAAAGGAAGAGCTTTTTAAAATAATTTTATTAAATTTAAAAAGAATTATTTGTAAGCATTGAAGGCTTGGCCTTCCTCAGCAGTAGAGGGAGGGAATAGTAGGGAGTGGAGCCATCTTTGGCAACAGGGTTTGGAGGGTATCAGAAGTTGAGGTGCCCATGTTTATAATCAGCATATGCATACGTTGTTTTGAGACCAGAGTTCTGGTTCCTAGAGTACTGAGATTTGTATAGCTGCTGTGCAGCTTTCCATGATCTCGGGGGATAGCTCAGTGGGTTGAGCATTGGCCTGCTAAACCCAGGGTTGTGAGCTCAATCCTTGAGGAGGCCATTTAGGGAACTGGGGTAAAAATCTGTCTGGGGATTGGTCCTGCCTTGAGAAGGGGGTTGGACTAGATGACCTCCTGACGTCCCTTCCAACCCTGACATTCTATGATTCTATGACAGATACTGTAAAGGAACAGCAGTCTAATCTCTAGTAACTTCCTTATAAAACTTAAAATGCTGTGAATGTAAATGTTTTACTACTGTTTGTATTTGTTAGTGTAGAGAAATATTGCAATTATATATTACTTATGTAAACCATGAATTGTGTTTTTCTTTATAATTAATACATTATTGTATTTTCAATAAAAGTTGATATAGTCAAACCTAATATAGCATCAAATGGTTTATTATGCAATATTTTCTTTTTTTCAGATTCAGTTCCACGTGACTCTTGGCCACACAGCCATGTCTATTTATATCGACTGTCCCTTCCCTAAATGGATGCACTGGGGTGTAATGATCTATGCTGTCACCTTTATTTTCTTGTTTGGTAACTTCTACTATCGGACATATAAAATGCCCAAGGAACCCATTAAGAATGGCAAAATAGTGAATGGTGCTGTTGCAAACGGTGTAAGCAAACTAGAAAACAATCTAGTGGTGGAAAATGGAAAAAAGCAGAAAAAGGAAAAAGCAAAAGGAGAGTAACTTATCCAGGCCTTAACCATTGCTGGCAGTGGGGAACCTCCAGTTTGGTTTAAAAAGAAAAAGGAGAAAAAAAAAAGAAACACAATGTACCAATTAACCCTTAGGTTACCGAAGAGCTAGAACACAGATATTTTCATTATTTATGAAGATTGTTTTAACAAAAATACTTCAAGTTAAATTTCTGTTGTAATTATGTAATTATCAAGCATTTGATGATCTCTGTGTAAACTTTTAGACTGCTGGTGCTGGTGAATGTAAGAAAGAATTGCAGTAAATAACATGTTTTAGCAGTCCAAAGGTTAATATTACCAATGATCCAATGATTTGTTGAAGCCCACATTTCTATGTGGAAAAGGGCAGCTTTTGAATATTTCTGTTTCTGCCAGAAATTTATTAAATTCCAAATTATGATGTTGTATGTTTTTATCTGAAAATACAAACTCTCTTATCATTAATTAGAGTTATCTCAAGACACAGTTATGTTTATATGCTGAACAGAGTCTGTTGACTTATCAGACTCTCCTTGTTTTGATTTAGTGTCTGCTACAATTTTTCTTCTATTGTGGAAATATACCTACCTCTTAATCTGCTGAAAAGAACATTTAACATTAAATAACTTTAATTTCTGAAATATGGAGTCTTCTAATATAAATGTCAGTTAATGCTAATTGGAGAAAGAAATTGCTTTCCTGAAAAAATACATTTTCATCTGTTTTGTAGAATTATCTGTCTCTTTCAATGCAAGCTTGGAATGGTATTTTGGATGTGATTAAATGGGGAGAAAACTTTAAAAAAATATATTTATATGAAACAAAGTACATCTCACAGCCTAAAATAATCCATCTGATGTAAGGTTATTCTACCTTGTCCCCCACCTGCATTAAACCCATGGTGCTAACACTCAAAATGATTGTATGGTGTTATGGTGAGGGGGAACATACTGTAGAATTTAATCCTTCTTTTGCAAATGCTACGTGCATTCGACGCCAGTCACGTTTAAATAGAAAACAGGCACACTTCATCAGGAGAGAGAATCTGCCGTTAAAGTATGTCTTTACAGCAAATACATTGCAGGTATATTCTGGAAATATCTACCCATAAGTTGGTCTTGCATCTTAGTATTTTGATGATTGTAGACTACACATCTGGTATTGTTTGCAGGCCACTGCCTAATGCAAATGATAGAGGTAGATTGGCTGGCATTCCTCCAATAGTGCTGGCTCTTGTCAGTCTAAGTTACAGGGTTGCTCTGCCTATCATTCCTTAGTCAAAACAGCTATAAGAAGACAAAGCCTTTTTATATAGCACTTCACAAAGATTAAGCTTTCCTTCTGTGAGGAAAGCATGGCAGTATTTCTTATTCCTTTTCTGTTTAGATGGATACTGAGGCATGGAGAATTGTCACTTGTTCCAGCTCACAATGAATATGATGGGACTGGGACTCGAACGTAGGGCTCTTAACTCCTAGTTCTCTGTTTAGATCCCAAGAGCTGTCCTGCTGGTTCCCAGATACATTTCTGACATTTGTGGTTAAAAACAGGTGCATCACTAGTCAGCTCTCTTACACTGAAGAAATGGTACAATTTTTAAAGTAAAGAATTTATAAGAAGCTCTGTATGTAGAAGTTAAAATATCCAACACAATTTAAAAATTTTAACTGTTATCCATCCGCCCTATAATAAACAATAGGCAAACAAAACCAACACCTCTTCTGTTACTATGTTTCTGTCCTTCCCCATTTTACTGAAAACTCTCTCTGTATCCAAATACCAAGATAGGAATGCAAGGAAGAAAACTTGAGGACATAGCCTGTAGTACTGGAAATGGGGATTAAATTGGAAGTCAGTTCTTCAGTAGTAAGCCCTCTTCCTACCCCCAAGCAGAATACATGACAGGGTACTGGGACTAGAGCATAGAGGCTTTATTGCACTGGAACTGCATTAATTATCCTATTGGCTTAGTCTTGATGCTTTCCAAAAATACTCTGGATTTGTACAAATGTATATTTCTGTGTAATGATAGTCATAAAGCATGTGGGAGGGGAAAAGGGTCGAGGTCTTTCTCAAACAAATCTGCATGTATTCTCCCTACTTCTAGTAAACTAGCATTTTGGCTTGGATGTTTTTATTTCCTTTCTTTTTAAGCCAAATTAAATAAAGTGATGCATACATGTAACATCTTCTGGCTCCTAAAGAGCCTCTCGAGAAATGTTCTGGTACAGGTTCAGTTATCTCTCTGCCACATCTTTGAAATAAAAATTTCATCTTGCATGTTGACCAGTATTTGGGAACCAAATTCCCACTTACTGTTTGCATCAAAAATGCACATAAGGATGAAAACAGCTGAAGCCTATGGCAGGAAGTTAGGCAAATCTTACATTGGAATTTTGGGTCTATGACTTTGGAATTCTGGGTCAGCTGGTGATTGTAAATGGGGAGCTTGCTGGTGGTAAAACTACATTCTGAGTGAATCCAGGTGCAGGCACAGCTCTTATGTCAGCTGGTCTCATAGGCAAAGCCAGTTATAGAGATCTTTCCTGGCACACTGCTATACGTAGCGTTTACCAACATTGTCACTGAGGTAGCATTGAGCCTGCAGCATCCGTCCTCTGCTACAGGGTTTTCCTTGATCCAGTTCTTGTCTATTGATGCCCGTATGATTCAGTCCTACTTTGAGCCTGAGTATGATGTCTCTTATTGGTGGAGCGTTCTGCAGTTTGACGAATGGCATAGCATGGCTGTGAGTGGAATACTTCTACTTTCTTTCTATTCCTTCCTGTGTCTGAGAAGCCAGAGCTGCAGAACACAGCCAAAGTTGACATTTTGCAGTTCATCCTCTTTCCTCAGGTTTGAGGTAGTAATGCACATGTATGCACTGCTAGAAACTTACTGTCTTGCCCATTCTGTGCCTTGCCTGATTGTCCATGGCACCTCAGAATTTGGCTCCAGATGTAGACAAAGTAGAATGCATGTGAAAATACGTGTACAGATACACAAAATTAAAACTTAAGTGCTGAAAATTTGTATAGTGAATTATTTTTTTGCTATTCACTTTTTATATAATCATGACTCTATTTAACCATTTGGCAAGTAGGACTTTTCCATTGAAAGGGATGTCTTTCCTAAGAAATTTTGAAACCTTTGGACCAATCAGCTGTCATACCACTTGTACCTGATCCCACACATATCTCCTCAACCCTATTTCCCATAGTGAAACTTCATCTCTTGATAACTTAATTTTTTTTAAAGCAAACTAGGATTTATATATGTTCTTAACAGGTACTCCCAATTTGAGAAGTAACTGATAAATTTTAAATAGGACGTTTGGATGCTTCTAGGGATTAACCACCAAAACCAAGCTGCTTTCACTGATTATAGCTCTGATGCCAGGCATTTCAAACGTGAATGGCATTTGTTGGTCATTTTAGGCATAGGGTGCTGGGAACCTCACAATGCCCCTTGTTCAAATGTAAAATAGCAGATTGAGGGATGTGATCATTCCCCTCTATTCAACATTGGTGAGGCCTCATCTGGAGTCTGTGTCCAGTTTTGGGCCCCGCACTACAAGAAGGATGTGGAAAAATTGGAAAGAGTCCAGCGGAGGGCAACAAAAATGATTAGGGGGCTGGAACACACGACTTATGAGGAGAGGCTCAGGGAACTGGGATTGTTTAGTCTGCAGAAGAGAAGAATGAGGGGGGATTTGATAGCTGCTTTCAACTACCTGAAAGGGGGTTCCAAAGAGGATGGATCTAGACTGTTCTCAGTGGTACCAGATGACAGAACAAGGAGTAATGGTCTCCAGGGCCACCCGGGGGGGGGGCAAGTGGGGCAATTTGCCCCGGGCCCCACAGGGGCCCTCACGAGAAAATAGTATTCTATAGTATTGCAACTTTTTTTTATGGAAGGGGCCTCCGAAATTGCTTTGCCCCGGGCCCCCTGAATCCTCTGGGCAGCCCTGATGGTCTCAAGTTGCAGTGGGGGAGGTCTAGATTGGATATTAGGAAAACCTTTTTCACTAAAAGGGTGGTGAAGCACTGGAATGGGTTACCTAGGGAGGTGGTGGAATCTCCTTCCTTAGAGGTTTTTAAGGTCAGGCTTGACAAAGCCCTGGCTGGGATGATTTAGTTGGGAATTGGTCCTGCTTTGAGCAGGGGGTTGGACTAGATGACCTGAGGTCCCTTCCAACCCTAATATTCTATGATTCTATGAAAATAAATATTGATGTCTCAAATGCACATTAATTGGGGGATCATTGTCATCCATACCTACAGACATCACATGTCATGCATGCTCTGATAGCTGACCAATGACTCCATTCAATGGTAGAGAGCATTTTAAGAAAACGGTTAATGGGATAAGGGAAAAGTCTCTTCCTCAGAATAAGCTTCTAGTACATCTGGCAACCATGTGCTCGAAGTTGGGAATGGATACAGGTTTACAGGCCCCAATTCTGTAAAGATTTGTGAACATGCTTAGCTTTATTCACCTTTACCAACTTCAGTGGGATTGCTCATGGTGTGTAAAGTTAAACCAGGCATTGCTTTGGTGCAATATCGAGGCCATAACTTGTAAATAAAAGCTTGTAATTTGGCATGTTGCAATTTGGATGGAAGGGAGATTTATTACTGGGTGTCTTGAATCAGTTGCAAGCACAAGCAATGAAAATCTAGAAGGGGTGAGAAGTAGCAAGTCATCTCTGACTTCTAGTCACCCAGCAATGTGGTGCCAGAATTAATCGGACAAATTTTCTGCTAGTATAAGCTCTTGAAATTCCACTAAAGTCAATGGAGTTGTGCTCATTTACATCAGCAGAGAATTTGGTCCAATTATTTCTGTTTCCAAAGAATGAAAAAATACTTGCTTTCTGTGTGTTTGTTTTATTTGCCAATAATGCATGTAAATAGAGGTAATGAGTGGTTAGGGAGGCTTCTTGTGCATAGGATGCTTTGCTTTTGTAAACATTAAAATAAAATTTATTTTTCATGCTGTTCAGGAGTTCATTGGTTATGATTTTCATATAGATAGGTTTTTTTTCTCTCAGTGTCCCACTTGGCTTTGTAAAACTTGTCAACTCTAATTGCATCACTCCCTTTGTTCTAAAGTAACTTGTCACACAGCACAGTACTTCACAGGGAACATTTTTCAGGCACATTCTTCCACTTTATGATTTGGGGGATTTTCTAAACTAAGCTTGGGTCTGAGCAGATTAGTCCGGAGGCTTTGGAATCCTAGTCAGGGAACTGAAAACTTAGTGAAGAATTTGGCTTCAACTTAGATTCTGTGCACCCCATAGATGTCTTAGAGGTTGTACAGTGTGCAAGGCAGTGCCATATGTGGTCCTAAATGTCAGCTTAGGCCAGCAGAAGCTGGAACTGGGCAGGGTTAGCATTTGATGCTTTTCCAGCTTGTTGTAACAGCAATAGTATTGTGCCTTGGTTACATGGGCAGAAGAGAGTGAGTAATTCAGATAAGTAAAGGGAGCCAGTGAAATGGCTGAGTATAATAATCATGTTGATGGAAGCCCTCAGAATCCAGCCTATTACTAAAACCTCTCCTCTCCTATTGTACACTGGAGAAAGTGCTGAGGAGAGAAACCTTGCACCATCTGAGGGCCTTAGACACTCCTTTCTTTGCAGTATTAATACTAAGAAAAGAGAAATTAAAAAGTAAAGCTACGTGATTTAGTAATTGCATCATAATGCTTTGTAATTATACAGCACCTTTCATCTGAGAATCTCAAAGTGCTTTACAGACATTGGGCCTGATTCCCCATGGCCTTGTCCTTTGCATAGTCACTTACACCTTTACAATCCCATCATTGGTAGGAGTGGAAAATTGTGACTTAATAGTGCTTTATACCTACTTTGTTCCCTCATTGCTCAGGTGCAAATGACTACACACAAGGTACAAAGCAGTGGTAAAGTAGGCCTAAAAGGGGTATGTCTACACTGCATCTGGGAGCGAGACACTCAGCTTAGGTCCATAGACTTGTGTTAGCACAGACTTGTGCTAGTGCTCACGGTAGTGCACTAAAAATAGGTGGACAGATGTTGCTTTGACATTGCGGCTCAGGCTGGCACTTGTGCTCTCAAGCAATCTCTGTCTACCTATTTTTAGTGCACTGTTGTGAGCCCCATCAGCACAAGTTTGTGGACCTGGGCCAGGAGGCTTGCTCCCAAATGCAATGTAGGCATACCCTAAGGGTATGTCTGTGTTGCTTAGTAAACCTGGGCTTAAACTGAAGTTTAAGCCCAACCCCCTCACCAGCCACACAGTCTTCTGACTCATGCCAGAAACCTCTCATGGCTCAGGTTTGAGGATTACCTAGGATTATGGGTCCAAGCCCAAGTCACACTGTGGCATAAATTCAAGACCATTCAGTTTGCAGTGTGGAGGTAGCTGAAGCTTAGGTCACCAGGCTCCTGTCCATAGTCTGCCATCACTATCCCACAAACCCTTAGGCCTGTGTATCCCGGTCCTTCCACCCCCAATTTCTCACCTGTCTGATTCCAATGCAGCTGCTCAGCATTTAACCCTTCATTGCCACCCAGAATGCTTAACTGGAAACACACTTAACCCTATGGTATTTTAGCGATGGCCAGCACTAACAAGAAGTCCGACATCAAACACACTGCTAGTTGGTCAGAGGAACACAGCCAAATTCTGGTGAAAATGTGGTGTGAAGAGAGAAGAGCTTCAACTTCTGCAAGAGCACCAGAAACAACCATGTATACAAAAATATCTAGGCAAGGCTGGCAGCATTGAGGATCCACTGGACTGCCTGTCAATGCCGGGAGTGAGTCAAGCAGCTGAAGACCGAGTACTTCGAAGCCAGAGATGACAACAAAAAGAACAGGAGTACTTGTGGCACCTTAGAGACTAACAAATTTATTTGAGCATAAGCTTTCGTGGGCTACAGCCCACTTCTTCGGATGCATGGAATGGAACATATATTGAGGAGATATATATATATATATATAATATACACATACAGAGAGCATAAAAAGGTGGGAGTTGTCTTACCAACTCTGAGAGGCCAATTAAGTAAGAGAAAAAAACTTTTGAAGTGATAATCAAGATAGCCCAGTACAGACAGTTTGATAAGAGGTGTGAGAATACTTACATGGGGAGATAGATTCAATCTTTGTAATGGCTCAGCCATTCACAGTCTCTATTGAAACATAAGTTGATTGTATCTAGTTTGCATATCAATTCCAGCTCAGCAGTTTCTCCTTAGAGTCTGTTTTTGAATGCAAGCAGATGGACATCATACCAAAAGGACTGAAGGTAAAAAATCCATTACAATTTACATATCACACGGACTATGCTGAGAGACTGTGTCACACACTCTCAAAGAAACTGCGAAACCACCTGATCAGCATCCTATACAGCAAACAGGGAAAGATTAAGAATGAGCTCTCAAAACTGGATACTCTCATAAAAAAACAACCTTCCACACAAACTTCCTCATGGATAGACTTTACAAAAACTAGACAAGCCATTTACAACACAAACTTTGCCTCTCTACAAAGGAAAAAGGACACTAAACTATCTAAACTGCTACATGCCACAAGGAGCAACAACAGTAGTTCCCTTAACCCACCCAACAATATTGTTAATCTTTCCAGCTATACTCTTAGCCCAGCAGAAGAGTCTGTCCTATCTCGGGGCCACTCCTTTTGTCCCTCCAGACCTACGAACATGATACAGTTCTGCGGTGACCTAGAATCCTACTTTCGACGTCTCCGACTCAAAGAATATTTCCAACATTCCTCTGAACAGCATACTAACCCACAGAATCCTCCCTACCAAGACTACTAAAAAAAAAGGATTCTGCGTGGACTCCTCTGGACGGTCGAAACAACAGACTGGACTTCTACATAGATAGCTTCCGTCAATGTGCAAAGGCTGAAATTGTGGAAAAGCAAGATCACTTGCCCCATAACCTCAGCCATGCTGAACACAACGCCATCTACAGCCTCAGAAACAACTCTGACGTCATAATCGAAAAGGCTGACAAAGGAGGTGCTGTTGTCATCATGAATAAATTGGAATATGACCAAGAGGCTGCTAGACAGCTCTCTAACACCACATTCTACAGGCCATTATCCTCTGATCCCACTGAGAAAAGAAACTACACCATCTGCTAAAAAAACTCCCTGACAAAGCACAGGAACAAATCTGTACAGACACATGCCTAGAACCCCGACCAGGGGTATTCTATTTGCTACCCAAGATCCATAAACCTGGAAATCCTGGACGCCCCATCATCTCAGGCATTGGCACCCTAACATCAGGATTGTCTGGCTATGTGGACTCTCTCCTCAGGCCCTACGCTACCAGCACTCCCAGCTATCTTCAAGACACCACTGACTTCCTGAGGAAATTACAATCCATCGGTGATCTTCCAGAAAACACCATCCTGGCCACTATGGATGTAGAAGCCCTCTACACCAATATTCCACACAAAGATGGACTACAAGCTGTCAGGAACACTATCCCCAATAATGTCACAGCTAACCTGGTGGCTGAACTTTGTGACTTTGTCCTCACCCACAACTATTTCACATTTGGGGACAATATATACCTTCAAGTCAGTGGCACTGCTATGGGTACCCGCATGGCCCCACAGTATGCCAACATTTTTATGGCTGACTTAGAACAACGTTTCCTTAGCTCTTGTCCCCTAACGCCCCTAAAGCCCTCTACTTGCGCTACATTGATGACATCTTCATCATCTGGACCCATGAAAAAGAAGCCCTTGAGGAATTCCACCCTGATTTCAATAATTTCCATCCCATCATCAACCTCAGCCTAGATCAATCCACACAAGCAGTCCATTTCCTGGACACTACTGTGTTAATAAGTGACGGTCACATAAATACCACCCTATACCGGAAACCTACTGACCGCTATACTTACCTACATGCCTCCAGCTTCCATCCAGGACACACCACACGATCCATTGTCTACAGCCAAGCTCTAAGATACAACCGCATTTGCTCCAATCCCTCAGACAGAGACAAGCACCTACAAGATCTCTATCAAGCATTCTTAAAACTACAATACCCACCTGCTGAAGTGAAAAAACAGATTGAGCCAGACGAGTACCCAGAAGTCACCTCCTACAAGACAGGCCCAACAAAAAAAACAACAGAACACCACTAGCTGTCACCTTCAGCCCCCAACTAAAACTTATCCAGTGCATCATCAAAGATCTACAACCTATCCTGAAAGATGATCCCTCACTCTCACAGATCTTGGGAGACAGACCTGTCCTCGCTTACAGACAACCCCCCAACCTAAAGCAAATACTCATCAGCAACCACACATCACTGAACAAAAACACTGACCCAGGAACCTATCCTTGCAACAAAGCCCGATGCCAACTCTGTCCACATATCTATTCAAGTGACATCATCATAGGACCTAATCACATCAGCCATGCCATCAGGGGCTCGTTCACCTGCACATCTACCAATGTGATATATGCCATCATGTGCCAGCAATGCCCCTCTGCCATGTACATTGGCCGAACCGGACAGTCTCTATGCAAAAGAATTAATGGACACAAATCTGACATCAGGAATCATAACATTCAAAAATCAGTAGGAGAACACTTTAACCTGTCTGGTCATTCAATGACAGACCTGCGGGTGGCAATTTTGCAACAGAAAAGCTTCAAAAACAGACTCCAACGAGAAACTGCTGAGCTGGAATTGATATGCAAACTAGATACAATCAACTTAGGTTTGAATAGAGACTGGGAATGGCTGAGCCATTGCAAACATTGAATCTATCTCCCCATGTAAGTATTCTCACACCTCTTATCAAACTGTCTGTACTGGGCTATCTTGATTATCACTTCAAAAGTTTTTTTCTCTTACTTAATTGGCCTCTCAGAGTCGGTAAGACAACTCCCACCTTTTTATGCTCTCTGTATGTGTATATATATCTCCTCAATATATGTTCCATTCTATGCATCTGAAGAAGTGAACTGTAGCCCACGAAAGCTTATGCTCAAATAAATTTGTTAGTCTCTAAGGTGCCACAAGTACTCCTGTTCTTTTTGCAGATACAGACTAACATGGCTGCTACTCTGAAACCTGTCAGAGATGACAACTGCACCTGAGGAAACTCCCTGTCTACCTGCCTCTTCTGTGAGGAATTTGGTGGTTGGAACTGCAGCAAGCACAGAGCCAGCGGTGTTGCATGACAGTCTGCTGAGGAGCGGTGACACACTTATAACCCCTCAGTCACAGGCACCATCAAAGGAGAGCCTGCAGCCTTAGGATCAAGCAGCTGAAGTAACCCTGGTCCTCATGCTTGTCAAGGGTCAGGCTATGCTGCCATAGCATCTACAGCACATCCTGGGTCCATATTCAGAAGACTTGTTTGCAGATGGCCTGGGGGAAAGCAGCCTGCAGCTGAAGCAGCAGTAAGAAGAAGTTGCACTGAAGCCGGAGCCTGGTATGTATTGGCTTCCATATATTTTGTTATGAATACTAACAATGGGAGGGATTTCTGGGTTATGTGAAATTGAAATATTAGTACAAGCTGTGGGTTGGAGTGTGCTTCCATTGAGGGCAGAAGCCACACCATTTCCCTAGCGACCCTGGCCGCCTCCCAGACACCACATGGGATTCAAAATGGATACTGGGAAATGGGGGGGAGTGGGGGAGGTTAAGCAGTTAGCATGAAATTTTACTAGTTGCACACTTATTGTTAAAAACATGGGTTTGAGTTATTAGACTTACGCATCTTACTTTCCCTTTCCTGCAAGTACAACGCAGCTTAGAAATTGGCCATGCTGGACCATCCTCCTAGCATAGCTGAAGTGTCCCAGACTGCCTGTATTGCCAGCCCACATGGCATCAGAGTATGTATTTAGTGTTATGGGTATGAATAGTATTTAGTCCACAGTGCCTGTATTATGATTCCTCATGGCAGTTGAGGATATATTTAGTCCGAGGCTGCTAGTTGAGTCTGTACAGTAATTCAGGGTACTTTTAAGAAGGCGTCTCCATCCAAAATCAGCATCTTATTTATTTTGCCACTAATTTCCCCCCATTTCTGGGCGGTCATGCATGCAAACTTCTCATAGAGTGCAAACTCCAGATGGTTACATTCTGGGCTAGGGCATACTTTTAGGGCTGCCTCTGTAGTTTGAGCCCTATTCATTCGTAGATCAGTCACCAGATGCCAAAAAATCTCCTTTGCATAGGTAGATGGCGCTCCACTGCTGGCCTGGAATTAAAGCTCTTGCTTCCATTCCGGCACCTTCAAGACCATGATGTCCTCCAGAGCTTGTCCTGCCTGGAAGGATTATGAAACCGTAGCTAGTAACAGAGTCCTTCATAGGATTCCACCTCACCCCCGCCCACCAAAAAGGGAGATTTATAAATGCTTTTAATTTAGTATGGTATGTGCATCTTACCAAGATGTGTATGTTGGCTTGAACCATGACATTCAGGAACTTCTATGCAGGGCAATGAATTTTGTGTGAATAAAATAAAACCAAAAGATAAAAAGTATCATCTTTTGACCTTAAAGTGACACAGCCCCAGGAAAACTGTAGAAATCTCATTTATTTTCATAGACAATAATGCACTCTTTCATTTTTCTTGGCAGGCCCTTCCACCTCTGCTGGGCAGAGGGAAGGAACTAGCAGTCTGGGGGAGCAGACTGACACCAGCGTACAAGGAGAGAGAGTCACAGATTAAATGAGGCTGGACATTTTGGGCAAAGCCAATGAGCAACTTTCTTATCTGAGAGTAAAGGAAGAAAGAAGGCAAGAAAGTCAGTGAGACTGCCCAGCAAAAGGAGAGATTGGCAGCCCAGTTCATGGAGGGAGAGTGGAGGTTGAGGGAAGAAGACAGTGCAGCAACAGTAGCTGTTTGAGAAGTTGCCCACTCTCATGGCAGCCAAGTTGCAGTCTTCAGCGGCAGCTTCATGCTCTGAGTCCCCTCCATGCTACCGTGTCCTGCAGGCTATGCAGCCTTTTGACAGCCTTTTGGGGTTGGCTGGTCCATGGCAAAGGCAATGAACATAACATTGAACAGTCATATGTACCCTGTATATTCCTCCACTTCTATTCAACCACAGCCCATGTATATGAAACATGCTAGAAGGGCCAGGAGAACAGGGGGGACACAGAACCTAATATAGTGGCAATGTATATGGTTTGGCTGTTTTCCCCCTTTTTCATTTGGTTTCTTACTATGCTCTGTTTTTTTATTTATTGTCTTTTACATCTTGATGGCAGCTAATCTGCCTCAAAGATTTTTAAAATGTAACTTATTTACTTGCATGTTTAAAATAAACATTTGTAAACAAGGATACGAGTAATTTTTGTTAAAACTGATAAGGAAACCTCATCATAGTAATCCATAAGCTGCATGTTGAGATAAATCATTTTTATAAAATACAAAACAAAATTCAGAGAACCTCATTACAGTAATCCGTAAGCTGTTTGTTGTACATTAACAGTCTTTATAAAACACATAACAAAATTCATAAAAATTCTAACATAGCTGTCTGTAAAAATTCTACATGGAAGTCAGTAATTATATTATGTCACTCCCCTTCATCCATGTCACCCTGAATGTGAACACACAAAGTACCTCTGGTTTCCTTTGTGTGTGTGTGTGTGGATCCTGCCCCAGTAATGACAGGTGTACTTTCTGGTTGCATGTACCATTGCAGCAATCCAGCAGTGTCTTGCGTCCACTCCTGGTAAAATGGTTTAGCTTTGCAGACATTGTGCAGTGCACAGCAGGCCACAATAATGTGATTGGCATTGACAAGATTGGCATCCAAACAGTTCTGGAGACAACGCCATCTGGATTTCAGTCGACCAAATGCACATTCCAACACCCTCTGACTGCTAGTGAGCGGGTAATTGAACCTTCTTTTGTCAGGGCCTCTGAAATCAGGGTACAGTTTCATAAGCTGCAGCAGAACAGGCTATGCAGGATCCCCTAGAATAACAGTGGAGACAATGGCTCCATTTATATCAATGCCATTTGGAGGGAATAATGTCCCAACTTGTCCATGAAGGTAAAGTCCTGATCTCTTGGAAACCCTGGCATCGTGACAGGTTTCAGAGTAGCAGCCGTGTTAGTCTGTAGGAACTTGCCAGTACATCCCACATTGGCGTCCAGGAACTTGCCTCTGTGGTTGACCTGGGCCTGCATAATGGTGGAGTAGTACCCTTTGTGGTTTATGTACTCCATGCACTCTTTGTGGAGGACAAACACTGAGCTCATAAGTCCCGTCAATAGACCTAGAGCAGTCTGGGAAGCCCATTCTCTCAAAGCTGGCAGTTATTTCAGGAACATTGTTTATGCCCACCACCTTTGGGTAAAACACAGTCCAGATTGCCTCACAAACCTCCACTACCATAACTCCCACAGCTGACTTGCCAACACTAAACTGGTTAGTCACAGACCTGTAGCTAGATGGCCATAGCAACCCATTTCTGGACTGGCATGGCCTCCCTTGTGTATGTACTGATGCTGGAGAGTCAGGACAAGCTGATCACACAGCTCCAGGAACATCTACTTCTTCATGCAAGAGTTCTGGAACCACTGCTGATAATCCCAGGGTCCACATGACGATGCTATCCAACCCGTCCGTTCTTGTGGTGGTGCTCCAGAAGCATTGGTCTGCATAAGGGGCATCTGCAGTTATGTCAGCAAGCATGATCAGCGTCAGCTGGGTCATGGATGCCATATCTGTACCCTCCTCGGAGAGGTGCCTTTGATAGGACAAATACTGCCTCCAAAATCTCCATCAGTGTCTCACAGATGCTCTGCTTGCATGCTGAAATAGCAATGAGAGGGCAAGTTGGAGCAGTTCTTCCATTGGTGCTAGATCCAACTTACAGGCTCTGGTTGCAGGGAGAGTGCAGACCCAAAAATGGCTCCACTGAATGTGGTGGTGGGATAAGAGTACTTCTGGGTAAGTGCCAAGCAATGGATAGAGAATTCTCCCACAATGCACCATGAACCAAGCCCCAGAGTGGCTACAGATAGCAAGGGCACTAAGAATTCTGGGATATGACCCCAGAAGCCACATCGTCTACTCGTGTCTGCATAATGCAGTATGGACGCATCGAAACAGGTGAGAGACTCGTGTTATAATGCAGAGTGAGTGGTCAAGCATGAGCTTGCTAAGATCGGGTCTGCAGGCGTGTGTCCCAATGACTGGAAGTTAGCTAATGTAACGCCAATATTTAAAAAGGGCTATAGAGGTGATCCCGGCAATTACAGACCGGTAAGTCTAACGTCTGTACCAGGCAAATTAGTTGAAACAATAGTTAAGAATAAAATTGTCCGACACATAGAAAAACATCAACTGTTGAGCAATAGTCAACATGGTTTCTGTAAAGGGAAATCGTGTCTTACTAATCTATTAGAATTCTTTGAAGGGGGTCAACAAACATGTGGACAAGGGGGATCCAGTGGACATCGTGTACTTAGATTTCCAGAAAGCCTTTGACAAGGTCCCTCACCAAAGGCTCTTATGTAAATTAAGCTGCCATGGGATAAAAGGGAAGGTCCTTTCATGGATTGAGAACTGGTTAAAAGACCGGGAACAAAGGGTAGGAATAAATGGTAAATTCTCAGAATGGAGAGGGGTAACTAGTGGTGTTCCCCAAGGGTCAGTCCTCGGACCGATCCTATTCAACTTATTCATAAATGATCTGGAGAAAGGGGTAAACAGTGAGGTGGCAAAGTTTGCAGATGATACTAAACTGCTAAAGATAGTTAAGACCAAAGCAGACTGTGAAGAACTTCAAAAAGATCTCACAAAACTAAGTGATTGGGCAACAAAATGGCAAATGAAATTTAATATGGATAAATGTAAAGTAATGCACATTGGAAAAATAACCCCAACTATACATACAATATGATGGGGGCTAATTTAGCTACAACAAGTCAGGAAAAAGATCTTGGAGTCATCGTGGATAGTTCTCTGAAGACGTCCACGCAGTGTGCAGAGGCGGTAAAAAAAGCAAACATGATGTTAGGAATCATTAAAAAGGGGATAGAGAATAAGACGGAGAATAGATTATTGCCCTTATATAAATCGATGGTACGCCCACATCTTGAATACTGCGTACAGATGTGGTCTCCTCATCTAAAAAAAAGATATACTGGCACTAGACAAGGTTCAGAGAAGGGCAACTACAATGATTAGGGGTTTGGAACGGGTGCCATATGAGGAGAGATTAAAGAGGCTAGGACTTTTCAGCTTGGAAAAGAGGAGACTAAGGGGGGATATGATAGAGGTATATAAAATCATGAGTGATGTGGAGAAAGTAGATAAGGAAAAGTTATTTACTTATTCCCATAATACAAGAACTAGGGGTCACCAAATGAAATTAATGGGCAGCAGGTTTAAAACAAATAAAAGGAAGTTCTTCACACAGCACACAGTCAACTTGTGGAACTCCTTGCCTGAGGAGGTTGTGAAGGCTAGGACTATAACAGTGTTTAAAAGAGAACTGGATAAATTCATGGAGGTTAAGTCCATTAATGGCTATTAGCCAGGATGGGTAAGGAATGGTGTCCCTAGCCTCTGTTTGTCAGAGGGTGGAGATGGATGGCAGGAGAGAGATTACTTGATCATTACCTGTTAGGTTCATTCCCTCTGGGGCACCTGGCATTGGCCACTGTCAGTAGACCGAATACTGGGCTAGATGGACCTTTGGTCTGACCCAGTATGGCCGTTCTTATGTTCTCGTTAAGTGGCCTAATGGCTACAAATATGATTATGCATTGATTACTTAATGTGTCAAGAGAATCACATATTAGTTAATTACAGAAACTTATTCACATGATGGATCATGGTTCTTGTATTGAGCACTGTTGTATCAAATTGTCTGTAGGCTGCTAGTACACATTGTCTTGATAGTATTGAGACTTTGGTGTCCCTGATTGATGGGCTGAACACCGGTGGAGTTAGGACAGCCTTAAATGAAAACAAAAGCAATTTCATTTTAGATTCAGTATGATGGAAATGATTATGCCTCATTCAGAATCACTATTGTCTGTCAAATCAATATGTGACAGATTGTAGCCTGCTACATACAGAGGCAAAATTGATTCTTTAAAATAGATTAGTGACTATCTATTAGTGACTATTAGCGACTTTTAATAGACTAATGCAGCTTGGGGTTGATCCTTAGATTGAGGGCCCTTAAGACCGTAACAGTGTCAGATGATTCCAGGTCAGACCTGTGTTTCATAAATGAACTACATTTACTAGTTAGTTTTTAAAGGTAAGAAAACAAACTGAATACAAATGATGAGTCACGCCAAAAGTTGGAAAATTCAGAGCTGAGGTTCATTCTTTCCTTAACTTTTGCTATTGTATCTCGCTACTGCAGTGCTCTGAGACCATTACGATATTATTATTATTGCTACCTATTTATTATGTATATATCCTGTAACAGTGTTTTGTGAACATACTTGGCTCTTTACAAAACACTTAGAATGACAACAAGCATCTCAATTCCTAGCCACAACTGCTTAAGTTAAAGACAGAGTGTTAGATCTGCACACCTATAATGCTTACATAAACAAGTAAACGTTTGCTCTGAATTCTTTGACTTTTGGTCTGTCAGACTTAAAATATTTTAAAGCTCTTTGCAGGTGAAAGGTGCTATACAAGTGCTAAGTATTATTCCATAGAGTTCCTTTACATCTACTTTGTTTCTTTTTGTACCTGTCTCCCCCAGTCAGATGCCTACTCTTACAATATGTTCTGTGGGTTTCTTCTTTCTCTTTCTTTCTTTATGTTAAAGAGTGTAGGAGGACATGTGATGTAATAAAATAGATTCCAAGGGAATATTGCCATTTAATTCAAGTTGAGGTATGAACTTTGGGCCAGCCCAGTCCCCCATCTGTCACTTTTGTGCCTGCTGAGTAGCACAGAGGGAACATAATCTGGCCACAGCTGACCTGTTGAGAATTTCCCTGGTAGAGGTGAATACTCAATTGGCATAAAGCTATCAGAGCTGGTTCCTAGACTACACTCTCCCTCATTCATTCCTAGGCATAAGGGGCCAGGAGACTGGGATGGGAGGGGCAGAGCAGAGTTCCCTCACTGCAATTCTCAGCTGACATATGGCCCCTTAGGAGCCATAGCCAGCTGCTATAAGTTAGAGCAGTCCCTAGCATATATTGACACATGAGCAACTATTGCCCAGTATGTTTGAAAGTTTAGAATCTGCAGCTTGGGTTGCAGAATTTAGTTCCAGATTCATGTTTCTTCAGTTTAGCATCTAGTCTGTTCTTCAGTTCAATCTCTAGTTTCCAATGGCTGGGTGTAAGCAAAATGGATCCAGGTTTTCCCAAGAAAACAGTAAAAATTGTTCTTAATGGCTGCTAAATTTTTAATGGAAACGTGTCTCTCTCTCTCTCTCTTTTTGCTCTCTTTAACCAATGTGCATGTCTGTCTGTCTTTTTGCCCTGCAATGTTATCATGAGTTAATTTATAAAGCCTAGAAGAAAATTGCTATGTGCACTGAGGAAACAGTTACACTTGTTATAGTTTGTCATTCATAATTCAAAGCAATCAAATTTACTTATTTATTTTAGAATGTCTAATAAATAGAAAGCTGTATAGTGTTAATGGATTAAATAGAAAAAAATACTTTGCATTTACATAGTGCTTTCAAACCAAATATGTCAAAACACTTTAGAAAAGTGGGTATTTTTTTAATACAATAAAGCAAACAAGTTCTTTTCAGGTCATTACAATATTTAGTTTAAATTTTGTCACTAATTATTGGGTTACAGGGACAAATTACAGTTTTGTACTCTGATGTCAACATATATATTATACACTGCTCGCAAGAGTTTAGGACTATGGGGGAGTGAGTGTTTATTAAACGATAAAAATATTGTTAGAGTTTTTGTAATGAGGTATTCTGTGATCTATCAAAGTTTAATAAAGAGAAAAGAAAAAGCCTTCCAACCTTGTCATGTTAATTACAGGCAATCAGCAAAAATGTAATATTTCTTGGATAGGACCAAATCCTTGTCCCATTGAAATCAGTGGAAGTTCTTGGCTCACTCTGGATTTGAGCAAAACGGTCTTTAACTTCTGGCTGATTTCAGTGGATGTCCTGGCTGATCAAGGACAGCGGCATTCTGCCCAAAATGTTTAAATAGGATTGCTAAGACACATGGTGCATAGTAAACCTTAAACCTTAATTGCGTGGATTTTACAAAGTTCAAACTCTTCACGTATTTTACCGTACACATGAGTAAAATCTGGAAATAATAGAAAATTCAAAGTTAAAAAGGCATCCTATTAATCTTGCTATTTAATAGGCAGCAGATTTAAAACAAACAAAAGGCAGTACTTCTTCACACAACGCACAGTCAACCTTTGGAACATGTTGCCAGGAGATGTTGTGAAGGCCAGAAGTATAACTGGTGTTGCAGAGCTCCGGCTTTGCCTCAGGGGTGGGGGTCTTGCGCTTCTAGACAGTTAGGGCTCGCCTCAGAGGTTTGCTGTGACCCTCAAAGTAGCCTCTCTCCCCTCCTAGAGGCAAGGGTTACAGCTTACTGATCCATCTTCATCATCGGCCAGTCAATGGATTTGGTGTAAGAGCCCTCTTTAGTCCCGGTCTTCCTACTCGGGGAGTGTTTCTGTAGAGGGTTGGGGGGGACCTAGGCCCATCCTCTTCTCCAGGTTCCAGCCCAGGGACCCTAATGGCACCAGCAACAGATAGTTTTCTGGGCAACTACCGGAGCTATACCACATCCCTGGGCTACTTCCCCAAACAGACCCTCCTAGGTACCTGACCATGCTTGTCCTCCTGGCTCTTTCACTGCGCACCTTCTTTCTCCCAGTCTTCCCACAATACACCTTCTTGCTCCTACCAGCCAGCCTTTCTGAAGGGGCTTCCTTTTAAACTAGTCCCAGCTGGTTCTAAATGGGCTTCAGGTGATCTGATTAGCCTGTTTCCCTTGATTGCTTCTAATCAGTTCTTAATTGGTTCCAGGTGCCTTATGGAGTCTGCCTGACTTAATTGCTTTTAGCACCTTCCTGACTGCTCTGGGGCAACCCCTGTCCTGGTCACTCAGAGAACAGAAAACTATTCATCCAGTGTCCAGTATCTTTTCCTTCTACCAGACTCCTGCACCCAACCGGTCTGGGTCTGTCACACTGGATTCAAAAAAGAATTAGAGAAGTTAATGGAGGATACGTCTATCAATGGCTCTTTGCCAAGATGATCAGGGATATAAACCCATGCTTCAGAAGCTGGATTGGATGACAGGGGATGGATTACTCGAAGTTGCCTTGTTCTGTTCATTCCCTCTGAAACATTTGGCACTGGCCACTGCCAGAGCCAAGATACTGGGCTAGATGGAACTTTGGTCTGATCCTGTATGGCCATTCTTATGTTCTTAAACATTTTTAAAGAATGAAAATGAAATTGCGGTTACCTGGAAATTACTTCAGTACTAAAGCAGAACGTGTGATAGCCACATGTATCTGAATATCAGCCCCCACATACCACAGATGACAAACCAGCATATCCATTATAGTTTATGTAATAATCACTGAAGAAATAGTCTGCTGCACATTGCGGGGGAGCACACAAACAAGCTTTTTCTCCATCTGTGCATTTTCATTAAAAATTGTCTTCATAATAAGAAGCCATATCAGTTTCAAGTTTGCACTGGTAGCTCAGGCTTTAGAAGATTCCAAGAACTCCATTAGAACTATAGATTATTGCTACAACATTAATCTATGCATTTTGTAACAGTGTTTTACCTTATCTTATAGGTCTAAAAGCTATGTTTTTTTGCTCCAAGAGCTTGATCCAGAGCCCACTGAAAGCTGGAAAAGGCATTTATTTACTAATAGCTTTTGATTCTGCACTGTTATTAAGCAAACATATATCAGGGCATTTTTGTTTTTAAATTATTGTAAGCCTTTAAGTATTTTTATATTTTTGGGCTCAAATATTGCCTTAGCAAAGGTATAGTTCTATTTATTTTTCAGTAGGAATTTAGGAGAATATTTCTCTGTCAGGGCACTCATGTTTAGCAACATGCACCCTGGCTTACAGTTTTAGGGCTTGTCCCTGGCTCCCATTGACTCCCAAGTGAGTAGGAATGGACCCACAGTAGCAATCATGGTTCAGCATTTTGCTGTAAATATTAAAGAGAAGGTTGTCCAGCAACTTAGTAGATTGTGCATTAAATGTGCTTCAAGTGTTAACATTTTTATATTGCAATTTGAGACATTCGTTGTTATGTCGTAGCACACAAGTACAATGGCTGTACTATCTTAGGGCCAGATTCTGATTCCCTTATTCACATGGAATAGGACCTTACTCCTTGAGTAGTACTGCCAAAGTCAATTGGGCTGCTTGTGGACAAAGGTGCTACACCGCTACCTCGATATAATGCGACCTGATATAACACGAATTCGGATATAACACGGTAAAGAAGCACTCCGGTGGATCAAAACAAGTTGAATATAACGCGGTTTCACCTATAACGCGGTAAGATTTTTTGGCTCCCGAGGACAGCGCTATATCGGGGTAGAGGTGTATTCAATATGAGTAAGGGTGTCAGTCTGGCCCCTGCTGTTTACAGTTTGTAGAAACTGTAGCAGACTGCTTTCTTTATGGAATAAATGGAGGGGATTGGTAGATAAGAGCTAGAGCAGTGGTTCTCAACTCATGGCCACGGGCCGCATTTGGCTCAATTAGCACACAGTTGCGGCCCAGCTGTGTGCTAAAAAAAATCCAAAGTTTCCCACTCCAGTCTGGCAGGGGGCGGGGCCGGCTGAGGGGGAGAGAGCATCACGCAGCCCTGTTCCAGCATTCCTGCCAGCAGGGAAGGTGGAGCAGCCCACTGTGGCAGGGGAAGAGCTCAGCAGTCCAATGTAGGGGGCCCTGCTGGGCAAGTGGATCCTGAGGGAGCCCGGCCTCCTGAGCCCCGCCCCGCTCCTGCTCCAGCATGACTGATCGCACTGTTCTCAAGCGGCCAGAGCGATCTCCAACCAGCCCCAGCTGCCGGCTCAGCTTGATGGACACAGTCACCTCCCAGCAGGGCCGATGAATGCTGGGTTCTGCTCTGTAAATTACAACCTGCTTAACATTAACTTTTGGAATTACAATAAATATTTCCATGCATTTTGGACTAGGGTAAAATGAAAGAAGCAGAGGTGGCATATAGATTAAAAATGATTTCCCTCCTCAGTTTTGGTGCTGTATTGAAAGTTAAAATATTGTATCGCAGTTTGGAAAGTACATGTTAGCACAGAAAAGTATTGTTTAAAACAAGTTTCATGTTGAAAAGGCAAACTTGCAGGAAGTGAATTAGTGAATATGCTTTGAGCAGTTATGTACTGAATACTTAATATAGAAGAGCATAGAAAATAATAAGCTAATGATGGACGTCTAGTAAGTAGTTGGGCCTGATCCAACCCCCCTGGACTTTGGGGAAGCCTAGATACTAACTTGACTACTGATTTCTATGTCTGTAATGGGCCAAACTAGAATCATGTCACTGAGAGCCTTTGAACTTTGGAGAAGGTTTGGACCCGTCTTTACTAGTAAAGCTTTCACAAGGAGAAAATGTGTAAATGCTGATAAACCACTGGTAGGGGGGCAATCAAGATGCGCTAAATAATCATAGCAACAATGTGTTAATGTTAAATGTGATGATATACAGAATTTAAGGCTAGAAGTGAGTGATTGTGTTGAGATTATGAATGCAAAAGCACTAGTCAGGGTTTCCTGGCTCTTAAATCACCGGGACAGTGAAAGTATTGCCTTGTTCTAGCTTGACAAACTAGTTTGAACTCTATGTTTCCAGTGTAAATAGTTAGGATAGTAATTTTGACTGCATAGCATCTTGAGACATTGTGAATATCAGTTTTAATATATAGTATGCACTGTGTGCCATATGACAGCTTCTTCCTCTGTCTACACTTGCATTACAAGAATAATGTGATGCCATTTAGGCACAAACATTGCCTACCTTAACATTGTTATAATTCGGAAGGCAATATATTCTGAACTTTAAATATATATTTTTGTCAATAACCTACCACTTGGAAAATGTAATATACTCTGCAGTCTCTTCCAATGACTGCGAAGTCCCAGGCCAGGACACAGGGAGACCCTTTATAATGATACTAAAGTACAACAGGCTCTGTTTAGTCTGAGAGTTACTGAGCCTGAAAGAAGTACAGGCTTCTGTTTGTTTCCTATATCTTCAATAAAGAATCATCATTGTATTCACTACAGCGGAGTCTTCTTTTTAGTATAACAAAGGACCTATACAAAGAAAAAAATTAAGAAAAAGTCAGTAGATGGTGTGTATGGAGTCCATTGCCAAGCACTCTTTTGTACCTCTCTGCTATCCTGGTAGCAAAAGTAACCATAGTTAAGGAACACAGGCGGTGCAGCTAATTCTCACAATTTTACCATGAATCTTGAGATATTTTGTAATTTAAAGCCCCAACTCCTGGAGTCGAGTGATTAAATGGGAATCTCAGCTTTCATTAAAATAAAAAGCTCAGCTTTCATTAAAATAAGTTTTTAGCCCTCATGGTTGTGGAGAAGAGTTTGAAAACATGGACCTTAAAGGCTCCAAAACTAAAAGGCAAATAAAAACTAAAAAATTATTATTTGTTCATCTCTCATGATATTTAAGTCTATGTTATGATTTCTGGGGCCTGACTCAAGAGTTTTCAATGCTTGGGATTGGCAATACTGAACCAGAATCAGACCTGCTGTAATCAAGGTGCAACTTTCAACTGGAACCACTCAGTTACAATACAGTTGCCAGTGCTTACGCTGAGTCTAAATTTGGCACCATTATTTACAGAGCTGTGCTGACAACATGGGCTGTGCCAGTGGAATGAGTAAAATGCAAACCTCTTTCAAGTTGCACTTGAACCATAGAAGGAACCACTAGACCCTAAAAAAAGGGAAAAGGGGTAAACAGTTAAGAAAAAATATTTGTTGTTAAGAGGATTAAAGACATTATAGATTGAAAGAATTAGAAATTCTAAAAGTGTACTTGACCAGCTCCCTTTAATAACTGCAGCCTGCAACCCAAATCACTGGCCACTTCCATTTACCTGTGTCGGGTTTGCTTGTGAGTGCTTATGAATGGGAATGAGAACTCCATTCTGGAGGCTGGAAAATAATGATGAAATGCAGCTACTTTCAAGTACAATCTATGAAATTGTTTGAAAGATTTAGCATGTTATTTGAAACAATCAAAGATTAAGATGAATAGATTCCATGGTCAGACGGGACCATTGTGATCATCTAGTCTGACCTCCTGTATAGGAGATACAAGGTGGGTGAGGTAATATCTTTTATTGGACCAAGCGTTGGAGCTATACAAAGCTCTTCGGGTGACCATGTAGCTTGAAAGCTTGTCTCTTTCACCAACAGAAGTTGGTCCAATAAAAGATATTACCTCACTCACCCCATCTCTCTAACATCCTCAGACCCACACAGCTACAACTCTGCAAACTTCCTGTATAACACAGGCCTCTTATAGCCAGGTAAAACCTTGGTTAGTTGGGTTAAAACCCTATTGAGGTTGATAGGTGTGAACTCTCCCTTCATGTAACATAACTGTAAACATAAGTGTGATGGGGTTTGCGGGGTGCAACCTGGACTGTGAGACCACTGACCCCTCTGTCCCACCAACCTGAGCTTGCACTCACACTGTGATGCTGATGTCAAGCTACAAACCTCTGGCAGGCACTGCACTTACACAGACATCCACAGACAGGGACTGTGTTATATGAATGATCTCCGAGCCACTCATGAACCATCAATAGGGAAGCTCCAGGCAATTCCCCCCAGCTCTCCAGTCTTGCACCCCAGAACTGTACCGTCTTGCCCTGGTCAGAAGCCTGGCCAGTGTAAGGTCATTTAGTTAGCCACTTCCTCCATGTGGAATGGACACATGCTAGCCTTTGTAAACTGAGCTGAGATTTCCCAAGTACTTCAACCAAAGCACACTGTTTTAGATAAAATATAAGTCAGGTTTATTAACTACAGAAAGATAGTTTTGAAGGCATAGAGATCAGAGTTGGTTACTTAATAAACAAAAATAAATTCACAGTCTAAGTTCTACACACTAAACAGGGATTTGACTCAAGCTGTGTCTCACCCTGACAGATCGTACAAGCAGGTAACAGATCCTCAATACACAGGGTACGTCTACAGTACAAAATTAATTCGAATTTAGTCTATTCACATTTTCGGATGCAATTTTATACATTCGGTGTTGTGTGTCCCCACTAAACCGCGTGAATTTGGCGGAGTGCATCCACAGTACCGAGGCTAGCATGGAATGTCAGAGCGGTGCACTGTGGGCAGCTATCCCACGGTTCCCGCAGTCCCCGCCGCCCATTGGAATTGTGGGTTAAGCTCCCAGTGCATGATGGGGCAAAAACATTCTCGCGGGTGTATCTGGGTGTGGGCCGTCACTCACTCCTCCCTCCGTGAAAGCTATGGCAGACGCCATACTGCCAGCAGACGGTGCAGTACGGTGCACAGCCTGTCTCCTGGTACTATGAATCCACCTCGCATGTCCTCTCGTCTTTCTATCTGCTCTTTTATCTAACCATTTCCCACCTTTTTTCGGCTACTGTGAACCGAGCAGCACAGCTTCCGCCGCAAACTCTGCTCTCCCACTCTTGCATCGCTAGCTAATTTTTCCATGTTGTCTGTCCTGGGCTCGCATGCAAGCTACAGAAGGCAACAGTTCCCCGCCGTTTTTCGGCCATCGTGAACTGAGCCACACAGCTTCTGCCGCCTTTTCCATGTTGTCGGTCCTGGGCTCCCATGGAAGCTACAGACGGCAACAATTCCCCACCATTTTTCAGCCATCGTGACCTGAGCCACACAGCTTCCACCGCAAACTCTGCTCACGCTTCCGCCGCAAACTCTGCTCTTCTGCTCTTGCAGCTCTAGCGAGCTTCCTGACTCCGTGAAAGCTATAGAAGACAACCATTTACGGCCTTTTATCGGCCACTTTGAACCGAACAGGCCTCCTACGTTTCGCGCCCTTTTTCCAGGATTACCCATGCAGGTGCCATAGCATGGCAATCATGGAGCCCGCTCAGATCTCTTCTGCAGTTTTGACCATTGTAAATACCTCGCGCATTATCCAGCAGTATGTGCAGTACCTGCAAAACCGGGCAAGGAAGCGACGACAGTGCGATTACTATACTGATGAGGACATGGACACAGACATTCCTAGAAGCACGGCATGTGGCGATTGGGAGATCATGGTGGCATTGGGCCAGGTTCATGCCTTGGAACGCCGATTCTGGGCCCAGGAAACAAGCACAGACTGGTGGGACCGCATAGTGTTGCAGGTCTGGAATGATTCCCAGTGGCTGCGAAACTTTCGTATGCATAGGGCCACTTTCATGGAACTTTGTGACTTGCTGTCCCCTGCCTTGAAGCGCAAAGACACCAGAATGAGAGCAGCCTTCACAGTTGAGAAGCGAGTGGCCATAGCACTGTGGAAGCTTGCAACACCCAACAGCTACCGGTCAGTCAGGAATAAGTTTGGAGTGGGCAAATCTACTGTAGGGGCTGCTGTGCTGCAAGTAACCAATGCAATCATTGACCAGCTGCTATCAAGGGTAGTGACTCTGGGAAATGTGCAGACCATTGTGGATGGCTTTGATGAGCTGGGGTTCCCTAACTGCGGCGGGGCGATAGATGGAACGCATATCCCTATCTTGGCCCTGGCACACCGGGGCGGCTAGTACATAAACCGCAAGGGGTACTTTTCAATGGTGCTGCAAGCACTGGTGGATCACAAGGGACATTTCACTGACATCAATGTGGGATGGCCGGGAAAGGAGCATGACGCTCGCATCTTCAGGAACTCTGGTCTGTTTGAACAGCTGCAGGAAGGGACTTACTTCCCAGACCAGAAAATTACTGTTGGGGATGTTGAAATGCCTATAGTTATCCTCGGGGACCCAGCCTAACCCTTAATGCCATGGCTCATGAAGCCGTACACAGGCAGCCTGGACAGTAGTAAGGAGCAGTTCAACTATAGGCTGAGCAAGTGCAGAATGGTGGTAGAATGTGCTTTTGGACGTTTGAAAGCAGGCTGGTGCAGTTTACTGACTCGGTTAGATCTCAGCACAACCAGTATTCCAATTGTAATTGCTGCTTGTTGTGTGCTCCACAATATCTGTGAGAGTAAGGGGGAGACATTTATGGTGGGGTGGGAGGTTCAGGCAACTTGCCTGGTGTCCAATTTCACACAGCCAGACAACAGGGTGATTAGAAGAGTGCAGCAGGGCGCGCATCAGAGAAGCTTTGAAAGCCAGTTTCATGACTGGCCAGGGTACGGTGTGACAGTTGTGTTTGTTTCTCTTGAAGTTACCTGCCCCCTATATATATGAAAGGAAATAAAGTCAAAATTTTGTAAAAACTGTTCTTTATTATTTGTTGCACAACACATTGAGAGAAATCCGAAGGTAGACTGGGGGAGGGGGGGGAGTATTGGGTTAGAGAGGTGGAGGAGGAGGGAAGGACAAGTCCAGAAACCAAATCAAAAGTTTGCATATGCCAGCTTTCTGCTGCTTGGGAGATTCTCTGGGGTTGAGTGTGTGGGTCCCCATAGCCTCCCCCCTCGTGTTCTTGGGCGTCTGGGTGAGGAGGCTATGGAACTTGGGGAGCAGGGAGGGCGGTTATACAGGGGCTGCAGTGGCAGTCTGTGGTCTTGCTCCCTTTCCCGCATTAGATCCACCATACAGTGGAGCATATCAGTTTGTTCCCCCATGAGCTTGACCATAGCGTCCTGCCTGCTCTCATCGCGCACGTCCCTCCTCTCTTCGTGTTCCTGTAATGCTTTACGGGACTCCGCAATTGTTTGCCTCCACGCATTCAGCTGGGCCCTATCCATGCGGGAGGACTGCATGAGCTCAGCGAACATGTCGTCCCGAGTTCGTTTTTTCCGTCTTCTAATCTGGACCAGCCTCTGGGACGGAGTAGATAGGGGCCGCATTGAAACATTTGCACCTGCGGGTGGAGAAAAAGGGAGGGTAGCATTTTAAAAGATACATTTCAGAGAACAAAGGGGACAATTTGGTGTGAGTAAGCCATCACACATGGCCGGGCAACAGAATTCAGCTTGCAGGCAGCCTAGGGGCACACGGGGTTCTGCTTCTTCTACATTCATTTCAATGCTTTCAAACTGCTGGGTCCCCATTCCCATAGCAAGCAATGCCTGGTGGGTTTGCCATATAAAAGGAGGGCCTGCGGGCTCTCTGGGATGATCGCTTCACACAACCCCCCTCTCCCCCGCACCCACCGTGTGGCTCGATGAGGCTCTGAGCAGGGATGAGCCCTTTAAACTAAACGCAAACAGCCCAGCGTGGCTGGGTTTCCCACCTGCCCCCCACTGCGTGACTCCGATCAGGCTCTCACTCACCAGAAGTACCTTCTCCAGGGTCATGGTCCGGGAGCCCACCTTGGGAGTGGGGGGAGGCTATTGGCTCCAGTGTTAAGAATAGTTCCTGGCTAGGGGGGAAAACAGATTTCCCACTTGCTGCCTGTGCACTGTCCTCCTCCTTCTCCTCCTCTTTGTCCTCCAATGACTCTTCCTCCTCGCTCCGTGCAACTCCCCCCTTGCAGGTATCCACGGACAGTGGTGGGGTAGTGGTGGCATCACCCCCCACAATTGCATGTAGCTCACGGTAGAAGCAGAATGTATGGGGCTGTGACCTAGAGCACCCATTTGCCTCTCTGGCTTTTTGGTACGCTTGCCTGAGCTCCTTGATTTTTGTACGACACTGCTCTGTGTCCCTGGAGTAGCCTCTTTCTGTCATGGCCCTGGAGACTTTAGCATACGTATTTGCGTTCCTTTTTTGGGAACGTAGTTCTGCCATAACAAACTCGTCTCCCCAACATGCGATGAGATCCAGTACCTCCCATTCGGACCATGCTGGAGCTCATCTGCGAATCCGGGACTGCATGATCTCCTGTGATGGTGGACTGTGCTGATGGTCACCTGTGCTGATGGTGACCAAACAGAAAATGAAATTCAAAAGTTCCCGGGGCTTTTCCTGCCCACCTGGCTAGTGCATCGGAGTTGAGAGTGTTGTCCAGAGCGGTCACAAGGGAGCATTCAGGGATAGCTCCCGGAGGCCAATAACGTCGAATTGCGTCCACAATACCTTTAACCCGGGATTGCGATCTCGATTTAAGTGCTACTCCACTTGCCGAGGTGGAGTACAGAAATCGGATTAAAGAGCCCTTTAAATCGAAAAATACAGTTTGGTCGTGTGGACGGAATCTTTTTTTTTTTTTTTTTTTTCAAATTAACTTGGCTAATTCCGAAATAACAGACTAGTGTAGACCAGGCTTAAGTCTTTGTCCTCCAGACAATCCTCCAGGCATTGAGTTGGGGAGGGTGGGGGGATGGCAAGTGATGATGTCACTTCCCCTCTTTTATATTTTCTTCCAGGAGTGTTTGGGCTGAGTATTGTTTAGAGTAGAGCTGTGTGGGTGAACACACAGATTCTGAGGTCACAGGCAAGAACAGAAAAAAGGCAGAGGAAAAAAGGCAAGAAAAAGCCAGGCAGGAGCCTGTAAACACAGTGTGACCCTGGGGAAATCTAGAGAGAGAGCTTTTGGAGTCTGGTGTTGGCTAGAAGGATTTGGATGCCTGGTAAGCTAAGAAAGTGCTCCTTTTCTCTTGGTTCATGCTGCATGAAACACAGGACTTTGTACATTCCTTGTAAATAAACAAGACTGCATCAAAGAAATACCTGACTACTCCCAACTGGAACACCCACATTGCCCTAAACTTCGCCTAGCCACTTGCGTCAAAAAGAGGCAACAGGCCATCGAACTTCTCCAAAAGAATTCCTAGAGCATATCTTTCAGAAAAACATCAAGCTGGATTTAAAAATTGCCAGGGATGGAGAATCCACCACAAATGTTGGTAAAATGTTCAAATGGTTAATTGCCATCACTGTTAAAAATGTACTCCTTATTTCCAGTCAGAGTTTGTCTAGCTTCAGCTTTCAGCCTTGGCTCGTGTTATGCCTTTCTCTGCTAGACTGAAGAGCCCATTATCAAATATTTGTTTCCCAGGCAGGTACTTATAAACTGTAATCAAGTCACCCCTTAACCTTCTCTTTGTTAAACTAAATAGATTGAGCTCCTTGAGTCTATCACCGTAAGGCGTGTTTTCTACTCCTTTAATCGTTCTCATGGCTGTTCTCTGAACACTCTCCAATTTATCAATATCCTTTTGAATTGTGGAAACCAGAACTGGACACTGCAGCAGTCACTCCAGTGGCAAATACAGAGGTAAAATAACTTCTCTACTCTTACTTGAGATTCCCCTGTTTATGCATCCAAGGATCACATTAACCCTTTTGTCCGCAACATTGCACTGGGAGCTCATGTTTAGCTGATTATCCACTATCACCCCCATATCTTTTTCAGAGTCACTGCTGCCCAGGAGAGAGCCCCCCATCCTGTAAGTATGGCCTACATTCTTTTTTCCTAGATATTTACATTTAGCTGTATTAAAACTATGTGCTTGTGCCCCTCTTATAAATTGGTCCAGATTGCTCAGTATCAATTATATGTCACCTCCCCCAATTTTTGTGTTATCTGCAAACTTTATCAGTGATGATTTTGTTTGCTTCCAGGTCATTGATAAAAATGTTAAATAGCATAGGGCCAAGAACTGAACCCTGTGGGACACTACTAGAAATACACCCATTTGATGATGATTCCCCATTTACAGTTACATTTTGAAACCTATCAGTTAGCCAGTTTTTAATCCATTTAATATGTGCTATGTTAATTTTATATCCATTCTAGTTTTTTTAAATGAAAATGTCATGTGGTACCAATTCTAGCACCTTGGAGAAGTCTAAATATATTACATCAGCACTGTTACCTTTATCAACCAAACTTGTAAACTCAAAAAAAAATTGTTTGTTTGAGAAGATCTATTTTCCACAAACCCATGTTTATAGGCATTAATTATATGGCCCTCCTTTAACTCTTTATATCGAGTCCTGTATCAACTACTCCATTATCTTGCCCAGGTCGGTTTCAGACTGAAATTACTATAATTACCCAGGTCATTCTGTTTACTCTTTTTAAAATATTGGCACAACATTAGCTTTCTTCCATTAAATTAAGTTCTTTATTAAAAGGTACATCTTATTATTGGTGAAGGCCCTTCTGACACAGCTGACTTTGATGTCTCTTCAAGACAGCCTCAAGCCCTAGTTAACTCCCCAAATTCTCATGAGAAGAGCTGGGAAATGCTTCTCCAATTTCTCCTTAGCATCAAGAATTTCAACCTGATATTGGATAAGATTGGATAATCTTAAAATAGATTTTCCATGTCCCACAATATCACTGAAAATGAATACCTTCTCTGGTGCTCAGAGCAACTTATGACTATTCTGAGAAGACCAATTTAAGACTTAAACAATGTAAAATAATGCTCAGGAAGGAAGACGGAAGTGTATGAAATGGACAGACCTAGAGTGTTTCTGAAATGCCAGGAGTGTAATAGTGCTTTTCTGTGGGGTATTACATTAGGGGTACATTGTCAAAGCAATGAAAAGTGATGTAGCTGGTTCCCATCAGTGCTACACAAATGTTGCCCATAATAAAAGAGAGCTCATGAGGTGGCTGAAATATTGTGCAAATCCTACTTTAAATAAATTGTTTACAAGAACTTGACTGATGACAAATGTACTTGTCATTTAATGTTCTTGTTCCTTCTAAGAAGCAATCAAGCACATCAAAGTTGCACCCTTAGGTCCAAATTGTGGCAGGGCTAGCATAACAGTACGGTGTGGGAGGGATGCTTTGCAACTCCTCATACCCCTCCTCCAGCTACCTGCATCGCTGGTAGCAAGACGAGAGTGGAAGCAGACTCCGCAGAGTTACTATTTCTGCATAGTGCAGGTGGGCAGGAAGGGACAGAGGGGATAGAGAATAAACAGAGCCTTGGGTCTCCTCCCCTGCTATTTCCCCTACACAGTGCACCCAATGGCATAGCTATTCTGGTAGGACAGCAGTGTATTCTGCTAAATGATGCAATTTACTCCCTGTCTGGAGCATGAGGAGACTGAGTCACAATTTCCATCCTGGTTGCTCCCGGGGCAATGCAACCGCACGGTTGTTCCTTCCTCAGGGCAGACAGTTCTCTCACAATCTACTCCTAAGGGATTTGTATCATTGTAGTGCTTGCAATTGTCAGTGTTCACAGGGCCGGCTCCAGGCACCAGCTTGCCAAGCAGGTGCTTGGGGCGGCCACTCCGGAGAGGGGCGGCACGTCCAGCTATTCGGCGGCAATTCGGCGGACGGTCCCTCACTCCCGCTCGGAGCGAAGGACCTCCCGCCGAATTGCCACCGCAGATTGCGATCGCGGCTTTTTTTTGCGCCGCTTGGGGCGGCAAAAACCCTGGAGCTGGCCCTGAGTGTTCAGTAATAAGAAGGCAAATTCTGTTCTGGAGCACTGATTGCATTGTTGCTTTACTGGTTATTTCACTTAATGATGGATGTTAACTCACCAAAGATTTGTTTCAGATCCTTAAAAAAAAAAAGAAAAAGTAAAAGAAGCCCCATATATCTATAGTTGTGATCAGTACTGGGAAAATTAAAAGAAAATGTTGCTCCTCTATAAGATACATGCAGATTACTATGACAGGCACAAAAAAGGATATTTTATTAATACAAGAAAAATGAAGATTTGGAGATCTTACTAACTACATAACATATACAGGATTAAGTTAATTCTTCTTTAGAAAGCAGCTCATTCTACTGCATTGCAGGTTAACCTTTAAAATATAAAGTTAAGGCTATTCACTTAAGAAGCAAAAGTGAATGTTTACTCTTACAATATATGCATGCAATATGCATTATTTAAATAGTTACATTAGAACCTCTTCTTTTTGTGCACATCTTTTTGTTTTGGGTAAGTTTGGAAGAAGGGTAGATCATGATCACCTAAAGAACGTTCATATACATAGGCTGCTTAGTACACTGCTGAGCTTGGGGCACCAGTACAATTATCCCTTCTCCCCCTGTCAACCCTCCCCACCCCAGGTGAAATTACGCATCATTATGAGTTCAAAATGCTGACATGGAGAATGTGCAGAGATCAGAGATAGAACCTAGCTCTCCCACAAAGCACAGGTGAGCATTATTGTTAGGCGTTTTTTTTTTTTTTGTAATTACAAGTATTTTTGCTTTTTATGATTGCCCCATGTGAGTGTGTTTTACTAATTTAAAGAAATCAGCACACTAATTTTAAAGATAATGATTTTTAAATTTGTATACTTAATACTTGTTTTTACCAAGCGAAAGGAGCTATCATGCAGGGTGCAATTCTAAGTATGTGTATTTACTTTGTTCCAGCTCTTATGTATCTTGAATGTAGGTATCAGATTTTCCAGGGCTCACTATTCAGTCTCTCAATAATATGCTGATACAGTGAAACCCCGCTATACCGCGATGTTTGGGGTTCAAACAATTACATCGCACTAAATGCGGGGTCATGGTATAGCGGGGTTTCAAGCCCGTCAGTGGTCCCCAAGGCAGTGCATTGATGTGCACCGCCTAGTGCCCCTAGTGCCCAGCAGGGGAGAGAAGCTGCGGCCCCGCGCCTGCCGGGGACAGTGAGCACCGGCGCCCGCAGCCCTGTTGTTCTCTGTCCCTGGCAGGCGTGGGGCCACGGCTTCTCTCCGGCTTCAAGAGGAGCCGCGGCCCCGCGGCTGCCGGGGACAGAGAGCTTCAGGGCTGTGGGCGCCAGTGCTCTCTGTCCCGGGCAGGTGCGGTGCCGCGGCTCCTCTCCGGCTTGGAGAGAAGCCGCGGCCCCGCACCTGCCGGGGACAGAGAGTTCCAGGGCTGCGGGCTCCTCCCCGCCCATGGTTCCACCCCTTTCTGCTCCTTCCCTGGGGTGCCACTCAGGGTCCCCCCATTCCACCCCCCCCACTGCAGCTCCTCAACCCGTTTGCTACTTTATGTCATCCCCACCCCCCACTGTGGCCCCAAGACCGGAGATGCCCTGTCCCCCCGTCACAGCCTGAGGCCGCAGTGGGGAGTGAGTGCCCCCCCAACCCCCCAAGCTGTGAGGCTGCCTCCCGGGGCCGCAGTGGGGGGTGGTCCCAGTGCTCGGGCTTCCCCTGCCACCCCCTGTGCTTCTGCCGGGGATGGGTTGGAGCGCTGGGGGCTTCCCCTGCCCCCTCCCCACCTTCTGCTGGGGACACCGTCAGGGAGGCGCGGGGGGCCCCCAGTCGACCACTGCCCCCGGGCGCTTTGGCGGCGCTCTGGCGGTTTTTTTCTTTTTTCTTCTTTTTTGCGCTTCAGCGGTGCTCTGCCCCCCCCCCCTTTTTTTTTTGCTTGGGGCAGCTGGAGCCACCTTATGACCGCGTTACATCCGAATTCACGTTATCGCGGGACACGTTATACCGGGGTTTCCCTGTATTTATCTTCCGAGAATAGCCACTAGAGGGTGATCAATGACTGAATAAACAATGATAACTGATTAACCTCTGGGTGAAGAGAGGTTTACAATACAGAGATTTAAGGTTAAAAATAAGAAGAAACAAGAAAATGTCACAAATAAATCATGCAGGTTTGGTTTAGCAATCATGCAATAAAACAGGAAGAGGAAATGGAGTTTGGCTCGAAAGAAACATTAAATTGTCTTGAATCCAATTTAAACTTCTGCTTACCACAGTTTCAGTCATGCCAAAGTCTGAATCAGCAAGTGTCACATTTGATTGCAATGGGGACTACTCACAACAGTAAAAGTAAGCATGTGAGTGTTTGCAGGATCCAGGCCAATGCTGGTGAAAGCCTCCCTCACTGATTTTGTAGGGAATAACAGGCCATAATATTGGACGATGTAAATGCCTATACAAAAGAAAAAGGTTAGACATTAGGCCAAAATTTTGAACATAGGCCCCTAAATCCATATATAGAAACCTACATTAAAGTGGCCATACTTTTAGAGGTGCTGAACACCCACAATGCCAGATGATGTCAACAGGGGCTTCAGACTTCAGTCCTGAGCTGCTTTCAGTTACGTGTTGAAATGTAAGTGCCTACCTTTGAAAAATTTGGCCTTACATTTTAATCATAGTACATTTGGGCTAGGACAAAGCTGTGATTTGTTAGGGTTCATAGAATATCAGGGTTGGAAGGGACCTCAAGAGGTCATCTAATCCAGCCCCCTGGTCAAAGCAGGACCCATCCCAGACAGATTTTTGCCCCCGATCCCTAAATGATCCCCTTAAGGATTGAACTCATAACCCTGGGTTTAGCAGGCCAATGCTCAAACCACTGAGCTATCCCTTCCCCCAAACACACATTGCAATTTCCAGTGTTTACTCTTTACAAAAGATGCACAATTAATATTTACCCACACACAAATGTTGTCTAATGAAAAACATTAAATGTCTACAGCAATCTACCTCTTTTTTTTTTTTTTTACAAGTTCCTTTCTGTCACAATTTACAAAATTAGGTATTTTTTCTTTAAAAAGTCTGGTACATACAAAACCACTGCCACTATTCCAAGCATGTACCATGCCCAAAATATATGTAAAGACATAAGGTGAGACACTCAGCATGGCTGAGGAGAGCACTTTGGGGAACTGAGTGGGGGTGGGGTGGTCAAAGCAACTAAACCATTTTTTCTGCTCTCCTGATCCTGTGCTGACCAGCAGGCAGTCTAGGGACCACTTTCAATTAGGCCACATGCACTGATCAGGAATCAGGTGGAGTTCATGCATTCTACCCCCTTTCATCCCGCCCCTAGTATGCCATGGCCTTGCCCCATCACACTCCCTATATGGTGATGGTAACACCTCACCTGCCCAAGCTCTATGCCAGGTAATGATTTCCCTCTGCCAGTGGAATTCAAAGCATGTGGAATCAGGGCTGAGAATGAAGCCCATGACCTATAGTGTTAAACAAGCCCTTCCCAAAAGGTTCCTGTAAAATATGTGCAAGCCAGCAGTGTAAAAACACATATGAATATGTGTTTTAGCAAAAGTATTCTAAAGAGTAATAAGATAGAATTAATATACAATCTTAGTGCAAAACTAAGATGCTTAAATGATAGCGCAGTGACTAGACAGCTAATATTCACATGCAATCAGACAATCCCAGGGTGTCTGGCAGGAGACTTTCAGTTTTAAATTCTGCTGGAATAGAATGAGTGCAAACCCAACCCCAGCCTGCTGTCCTTCAGCTGCAGCAGTTTTAAGTAGAAAAGGGGTGTGAGAAAGCGACTTATTCACCCTCTGCCCTGCTAATTGTGGCTATAGGTGAGGCAGTGGCTGCAGTCTCTCTCCATGCATTCCTCTGCTCTTGGGTATGGAAGGTGGTGCTAGATCAGGGGCCTTTCTTGCCATCTGTGCACTGTGAAGTTTGTTGTCCTATGTAGAATGGCCACTCTTCAAAGTTCAGCTCAAGTGGCCAAGGGCCAGACATAGAATGCAAAGTGTGACAAATACCCCAGCTGCCGGTCACAAAAAAATAATTCAGGCAGAAAATTTTAAATTCTGTGGGATTCAGTCATTTAGTGTAAATCACTCTTCCTATAACTTCAGTTTTGTGGTTCATTATCTCTGATGCAAATAATTTTCATCAATAAAGGTGAGTAACTTTGAGACTAACCCAAGAAATAAGTGGCCTTACTTGACAGCTTTCGAGCAAGAAGCAGGGCAAAGTGAGTCTCCTTCAAACTTTCCAACACGTCTGTTTTATGAGATGAGACGCACAGTTTGGAAGGGTTTGGTTTGGTTTGGTTTTTGTTTATGTTTTGAAGGTGAGTGAGAACAACTAGCCAAATTAAAGGGGTAAAAACAAGATCTCACAAGATAAGGCACTTTGTACTAGAAGGAATGGACATGAGAGGTATGACATGGGATAAGCAATATGAAGAGAAGTACAGATCACACACTCAGGCTTAACTAGTTACTTGGATTAACTGCAGTTACCTGGCTTCAGAAGATACCAGGAGAGTCTGTGATGTTGATACAGTCAAAGCTGAAGATCCCACTCTCCAATTAAATGCTTGGTGGAGTATCTAGAGATGGGCACAAGTGATGCAGATGTGACTGCCTTGTGTGGGAGCCAGTAGAGAATTGCACACTAATCCTCAGGACTCAGAAGACTCTGGACGTGTCAGGCTGCAGGACATCTCTCCTACCCTCTTTTCCAGCACCTCTGTGATGGCAAGAAGCTCTCTGGCAGGGGTGCTGCACAAGCAGGATGTAAATCAGGTATTGTTTAGTACTGAATGGCATAAGACTAAGCAGCTGTTTAGAGACTGGTGGGCACCTCAGCTTGGCAGCATGTCACTGAGGTTCTACCCTGCAGGGTTTGCAGATTAGATCATCGCAGCAGTGTATTACAGGTATGGAGGATATCTGACCACTCAGGTTGGCTATTGCAAACAAGGAGCTGTGGGGGAAGAGGTTGGTCAATTTCCATGCCTGGATTAGACCACCTTCCATGTTCTGCAAGGTGAATGCTAGAATATTAGAAGAGAGGCTAGCAATATGAGCGTGGCTCCTTTTTTCTTAATTAATCATAATTTTTTTCAAGAGCATCCTGTGATTTGGTGTCTTAGTAGCTATAGAGAGCTAATCAAGAATATTGGTCATTTCTGTTTTTACATGACCTTTTATCATTTTCCTAGGAAAAATGGCAAACTGTCAACAGAATAGTGAGTGTCCTGTGCAGAGGCCTACAGATAGATGATGGAGCATGCTACCCATCAGGCTTTCTCAAAAACTACCAACACCATGTTTTGACATCCTTTTTGGATCTATTGTCTTGAACTTGAAGGTGTTAGATTCTACAGTGTTAGTGGTCAAGCACTGCTTGTACCATGACATTTTTCCTGGACATACACTACAACCGTCAAGAGGGAAGCATTGGGGAATGACATGGTAGTTGGGCAGTTTGACATACCCAAGGGTATGGGCATTCTTTTAAACTTTGGCCATTCAGTCAGGTTATGTTGCTTATAAAATTTTAGTGTATAAATGGCCAGCCCACAAAACAACATTGATTACTGTTCAAAGATGATCCCATTTTATTATACTGCATACCTGCAATCAGTTTGAATGGGAAGCAGATTAATGTCTTTTGTAGACAGGTTGGGAAATCAGATCGGTTTAGCATCCAAATAAGTCCAGAGTCTTCACAGATGTGTTATAAACCCAAATACATCCCTAGCAGCACATCTCTGTTCATATTATTATTCCAGACTTTTATGTCCCCATAGAATGCTACAAAGGGCACATAGAGTGCTGTGAATAGTCTCAAAATGAATGTCCCTACAAAGATATGCCATTCATCTTTTGCTTTCTTTCTCTAAAAATCAATATTAAGCATCTCATTTCAGAGCTGAAAGAAAAGATTTTACTATCCAGCAGGACATCTGAGTTATTAACCTTGAACACTAATCAGTATGTTAGAATGTTCACACCAGATTTAGAACTGAAGATAAAAATCTAATTAAATCAGCAGGGGGCACAATTTCTTTGAAATATCACAGCCTTTGCTGCAATGTGTTTGTTCCCTCTATTACCTGCTTACAGGCCTGCTTACCACTCCAACATGAAATATGTACCATATTTTCCCCCGGTTACCCAATTCACTTCACTGAAATTCATTTTCCCCCCTCAAATAGGGCCTGTGAGAGGGTGTGTTCTGGCCCTTTGGGGTTCAGGAGAATGACTCATCTGGGCTGAGATCACGTCACCCTAAACTGGACCTGAGGGAGAAATTCCAGGATCCCTGCTTTCACCACAGTGGCTCATCAAGGACCAGCAGGGATTACAGTAGTGGGGTTTGTTGACTAATTTGCCAGTAGGAGCTATATAACCTGCTGATGTTGGCTGGGGGGAGCCTAGTAAGGAAGCTCAGTGTCCAACCAGGAAATGCCCATGCAAGAAGTCTCACTCAGAGCTGAGAAGGGAATTTTCCTGCCCTATATTCTGGACTATTTAGGTTTCAGTTGTTATAAGAGTGACTGTTTAAAACTATAAAGAAACAGTGGGTCGTACCTGAAAAATGGGGACCTGATGTGGGTCTTGTGTTGATTTGTGTTGAGGATTTTCGGGGACCCCCATATGCCTTACTCTGAATTATAACCTATTGCTAAAGCTAGCAACAGTAGGCCGTGGCAGGCCTGCTTAATATTAAAGGTATAAGCAAGATTTGTAATACGCTTGTGTGGCACAATGCAAAACCTGTATGGCTCAATCAAAAGGCCAACAGGAGAAAAAGGGGAACCAACGCCTACTGGTAGTTGGGTAACCTAACCTAAGATAGCAGTAGTTTAGCTATGGAAAATTAATAAGGCAAAAGAGTCTTGTACAGTAAAACCGCAAGAGGGGGGCCGGGCAGAAGCCTCTAGCAATAACAGGAAAAACCCTAAATGGTATCGGATCCAAAGCGCGGCCCCCAAAGAGGCTTTGATTGGTTTGCTAGCAAATATACCAAATAAGGCTGATAAGATTTGTAATGCTTGATTACGCGTTGTGGTTTTTACCTTTATAAGCTTGAAACTGTGTGATTTATGCAAGGCGGCTGACCCCCTTGCATGGGGACACGCCGACCTTCCCTTTATGCATAATTGTATTGTGTAACCTAATAAAGGTGCATCAGTGTGTCTGACCCAAAATCAACGGTGTGGTCAATTTTTCCACGACAATTTGGGGGCTCGTCCGGGATCCACAGATGACATCCCTGGATCGGAGGACCGCGGGCAGTTCTCTTCCAACCCCGGGGCCCATCTGAGAGGTAAGAGATCTTTTGAAATCTCTGCAGCTAGGGGCCTGGGAGAGGACTGGTCCGTAGGCTCTGACTGGGGTAAGTCACAAGCTGGATCCAACCTTGGGACAAAGTCAGACACGCTTGACGCCTTTATTACGGGTTCGGGTTGTCTACGGTGTGTTAGGCTGAGAGGGCGGGTCTCAGTCTCCGAAGTGGGTAGTGGGTTAGGCTGAGAGGGCGGGTCTCAGTCTCCGAAGGTGCCGGCAGACGTGCTGGGCCTCCGAAGTGTCTAGGCTGAGTTAGGGTCTCAGTCTCCGAGGTGTTGGGCTGGGTTACGCGCCCCAGTCTCAGGAAGTGCCGGCCGCCCCCTCGGACCAGGCTCCTTTGGTCCGAAGTATCCTGATCGCCTATTAGAGCTGGGCGTTCGGGGTCCCGGAGCCGACCAGGTTGGGAGGGACAAGGGGCAGTTTCGCCCTGGCGGCTGTGCCAGGAAATGTGCCTGTGTGTGTGAGGCCGAGCGGCCTGTGTGTGTGTGTATAAGGCCAAGCGGCCGGAGTGTGTTGGTCGTGGAAAGACGCCCCAGACCCCCTGCGAAGCAAGTAATTGCTCGTGACCGGGGGTGTTCTGAAAGCAAGCTCCACGACCCGCTTAAAAAAAGATTGAAAAGCTTCCCCGACTGGCAGGCTTTGGTAAGTGGCTAACCAGTCAGGGTGCTTGTGTGTTCCCCATCCCGTTGCCCTTACCCCTCCACTTCCCCATGGCCCAGTGACCGCTCTTGGAGCACCGCCTTGTAAAAGGCCACGGGGTCCCTTTTTGTTCCCCCCGGAGCAATAAGCTCCCTTCCCTACCTCGGAGAGGAGGGAAGCCCCAGGAAACCGTACCGTCGGCTCAAAAGCTACTGCAGCACCGTTGGCTTAAAGGCTGGTGCCCAGGGCTGGAAAGGGACGTACGGGGACCACGGGTTGTCCAGTCAGCCCGCCCCCCTTGTCCGCTTTCCTGTAGGTTCACCAGAGGAGAAATGCCTGGGAACCTGCTCCCTTGTGTTCCTGCCATGAAACAAGGGCAGGCCTGGTTGGGCCATTAGTGTAGAACTGTGGTAACCCCCGAGTTAGCATCCTGGTGTGATTGGCTTGAGTAAAAGTAAGCTGTGAAAAGAATGGGGGCCAAAAGGATCAAAAATCCTGCCGGTCCCACCCAAAAGGCACGCCTGCTGCTTATATGTACGTACATTATGAATCGTCGACGTGTAAATATTTAAATAAGTGGAACTGGTACACTAGAAATAATCCGCAGCTGCAGTTTCCCCTGGAGGGTAGCTTTAATCTTGACAGGATGGTGCACCTTAGAGGAGCCCTTCTTGCCAACACGGTGCCCCAGGGTCAGTTTGATGTGTATTTTATGTGGTACGATAAGATGGGAAAGAATTTGCTGTGTAAACTGAATTGTACAATTTTTTGCTCCCCAGACGGGGTGTTTCTGAAGGTGCCCGATCCTGCACAGAATACAGTTTTAGCTCTGCTGCAGGAAGAGCAGGCTCCGATGGGGGACACCCAGTCCAGCCCTTCCTTGTTGCAACAGGAATTGCTGGCAAAGGTCTCACCCACGTTATGGGCAAAACATGCCAACCAGGTTGGGCGCATTGGTTCTGCCCAACCGGTTAAAATCCGTGTAAACCCAGCGAAGCCCCTCCCCAGGATCCGCCAATATCCATTATCCAGACAGGCGGAGGAGGGTATTCGCCCGGTAATGCCCAGGGTTTATAATTGGTCCCCAATTTCTTAACTCATAACGTATTGTTTGTACCCTGTTTGTGGTTTAATGGAATAAAAAAAGCTGGTAAGCTGTTGCTGGTGTGTTGGTCTCCGGACCACACCCCAGTGCGTACTGGTTTGTATGACAATAAACTGGCCTCAGGCTATGAGTCTGTGAACTAAAATGACTGCGTGGGGTCCCACCGGACCGGAGGACCGTGGACCGCTTCCACACCGATCCCAGGCGCCAGGTAAGAGACCCTTGTCTCTATTTGGGCTTCGGTGGGGAGCTGCCCATAGGCTCTGGGTTCAGGTAAGGGCGCGCTGTAATCCGAACCTTTTGAGGTAAGACTCATTTGCCTGACGCCTGTTCGTTTTGTGTGTGTCTGTTCTGTAACTTGTCTGTTTAAATTTTTGCATCATGCTGCGCTCTCTTAGGCTATAAGCTAGGGGGGAGGGCGTAGGGATTGTCTGTTTTGTGGTGTGTACACAAAGTCTTAGACCCAACGGTTTCTTTGGAACAGCCTCGGTGAAATTACTGGGACATCCGTCTGGCAGTTAAACACTTTTAGAGTGCCAGCCCAGAATAAAAACAAGTTTCGAATGACAGGAAATTATTCAGGCAGGAACAAAGGCTGAATAGGCTGGGTGATCTCTCTGGGATATAAAGAAAACCACCACTGACTCAAGAACTAAGTGGCCCAAGGACTAAAGGTAAACAACTGAAAGGGTTTCTAATCTTAATAAAAACAATAAGTATGCCAAACTCCTATGCTTTGCCTTTTTAAGCTTTCTATATTGTTGCTTGCTTAGCTTTATGGCCATATCCCTCTGGGCAGTGGTTATCTCAGAGGGAGGTGAGGGACCGGCTGCAGGAGCACCCCGGGAAAGTGGACCCCATAGTGAGTAGGGGCGGAATCCACTGCCTGGACTTCAACAGGAGTAGGGGCGTAATCCAGGAGGACCCGGTGCAGCCGAAGGGGCCGGAGTAGCTCCCACTAGCAATAGGCTGGTGGACCACACTAGCAATAGGCTGTGTGAACTAATGAGACCTGCGGCCCGGGGATTAACAGGACTCCCACTAGCAATAGGCTGGGGGCTGGAAAGGACTGTTATAGCAAAGATCCCAAATTAGGTGTGGTGTAATTATAGGTCGTAAGGTGGTTCCGGGACCTGCTACGGGCGGGGTAAGGGACCGTAAAGTAAAGTAGCGGAGACCCCCGTTTTGTGTAAAGTAAAGTAGTAGGTCCCCACCCTTTTCTACCCATTTAAGTGACTATTGTGTCCCTTCTCGCTCAGAGAGCGGGAAGGCCCCGGGAAACCGTCCAAGTACTCCTAGGCAGTGGTGCAACCCATCCCGTTCTCTTGAAGACGGACCGGTGCTCCCTGCTGGGGGAGAAGTGTACGGAGACCACCTCCTTGCTCGGAGAGCGGGGGGGCCCCTAAGGAATCCGTCCTAGTACTCCTAGGTAGTAGAGTATCCCATCCCGTACTCTTGAAAACGGGCCGGTGCTCTCTACTGGGGGAGAAAAGTACGGTGACCGAAGCTTTCCTAAATTTTGTGTAATTGACCTACAACCAAAACCCTTCCCCGAATCTTATCTTCCTCTGGAGCAAGAACTAGCGTGTGGGTTGAATCACTGTGGAGTGAGCTCCCTCCCCTTGCTGTGTGTGAAGGGGAGCCCCTAGAAATCGTTTGCCAAAACCTGGGGCAATCGGGCATCCTACCCCGTTCCTCTCAAGGGCGGATTGGTAACTCATTGCCGGACAGGGTGCATGCGAGAACCTTCCTTATAAATCCTCCCCAGTGGTGTAAATGTTAAAAGGGGTAAGGCTACACCCAGGTTTAAAAAAGAGCATAGGGGAAGGATTGCTCTCCCCCGAAAAAAAAAGCAAAGCTTATTGCAGTGTTTTAATTTGTGTAATATAAATTTTAGTGTTATTTAATTATTCTTCAAGCATAATAGCAAGTGTTTTAGTGTTGTTGTGTTGTTTAACCACTCTTTAAGTATAATAATAATTGTTTTGTTAAATAATTGGTCCTCTTCTACAAGGAAAGTTGGTAAAAACAGCCCACCCTCCCTGCTGAATTAATAGTAAAACAATGCCTGTGCCCATAAGAAAAAAGGATTGGGCCCAAGCGGGCAGACAACCGCAGTTTGAGGAAGTCAGGAGAGGGGGGTTAGGGGGTTAACTCTGTAGTTGCTGGTAAAAATTAAGTAATTGCAAAGTTGGCTTCTTGCCTTTTTCCTTTCATAATAATAATTGCTTAAATAGTGGTGTAATGTAAAGTCCATATAATTTTATAAAAACATAATAAGTCAATATAATGTAACTAAAATAGTTTTAAAAAAAAATATGGTAATAAGTAAATATAACGCAACTAAGATATGCTTTATGCAAAAGGTCTCTTGTAAAGTATCATTACAAAGGTTATAATCTACTAAGTATAGTCATCTAATTTGTACCACTCTTGTATCTAAAACTGGAAATATAAAATGTATCTCTCTATCAGTGTTATAGAGGGCAAACAATTTATGAGTTTGCCCTGCATGGGCTTGTGCAGGGTAAAACGGATTTATTTGGATTTAGACCCCATTGGGATTTGGGCATCTGAGTGCTAGAGACAAGCACACTATTGTAAGCTGTTTTCAGGTAGACTTGCAGCTTTGGGACAAGTGATTCAGCGGGGTCTGTGTTAAAGCAAACTAGAGTGTCTGGCTCAGCAAGACAGGGTGCTAAAGTCCTGAGCTGGCAGGGAAAGCAGGAGCAGAAGTAGTCTTGGTACATTGGGTGGCAGCTCCCAAGTGGGTTTCTGTAATCCAACCCGTCACAAATGGCATAAGCGGTAAAACTATGAATAAATGTTAAAAAAAAAATTCTTGGTTTCTTTGCAGCCATTCCTTTGGGAGTGTCTGTAAGTAATCCAGGCAGAAGGTTATTAAGGTAAAATCATTTGACTATAAAAAAAGGTTAGTTAAATTTGTTAAAAAACACTCCTGGTGTGTATAATTATTGTTTATAAGTTTAAAATAAGTTAATGTTGTTTTGGGGTTATAAAATCAAGGGAAATATTTTTGCCAAACAAAATAAACTAGTGTTGTTTAGTTTTGGTATTTAGCATTTAATTCTTAAAGTAATTTAGTGCTTTGCAAAGTTTAAATTGTTTTAAAATAAAAAATTTTAAATCTGTTTTAAATATTTAAATTAATTTGTTCAAATGTTTAAAAGTTATAATTATAAGTGTGTGTTAGTTTTGGTGGTGTGTTTTCTTGTAAAGGGGGGCAGATGCAGGATCTTAAATAAAGGTTTTGCAACAGTTTTGCATTGGTGGAATGTCATGTGGGGGCTGTTGTGGAGCTGTTGCTTAAAAATTTTGTATCACAATCTGGCATATCTAAACTAATTATAAAAAAGCTATGTGCAGCTTCACAGATCCAGTATGTGTGCAGCTTCACAGATCCAATATGGCCAAATACCCTTTAAAGGCCACTCCCAATCAAGGGACCAAATTCAGCCCTCGTGAAAAATTTTTACCAGGGCACCCAATGCAACTACCAACAGTGCCCTGCTAGCTTAGCTCAAATAAACAGTCATTTAATAAATTACACAATAGTCAGGCACTAACAAAATATGAGGTTTTTTATATACAGCAGTCCTGCCACTCACGGAAACCAGAGACTGGGTCTGCATAGGGGTCCATCAGCAAAGAACTGCCCTGGCCCCATGCTAAGGAACTCTTGTCCGCTGACAAATCCATTAAGCCTTCGGACCTTGCTAAGAAAACAACTTCTCCACCTGAGGCCATAATAAAGCCTCCAACCAAGCAAAGTGATTGTGCTGGTAACCCCTCCCTTGCAGCCTCATTGCCGGACAGCTAAGTAAACTGAAACTACAAAATCTTAAAAAATAGCTTGCGGAAGCTAGCCAAAACTACCTAAAAATAAAACTTTTAATATTTTTCAGCCTCTCCTCCTTAACGAACTTGGGGTGGGGAAAAAAAAAGTAATTTTTGTATTGTTTTTGTGTTTTTCTAAATCTTAGCCAATCAGTAGCCTTCGGTTTGGCCTGTGTCGTATTGCAGTGTATTCTGGCTCTATATGGTTGCCCATTGTTGTAGTCCCCGCTCCCCAGCTACTCCCCCTTGTATCTTCTCCAATTCCCATACAAATCTGTCTGGCCATAGCCTCAGGAAAAATTCAAGCCTCGAAACAACGAATGTGGTATAGCACATCCTACCAATGAAATTGTTGTTTACAGTGGTAAATTGTGCTAAATGCTACTGAAAGAACCACCACTTTCTCATTTCCCTCTCTGCTTTCCAAATAACTACCTAGTACCCTGATTGTTTTCAGAGAGCGGCCATTCAACTGGCCCAGCTTGTGCAGTAAAAAAGTTTTTATCAAGGAAAAAAAGGTTTGGTGGAAGGAGCTTTGCATGGCCTAACTAAAGTAGCCGCTATTTGGACAATAAATAAAACATCTGTTGTATGTACCTTCCAAGCTTCAAAACCGGTAAATGGCACCTGGGCTCCAGTGCACTTACTTGTGCCAAAACCCTGGGCGAATTGTCTATGGGACTGGGTTATCCACCAGCAGGTATGGGAAGTTAAACCACCCCATGAACCTAGCCATTTCATCACCACTCCCTATGATTTCGCTGCTCATCATATCTGGGTGGATATCGGAACCTTGTGGTCATTATGGCCCTTGAAACCCCCACAGCTATTTTGCCTCCGCAAATTGTATCCTAAAAAAATAATCAATGTATTAAATATGGCCTGTTAAAAAAAAAAAGCAATTAAAAAAGACCCAAAAAAAAATTATTGTTTAGCAAAAAGAATGGGTGTGCCCTGCCATCTCAGCCCCAAATCCCCATTCCATACAGTCTTAACTTAACCACTGCACAAGGCAGCCGTTTATTACCTGGCCTGGTATGCCCCAAATCTATGTGTCCCTCAACCCAGCCATCCCTCTTACTAAAGAATTGGCTCAGCTTGTACCCAGCCTTTTCACTTCTATAGTTGTAAAAATTTTGCTTGGTATTATTTTAGCTGCTTATTGTAAATTGTTAATTGCCTTATTGTGCTGCTTATATAAAGTTTGTCTCATATCCCAGCCTCAGCCACAACCACCCCTCAGGGCCCTGTTCTTTTCCACTGATGTTAATAATCTTTCAGACCCAACTGTTAACCACCTTAGTATAAACTTGTGTGCTAAGTATTGCCCAATGACCTCCATTCTAAATAAAAATAGTAATGCCTACCTGAAGACCCTGAAACATCTTCCCTAGAAATCTGCCATACTGAGGACTTTCGTGGGTAATGGGGTAGGCCTAAAAGCCTGAACCAAAAATCAGTTTGTAAGGCTATGCAAAAGTACCAACAAAGGAGGGAATGACCCCCCAGCAGTACTGGTAAAATATGTTCATAGCTAATAAAATATAATAACCGCTTGTGTAAAGCAATAAGTAACTTTAGCTAAATGCAAACTGACTCATGCAATTTCTCCTTTGCATAATCTATGACCTATTTCGTAACTCCAGCTATCTGCAAACTAGCCCCCCCTTAAGCCTTTGCTGAAATCCCCCGAAAAATAACATAGTCCAAGTCTTAAAAAATGTACCAAAACTAGGGCCAAGTACCACCCCTGCGGAAACCACCAAGCGCCCTTCTACCCAAACAAACACCCACTCCTCGAAAATTAAGTCAGAGGGTAGGGAGGGGGGTGAAAGGACTGACCCCAACCCCAACACCCTAGCTCATAATATACATGAGTTTCTGTTCTGGGGGCTCATCGGTGGTGGGCTGTTGTTGGGCACCTGTGTATGCTATTGTTGCTGCACACGTTGCCATCCCCGACCTGCAGTATTGTCCTTCCTTCTACCACGCCCTCACCCCTTGCCCCTCGCCCCTTTGCGGACTTCTGTGTTGGAACCAGAAGATCCAGTATATGACTCACTGGAAATACCCTACTGTGACAAATATAAAACGCCCCTAAAAAAAAAAAAAAAAAAACCTGAGGTCCAAGCTTTAATAAACATTCATATTAAAAAAGTTAATGCTGTTAAATTAGCATCAAGAGGAAAAAGTTGTTGAGGATTTTCGGGGACCCCCATATGCCTTACTCTGAATTATAACCTATTGCTAAAGCTAGCAACAGTAGGCCGTGGCAGGCCTGCTTAATATTAAAAGTATAAGCAAAATTTGTAATACGCTTGTGTGGCACAATGCAAAACCTGTATGGCTCAATCAAAAGGCCAACAGAAAAAAAAGGGGAACCAACGCCTACTGGTAGTTAGGTAACCTAACCTAAAATAGCAGTAGTTTAGCTATAAAAAATTAATAAGGCAAAAAAGTCTTGTACAGTAAAACCGCAAGAGGGGGGCCGGGCAAAAGCCTCTAGCAATAACAAGAAAAACCCTAAATGGTATCGAATCCAAAGCGCGGCCCCCAAAAAGGCTTTGATTAGTTTGCTAGCAAATATACCAAATAAGGCTAATAAAATTTGTAATGCTTAATTACGCGTTGTGGTTTTTACCTTTATAAGCTTGAAACTGTATGATTTATGCAAGGCGGCTGACCCCCTTGCATGGGGACACGCCGACCTTCCCTTTATGCATAATTGTATTGTGTAACCTAATAAAGGTGCATCAGTGTGTCTAACCCAAAATCAACGGTGTGGTCAATTTTTCCACAACAATTTGATTTGGCTAACTGCCCAAAATATGTGCAGCACCCAGGGAAAAAGAAAGTGTTGCTATGTCAGCAAGAGAGTCTGGTGTCATTACAAAGAAGGGATGCTATGCCTGGCTGCAGGGCTTGATCCTGTATGATCTCAGTTGACCCCTCAGCAGGACAAATCCTGAGAGCCAAGTTCTGAGCTGCAGTGCTGTTAATCAGCTAGTCCAAATTTACAATGATATCAGGGAGAGCACAATTTCCTTTCAGTCTTTAACTTCAGTGGGAAGTTAGAGCCTTCCTGTCAGGACTTCCACCAACATGGCCGGCTGTGATGGTGGTGTATGCAATAATCTTACCATTAGAAAGTGGACTGGCACTCTTTATTCTCAAGCCACAGGACAGCTATTCAAGGTGATGATTTTCAATAGTGACTGCCTTGTGCTGAATTTGAACCAATGACCTAGGGGCGAAAGAGCTTTTATCTCATTAACAATTGCCTGATTCATTTAGCTCCCTGATAAAATGGCTAGTCTTTAAGTAATAGCAGAAGGAAGTGATATGGTGATTTTCAAAGGGTCAGATTCTGTCACCTTGACTCACATTGAATAATATGTATGTATCTGTCTGTCTGTGTTATGCTGCCACCCATCACCAGAGTATCTAAGTACCTTCCATGTAAGATCAATATCAATAAAAAAGTCCCTAGTGGACTTTCTGGAGACCCTGGCATTTCTCTCCGGTGGGGGTGAAAACTCTGCTTGGGGTAGGATTGTTGGGTTTTAAGGTTTTGTTGAGTTTTTATCCTTATTGTTAAGGGTTTGTTGGGTAGAAGGGGATCTCAGTGCTGTGAGTCTCATTCCTATGGTGGAAAGAATTTTTGAAGTGGAAGATTTTTGCAGTGTTTCCTAAAGATGGTCTGCATTCACCTAATCTCCTCTGGCAGATTGGTCCATAGCGCAGATCCCCTGGGCTGAGAATGCTTTGTTCCCAGCTCTCACATGCTTTGTGATCTGCATTGCCCCAGAGAAGCGCAGCTGTCATGGTAGTTCCTAAAGCAAAATTCAGTCTTTGGTGAGCTGGGGCTTGATTAATTACACCTCTACCCCGATATAACGCTGTCCTTGGGAGCCAAAAAATTGTACTGCGTTATAGGTGAAACCGCGTTATATCGAACTTGCTTTGATCCGCCGGAGTGCGCAGCCCCGCCCCCCTGGAGTGCTGCTTTACCACGTTATATCCGAATTCGTGTTATATTGGGTCATGTTATATCGGGGTAGAGGTGTAATTGCTTTTAAACTTAGGATGAAGATCTTAAATTGGCCTCGAAGCTAACTGGGAGCCAGTGGAGGAACTGGAACATGGGCCTGATGTGGCAACAGTGATTTAAACCATGGAGAAATTCCTTGATTTCAGGTAGTTGGTTGTAGGTTTCAATGGAACTAATCATGGTGCAAGGCATTATTCCGTATGGGTCAAGATGGCAGAATCTGGGCCATAGTGACTATGACTCTGGGTCAAATTCAGAGATGCAATAAACGGTGGTATGAGTGTAAGCTGGTATAAGTTACATACCCAGAGCATTTTAACTGGAAAACCAACCAATAGGGGAGTGTAAGATGGCAGCGGGTGGGAGCTGCTTTACTTACACATTCTTGTTGGTTGCTTTTTTCCCCGATTGATCCCAAAACTTCTCCCCCCTCTCCTCAGACCTCATCTACCCTGGAGAAATGTATCATGACTAGAAACATATGTTTCCCCCAGCACATCTGTAACATGACCCACATGTAATTTAAACCAATTTACTGATTTATGCCACTCAGTTTCACCCAGTGGCTCAAATATAAAATAGTTGTAATTAGAAATGAGCTGTTTTCTGGATAAGATGTGATGGGATGATCTGGAGCGAGGGGGAAAGTAATTTTAAAATAGTTGCATGGTATTGTGATGAGCTGAGTTGCCACTTAAGCTGAACCCTATTTGATACAGTCAGTAGTAAATCTAATTCGAGTATATAAAATCCTGCTAATCTAACCTTCATCCAAGAAAGCAAATAAAACTCCTGAGCTGGGGAAACTTGTTTTAACCACAGCAGGGAATGTCTTGCCTTTTGGAGTGTGGAGGAGGCAGTTAATTAAAATTCAAGAAGACTCCTTGCAACAGAAGATGTTTATTTAGACAACTGTCAGGAGGAGCCCAGTCACAAGTGTTAATACATACATTATAAAGAGCTCTTTGGACAGACCTGATGGTATTCACGCAAGAGTTCTGAAGGAACTCAAATATGAAATTGCAGAACTACTAACTCTGGTATGTAACCTATCATTTAAATCAGCCTCTGTACCAGATAGCTAATGTAATGCTGATTTTTAAAAAAAGTTATCTGAAAACATTCACTCCATATGCATGGGCAACCAAAAAAGCTAACAGAATATTAGGAACCATTAGGAAAGGGATAGAAAATAAAACAGACTATCATCATGCCACTATATAAATCCATGGTGTGCCCACACCTTGAATACTGCGTGCAGTTCTGGTTACCCCACTTCAAAAAAAGATATATTAGAATTGGGAAAGGTGCAGAGAAGGGCAACACAATTGATTAAAGGTATGGAACAGCTTCCATATGGGGATATATTAAAAGGTTTGGACTGTTCAGCTTGGAAAAGAGATGACTAAGGGGGGATTTGATAGAGGTCTATAAAATCATGAATGGTGTGGAGAAAGTGAATAAGGAAGTGTTATTTACCCTTCACATAACAGAAGAACCAGACGTCACCCAGTGAAATTAATAGGCAGCAAGTTTAACACAAACGTAAGGAAGTACTTCTTGAAACAACACAGATTCAACCTGTAGAACTCATTGCCAGAGGAGGTTGTATAACTGGGTTCAAAAAATAACTAAGTAAGTTCATGAAGAAAAGGTCCATCAATGGCTATTAGCCAAGATGGTCAAGAATGCAAACCTTTGCTCTGGGTGTCCCTAAACTTCCAACTGCCAGATGCTGGGACTGGATGACAGGGGATGGACATTTGATAATTGCCCTGTTCCATTCATTCCCTTTGAAGCATCTGGCATTGGCCACTGTCAGAAGACAAGATACTGGGCTAGACGGACCATTGATCTGATCCTGTATGGCCGTTCTTATGTTCGTATGATGGAAAACAGAAGGAAATGGAAAGAATTAAATATTGAGGGATATGGACTTGCATTCAATATTTAAAAAATTGGAACATGTGCTGTATTTAGGTAAGATTCTGCTTTCTTTGTGCTGCACCTTTATATTTAAGACCCCCAGCCTATTTGCAGAGACAGCAGCCATTTTGATCTTATTTTATAACTGTTCCTGAGAGTTTGTGGAAACTGAACAATACTGCTGCTGATGGTTTTTTAAATCTCTCTCTGAAGGGTGTATCCTTTAGCAAAGTGCCATTTGTAACTTTGCATCTCCAGTAGTGTTTGAGGCTCATTGGCAGGGGTTGCTGCAGTTTAAGCACCGTGTCTGCTGATGAAACTTGATACAGTTGTAGGGTTGCAGCAGTCCCTTATTGCCAGGGACATCCTTTATTTTCTCATCTCTGTACAACAAGATCGGGAGTTGCTGAGTGCTGCAAAAAGCATCAAAAAATACCCCTGTTGAATGTAGTCGAGAACTGCTTATTGTTATTAATACTTTTATATAATGAATATCTTATATTAATTATAATAATAAGGATGATCATAATAATATCAGAGGAGGCGTAGGGTGGGGGTGCTAAAAACCTGTCCTTATTTTTTAAATACAGTGTTGGCAACCCTAAATTGAAGCAATTTGCCTGCTGTTTGATGGAGCTGGTGTCTTTGAACTCAGGCAGAGTAATTTAATATAATCTCCAGTAACCATATTAGTTTGTCTGTGTATATATACCATGCTCATCACCATGCTAGCCGAGTGCCCTGCAGTTTAAATAGAAATATTCTAGGTACAGTTGAATTCTCATTGTATGTAGGCAGTTAACACATTGTTACCTATTGATCTGGAAGTGGTTTCTCCCATTGAGAGATAAAAAGACTTCCTTTAAAAAGTCGAAGTCAAATCCTAGTGAGGCAAATAGAAAGGAGCATAAACACTGCCAAATTAAGTGCAAGAATGTAATAAGAAAAGCCAAAGATGAGTTTGAAGAACGGCTAGCCAAAAACTCCAAAGGTAATAACAAAATGTTTTTTAAGTACATCAGAAGCAGGAAGCCTGCTAAACAACCAGTGGGGCCCCTTGATGATTGAGATACAAAAGGAGCGCTTAAAGAAGATAAAGTCATTGCGGAGACACTAAATGGATTCTTTGCTTCAGTCTTCACGGCTGAGGATGTTAGGGAGATTCCCAAACCTGAGCTGGCTTTTGTAGGTGACAAATCTGAGGAACTGTCACAGATTGAAGTGTCACGAGAGGAGGTTTTGGAATTAATTGATAAACTTAACATTAACAAGTCACCGGGACCAGATGGCATTCACCCAAGAGTTCTGAAAGAACTCAAATGTGAAGTTGCGGAACTGTTAACTAAGGTTTGTAACCTGTCCTTTAAATCAGCTTCTGTACCCAATGACTGGAAGTTAGTTAATGTAACGCCAATATTTAAAAAGGGCTCTAGAGGTGATCCCGGCAATTACAGACCGGTAAGTCTAATGTCTGTACCAGGCAAATTAGTCGAAACAATAGTTAAGAATAAAATTGTCCGACACATAGAAAAACATCAACTGTTGAGCAATAGTCAACATGGTTTCTGTAAAGGGAAATCGTGTCTTACTAATCTATTAGAATTCTTTGAAGGGGTCAACAAACATGTGGACAAGGGGGATCCAGTGGACATAGTGTACTTAGATTTCCAGAAAGCCTTTGACAAGGTCCCTCACCAAAGGCTCTTATGTAAATTAAGCTGCCATGGGATAAAAGGGAAGGTCCTTTCATGGATTGAGAACTGGTTAAAAGACCGGGAACAAAGGGTAGGAATAAATGGTAAATTCTCAGAATGGAGAGGGGTAACTAGTGGTGTTCCCCAAGGGTCAGTCCTCGGACCGATCCTATTCAACTTATTCATAAATGATCTGGAGAAAGGGGTAAACAGTGAGGTGGCAAAGTTTGCAGATGATACTAAACTGCTAAAGATAGTTAAGACCAAAGCAGACTGTGAAGAACTTCAAAAAGATCTCACAAAACTAAGTGATTGGGCAACAAAATGGCAAATGAAATTTAATATGGATAAATGTAAAGTAATGCACATTGGAAAAATAACCCCAACTATACATACAATATGATGGGGGCTAATTTAGCTACAACAAGTCAGGAAAAAGATCTTGGAATCATCGTGGATAGTTCTCTGAAGACGTCCACACAGTGTGCAGAGGCGGTCAAAAAAGCAAACAGGATGTTAGGAATCATTAAAAAGGGGATAGAGAATAAGACGGAGAATAGATTATTGCCCTTATATAAATCGATGGTACGCCCACATCTCGAATACTGTGTACAGATGTGGTCTCCTCATCTCAAAAAAGATATACTGGCACTAGAAAAGGTTCAGAAAAGGGCAACTAAAATAATTAGGGGTTTGGAATGGGTCCCATATGAGGAGAGATTAAAGAGGCTAGGACTCTTCAGCTTGGAAAAGAGGAGACTAAGGGGGGATATGATAGAGGTATATAAAATCATGAGTGATGTGGAGAAAATGGATAAGGAAAAGTTATTTACTTATTCCCATAATACAAGAACTAGGGGTCATCAAATGAAATTAATAGGCAGCAGGTTTAAAACAAATAAAAGGAAGTTCTTCTTCACGCAGCGCACAGTCAACTTGTGGAACTCCTTACCTGAGGAGGTTGTGAAGGCTAGGACTATAACAGAGTTTAAAAGAGAACTGGATAAATTCATGGTGGTTAAGTCCATTAATGGCTATTAGCCAGGACGGGTAAGGAATGGTGTCCCTAGCCTCTGTCTGTCAGAGGGTGGAGATGGATGGCAGGAGAGAGATCACTTGATCATTGCCTGTTAGGTTCACTCCCTCTGGGGCACCTGGCATTGGCCACTGTCGGTAGACAGGATACTGGGCTAGATGGTCCTTTGATCTGACCCGGTACGGCCTTTCTTATGTTCTTATGTTCTTAAATAAGTAAACGTAAAACGTCCATGTCCTGAAGGTGTGAATGGAAAATAATGCACAGTACTTCCTGAGGAGCCATGAATATGATGGCCCCATTCTGGTGGATGGGAAACTGTAAGTTAAGTTGATGCTGCTAAAGATAACTGGCCTGATCTGATTCTGAGCAGCTCTATTCATGAGCTAAGTACAAGAAGGGCACAAATGTGGCTTTAAATTTCCTTAGCACTCCCATATACTGTAGCAGCTGGGGGCATTCCTGGTGTAAGTTAGAGAAGGCTTGAAGCTTCTTTAAGTAATGGTCTCCTTTCCATGGCCCTTGTATGAGCCATGGGGCAGAACAGGCTTAGAGCACAGTGCAACATCCCCTTCCTGTTCCCAGCCTTCCCATAACACCTCCCTGTCAGCTGAGGTGGGTCCCTGCAAAGGAGGTATTCCCAGGGAGTCTCTCCACCAGCTATGTCCCCCCCGCCACACACACACCCCTTGCTTACCACTGGAGTAATGTAGAGGGGGCAGACAGCAATGGAGAGGCAGGCAAAATATGTTCTGTGTAAATTACTGGTCAGCCTCATTCTTTTCAAAATCATATTCCCGTTTTACCCTCGCTATTGTAGTGCGTATTGTATGAGAGTTGGTTCTTTCACCTCTCTTTTTTTGGTCTTGTTTTGCCTGCAAGTTTATCTTCAAGTGATAAAAACTCAAACTGTCCAGAAACATATGCTGTATTGTAACATCAGCACCTTTAAAATACATTAGATAAAATTATCCCTGGCCTGGATCTCCAAGGAGATAATTGCTTCTGACAAGCCAGTTAATTCCTGGAGGAACCTAAGGACCTACTATGGAATAGATAGCCTGAAAAAAACAAACAAACAAACAAACAAACAAACAAAAACAGGTGGCCCCAAAAGAGGACTGTCCTGAAACTTCTCTCAACCCACCTGTTTTATCACGAGCATCAATAACAACTTTGCAAAATAATATACGCTACTTGCATTGATAGCCTTTCCAGGCCATTGCTATTGATTTCTGTCTTTCTAGATAAGTAATTTAGGGCTTTATCCTGCTGCCATTGGCTTCAATGGGAGCAGGATAGGGCCCATAGAGTCTGTCACGTGGTTGTAGTGCAGGTGGTAGGGGACAACTGGCCTAGAATCCAGCTCCCTCAGAGTTCAGATGGCAAGCCAGGCCAGGTAGTCCCCAGACCAGTAAGGGGTTCTGTCACTGCCTGCCCTGTAATGTAGGGGGACTTTGTGCTGTGTGGTTCAGATCCCTGACACCACTAGCCAGCCCACAAGTACAAGGTCTCACCCTGGCTCTCACCAGCTTAGTTACTCATTGCAGGGTGACACCAACAGCCCTTCTAGTCCTGAGTCTCCCCAAATCTGTCCTCCCTGCATTTCTAATTGCCAGACACTTGGATCATACCCCTCTGGTTTATTATCTCCCAAAGGTGTGAAACCAGCCCCCCAGTTACCAGCTCAGTTTGGTATACACATGCCACACAGTTTGCACATCAGAGACCTGCTCGGGAAAGAAAAGTTCATTTAATAGAAAGACCACAGATTCAAAGATGACACAGAAAAGGAGAGCAAACACATGCAGGTTACACAGAAACTAAACTTAAAGTCGCAACCTCAGGTTTTACATTTCCACATTAGATTACATTATTTTTCTAATACAATTTACCTATTGCCTTAAAGTAGTTTCACAGCATACCCCTTAGCTATAGGAAGGATCCAGTGTACACAGACAGCTTCCCATCTCCAGACTGTCTCTAAAGTTCATAGCTCTTCTGAGAACGTTTGCACAGCCATATAGCCCCAATTCACTATGCATGGTAACAGGCAGAAGCAGATGTATACCTTGCTTTCAGTAATTGTAGTATGCATGTCCTGTCAGAAACAATACTAAAGCACAGGGAAACTCAGGTGTGGGCAGGGAGTTCATTCAAGAATTTAACTGTGGTTTTGAATAAGTATTTAGACGAACACCCAGTGTAATTTTTAAATGGCGCTTTGTTCTACTGAAATTAGGCTTTGAAATGAAAAGTGCAGGTTTACTGTACATCCCAGCACTAGTGACTCTTGAACATAGGAATTGACATACTGGATCAGAGCAGTAGCCCCATCTTGCACAGTGTCCTGTCTCTGACATTGGCCACTAACTCATGCTTCAGAAGAAAGTGCAAAAAATCTTTTATGAACAAATTTGAAATGACCTGCACTTTGAGAAAATTTCATCCTAACTACTAATTAATGGATGTTTATATGCCATACAAATTATGTATCCAATGTAATGGTAACAGGGGTGCTTTCTTTTATAGAAATCACTAAACTTTCTTTGAATCTTACTAAGGGTTGGCCTACACTAGGAACTTACACCAGTATAGCTATGTCTCTCAGGGGTGTGAAAACTCCACATCCCTGAGAGATGTAGCTACACTGACTTAACTCCCAGTGTAGACAGCGCTAGGTCAATGGAAGAGTTCTGAAAATGCTACAGCAGTGCAGCTGCTACTGCTGTGCTTCAGTGTAGACACTACTTACGCTGACAGGAGGGGTTCTTCCCTGGGCATAGGTAATCCACTTCCCTGACAGGCGGTAGCTGGGTCGACGGAAGAATTCTTCATTTTCAGTGTAGACATACACAAAGCGTGTGTGCGTATGTAGGTGCGTTTGGGGGTGGCGGAGTGGGTGGAATCCTGGCCCTGTTGAATTAATGGCAAATCTCTATTGACTTCAGTAGAGCCAGGATTTCACATAATCGCTAATATTTTCTGGTAATAAGTTCCACAGGTTAATCATCTGTGTTTCAAAATTTTCCTTTGAAAGGTAACAAGATTAAAACTGATCGTTTCTTGTGGACGTGCTGTGGTAAAGAAGAACACCCGCTTTATCTTCCCTACCGCATTCATTATTTATACACTTCTACTATTTCCTCTCTAAAGTGACAGTGAAAATAGTCCTTTTGATCTCTTCCCACCGAAGTTTTTTTCCACGTGTCTACTTATTTTCCTGACCCATTTCGGGAGCCCATATGTTTCTGCTATGCCGTTAAGATAGAGTAACCAAAACTGAACATAATATTTAGGATTAGGATGTATCATTGATTTTTTTAGTGGAATTTTAATATGTTACTATTCTCTCCAGTTCTTTTTGTATTTTGATCACTGCACATGAAGTAGAGGTTTCTACTGAGCCACTAGATGCCGCCAACAATTGATGGCCATGTCTTTTTCTTATGTGGTTACATTTAATTTAGAACCAAATAAGGTGCAGAGTAGTTCAAATTGTGTCTTCTGAAGTGTATTACCTTGTAGTGTCAACAGTGAATTTCAGGTGCCATCTTGTTTCTCAACTGCCTACTTTTGTCAGTTCCTTTTAGAGTTCATGGTCTTGCTTTACCTAAAAAAATTTGTCATATGAAAATTATGTTACCATTCTGGTCTGTAATTCTTAGGATGACAATATCTATTTATTGACAAAGGCTACCATTAAGTCCTTTGGTACAGGAGCTACTTTTAATAAGAGATTGTATATTTATCTAAAAAATGCTGTGAAAATCTTCTCCCCTGTGCCAAGAACAGACTTGGTTCATACTCTTGCTGGTGTATGTGGGATGAGGTAAATATAATTCCTGGAAGATTCTGTTATGTATGTCACACAGATCCTGAGGAAATTTAATATACCATTCAGTTAGCATGATTGAGTGTCTTTCAGGCACTCATAACTTAACCCGGCAATAAGGCATACATTTTTGATAGTGAAGGTAATTAACCATTGAAACAATTTACCAAGGGTTGTGTGGATTCTCCAACACTGATAATTTTTAAATCCAGACTGGATATTTTCTTAAACAATATGCTCTTGGAATTATTTTAGGGAAGTTCTATGCTCTGTGCTATACAGGTCATCAGACTAGATGATCACAACGGTCCTTTCTGGCCTTGGAGTTTATGAATCTATGAAAACCTTTTCCATATATGTGAAATGGGTTTAAAGCACAATTATATAAACTACTTTTATCCATATGTAATAATCCTGGCCCCAGCACTTGCACCAGAAGCAGTTTTCAGTTATTGAGGTGCTAGTAGGTCCTGCAGCAATGATGCAGCAGCATGGAATGCTGTCCTGGGAAGGGAACATCCAATGTGAGTCAGGGGAGAGGCTGGGATGATGCAGAAGAGGAAGCAGTTAAAAAAGCTGCTAGAAAAGAAGGAGGAAAGGAAAAGAACCTAGAGGCTGAGCTAGCAGATGAATCAGAGGGGGTGGGAGTGAGGCGATAAAATAAAAGAACAGGAGAATAAAATAGGGGACTGGGAAGAGAGAAGAAGGTGGCAGGTCAGGAGGAGCAGAACAATAGAACAGGGTATGTGAGCAGACACTGTTAGAGAAGGGAAGTAGAGGAAAATAAAATCTACAGACATATTGGAGAGAGGGTATCAAGGGAAAAACCTAAAAGGAAAGATAATTGGTGAAAAAGGGAATTGATCAAAAGGCTGTGTTACATGAAAATAGATCCTGAGAACAGTAAATGAGAGACCCAACCACAAAGGACTAAAGTAAATGAACCGAAAGAATGACTGTTTGAACATCTGTTGAAGGGAATACAGTTCAAAGGCACCTAATGGCCACGTGAGGGCCAAGCGGACAGATGCCTCAGTGTAACATTGCAGTAAAGCAATAAAGAGTAGGATCTTCTGCTAGCGTTGTAATACAATACCATAACCATTTTTATTTGGCATAAACCTCAAAGCATCTTTTAGTGAGTAGAGAGAGAATTACAGGAAAGTACAGAAGGCTACAATCAAAATTTCCACCAATACTCAATACCTATGTGTACCCCTGACATGCAGTATGGAAGACAGGAAGTTGTGAGATCACTAATACAAACATTGTCTCTTAAAGACAGTAATTTAGGAAGTACTTCATAGCTTTGACAAATTACACACTTTCAACTGTGGTATGTATATCATCAGCAGAAGTACCATTCTGGAGAAAGATGGTATTTCTTGTCAGAGTATCAAAATAATAATGGAATCCAAGACTCCTCCCCTGCCATACACACAGATTTTGGACAGCAACATTTTCAAAGGTGCCAGCCAACCCCATGTTCAAAGGGCTCACACTTTCTGAACATTTGTAGCTCATCTGTGAGCAAAATGTTAATAAGTGCAGTTGAATGGGAAATTATTTTTGTTTCAATTACAAATTTTGATGAAGATGAAAAGAGTTTTCATTATTGTTGAAAATATTTTCCAAAAAAAAAATCCATTTTTGGTTGTCAAAAACCTGAAGGAAAAAAAACAATGGAAATGTCCACTTTGACAGCAATTTTGTCTCAGCTATGGAGAAAAAATTGACCTTCTTTATTGATAAAGTATGATAGCTGACATCTCCTCACCACCAAGATGATGCTTAATCCAATGAATCAATTATGGAACTGGATGACCCAGCAGGATTCTGGCCTTATTATTTTCAGCCTTCAAGATTGTTAGCATATAAGCCTGTTTGTTAGTCTGAGATAGAATTTTGGGTTTGACTTTTAATACTCTTACATCCTTACTAATATGTGTGAAGAACAAAGGACAAAGATGCTGTGTGTTGCATTTCCCACAACCAGATGGGACTTTTAGTACAATGAGACACATAAGGGATAAAGCTAAAAGTGTTACAGGGTATTGTGGAAGTGTACTATATGAGTGCACACTTGACGACTGCCTCAACTCCTTATCTCAAAGCAAGCTCAGGCAAGCAGTCGGGAGGACAAGGGGGGGTGAGGGTGGGGGTGGGGGGAAGGTAAAACACTAAAAGACCAGAGAAATGCCTGTCCCTGCCCGGAGCACAATCTCACTCCTTACCCCTCCCATGGGGTACAAAAGGGGTGGGATGAAGACCCTGACTCATGACCCTCCAGAACAGAACATGACCATAAGTTATAAGGGGTGTGAGTAGGGGTGTGGATTGCAAGTATATTTGGGCCTGCTAAGAAGGAGTGGGAATGGGGAATGGGAGTCCATTGTGCTAGGCACTGTACAAACACAGACCAAAAGCTTGCAATCTAACTGCAAATGAAGAAGTACAGTAACTCCTCACTTAACGTTATAGTTATGTTCCTGAAAAATGCAACTTTAAGTGAAACGATGTTAAGCAAATCCAATTTCCCCATAAGAATTAATGTAAATAGGGGGGATTAGGTTCCAGGGAAATTTTTTTTTGCCAGACAAAAGGCATGATATACATTTTAAACAAGCAGTTTAATACAGGTATAAGTTTTAAACAATTTTAAACAAGCAATTGAATACAGGTACTGTACTATAGTTGGGAGGTGCCCCTGCCTTACCCTACACAGGCACAACCCACTGGCACTGGAGACAATGACGCAGGCAGGGAGGCTGAAGGTGCTGTAGGCTAGGAGAAGCACGTTGTGCAGCAGCGGCAGCTTCCCCTACTCTGCAAGCACCAGGGGCGGGGGCTCAACCCTTAGCCCACCCACTCCCCCCATTCCCCCAAGCCCCCATCCTTGACCTGCCTCTTCTCTCCCCCCACCTCCTCCCCCTTTACCTCCCATGCTGCATCCTCGCTCCTCCCCCCTCCTTTCCCTCCCTTCTAAATGACACAAGCCAGCTGATTGTCATTTAGACTGGAGGCAGGGGAGGGACGGGGGAGGCGCGCTGAGTCCTTGCTCCTCCCCCCTCCCTCCTACCTGGGGCAATCAGCTGGCTTGCGGCATTTAGGGGGCAGGAGGGAGGGGGAGGAGCAAGGACTCAGCATGCAGGCTCCCCCTCCCTCCCCTGCCTCCCGAACACGGCAAGACAGCTGATTGCCCCACGCAGGAGGGGGGGGAGGAGCGAGGACTTGGCGCGGAGGCTCCTCCTCCCTCCCCCCCACCTCCTGCCCGGGGCAATCAGATGGCTTGCAGCGTTTAGAAGGGAGAGTAGGGAAGTGGAGCCTGCACGCCGAGTCTTCGCTTCTCCCCCCTCCCTCCTGCCCCCAAAACGCCGCAAGCCAGCTGATTGCCACGGGCAGGAGGCGGGGGAGGAGGGGAAAGATGCTGATCCACGGGGTCTGCTGGCAAGTGGGAGGCGCTGTGGGGAGGGGGAGCGTAGGGAGGCTGCCAGCTGTGGAGAAAGCAGGCAGCCAAACAATGTAAGAGTGGAGCATTGCACAACTTTAAATGAGCATGTTCCCTAATTGATCAGCAACGTAACAACGAAACGTTAACCGGGACGACTTAAAGTGAGGAGTTACTGTACAAGTAAACAATGAGACAATATTGGTCCGCATAATAAGCAGCTATTGCTGAACACCAGCAGTTTAACTGTTGTCAAGTAAAAACATGGGATCATGGGTTTTGAAGGTAGATAATGAATTAGTTTTGTGGATGTTTATGGGGAGCGCCTCACAATCATGAAGGGCAGCATCAGAGAAAGCATGGAGGTGCTTGTTTGGAAATTTGTATAGGCGATGGAGACTGGCGTCACAGGATGCTTGAAGGAGGTTGTCGACATCTCAACAGTGAATGAGAGATGAATAGGCCATTAAGGGCCTTGAAAGTGAAGACAAGTAGCTTGTGATAGCCAAGAGGGTGCTAGTGGAGGGATGTAAGAAAACAGGTGACATGATCAAAGTGACGGGCTAGGAAAATGATCTTTGTAGCAGCATTCTGAATGGATGTGAGTGGAGCATTTGTCAAGGCCAGAAAGAAGGATGTTTCAGTATCCAAGAAGCAAGTTTATGAGAGCTTGGATGACAGATTTAGCTGTCTGGATGATTAAGAAAGGCCATATCTTAGAGATCTTATACAGAAAGCATCTGTGAGATTTAGACCTAGCCTGGACATGAGGACCTGGAAGATGTAGCGGGAAGGGCTTGGCAGAGGAGGGGAGGAGATTATGAGCTCTGTTTCAGCCATGTTGACCTTGAGCTGAGATGTCAGAGAGACAGGCTGAGATTTTCATTTGGATAGAAGGAGACAGATTTGCAAGTCATTAGCATAGAGACTGAAGCTGAATTTGTGTCTGTAGATGGGATTACCCAAAAATAAAGTGAAGAAAGAGAAGAGGAAGGGACCAAGGACAGAGTCCCGTGGAATCCCCACAGAAAGTTGGAGGGCGGATAAGGAGGATCCTCCAAAGGACATGATAAAGAAGCGAGCAGAGAAGTAGGAGGAGAACCAGGAGTGGACAATGTCACAGAAGCCAAGGGAAGACAAGACTTCAAGAAGAACGGCATGGGTGATGCTGTCAAAGGCAGCTGACAAGTCAAGGAGGATGAGGATGGAGTACTGGTTCTGAGTTTTAGCTAAGAAGAGGTCATTAGAGATTTTAGTGAGAATACGTTCAGTGGAATACAAGGAACAGAAATTGGATTGGAGAGGGTTATGAGGGCATTGGAAGAGAAGAACTACAGACAGGGAGTTTAGAGAGGAATGAGAGAAGGGAGATGGAATGATAGATGGAGAGGCAAGTGAGATCTAGGGTATTATTTTCTAAGATGGGAATGACTAAAGCATGATTGCATCGTGCGGGGAAAAAGCCAGTGGAGAGTGAGAGGCTAAGGATAAGACTAAGGGAAGGGATGGACATAGGCACGAGGAAGATTGGGAGAACGTAGTTAACCATTGTTGATGAGTGATTCAGAAAAACATCCAGAAAAACAGTGATTCAGAAAAACATCTCCAAGAGCTGGGTTGGCTTTGTGGTGCTAACAAGGGTTAAATGTAGGACAGTTGCATGAACAAAAAGGAGGCAAAAACTGGGGCAGCGTGGTTGCATTTTGGAACATTCAAGCAGCAAGATCTGTGGGAAACACACCGGTTGCAGTTTGCAGGGCTCACATACCTAAATTTCAGGTTTAAACAAACTCAAATTGGAACATAATGAAATCTACCTGCAAACCCAGATATCTCCTCAGTTTGGCCCAAAACTGGGCCTGGGATGCTAAATCTTAGCAAACACGTCAACGGATCTGGACAGAGTTTTGAGGGCTGGGTTATTTTTGAAGTGAGTTTTGCATTGTTTGGGGTCTCATCACAAACATTTTGTACAGTTCGAACAGCAGCATTTTCGGAGGAGAGCACCAGGGCAATGCTACTGTCAGAATTAAATCAAGGGAGAAGCTAGTAGCATGGAATGGGGTGGAATTTGGTGGGCTAGGCCAAATGCTGTTACAGGAGAGGCCTCACTGAGGACAGAGTCGTGGCCACGGAGCATTAAAAGAGCATTGAGTATCCTTTGATGCATTTTTGTTCCATTTTGAACATTAGAAGACTACACCACTGGCCGCTGTAACTCAAATGATTTGATGCACCTGTAGGATTAAACATAACAAGCCAAATGGATGACTTCAGTGGCATTACTGCAGGGACAAATTTGGCCCTGTTTTTCTTGATTTGCTATATTATGTCATTTTATTGATGTAACAACTCCCAGGAACACATCTGTCTTGATTTACTCATTACAAATGGGCAGCACTACTTTTGTTTTTGAACATCTCAGAAATGTGAATGGTTAATTAAAATGTATGGCCCTATCAAATGTTATTGTAATTGCATTTCAATACTAATTTAAATGGTCGAAGAATAATAAAGCTAGATATTACTGTATGTCTGTTGTGAATTGCTGAGAGAGATGTAGCGGGAACAGAGAACCCCAGCAATCAATTTCTGCTTTGCCTATGAACACCATTTTGGTCCCTCATACTGCTGGACCTGCTGAGAATATCGTTTCTTTGATTAATGAGTGGTATTTTTCTGTAAAAATCAAAGAGTTTACTATTATTTGCTGTCAGAAATTGTTTGTCTTACTAACAAATGAAGGAGAAATTTCTTTTGCACATACCTCATGCTGGTAGAGCCATTAATCAGAACTGTCTTTTCTGAACCTAGAGGGCCAATTAATAATGATGAGTTGGAACCCCATGTAGGGTATATTTCACAAGTACAAACTGATTGCTCGTGCCTATTCAGTTTAACTGATTGTTCCACCCACTTACTCTTAATTAGCTGATTCCCTGCTCTTGCCACCCATTCCTTGCTCTCACCCAACCATGCCTGGCCATTTATCCTTGCCTTCTATTCCCACCTCAAGCCTTCTCTTCCAATGTTCCCTTTCTCTCCCTTCCAGCTCCACTTCCCTTTTATCCTCTCACCCCAACCTCACACCCACTCTCTTTTCTGTTCTGTACTGGTAGGAGCGGTGTCACAGTCTGCAAGCCGAGCAGTGGTTCTGCGGTATGCTGTGTGGAAACAGCATGTTGTGCGCACCTGAGTCAGGATAAATAACCTGGATCCATTGCACTGGTGCAAGTTGACTGTGATTGCACCCAAGTAAGTTGCAAAGGTGCAATTCTGTAGCACAGACTATTCTTGTCATGTTTTTGAAAAGTGGTCTACAGCACAGCAAGGCACCATCTAACTTTAGCTTTCCCTTCCCTGATGGAGCCAGAACTGTCATTTTGCTCTGTATTAAAATATTTGCTTCTATGTAAGAAGCATTTTATATAATACCTTTTTCAGCTTATCTCAAAGTGCCACATACTGCCCCAAATCCTAACCTAGCTTCTACCAGCTCACCCCTGCCCAGAATTGTTTACGATCTGAGAGCTCAACTCTAAAAGCACTCACTCATGAGTAGCTTTACCTACCTGAATAATCGCATTGAATTCAATGGGACAGATGGTGCCTGCAAAGTCTAGTTGCAGTGGGAACTTCATACCACACTGAAACACCCCCACCCTTCTTAGAAAGCCCAGAGAGCCCTCAGTTGGATTAGGATCCTCCTGAAGGAGGGGATAGGAACTTGGCTGGGGGAGTCGGAACACTAATCACCCCCTCCAGCCCTACAGATTCCTTAAAAATCTATTGCCCCCTCTCTGGTGAGGAAATCCCTGTAGGATGACAGGACATTATCTAAACTGAATTAGAGGTGAGCATATAAAGTGCAGGACTGTGTGTGTTGCCAGGAGCGGCGCCAGGGTTTTTGCCGCCCTAGGCGGCAGCGCTCCTCCTCTGAGCATTCGCCGGCAGGGGTCCTTCCGCTCCGCGTCTTCGGGGCACTTCGGCGGCGGGTCCTGGAGTGAGTGAAGGACCCGCAGCCGAATTTCCGCCGAAGACCCAGAGCGGAAGGACCCCCCACCGCTGAATTTCTGCCAAGGGCAGCAAAATGCCGCCCCCCCAAATCCTGCTACCCTAGGCGACTGCCTAGGTTCGCCTAGTGGAAGCGCCGGCCCTGTGTGTTGCCCTTTCACAAAGGGCAGGCTACTGGGATCTCTTCCTCAAAGGGAATGTCATTTGCCTCATTTTTGTTCAGGTTATACCAATAGTGCTTTAACCTTTCCCCTCCTAAATCAATACTGTCTTATCATAGCTTTTCTCTTGATAGAGATTAAGTACACCTCTACCCCGATATAACGCTGTCCTCGGGAGCCAAAAAATCTTACCGCGTTATAGGTGAAACCGCGTTCTATCGAACTTGCTTTGATCCGCCGGAGTGCACAGCCTCACCCCCCCCAGAGCACTGCTTTACCACGTTATATCCGAATTCGTGTTATACCGGGTCGCGTTATATCGGGGTAGAGGTGTAATTGTGTTGTGATTGAGTAACTGTATCATACTTCTGGATGCCAGCCAAACCACTGGTCTGAAACACCTCACTCTTATCAGGCTTCTTTCTTTCTTTCTTTCTTTCTTTCTTTCTTTCTTTCTTTCTTTCTTTCTTTCTTTCTTTCTTTCTTTCTTTCTTTCAAAATAATTAAAAGGGCGAGTGTCAGGTTAAAAATCTTCTTTTTAAAATCCCCTGAAATGTTCTTACCCCATTTACAAACAATACCTATTACTATTTTTTTAAGTGTCGTTTATTTCGCATTATTTGTAATGCTTGTTTTACACAGTGTATTTCTTTTATCTTGGTCAATGAAAATTGACCCGAAACTAACCTAAGACTGCCCACTCAATTGTCAAATTTTCATGCACGGGTACAATGCTGTAATGTTTGGTTTGCAAACATTGCAGGGGACTGTTTATAAAACTGTGCCATTAAAAATTAAAATAATGTTTACACCAAGCTAAAACATGTTACCTTTTTTTAATATAACCTAAATGTAGGGCTAAGTGTCGCCTGACCGTGTCCCTTTAAGTGAATGTAGTGTATCTGAAAGTTGCCTGATTAAGAGTCCTGGAGATAGCAGTCCTGTCTGACTAGCACTATAGCTAGCAGCAGAGTCAGGTTACCCAGAATGCTTCACCAGTACACCTCAACCCTGTTATGAAGGGACAATCTCTAAGGCTAAGAGCAGGTCTGGTTCTGGCAGGCTGCATACCTTGTACCCACAAGGGGCCCTGACTTGGGACTTGACCCACAGCGAGAGGGAAGAAGGGAGGGAAGAAGGAGGGAGTCATTGCTACACTTGGTCAGTTGCTCACTTCACACATTAGGAGGGAGAGTGAGCTGCTGACTCTGTGAGGTATGTGACGTGGGCCCCAGCTGCAGAGCACTGTGTACACCACCTCCTGGCAAGACAGAAAGAGGAAGGGGAGGAAGGATGGTGGCCTAGCTGGGGATTCCAAGGACCCTCTCTACCTTATGAATGTTGGTGTCTGAAGGGGAAACTTCCTGGGGCCTCCCCTACACCTGCAGTGAATGGTGCCTCAGTGGTCTCGCTCGGGTTCAGTTCCATGCTCTGTCACAGACTTCCTTTTTGACCTTCAGCAAGTCACTTAGCCTCACTGTGCCTCAATTGTTCATCTGTAAAATGGAGATAACAGCACTTCCATATCTTGCGGGGGTGCTGTGAGGATAAACACATACTCTAGATAGACCATGCACATGCTTAAAGCTAACTTAAAGAAAGCACATGCATATGTGTTTGCAGGTGCAGGGCCTACTACAGAAATGCTACTGCTATTACTTAAAATGATTATATTCTATATTTGTAACTTGGACATACAGAAGCTGATTCTGCTGCCAATTCTCTAAACCCACCTCATACTCATGCTGAGTAGTACTTTAGTGCTCAAATATTCCCATTGAGTCATGGCGTCTACAATTACTATCATTAAACAAAACCATAGATGGGAAAATAAAGGTTCTTAAATTATCACATTTTTCTCTATTAAATATTAGCCCTGGAGAGGGTGATTTTGGATCCAGTGCACTACTTGCAAATATGGATTTTATGCTACTTTTAGGATTAAATTGATTGATTCTCTGTTTGCTGGGGCGGGGGGGACAGGGGTGGAAAGGGGACAGTATCAAAAAGAGTATATAGTATGCTGGCAGATGAAGAGAACATTGCTTGACTTTTCCCAATGAAGGAAGAATGGTAATATTCAAGTATAAGTATTTTGGCAGATGCACTTATGAAAATTATGGAAAAATAAAATGATTGTACTTGATGCTGCCTTAAATTGCCCCAAGGAATAACTTTGCTTCCTGTTTTATACATTTGTTAGTAATATTTTCTTCAAGTGACGATCCTGAGACTTTTGTGTTGTACACTGAAGTTTTTCTTTTAATAGAGAAAAGCATTCCTTATTTAGGCACTGGCAGACTTCTGATATGCTGAGATTTCATATAAATCTCTCTTATCATGACTAAAGACAGACAGATTATTGAGAGAAGAGGGTTTACTCATAGTTTGTCTAGTATTCCTTTAAACATTTCTGTCAGATGAATAGGCGGGGAGAGCCCAGTCTCATTAATCTTCACAGAGATGTTCATGTATAAACTCTTGAGAGACAAGCTGCAGGATATGGGTTATTTTAAGCAGCAGTTGCCTGTCTTTGTGGCGCTGAAAATCCATGTGGTCTGCAAAGACTGACAAATAAGGAATTAAAGCATTTATGTGAGGCCAGTAAAACCTATTCTTTGCTGAATTATGAATCACTATAGATGGACAGGTCTGAGGGAGCAATGTCCCTGGTTAATGAAAGTTCAAACAAGTTTAACTATGTAAAATGCACATGAAATCCATCTTGTTAGCTACCTTTGGCCCAACATAAACATCAGAAAGGGGAAATTAGTGGAGAGAAAAAAACTTCATGTTTTATTCATTTATGTTAATTTAAAGTATCTTAAACACTGAATACCCTGAGTCTCAAGATTCTGAAACCTGCTCCATTTTGGGTGAATTAAAGTTGGCTCTGAAAAAATAATTAAACTCCCCCCACCACATACACATACACCCGCCAAACGTAATGTGTGTGATCCTTTACCTGGATAAAACTCTGATTGAAATAAGGACTGTAGGATTTGGCCCTGAATTGTGTCATTTCAGTTTCTATGTAGTAAGTAATTTTATTGGACATTTTTTGGTATGAGAACTCAGCTTCATGATCCTATCACAAAATCTATTTCTGTTAAATAACACAGAGCTGCTCTATATACACTTGTTCAGCATAGGAGGATCTCTTATGCCAAGAATCATAAAAGCTTTGTCTTCATGTGATGGGATATGCAACCCCTCCATACACGCTGGCTAGGAGAGGGTTAATGAGCTACTGTGAGCTCAGTCAGCCCCACTCCACTAAACCTGCAATCGATGTCAGGCCTGGAGCTAGGGATTAAAAGGGGAGAGCCCAGCTCAGTTGGGAACAGGCTGTGGAAGAGAGCTGACCTACAGCGCTCACTCTGTGAAAAAAGCCTGGCTTCAGTCCATTCATTTCCACACCTTAACATGTTTGTATTTCTCAAAACCCATCTTAGCTTTGAATTTTGCTTTTTGAACTGAATCAATGCAAAGCTGCCTTCATCAGCATGAACTGATACTTTATGATGCAACCATTGCTGACTTTTATCACTCAATGGCAGTTAATGGAATAAAATATAGACCAATTGAAAAAGGCACCTATTCAAAAAGTAATACAGTTCCTGTTGAAATAATAAGGGACATCTAGTTTCTGGAAATGGATCCAATCTGCTTTCATTTGGAATAGAAGTCAGAGGATCAGCAGCTGAGCCCCAAAGTAGCAAAGTACTTCATTGTGTGTTTAAGGTTAAGCATATTGGTAATCCCACCCCTCTTCAACAAAGCTCTGAAGCACATACTTAGGAACCACTGAAGTCATGGCACTGCTGTTGTCAGAGACTTAAGCAAGTGCTTAAACGCCTTGCTGAAGAGGGATGGGACTAGTTAGTGGTTAAGTACTTTGCTGTATTGGGGACTTATGGACAACATGGAATACTATTCTGGTTGTTCTCTTACCCCTACAAACCTGATTTCTCTGGCTGGTAAGATAGCATCTGGTAAGCTATTACACTAGATGCTCTTTCAAACTATTCTATTAGGTTTGTATCATTTGTAGTGTCTTATTTAATAAGCAAAGCACATCAGTTTGGTTTCCACACTGGGAGCCTGACAAATCTAGTCTAGTATCCAGTGTGTAGCGCTTTATGACTGGTAAAGGGGCCCACCAGATGTGTAGGGAAACAGAAGATCCCTTTAGAAATAGCAGCAAGTGATCTGTTGACTGTTGCTGAACTCTTTTTTTCCCTTTAGTGTATTGAAAAGTGTCTTCCAGTCCTGGCTTATTTCTAAACTAGCAGTATCATAATTCTTGGTCCACCAGAAAAGCATTCCAAGCACCCTGGGTTGGGTTATGGCAATCTGGGGCCATACAGCAGTACGAGGATCCTCCCACCACAGAGAAGCAAGGGTGGCATCAAAAGATCTCCATTTCCCCTTGGTGGTGGCAGCAGTAAGCCCCACCTACTTTTGGGTGACAGCAGCAGAAGTGACAGCAGGAGAATCCCTCCCTTTCCCCCATCACCAAAGCAGCATCAGGGCCCCCTCCTCCTTGCTGCAATCCTGTCTCACCAGGCAAAGGAAGGACCTCCATTACTTACCCTGGCATCTGGGGTGTATCTGCGTGGATGAGTGGACCAGACCAACTGCTTTCTTCTCCGCCTGCCATACACGGTCTGTACGGGGCTGTGTTGCCCTGCTTCTTCCTGCTGATCACTGGGTTTTGGAGAGAACACCCCATGGAGGTGAATGGGGCAGTTCACTCAGAAATTTTAATTCAAATGAGTTACTTGTGATTCTAACAATCACATGACTCCAGGATCTGGCGTGCTAGGGACAGACCATCAGTAACTATGCCTTTATCTGTTTCAGCAAGAACCTCAGTTTGGACTGGATGTTTCACCATTGAATACAGGGGGAGGTTTTGTCTGACAGCAAGTTTGCTAGATAAAATTTTATATACACCAACCCTATGCTTCCATTCATCCAGAGTCCTTCCGTCATTGTTAATATTATAGTAACAAGGGCTGCTCTCCATGGTCCTGAAAGTGGGGTTTCAGTTTAACATACTACAACCTCATTGATATATTTAGCTTAGCCCTCAATTATGTTTCTAATCTTTATCAAATATCATTTGGACTACTTGGGCTAATTATGGCCTTTATTTGTAGTCTGCTAGTAGGCATACCGTGGACATAACTGAGGGCCAAAATTAGCCCAAGTAGTCAAAATAAAAGAGAATGAGTGTTTATTAAAAAGTCATGTTGTAATCCCCTTACCCTGGTCATTGCCAAAGGCACTACTATAATTAATAAGAGAACCATGCAAACTAAACTACATGGCTTCATTTCAAATTCAAAATGACCTTGACAAATTGGGGAAGTGGTCTAAAATCAACAAGATGAAATTCAATAAAGACAAGCCCCTTATACCGCGACATGTGCGTGCCACTCCAGAGGGCGCCAGAGCCAGTCCCCTACAGTTACTGCTGAGGGAAAAACTTCCGGCACCGACCGGTGCATGTGACAAGCACGCACACCTAATATGGAATGGACATGAGCAACACATCTTGAAGAACACCAGTTACGGAAAAGGTAACTGTCTTTTTCCCAACCACCAACCCTTTATGGATGGAGGGTCATAGAAGCCACAGGAGTTTCAGTAGTGGTTGCAGAGCAGTTCTGTTGGCTTGTGTTGAGGGAGGATTTCTCTCCCCACATGCTGCCCCTGCAGAATTCCTCACTCCATAGCCCAAAACTACCAGTCCCTAGCTGTACCTGGGAGAGGCCTAGTGGCAGGGCATTCTTAGTGGGGGATCCTCTACTTTGGAATTCACTTCTCTTGGTCCACCAGGAGTTGGTGATATTCAGGGCATACTGCAAGATTAATTTGTTTTCCCAGGCTTTTGGGGGGAAATGCTTGGGCTTATGGAGTGGAACTGGTTTGGGAGAAGAATATCATTATAGCAAGATTTTTTAATGTTCCTTTTGACCTACTTTAGTTTTGACACAACAAGCACCTAAAATATTAGCTTGTTTCAGTGTAGAAGCCCAAATACATAGGTATAGTAACTAACTCCAGGGACAGGAGAAAAACAATGACACCCACTTGAAAAGAAGCTGATTAAGTCTCAATGCATAACACTACCCGTCTAATTTAATCACATCATCTTGTGAAATTATTTTAATGGGGAACTTTTAAAATCTGTTATGCTTACTAGGAGGTGGTAAAATTGACACTGAATCTGGAGCTGAAACATTTAAATAGAAGAGCTCAAGCCAGCATTCCTGTGAAATGCAGTTTGAATCTTGACATAACACACATCTCAGCTAAGCGCAATATTAATATTCCACCTACATCCACAAGGGTTTGTTACAAAAGATACACATTCAGTCTCTTCCAGCTGTTTCCTAAATAACTCTGAGTTTGTCTGCCAGCATACTTACATACCTAGGGTTAATTATTTGCATTATGCCTAGAGGTCCTAGCCCCATTGTGCTCAGCACTGTACAAATGTTGCAGAGAAGGTCTCTGCCTCAAAGATCTTCCCGACTAACACTATAGACAATGGGGAAAGAATACAACAAACAGACAAGGGGAGCAAAGGGTAATAATGAGACAATTTAGATCAGTATAATAAGCAGTAATTATAGCACACCAGCTGCCTAAACATTAGAAAACATAAGAAAACACTCCTTTTCTTCCTTCCACCCTCAATCAGTGTAATGTGTTGAGCTGCTACTGAGGCCTGGTCTACACTACAACTTTAATTCGGATTTAGCTGCCTTAATTCGAATTAACGCTTGACCCGTCCACACAACGAAGCCATTTAATTCAAATTAAAGGGCCCTTTAATTCGATTTCTGTACTCCACCCCGACGAGCGGAGTAGCGCCAAAATCGAATTTGTCAATTCGAATTAGCGTTAGTGTGGCCGCAATTCGATGTTATTGGCCTCCAGGAGCTATCCCACAGTGCACCATTGTGACCGCTCTGGCCAGCAATCTGAACTCGCATGCACTGGCCAGGTGGACAGGAAAAGCCCCGGGAACATTTGAATTTCATTTCCTGTTTGCACAGCGTGGAGAGCACAGGTGACCACAGAGAGCTCATCAGCACAGGTAACCATGCAGGCTGATAATCGAAAAAGAGCACCAGCATGGACCGTACAGGAGGTACTGGATTTGATCTCTATATGGGGAGAGGATTCAGTGCTAGCTGAACTGCGTTCGAAAAGACGAAATGCCAAAACTTATGAAAAAATTTCCAAGGGCATGATGGAGAGAGGCCACAATAGGGACACAGATCAGTGCCGCGTGAAAGTCAAGGAGCTCAGACAAGCCTATCAAAAAGCAAAGGAGGCAAACGGTCGCTCCGGGTCAGAGCCGCGGACATGCCGCTTCTACGCTGAGCTAAATGCATTTCTAGGGGGGGCCGCCACCACTACCCCACCTCTGACTGTGGATTCCGAGCTGGGGATAATCTCATCAGGTACACCTGATGATTCCGCGGAAGGGGAAGAGGAGGAGGAGGAGGAGGACGAGCTGGCAGAGAGCACCCAGCTCTCCGTTCTCCCCAACAGCCAGGAACTGTTTCTCACCCTGACTGAAGTACCCTCCCAAGCCTCCCAAGCCAGCACCCAAGACCATGACCCCATGGAAGGGACCTCAGGTGAGTTTACCTTTTAAAATATAAAACATGGTTTAAAAGCAAGCATTTTTAATGATTAATTTGCCCTGAGCACTTGGGATGCATTCGCAGCCAGTACAGCTACTGGAAAAGTCTGTTAACATGTCTGGGGATGGAGCGGAAATCCTCCAGGGACATCTCCATGAAGCTCTCCTGGAGGTACTCCAAAAGCCTTGCCACAAGGTTTCTGGGCAGTGCAGCCTTATTCCGTCCTCCATGGTAGGACACTTGACCACGCCATGCTAGTAGCAAGTAATCTGGTATCATTGCCTGACAGAGCCTGGCAGCGTATGGTCCCGGTGTTTGCTGGCATTCAAGCAACATCCGTTCTTTATCTTGCTGTGTAATCCTCAGGAGAGTGATATCGCTTAGGGTAACCTGGTTGAAATAAGGGAATTTAATTAAGGGGACTGAGGTGGCCGTTCCTACTGGGCTGTTTGCCTGTGGCTGAAAAGAAATCCTTCCCTGCATTTAGCCAAGTGCAAAGGGGGGGGGAGGATTGGCCCAGAGCTTTTCGCGTTTTGCTAGCAGGGATCTTCCCTGATACCAGCCACGCGGTGGGGGGAGGGATAAAGCACTCATCCCAGAGAATTCATGGCGGGTGGGGGGGGGGGGTGTTAGTTTGGTTCCTGCAGGGATCTTCCCTGATACCAGCCACGCGGTGGGGGGAGGGATAAAGCACTCAGCCCAGAGAATTCATGGCGGGTGGGGGGGGGGTGTTAGTTTGGTTCCTGCAGGGATCTTCCCTGATACCAGCCACGCGGTGGGGGGAGGGATAAAGCACTCATCCCAGAGAATTCATGGCGGGTGGGGGGGGGGTGTTAGTTTGGTTCCTGCAGGGATCTTCCCTGATACCAGCCACGCGGTGGGGGGAGGGATAAAGCACTCATCCCAGAGAATTCATGGCGGGTGGGGGGGGGGTGTTAGTTTGGTTCCTGCAGGGATCTTCCCTGATACCAGCCACGCGGTGGGGGGAGGGAGAAAGCACTCATCCCAGAGAATTGGAGGGGGGAGGGGTGTTAACCTTCAGCAGCAGAAAACAAGCTAACAGGAAAACTGCAGCACAACGGGCTTTGCTTGGTATGTGGGAAAGCAGGGCGCAGAAGCCTAAAGACAGTGGCTTACCATGGCAGCATGCAAGGTGAATTCTGTTGCCCCGACCTGCATCTGTGATCTCTAGCAGCAAAGCCACAGGCACTCAATATTAAGAGGCAAAATGCGACCTTGCACAGAAATCACATGTGCTATGTAATGTGAATAGTATACACCGTGAAAGAGTATAAGCATTGTTCTGAAAAATGTATCTTTTAAAAAAATTCTCTCCTTTTTTCACTCCCTCCAGCAGGTGCAAATGTTTCAAGCCTCCCTCCTCCTTCCCGAAGGCTATCCCAGATAAGGCGTCGTAAAAAAAAGACGAGAGAAGAGATGTTTTCCGAAATCATGCAATCCACCAGGAATGAAAGAGCTCATCTGAATGAGTGGAAGGAGACGGTTTGCAAGTATAGGAAAGAAGCCAGTGACCGTGAGGACAGGAGGGACCAACGTGAGGACATGAGGGACCAACGTGAGGACAGAAGGGACCAACATGAGGAGAGGAGAGACGCTCGAGATGAGAGGTGGCGGCAGGAAGATCAGAGGAGTCGGGAAGCAACGCTGGGGCTGCTGCGTGAGCAAACAGACATGCTCCGGCGTCTGGTGGAGCTTCAGGAACGGCTGCTGGAGAACCGAGTGCCGCTACAGCCCCTGTATAACCCCCCTACCTCCTCACCATGTTCCATAGCCTCCACACCCAGACGTGTAAGAACACGGGGGGGGAGGCTCCGTACACCCTCCCATTCCACCCCAGTGGACAGCCCAAGCAAAAGGCTGCCATTTTTTAAACCTTTTTTTACTGGGCTTTTCCTTCCCGCAGATCCTCCTCCCAAACCCCACTCAGGTTCTGTGCCGCTACAGCCCCTGTATAACCCCCCTACCTCCTCACCATTTTCCATAGCCTCCACACCCAGATGTGTAAGAACACGGGGGGGGGAGGCTCCGTACACCCTCCCATTCCACCCCAGTGGACAGCCCAAGCAAAAGGCTGCCATTTTCTTAACCTTTTTTTACTGGGCTTTTCCTTCCCGCTGATCCTCCTCCCAAACCCCACTCAGGTTCTCTCCCTCTTTTTATAATCAATTAATAAAGAATAAATGATTTTTAAACAATGGTGACTTTATTTCCTTTGAAAGCAAGCTGGGGGAAGGGGGAGGGTGGGTTCCTTACAGAGAATGAGTCAATAAAGGGGGCGGGTTTTCAGGAAGGATAAACAAACATAAATTTCACACTGTAGCCTGGCCAGTCATGAAACTGGTTTTCAAAGCTTCCCTAATGCGCAGCGCTTCATCGTGTGCTCTTCTAATCGCCCTGGTGTCTGGCTGCGAGTAATCAGCAGCCAGGCGATTTGCCTCAGCCTCCCACCCTGCCATAAAGGTCTCCCCCTTGCTCTCACAGAGATTGTGAAGCACACAGCAAGCAGTAATAACAATGGGGATATTGGTTTGGCTGAGGTCTGAGCGAGTCAATAAGGATCGCCAGCGACCTTTTAAACGGCCAAATGCACATTCTACCACCATTCTGCACTTGCTCAGCCTGTAGTTGAACAACTCCTGACTCCTGTCCAGGCTGCCTGTGTATGGCTTCATGAGCCATGGCATTAAGGGGTAGGCTGGGTCCCCAAGAATAACAATTGGCATTTCAACATCCCCCACGGTTATTTTCTGGTCCGGAAAGTAAGTCCCTTGCTGCAGCCGTTTAAACAGATTGGTGTTCCTGAAGACGCGAGCGTCATGAACCCTTCCCGGCCAGCCCACATGGATGTTGGTGAAACGTCCCTTGTGATCCACAAGTGCTTGCAGCACCATTGAGAAGTACCCCTTGCGGTTTATGTACTGGGTACCCTGGTGCTCCGGTGCCAAGATAGGAATATGGGTTCCATCTATTGCCCCACCACAGTTAGGGAATCCCATTGCAGCAAAGCCATCCACTATGACCTGCACATTTCCCAGAGTCACTACCTTTCGTAGCAGCACCTCCGTGATTGCTTTGGCTACTTGCATCACAGCAGCCCCCACAGTAGATTTGCCCACTCCAAATTGATTCCCGACTGACCGGTAGCTGTCTGGCGTTGCAAGCTTCCACAGGGCTATCGCCACTCGCTTCTCAACTGTGAGGGCTGCTCTCATCTTGGTATTCTGGCGCTTCAGGGCAGGGGAAAGCAAGTCACAAAGTTCCATGAAAGTGCCCTTACGCATGCGAAAGTTTCTCAGCCACTGGGAATCGTCCCACACCTGCAACACTATGCGGTCCCACCAGTCTGTGCTTGTTTCCCGGGCCCAGAATCGGCGTTCAAAGCCTATAACCTGGCCCATTAACATCATAATCTCCAAAGCACCGGGGCCCGCGGTCTCAGAGAATTCTGTGTCCGTGTCCATGTCCTCATCACGCTGGTCGCTGCGCTGCAATCGCCGCCTCCTCCTCCTCCTCGCCTCTTTTTTCTGGTCCTGTGTAAGCATAAACTCCACGAGAAAGCGCGAGGTGTTTATAATGTTCAAGACTGCGTTCTGGAGCACAACGGGATCCATGCTTGATGCAGAATGGAGTCTGCAGAGTTCACTCAGGAAAAAAGGCGCGAAATGGTTGTCTGCCGTTGCTTTCAGGGAGGGAGGGGGAGGCTGTACCCAGAACTACCTGCGACAATGTTTTTTGCCCCATCATGCACTGGGGTCTCAACCCAGAATTCCAAGGGGGGTGGAGACTGCGGGAACTATGGGATAGCTATGTAAAAGCTACCCACAATGCAACGCTCTGGAAATCGATGCTACTATGGTAGCTTGGACGCAAACCACCGAATTAATGGTGCCTAGTGTGGCCGAATACATTCGAATTTACAAAATCGGTTTCCTAAATTCGAATTATATAAATTCGAATTAATCCTGTAGTGTAGACATACCCTGAGTAATGACCCACTATCATTATTCTTTAGCTCAACAAAATATTGCGATACAGAGAACAAAGATAGAATTTTAAATGACATTTAGAGTTTAAACAATGTTGTCCCATTAGAGGTAACAAAACATAAGAAGACATAAGATATAAAACACTATCCTCTAAATTTAGTTTACAGTGTGTATTAATCCTGTTAGTGATAGAACCACAAAAGATACTAAGTATGAATAGCTTTATTCAGTTAGAGTAATTAAAGTGTTGTCAAAGCTTAAGACAATCATGTTGTCAAGGTTTTGATCAATGAAATTCATATTGTCCATATATATATTTACCCAATCTAACCTTCAATAAAGTAAAAACTTTTAAATATGATGGTTGAAGAGGGACATAAGCTACAATTGTTTCTACCTGCAGCTAGTAAATGTAGTGAATTGCCTAAGAGAAGATGGAAAAAGTGAAATGGGACACAATGTGCAAGTGAATTTGTATTCTTCTAACCCTAACAAAGTAATACATGTGAATACGCAGCTGATCCACGAAAAGCAAGCAAAAATTTCTCAAAATAAAACAGAAGGAAGATGATACAAAATAATTACTATTTCTGTAATCTCAGAATGAACAAAAAATACCAATTACTGTATAAAGTTACTTTTCAGTTTTGCATGTGATCTCCTGGGAAAAACTAAATAATGCTGCCTAATGCTGTAATTTAATATGCAGGCACATAAAACAGAACATTAAAAGAACTGCAGTGGCAGAGGGCTCAACTGAAGATTAGCTCCCAATGGGAATGTCAAGTTCTTTCTGGTAAACACAACTCTAAAAAGCCGTAATGGAACATTTTACTTTTGCTGATTTCAGGATTTCATATTCTACTTGCAGTGTGTTTCCAGTGATAACTGGAGCATAGTCAGTTTACAAAAACACAGAGATTTATTTAGTAAAATAGAAAATTAGTCAGTGAAAATTGCTTTGTATCTTGTAACGTTGTGCCTAAAAGCTGTGGTGGCTCATTATTTAAGGTACAGTTCTTTCTTTGTATTTTTAAAAAACACCTGATTTTTTAAATATGTAAAAGCAGAAAGATAGAATTTGACTTGTCCATCCACACCAGTAGGATACCATCTCAGTTCTCCAGGTTATCATCCCAAATTTGCAACAATACAATCAAACCTCAAAAAACACATAGCAAAATATACACTAGACTAAAGCTATGTCCACACTGCACACCAAAGTGATGGTTTGTAACTGCCCTGTGTGTCCACTGCTAGCATGAACTAAAAGGTGCCGAGTTCACATTAATGTAGTCCTCTTCAAACAGGATTATGTTAACGTGAACGAGGTATCTTTTAGTTTGTACCAGCAGCATCCACATGGGGCAGTTACAGAGCAGCACTTTGGTGCGTGCTCCAATTCATAGCCCCGTAGTCCAAACTGGCTCACAGTTTGAGAAGCACTGTTATAAATGGTAGCTAGTAAGGACAAGCTGGGTCACCTTGTTCATCCTCTGGCTAGGGCAGATATTTCTCTGCAGTACAGCATTGAATGATTTCTACAATTTACTTTTAAATGGCTCTGACATCCCTTGAATACTTTTTGGCAGTCTAATGGATCGCACTCTTAGGCAATCTTTCCATCTTAAAGTTATCTTGATTTCATCCTATCAGTCCTAGTTATACCCAAGGCCCAAGGCGGCAGGGGGCAAAAGGCAGGAAGGGATTGGGAAGGGACCAGAGGAGGGATCAGCAGTCACCAGAGGCGGGAGCATGGGTCTTGACATGAGTGTCACCACTTGGATTCCATGTATGAGGAAATGGAATACAAGGAAAGTGAACATTCTCACTAACTAATAGGGTTGCCTGGAGTCTCCAGGAATTAAAGATTAATCTTTAATTAAAGATTCTGTCATGCGATGAAATCTCCAGGAATACACCCAACCAAATTGGCAACCCTACAGTAACAAACCCCATTTGTTTTCTGATTCTACAAGAGTAACACTATTGAAAATTACAGTTAAGAAATGAAATTGAAAAATAATTGTTGGTACAAAGCCCCAGGACAGGATTAAATTCTAATCCTAAATCTTATCTTGCTCTCTTTTAAAAGCTAAATACAATTATCTTGTACTATGTGCAACCCTTCACAAAAATACAGTGGTTTCCATGAAAAAGGGACACTTACTGTAGTTATTACACAATGATATCAGAGAACTTCAGTTATTTCCTAGTCTGTGTATTGGGGAGAAGTACAATATTGCTGCTATTGAATGCTAACTGTAGATCTTTAACAGTTTACAATTTAAACTTCAATGAACCGCTAATTATAGGTAACTATTGGCAACTTTATACCTCATTTTCTGGGTGCCCAACTTCGTACCTGAGGTCTGATTTGCAGAAGTTCTGGGCACCCACAGCTACAGCGGCGGTCAATGGGAGCTGTGCTCAGGGCTGCACAGAGCAAAATCTGAAACTGAGGCCCCCCTCACACTTCCCATCCTGAAATTGAAGCTCTCCATTGACGGAGGCAGCCAGGCCAAACTTGAGTGGTGCTGCGGTCCCATGTGCCAGGTCACAGTGCCACTCACTCAAATCATACAGGCTTGGGGGCCCTCTCAAACAGGTGTCCAAGGCAAACTGCCCCTTTTGTCCCCGGACGGCACTGGAAATTCTCTGGAAAATGAGTGCTTGTGTGTCAAATTGGCATCCACAATTACAGAATATTTTTGACACTAATCTCTCTAAGCCTCAGTCCCCCATTGATAAAATGAGTATATTGATGTCCCTTCATATTACAGGGAGGTTGTGAAAATAAACTAAGGTTTGTGAAGCACTGAAATATTATAGCGGTGAGCACCATAGAAAAGTCCATGATGAAATAAATAATTCTGTCGTCAGAGCAGGGACTGAATAGCGTAAATAAGGTTTAGGGATGTATAATGAACAGTGAGGAGTAACCAAAATATTGAATAGCTGCTCATTTAGTGAGCACCAACCATCCTGTGCACTGAATGAGGCAAGGATCCTATGGAAAAAATAGTATGTGTGCATGTATTTAAAGACTGTATCAGAATGCATAAGCACAAGGTGACTGAATTCAGGTTCCACAGGCAACCTTAAATCTGACGTTTCCTAACTTTTGAGTGTTTGGGTTTACAACCTTAATAATGTTCTTTTAATTTAGTTTGTGTATGTGTATATGTGTATGTGTGATATAATTACCATGTGGTAGGGGAATGTCAAATGGAGATTTCAGGAAGTTAAAACTCAGAATTTCTGTCAAATCTCGGGTTTGAAGACAAGTATGTGGGAGGAATGTCATTGGTCCATGGAGGGGGCAGGGATTTTACCTTTCTTGCTGTGCCCGCATCAGTGCAACATCAGCAGAGCTGGACCAATATAACAGATTATTTGGCCCTTTATTCTTTAACTGTTCTATATGCCCCAGTAATGCAAGTCTTTTATTAGAATGAAAGCACCAAAGATGTAAAATATGCAATCTAATAATTGTATTTTTGTTTACACTTTTCTTTCTATGGCTCTATGCAGTGTAGAAATAGGCCTTCTATGATAAACAGAACTTATGGTAAGCAAATGGTACTGCAGTATATTTAACGAGTCTACTATCAACCATCATTTATCTAGATATCAAGTATTATTAGAATTGAAGCACTGCTCTGACGAAAAATAACTGGTATGAATAAATGGGAAAAAAGATGTGTCTTCACTGTAGAGAGGCAGCTGTCCTAATTTACTGTTAATGCAAACTTGGGTGGGTAAGTGGCTTAGGAAGTGAAATGTACATACCTCCAGGGGTTTATCAGAAAGATTAATGTAGTAAACATATTGTAGATCAGAACGGGGGAGGGGAGATATACCCTAATTTAAACCAGGAAAGAACACTAATTTGTTTCAATGTGACACAAGCACACAGAATATTGGCTAGTCCTTGGTACCTGAATAGCAGTGCTCAAAGAGAGTCAGAGGCATAAGGGAAAATCTACACTAATAGCATACAAATGTTTTGTCAGGTAAACACCACAGCTGGATATAAAGCTAATAAAATCAACTTGTGTGGGGAGTGCACTCTGCAGATGCCAAGAAAGCAATAACAAATGATATTATTAGTAGTAATGAAGTCAGCTTGTACTATTTATAATGTAAATATAATTTGAATTTAAAAATTGCCTCATTGGCAGAACAGAGGTAAAATTTCCATTCATCATGTTTTAAAATAGACTAATCACATAATATATTCTTAGTAACCACAAATGAAAGGCTTCTTTACATAGAGATGATTAATACTAGTCAGAAAAATGTCAAGTATTTTCCTTTTGTATAAAAACACATATTTTATCTAAAACACAAATATTCTGGACTGAATAATGAAATGCTGAAAGTTAAGCTAATGAATAATATATAGTTCTTCTTGCAGTGATTAGAACCATTAGAAAAATATAGAAGAAACATGATTACATCTGATTTTTAGGCTTCTTTGAGCCACTACATATCGAGGAATGGAATCTAGTAAAATTAGTGGCTCTATTTTGAATTTTCTAAAACCTTATTATAGTCCATAATATGGAAATCAAGCTGCACAACTGTGTAGAAGAAGCCACCAGTGGAATCAACCCTGAAGCATTGGTTCCACTTTGATCATGAATGTTTGGCTTTATTTGTTACACAACAGATACTTTAATAAACCAAAAAGGGGTGGGAGAGAGGAAAGTTTAAGAAAGGTATTTTTAAGGTGGGGTGCATCTGCACTCTTTTTTTTAACCTTAGAAATATTGGAAATGTTGAGTTTGATCTTCTAGGTGGTGTTGGGGAAGTCCTTGGTGGTCATGAGGGTGGCTTATGAGCTTCCTTGGCCCTAATTTGAAGGAATATGGTACTGAATATATAACAGAAACATATCTTCTACCAAGGGTTTCTAAGGCATTTGAGTTAAATAGGCATAAATAAATGACAATTTTAAATAATCAGAATACAAATTAGTTTCCCCCTCAGTGAATCAGGCTTCACTTGCTTGGTTTGTCTTTTGTAAATCTACTAGTTCTCCAGTAACCCATTGAGTCTGTCAAGATTTGATTTTCTATTAGTGAATAACAAAAAATGTGTCTGTAGCACCTGTCTGGCTAAACCCAGCTAGTATTAAACTCCTTCTCTGTGCCTGGACCTTAGCCCCTATTCATTGCCCCAAAAGGAGCTGACAGATGTGGTCAATTAGACTGCTGGGGAGCTTGGGCTGACAGCTGTGCCTCCTAGTAAGGGAAGCCATAAAAAACCTTCAAAGGTTCCATGCTTACTTTGGACAAACATTCGTTGTGGTTAAGCCATTTTAACCTAACCAGGAATTATGCAGAAAATGACTAAGTGGGAATTTTAGTAGAGGGAACATAAGACCAGGCAAGGAAATATAGCCTCTTTTTTCTGCTCTGATAAATATTTGCCACAAATGGGAATGAAAATCATTCATAGCAATCTTCAGTGGCAATAAGGGGTCTGTCTTCTTGCATGCCAAACTTCATGAGAAAGAAACAAGTCCCAGAAGATGGTATTTGTGATAGATATGGCAATATCCCAGACAACCCTTATGGAATTACTGTAAATACTTTCGGGGTATTATTTATTGGTTATTGTGGAATTGTATGTAATTTCTCTAGGAGATGTGACTAATGAAATCTCTGGGAAGTACTGGGAACTTCAAAGGACTTTTTGGTATAACATGTGTGAAGTGGATTTCCTAGGAAAATCTTGGGGTGAAGGGAATGCAAATGACACACCTCCCTTTTGAATCTTCACCTTGAGCAGATAACCGCTGTCTGGCCACTTAGCTACTCGGGGTCTCTTCCAAGGCCCAAAAGGGATAAATGAGTGATTCCCAGAGTCATGAATGTGCTTGTTCTCAGCTGAAGCTGCGATGAACTGGTACTACAGGAAAAACCCCTATGTGGACTTTGAAAGACTAATCACCAACCAGAATCTTTGCTGGAGTGAAAGGGTGATCTCTGGTGAGCTTATTAGCATGCGTGTGGGTTCTGTTATTGTTTTTAATATATTTTGTCTGTAATGGTCTTACCTTAAAACTGTGCTTGCTTAAAAAGAGTTGTGCGGTAACGTACACCTGTGGCAATTACACTGTATAAGGTCTCTGAAGAGAAGGCAAAAGAAGCCTCCTTAGGCAGCCGGTCTCTTGCGGGGGATATCACAGGAAAGTCAGGGGACTGTGCAACCTGGAAATACCCTAGTGAGAAGGGAGTGAGATGCAGAACTCCACCCAAGAGAGGCAATGGCTGGGGAGCTGGAAGTGGGTGCCCTTGCTGGATCACAGAGGGGCAATTTTCCCTGAACTATAACAGTATTGCACTACTGTTTGGATACTCAGGGATAGTGAACAGTGAAGCAGTATCTTTCCCCAGTCCCTTTTAACATTACAATGATATAAGACATTATTTCATAATAATAGTTGCCATGGCTTACAATTCTGTCATCTTCATCATGAAGACAGTTGCCAACTTGAGATTCAGCAGAACTCTAGTAAACTGAGGGCTTGTTCACACTTAAAATTTTGCAGGAGCACAGCTGCAGCCGCACTGCTGTAGCGCTTCAGTGAAGACGTTACCCATACTGATGGGAGGGGTTTGCCCACCAGTGTAGGTAATCTACCTCCCCGAGAGGGGTAGCTATTCTCCCATCGACTTAGGACTATCTACACCAGTGGTTAGGTTGGTTTACCTGCGTTGCTCAGGGGTGTGGATTTTTCACATCCCTGAGCAATGTAGTTATACCAACCTAATTTCCTAGTGTGGACCAGGCCTATGTCTGCTAAGCTGTAAGTATGAGTGAGTAAACAAGCCATGCCTGACCTTATTTCAAGTCCTATATCGTTTCCTTATTAAAATATTGAAAGACAAAGGAAACTTCATCTAAAAAACCCACCACGTCCATGCCAGCCATCTTAACTGAGCATTGAATATTGAACAAAAATATATTGAGCCTAATACTTCACTGAAGTCAGTGGAGATGTGCCTATTGAATTGACCTATAGACCCAGTCCTACCCTCCAATCAATACAAGTAGTAACAAGTAGTAGTTGCAGCCATCTATCTAAAGACAGAATTGGACCTACAGAGTTTTAAATGGCCCACAGGACTACTTTGCTTCTCTCAGCATCAACCAAATGTTGAATGGTCATGTCTTTTAATTGTTCTCAGAGAGACAATACCCTCATGGAATGTCAACTAATTTATTAGATGGCACATTGATAGAAGATTAGGAAAGATGCCCATCTTTTTCAAAATACACCTTCATGAACTGACCCTTTTGTGTGCTGCTGTAGACTTTTTATAAGCAGAATGCCAGACTGGGTTGGATGCCCAGTCAATAAACATTATATTCAATTATAACAAAAACTTGCTTGCTGAAGACATTTATTATAACTGCCCACATGCGGAGAGGGTACTCCCTTAAACCAGCTCTGACTGAGCTGCTGACAGAGGGCCAGTTCACAGAAATGTCGTAAGTTCTACTGTGGGTCAAATGTCTGTTTAATTAACTTATATTAGACAGCTTTAAAAGAGCCAATGGCCTTTGATTGCTGTTCAGAGGTGTGGGGAATGTATGGAGTGGAACCTTAATTAGCCAAACCTCACTCTTCCAGAAGGGGGTTCATTTCCCAAGGTGTGAGAGTATGTTCAAGCAGCCTGGGCAGAACCTTTTAGGCATCCCAGAAAATATGAAGTATTTTGCTGAAATGAGTTGTTGCTGGAGAACTGAATAGAGCTACTGGATTTATCTCCCTCCCCCCAAGAATTTTTGTAGGTATCTGCATGTGGCACAGACTAATGTATTTCAAAGGTCAAAAAACAAATAATCTTCTTCAGTATTATCTTTATGACCCCAGGATAAGTCATCCTTGACTGGGCCAGTTTAGCAATATACACAGATAGGATAAACTGCACTAGAGGCAGCAAGATCTCTCCCCATGTCCCTTTGAACACACATGTTGATATTGGGTGGAGTTTTCAAAAGTGCCTACACATAAGTCCTAAGTCTCTTGGGCACTTTTGAAAATTCCACCCATGGAGTGTGTATGTGTGTACACACACATATAGAACAATTTTAAAAATGTGCTAACGTTAATGTAGCCTAGTTAGGCACTCAAAGGTCTGGAAATGCCAAAGGGAGGATTGCTTTGTTGCACTTGTGCATATGCATTATGAAACAGTCTTTGGAAGTTGTATAATCACACATCTTTTCTTATAGAATATAGTGTATTATAAAATAATACAATATGCAACTATTTTTCAAAAAACATTAGATAGAGGCATAATATTTTGTGTAACACTCTTCACATACCAGAGTCCATGAAAATCATGTATACAAGGTGCTGACAAAAACTCAATGATTAATAGCCTGATTTTCAAAGGTGCTGAGCACCCCAACTCCAGTTAATGTCCATGAGGAAGCTGCATACAAAGACTTACGCATTAAGGGACAGATTCTGCAGCATACTCAGCAGCTCCAATTGTTCTCAAGTCATTGTGCCTGAAGTCTGTAGTGCAGTGCTACACAGTAAAATCTCAGTTATCTTGATTTGTTACAGCTTCAAGCCAAGGACCTTGATTAAGTGAATCAATGTCATGTTTGCTGCTATAGTGAGAAAATGTTGGGTCTACTGTATAGTACTGTTACATGCTATTGGTGTATGCTTTGTCCGATAACAATCTTATCTAAAGAAATAATGATTTTTGTTGTCTCAGTTTATTAACTGTACCTGTCTTTCAATCTAGGGGCATATTACAGTATTTGCATAATTGAAATCAATGAGAGGTAGACGCCTAGGTGCTTTTGAAAAGTCTACTAGGTACCTACCTGCATCTTTAGATGCTTAAATACCATCTAAAAATCTGGCCCATAATTCTTAGTTTAAAAAAAAGAGCCCCCCACAACTTCCCATCCCCAAATAATGTTACCAAATCCAACCAACCTCCCTCAGCACTTCAATCAAACAACTGCCTCCCTTCAGTCAGGACATCAAGAATGACCTTGAAAAATTCCTTCAGTGTTATCCCTAAGGTCTGTGAATACAGGCACCGATGGATCTAAAAAAGGGAGCCAGTTTTTTCATATCAATCCTGTTCTTAGAGACACCTTTTTTCTTGTCTCCATTATCATATCTGCTTGGGGTTTCTCCCCTCCCCAGTATAATATTTCTTTGTTACGTTCTGCATGTGTCAGTTTGTTAATGCACTATATAGATTAACGATTATTCTCCTACATGTATTAGTGCTAAAAACAACTCCTCTATAATTTGAAAATTAGAACCCAGGCCTGGAAGGTAGCCAGAGAAGGCAGGAAGGAGCATATTTATCTCTACTGAGGATTCATGTATAATATTATTATGATATAACTATATGAAAAATCTGGTTATAGACTCATAGACTTTAAGGCCTGTAGGGGCCATCATGATCATCTAGTTTGACCTCCTGCACATTGCAGGCCACAGAACCTCACCCACCCACTCCTGTAATAGACCCATAACCTCTGGCTGAGTTACTGAAGTTTTCAAATCATGATTTAAAGGCTTCAAGTTACAGAGCATCCACCACTTACACTAGTTTAAACCTGCAGATGACCCATGCCTCATGCTGAAGAGAACCCACAGGGTCTCTGCAGGTCTGACCTGGGGAAAATTCCTTCCCAACCCCAAAATATGGCAATTAGTTAGACCCTGAGGATTTCAGCAATACCCAACGGACAGATACCAGGAAAGAATTCTCTCTAGTAATTCAGAGCCCTCCGCATTCCTGGCCAGTGGGATATTTGCTACTAGCAGCGGCAGATTGGCTACATGCCATTGTAGGCAGTCCCATCATGCCATCCCCTCCAGTCAGCCCAGCATCAGGATCCAACGGGGGAGGGGAGGTAAAGCACTATATAACCTGCCCCTCTCTCTCTTGTGCATATTCTCTGGGCTAGCCATAATCTATCTTGTTTTCACCACCAGAAACTCATCATAGAAAATTATCAACTGGAGTCTGCATGCTATTAAAAATTACACCCTTTCTATTAGTTTATTCCAATACTGGCTAATTCTAGGACATGAAATATATGTCAAAACACACTTCCAGCTTTAAGAAATCATTTAACCTGTGTGCTTTAAGGTGTAATATAATCTAGTATTCAACAACACTAATCTTAGACATGAATCTCGATGCATGTGGGGTCAAATGTTACATATCTTTCTACATGTCCCCAACTGAACTCCCCATTCTACCTCCTGAGGTCCCTTCCAACCCTGATATTCTATGATTCTATGATTGTAACAATTTACCAAAGGTCATAGCAGATTCTCCATCACTGGCAATTTTTAAACCAAGATTGGATGTTTGAACATAGCTTTAGAAAAAGTCAAACATGAGTTAATTCAGAGAAATCCTATGTCCTGTCTTATGAAGGAGGTAAGACTTGATGATCACATTTGTCGCTTTTGAACTTATAATGTATGAATTGATAACATCTTGGTGTTTCCTGCCCCCTAGGCAAGAATAGCCAGTGTAGGGTTGATTTTGGTAGGCCAGATTTTGATTCCACGTTAGATTAACAGTGCAACAGATTTATTTTCACTGTAGGAATTTATTTTATTACTTTGAATATTGAACTTACAATTTCTGAGACCATTTGAAATGCAAAAGAAGGCTGTTGGGCAAAATTCTTCTCTCCATTTCATGGGTGAACCATATAACAGAGGGAAGAATTGGACCTAAGTAACTAAAGTCATCACAGTGCAGTAAGTTTCATACCTTTATTTATGCCCCAGATCTCCATTTGTAGAGTAAGAGGGAACTTCTCTATATCTGTCTGATAGCACTGAAGCGTATTTGATTAGGTTAACTGGGGTATTCTCCTTAGTCATTGCACTGAAACAATGGTAAAGCACTTCAGATATTTAACTTGATTCTCTGTGGCATTTGTAGCAGTTGTGATGCTGAGCATTAAATTGTGCATATGGTAGCTGTGTTTAAAGATGCAGGGTAATGACTGTACTTACACTAAAAGGAAATGATGAAGGAAGTAGATTTACTGCATGTATCAATTTATCTTTATACATTAGTTTGTTACCAGGGAAGTCATTTGTGCTATCATCCTGCCTAAAGCAGTAGTAGTGATTTATATAATCTGCAAATTGTGTAATATCCTGATCCAAAACCCATTGAAGTTAATGGAAAGACTCCCATTGACTTCAATGAGCTTTGGATCCGGCTCTAAGAAAATATAAGGTTAAAAAAAACCCAAAAATGAAGTGAGGTCAGTTTCGCTGCACAGCCTGAAATAATAAAATCAGTCTTTGAACCTGGCAGGAAAGAGAAGAATGGAAGTGCTTAAATGAGTTTCTTGGGTATGTTCATTATAATGACGAGTAAACTAAAGGGATTCAGTGTAAATTATGTGTGTGGAGGAATCCCCAAGGGACTCTCATCAGACGTGTAATGTGTTATTCCTGAATCCAATCAGTACCGTGCAGTGCAATGTGGTTCTGACCTCATTCACTAATTTCACCATATTCAAGGATAGAGCCTGATTCAGTACAAAATACTGTTGGCAAATGAATCACTGTTATGAGTACAAGAGAAAAGATACAAGAATGTGAGTGAATCAGTAGCACCTTGAAAATATTATCATAAAGGGAAATCCTGACCCTATTAAGTCAATAGGAGTTTTGCAATTTATTTCAGTGAGCCAGAGTTTTATCCAGGGTTTCTAAGGATATGTCTACACTTCTAACACTGCAGCGGCACCGCTGTGTAGTGCTTCAGTGTAGAACCTACCTACGGCAAGGGGAGGGATTCTCCCGTCGGCATAGATCATCCACCTCTCTGTGAGGCGGTCAATTCTTCCATTGACCTAGCACTGTCTACACCAGGGGTTCGGTCAGGATAGCTACAATTCTCTGAGGTGTGGATTTTTCACACCCCTGAGAGACATAGCTATACTGATGTAAATTGCTAGTGTAGATCAGGCCTAAGAAGTTGGGAAGGATGGAATCCAGGGGTGAAATCTAGCCCCATTGAAGTAAATAACAAAACTCCCTCTGACTTCAGGATATAACCTAGGAGTAGGTTATTCCCATGTAGGGATATAAATGAGTTGACACAGACTATTTCATCCTAGTCTATATATTTCCAGTAATTATACTTTGATAAGTGAGATGAGAATAAGGCCTTAGGAATCTTTAGCAGCTAGACTTGATTGTATCTGATTATAACTTATGTGAAATCCATTACACCAAGATACATTTAATTAAAGGGAAACTTCTTACAGCAAAGCTCCCTGGAAAGAATAATAGATAAAGAAACAGACGTATTAAAGCAACACTTCTATGCACAGCCCATATCCATGGAGACATACAGAAAAACACTTTTAGCAAGTATCTGATGAAGGAGGATGGGGCTTTGAAAATTATAGACTTCTGTTGCCTGAAAAAGCAAAATGCAATGAAAATAATTAAATCATAATTGTGTTAAATGAATACTCCCTCCAGGTATCAAGCCAAGATATGTGTATTAAAAAGCTGCAGAACCCACTGAAATAAATAAACATTAAAGGAACAATCATGCTAAAAATCACCTTTTAGTAGAACAAGACTAGAGGGCTTCTGCTGTGCATAAAAGGTAAGAGTTTTAAGGACGAGTGTTCTAAAAGCCTATGCTGCTGCAATGATTGGGTTTCTCCCCTGCAGTGCTCAGGAGAGGCCAAAAGACCTTCAAGCAATACTGCTTGTAAAACTGTACGGCTCCTTTCCTAATTACTGTATCACTTCACCTTTCTGTTGTGTCTTCCTGATTATTTTTCATCTGTTGGGGCTTGTCTTCACTGCAGGGGTAAGTCGACCTAAGTTACGCTACTCATGAATAATGTAGCTGGAGTCAACGTAGCTTAGGTCGACTTACCCCAGTGTCTTCACTGCGCTGCATCAAAAGAAGATGCTCTCCGGTCGACTTCCCTTCACTCTTCTCGGGGAGCTGGAGTACCACGGTCGACAGGAGAGCGCTCTGACATCATTTTAGCAGGTCTTCACTAGACCCACTAAATCAACCCCTGCTGCATCGATGGCAGCAGCATAGATCTCCCCGTAGTGAAGACCAACCCTGAGACATGCTACTTCCCTAACTATCTCTATGATACATCCTTCTGCTGTTGTATTTCTTGCTTCCCCCCACATTACTTTTATTCCTGTTGTCTTCCTCTTCTGCCAATTCAGTTGTGCCTGATATAGTTCCACCATTTAAAAATAAGTCCCCTGTGCCTTCCACAAATCTTTCAAGTTTGTTTCTCCCTAATTCACTTTACATTTCCCCTGATCAATCTCCTTAACCACCACACAAGCTCTCTCTCTCTCTTTCTCTCTCTCTCTGGCCCAATAAATATTTAATTATTTAGACAAAGGTGAACAGCTTCAACAGGAGAGATGGCGAGAGACCTGCCCTAGAATATCCAATAGCCTCACTCACCTGGAGGGAGTGTGGTTAAGTCACTCACGTGGGAGAACATAGTTCAAGTCCCTGCTTCAAATCAGACAGAGTGGGAAGTTTACAGCTCACTTCCCAGGTGAGTGCCCTAACCACTGGGCTATTCACTATTCTGTCAAATGCACACACGCCAGCCCTACTTGGAAAATTGTTGATTTGGTTGCTCTCTGCTTGGAGCACACCAACCAGAGTGGGCGGACCCCACAGGCAGGATAGATGGGGGAATGCCTAGTTTGAGAATTCCACGGAGGTTAGGATGCCGGGAAGCTCAGTGGCATCAGGATTTAGCCAATTTTGCATATGCCTAGCAGTGGGAAAATAGGGACCTAGGGGACTATACCAGCAGGAACTTAGGTGCCTACAGGGTTACGTGGCAGCTGAGAAGAGGTTTTGAGGATCTCAGTGCCTAAATGTTACTCACACAGCCAAGTCCCTGTGTGGATCTATCCCCCATTGACTTTCATTGGAGCTGAATTGAGCCCTCAAAACAGTCTCAATATCAGTGTGTGCCAGTTAATTTAGGACAAGATTCTGCATCATTCTCATCTGTAGGTTCATTAAGGAGGAGAGATAGGACTCCTCCCATCCGATTATGAATCCCTGCCCCCAATTACAGCCTGACAGAATTACATTCCCTGAATTTAGAGTGCAGGGACTGATTCTTAATTAGTTCCCTAGGATTCCATGGCGCCACAAAAAGGGTCTGAAGGGACAGAATTGGAGCCCCACAGTGTAAATGAAAGGGGAGCTGTTAGCAGAGCATTCTCTGAGTGGTCCTCCATTTTGAAATTCCCTTCCCTCTTTGGTCCATAAGAACCCAAATTTGTAATTTTTAGGCATGCTGCAAAGCCCAGGGTTTTCTCTCTCTTCTCTAAGGATTTGGGGAGGGCGTGGGCTGAAATGGAAATATTTATGGGAAGCCCTTTCCACACTTTCTCATTTTAATATATGGAACACTATTGTGCGGTGGAGTGGCTGCCCTCTGGACTTGAGAGCGAGGGACCACTACACTCCCCCTGATGGTCCAAGCCAAACCCACCCCACCCACCTCGCTGGAAGTACTGGGGCAGGGCAGGAAGTATAAAGGGAGGACCCTGAAGCTCAGCTGAGTAGGAGCCATGGAAGAAGGCAGACATCTACAGCCTGCTGCAGAACTCGGTCTGAAACCATGCTATGCAGCGCCCTGACCTGGAGGAGACTGACCCTATAGTGGAGTTGCCAGGACTGCCGTCAGCCCTGTACTTCGAGGAGATGGAAGACCCTTGGATTATGGAGCCCTGCACCCAGACTATGGTAGGAAGTAGCCCAGGGAAACCAGACTTTAGTCTGGTTTTGTTGCCGGAGCATGAGTCAGCATGTTTTGGTGGGATCCTTGCTGACCCATGGTGGAACCATCTACCACTGTTAGCCCCCTGTGCTGGGACTTGGTGGAGTAGGGTGGGTCTGGGTCCACCTAGCCCCTGCTGCCAACCCCACCCTTGGGGTGGTGGCCTATTCACCCCTAGGCCAGAAGGCCTGTGCTTTCTGTGTGGCTTGCCCCACTCAAGAGACTGTGGGCCCAAACTGTGTGTTTGCTGGCTGCCTTAGCCAGGAGGCTTAGGCTAAAGCCTGCCCCCTTTCTCTGCTCTGCCTAAGGGGCCAGAATCCTAGACTGTTGAATGCTGTCTGCCTTAGCCCAGAGGCTTAGGGTAAAGACTGCTCCCTGCTCTGCCCCACCCAGAGGGCCAGAGCTTCCCTGATAGACTGTTAATTGCTGTCTGCCCCAGCCAGGAGGCTGTGGGCTAATGACTGCTTTTGCTCAGCCCTGCCTAGAGGGCCAGAGCCCTGGGGCTTGGCTACACTTGCGAGTTACAGCGCATTAAAGGAGCCCCGGGCGCACTAGCTCACTACCCGTCCACACTGGCAAGGCACGTAGAGAGCTCTGACTCCACGGCTAGAGCGCTCCTGATACTCCACCTCAGCGAGTAGAATAATGTTTGATGCACCCCCTCTGGAGCGCCCCAGCGTCAGTGTGAGCGCGGTGTTGCATTACTGCGCTCTGATCAGCCTCCAGAAACGTCCCATAATCCCCTTAAGTCAAGTGGCCACTCTTGTCATTGTTTTGGATATGCCCTTTGAAAGCTCCATTTGACAGCTGGCATGCTTATCTGTTCCGAGACAAAGCAACCATTACTGTGGAATGCTGTGTGTGTGAGAGAGAGGCAGGGGGTGGGGGGAGGGGGAGGTCTGCTGCTGTCTGAACTTACAAGACAGCATGCTGACAAGCTCTCAGCCCCCCACAAACCCACTCTCTCTCTCTCTCTCCCCCCACATACACACAACACACTCCCTGTCACACTCCACCTCACCCCCCCATTTGAAAAGCACGTTGCAGCCACTTGCATACTGGGATAGTTACCACAATACACTGCTCTCTGTGGCCATTGCAAGAGCTGATAATGTGGCCATGCTAGTGCGCTGTCAGCTGTAAGTGTGGACAGACTGCAGCGCTTTCCCTACTGTGCTCTATGAAGGCTGATTTAACATAAAGTGCTCTACGTCTGCTAGTGTAACCATGCCCCTAGACTCTTGATTGGTGTCAGCCCTAGCCGGGAGACTCTGGGCTAAAGACTGCTTACTGCTCTGCCCCACCCGAGAGGGCTAAAGCTCCAGACTCTTAACAGTTGTTTGCCTCTGCTGGGAGGCTATGAGCTATGGACTGCTTGGTGCTCGGCTCCGCCAGTGGGGCCCAAGCCCAAGTACTGCTGCCTGATGCAGTGAGGCGGAATGGCTTCCCTCCCCACTTGAGAGCGAGGGACCACTACAAACACATATTAAATATATGTTCCATATATATATGTATATATATTATGTAGTATATGGAACTGTCAGAGCACAGGATATGGGCACCCATAGTTACATTTTAGAATCAATATTTCTGAAGTATCAAAGGGGTAGCCGTGTTAGTCTGGATCTGTAAAAGCAGCAAAGAGTCCTGTGGCACCTTATAGACTAACAGACATTTTGAAGCATGAGCTTTCGTGGGTGAATACCCACTTCTTCGGATGCATGTAGTGGAAATTTCCAGAGGCAGGTATAAATATGCAAGCAAGAGTGAGTCAGGCTAGAGATAACGAGGTTAGTTCAATCAGGTGATGGTGTGGCTGATCTGGTTAGGTCCTGTGATGGTGTCGCTGGTGTAGATATGTGGGCAGAGTTGGTATCGAGGTTTGTTGCATGGATTGGTTCCTGAGTTAGAGTTACTATGGTGCAGTGTGTAGTTACTGGTGAGAATATGCTTCAGGTTGGCGGGTTGTCTGTGGGCGAGGACTGGCCTGCCACCCAAGGCCTGTGAAAGTGAGGGATCATTGTCCAGGATGGGTTGTAGATCACTGATGATACGTTGGAGAGGTTTTAGCTGAGGACTGTATGTGATCGCCAGTGGTTCACAAACAGAACAGATTTAAAGGTAGCCATCCTGCAGCAAAAAAACTTCAGAACCAGACTTCAAAGAGAAACTGCTGAGCTTCAGTTCATCTGCAAATTTGACACCATCAGCTCAGGATTAAACAAAGACTGTGAATGGCTAGCCAACTACAAAAGCAGTTTCTCCTCCCTTGGTGTTCACACCTCAACTGCTAGAAGAGGGCCTCATCCTCCCTGATTGAACTAACCTCGTAATCTCTAGCCTGACTCACTCTTGCTTGCATATTTATACCTGCCTCTGGAAATTTCCTCTACATGCATCCGAAGAAGTGGGTATTCACCCACGAAAGCTCATGCTCCAAAACAGGACTCTTTGCTAATATTTCTGAATGAGACTATAACTAAAGAGAATATACTTAAGATTTTTTTTAGTTTTAGGACTCTTTTCTAAAATGGAAATAGGGTATCTTTGTCTGTTTGTATGTACGTGTGCTTTTTCTTTATGTGCAAGGGAAATGGGAAATGCTACATGCATATTTGGCAGTATGTAACAACTCCAAATGTGCATGTAATCTGCCAAATAGTCAATGACTTCTTGTTCATTTTAATGAAAGTAGTTTGTTTATGATATTGAGAAGAATTCATCTGGTTAGTTAGGAATCATAAATCTTCTTAAATGTGTATATCCCCAAAGAAAGAATATATTCAGGTAGTGATGTGTAGCAGAGACTAAACTTTCCAGTCTTGTATAATTCTTTTAATACTGAAGCTGTTATCAATACATATTTTTACATTTCTGAATGCTCTCAGCAATTTGTTCCTTTATAGTAACTGATTTACATATAAATAAAGGTACAAGGCCTTTACCTTCCATCAATGGAAACATGTGGTAATTTATTCTTTTTATTAATTTACTGGATTTTGTAGTCACTTAATAGCAAATAACACAAGAAAATACACTTCCTAGAATTAATTTAAGTGTTAAAGACTATTTTCTTTAACTCAGAGGACTGAAGGGTAGGAATATAAAGATCAGTAAAAACAGGTTTGGAAATATATTTTAATACTAATACAATAAAATAGGCTGACAATGGCTGAGTAAACAGTGAAAATAGCAGAATAAGAAGTGGATACCAAGGTGCAATTTTGGTCATTAGCATTGCCACGTCTAGCTGACCCAGTATGGCCGTTCCTATGTTCTTAGTGCTTACCTACATCTTTGACATTACTCACAGACACAAATGTTTGCAAGATCAGGGCCTTAGTGACCACCTCCCTGTGATGGGCCAGAGAGCCCCCCCCCCAGCAATTTTCTTCTTCTTCTTTCGTATGGCTGGGGTAGAGTAGCAACTACAATTTCACCTGAAGTTGATTGAGCCAAATGGCTACATCAGGAGTAGCAGAATTTATTGCAGTAATGCCGCCTTCATATTCATAAATTGGGCAGTAGGTAGTGATATGTTCAATGGTTTGTCATGGGGAACCACACTCGCACAATGAAGAGTCATTGATTTTCCATTTATGCATTAGATATCTGCATCTACCATGGTTGGTTCGAATTCAGTTCAGCGTTGATCAAGATGACTGTGGAAGGTCAAACCCAGGAACCTTCTGTATTTTTTAAGTCTTGTTTAGCCCAATCTGCTTTCCAAGCCTCCTTCTGATCATAGCCTGATTGCATGAAGCTAAACGAATGTTCCCAGAAAGGCTTGCAGGACTTAAGATGTTGGGGGTGGAGGGGCATTGTCAAGTTCTTGGTGAATAGGAAGACATCTGTTTTCCTGGATTCACTGAGCTTTGCGGAATGTTGCAGCAGTTCGGTGTATCGGCGGTGGAGCGATGTGAAACAGGACAGGTAGCCATGGTGTTGGAGTCAACTTAAGGATTCCCGTGATGCACTGCATCACTGTATTTAGCTGGGTATCCACAAGTCGCGTGTGGCTAAATATGCTCCATACCGGTGCACAATATTCAGCTATCGAATATACAAGTGCTATTGCAGATGTTCGCAACACTGATGCTGATGCACACTAGGTTGTACCTGCTAGTTTCTGGATTATGTTGGCTTTCGTTATTATCTTTACAGCTATCTTCTCAAGGTGATCATGGAAGGTGAGGGTGTGGGTGAGTTTCACACTGAGATATGTTGGAGTGTAATTGTGTCACACATTTTTACCACAGAAAGCTACTTTCAGTGTGTTTTTTGGCACTCCTATTATGAAGATGAAATGTACTTACTATTGTTTTTCCAGGGTTTGGTTTGAGCCTCCATTTCCGGAAGTATTGTTCCATAGTTTGGAGGTCCTCAGTTAATGCTTTCTCAATGTCATGGAGGTTTAATGCTTGGATTGTCATGGCAAGATCATCTGCATATCCAAATTGTCATGATTTAGTTGGAGGCATGTCTCTTATGTAAATATGAAAAAGAGTTGGTGCAAGTACAGAGCCTTGTGTTAGCCCACTGTTTATGATAAAGGGTGAGCTAGTCTCATTACCCAGGTACACCCGTAGGCATCTGTTACTCAACATGATGCACAGCAAGCAAAGTGTTTGGTAGCAAGATATAATTTTAGCAAGTTTCAGCAAAAGGCCCTTAATCCATAGAGTATCGTACGCAGATCACAGGTCGACAAATACTGCACCAGTCTTTAGGTTTTTTTGATAGCCAGCATCAATGTGAGTTGTGAGTGCCAGAACATGGTCACAACAACTAAGTTTTGGCTGGAAGCCTGGCTGTTCGACAGGGATAATTGGTTCAGTAAAAGGGTGTATTCTTTTGAGGATGATATGTTAAAGAAGTGTATAGGTTGTGCATAGTAGAGAAACTGGCCTATAGCTTCCTGCTTTATTATTGGGCTTTCCAGGCTTTGGAATGGCAATTACCATTGCCTCACACCATATTTCAGGGATTTGTACTGTCCTTAAGGTAGCGGAGTACAATGTTGCTAGCCATTGGAGTCCTTTGGGGCTGAGATGGTGGAAAAATTCTGATGGAATGCCATCAGGGCCTGCAGTCTTCCTTTTTTTCATCACGGCAAGTCCTTCTTTTACTTCCTCAATGCTGACCGTGGAAGGTTTTCCTCAAAGGATTGATGCAAGTGACAGGTAGAGTTGTTGGTACACTTCTCTTCTTGTGTGTTTCTCAAGTGGTCCTTTTGTATTCTCCACCAGTTTGGAGGCTATTGAGTTTGGCTGGATTTTTGGTGGGATTAGCGGCCCCTAGGCATCGCATTAGGGTCCAGGCTTGAATGTGTAAAATCAAGGTTTTACATACAGTCAAGCCAGCGCTGGCATCTTGCTGTGTTAAGGGAGTGTAGCAGGGTGTAATAAGATGAGGCCCTGAAACATAAACTCTTATCAGAGGCCCAGTATGAGGCCTCTAACTAAAGTAATGGTCAAGACTTTGCTAACATAAAGCAAAGTTAAGCTGTGAGCCAGAGGTAGGCCCTGCTCACAGAAGCTGGCAAGGAAAGGGCTGATGCTGCAAAAAGAGACATACCTAAAAGGTACTGGACACCAGATATCAGAACATTCACATAGTTGTACATTCCACACAGATAACAAGGAACAAGCTGAGCCATCCCAATGACAGGGCCAAAAGGGTAATATGATGGATAGAGTTGTTTTGTTCGAACCAACATGTACAAGGTGAGAGGCGGCACCTTACTTCGTAGTGGGGTTGTACCTTGCTCCGGAGAGGGGTTGCACCTCAATACATCAGGAGTGATGTGTAACTTGTTTGTACCTGTGTATAAGAATGCACCCCTGAGTGGATATCTTTGTCTGGCCTAAGGGGCAGTGGAAAGTCCCGCCACTGACTGAGCCGGTCCATTGTCAGGGAGCACATATGTACTAGCTAGTGGCACCTTAGCAGCACCTTGGATATCTAATCCAGGGAGCTGGAGACTGTGTTTCTCTTTGACAATAAACCTGGCCCGGGTGCCTTCGTACCTTACAAGAGTCTGTGGTCATTGGGGGTCTTTCGGGGTCTGCTGTGTCAGCTATCTGCGCAGAGCTGGGGCAGCACACAGAGGGAACATGCATGCAGCCGACTGATATCAACATTGAACAGAGCAGAGCACCACACAGGTAGCGTCGGACGACACAGGGCTTTAATGGTGTGAGAGCTCCTGGTCTGGTTGTATTGCTGGAGTAACTCCTGTGTCTCTCTTGTTCACCAAGGAGTGTGCTTTTTCCGGAAGCCTTGGGGAATGTTCTTCTTTCCTGCTACTTTCAGGAGCCCTGAGAACCGCTGATAGCATTCCGGTCTCGCTGAAATCCTTTCAGCAGTTTTCTCAACAGTCTGTTTGTAGGCATCCCAATCAACATTAGCAAAATTCCATCATGGTATTTGTTTCAGAAAAAACACAGGAATTTTGATGCCTACGTAGATCATTATAGGCATATGTTGGCTCTTTGGAAATGCCAATAGTACTTCACATGATACAATGAGAGTGTTACCACTTTGGTCTTTAGACATGAATGTTAGGTCTGGATTGTACCCATGTTGACACTGGCAATGAGGGAGTTAAAGAGACTGACAGGCTCTCCACTGGCAATGAGAGGGTTAAGGAGAACCTGTGGAGCCAGTTGACCCTGTCCCATGACACCTGCAGGCTTGGAGAAGAGATCTACAAGGAGGAGAACTAGCTGACCAGGCAGTAGAGCAGGGCTCCATTTGTCCTGATGTGAAAGAAATCTGGTTGCTGCTCAAAGACTGAACTGGCTTGCCAACTGGATAAACCACTGATAAAAGCCTTTAGTGAGATTTTATGATCTGGTATCAATAAAGATCTGGTTTGGCTCTTGCCTGGTTTCTGGTTCTACACAGAATAATATTTTCACAAGAGATTATCCCTGGTGCCATGGTTTCATTTCTTGTAAACAGGGCATTCTTCCTACTCTGCTGTGATGCTACTGCAGATGAACTAGGAAAAGGCAATTCCAGATGCAGTAATCTCATTAAAATGAAGGTCATTCTGTGTCATTTCTAGTTTAGTAATTTACTGCAGCTACAAGAAATGGAAAATGCCACTATTTATAGTTACAGATAAAGCAAAGGGATTAATTAAAAATCATTTTAAAAGGAAGCCATGGCTTTGTTTTTAATTATTTTAATCTCAGACTTGTAACACTTTTTAAGGTTTATTTTCTTTGATGTAGTTTAATTATAAATAGACTAGAATAGCTAAAGGCTGTCAGAGATCTGCTTTAAGGCTATGCCAACCAAATTGTTTCAGTTTCTATAGCATGCTTGTATACTCTAGAGGTTACTCATCGTTTTTACTTAACATACACAACAAATGTACATGCCAGAGGTCAAATTAAAATATACCGTGTAATATTTATTGAAATGGAACCAGTAATTCTATATAACTCTACTGCCCTCTTCCCATGAACATTGCAAGGATGTTCTTCTTCTTTTGCCTGCTCCTATATACCAGGAATACAATATTTATCTCAACAGCTTATAGGCAACAACAGTTTTTCAATCAAGATGAAATTCATTACTGTTCAGGGGCCAGCACAATGACTATTCATTACTGAAGCACTCAAAATGTGGGAATTTCACCCCTGGTGAATGATGCCATGTTATTTTTTTCATATATACATTATCACCCATCCCTTTAAGATGACATCAGGTGAAAGTTAGAATGGTCATGTGATAAAAGTTTTGGATCTCAGGTACTATGGTGTGCTACTACCTGAGTCTGATAATAACTTGGTGGTGCTCTTTCAGATTAATTTAGGGCATGTCTATACGTACGGTGCTGCAGCGGCACTGCTGCAGCACATCGGTTGAAGACGCTCTATGCGGACGGGAGAGAACTTTCCCATTGGCATAATAAAACCACTTCCACTAATGGCAGAAGCTGCGTCAACAGGAGAAGCTCTCCTGCCAACACAACGCTGTGCGCACACAGCCTTAGTTTCTTCTGATATTACAAATAAGAAATATTGTATATTTGAAGAGAATGACACTCGTCCCACTTCTGATTCTGATATCTGAGATGTTTTGTTTAACTGATGTGAATATAATAAGCTCCCATCTCTCCTTTGGAAAAGCAGAGACTTTCAAAGCTATTGTAAAAATATATTCAATTTTTATTCATTTACCAATACTTTAGTCAATGTTAAAAGTAAATTCTCTTGTTAATTAATCTAATTTTGGACTATGAAATCTGCAGAAGAGAGAGCTATCTGATTAGACTATTACTTAGCCAAAGCTTCATGTAGCTTCAAAGAAACAACTACACAGGTTAGAACGCGTTAGCTGCATTTGTTAACCTCACTGCAATAAATCCATGAGACAAACCAAAAGCATGGGAAAAGTTAATTGTCCTGTCATTTTAAAAAGTTTGTCTAGCCTTGCATTAAACAACTGGCTTACCCTTCCATTATGCACCAAACCCTCTGCCTTGTGATGATACAATTAGCCTCTTTTTTTTTAAATAACTCTGGGAAACCTGGAGTTAATTCCAGAGGAGGAATTTTCTAAATTGCAAACATGCAACTCTACAGCCTGAAGTCAGTCTCTGAAAGACTCCACTTTACTTTTAATGACAGACACAGTTTCCTGCATCTAACCCAACCTTTGATGATTACATCTTAAACACGTTATCAACTACTGATTCTGTTAGCAACCAATCAGGAGTCACAGTTGTACTGTAACTGAGGCAGGAGTGGCATTTGCTGTTCATGTCCAGAAGTTCAAAGAAGCATCTTCTGATTCCATAACAAAGATCAAAGGTAATGGGACAAGTTCCTAAAATGAAGTGAGCAAACACTACACAAAGTAACAGATCGGGTTGCAGATCTCTGAAAGCAACAGAATCCTATTTTGCATTTGTGCATATGCTGTTCCAATTGATGTGGGATGCATTTTTCGCTTTTTTAAATATATTAGTGAAAAAATGCAGTCTCTAGTTTAAGTAGTAACATAAGGGGCGATGTTGTGGTTGAGGGACACTGAGGCCTTGACAGCACAGTGGCAGAGCCAGTTTCAGCATTTTTGCCACCCTAAGCGGTGGAAAAAACAAAACAAAACAAAAACAAAAAAGCCGCGATCGGCGGCACTTTGGCGGCAGCTCTACCGCCGCCGCTTCATTCTTCGGCAGCAATTCAGCGGCAGGTCCTTCCCTCCGAGAGGGACTGAGGGACCCGCCCCCGAATTGCCGCTGAAGAGCCGGATGTGCCGCCCCTTTCCGTTGGCCGCCCCAAGCACCTGCTTGCTGCGCTGGTGCCTGGAGCCGGCCCTGCACAGTGGGACATGAAGCTAAAAGCCAAGTGCTGCCAGCCCTTGTTTTGAAGAGTGATTATTGCATAATGCCCATTTTCCCTATTTGTGCGGGGGTGTCTGTGGGTGAAATTCACCCCTGGCCACTGGGGCCCATTCAGGGTCTTCCACTCAGGCTTCAATGTTAAGGATTTAAATAAGCTTCATGTAAAGTAAAGTAAATCCAATGTAAAGTAATGCACATTGGAAAAAATAACCCCAACTATACATACAATATGATGGGGGCTAATTTAGCTACAATGAGTCAGGAAAAAGATCTTGGAGTCATCGTGGATAGGTCTCTGAAGATGTCCACGCAGTGTGCAGAGGCGATCAAAAAAGCAAACATGATGTTAGGAATCATTAAAAAGGGGATAGAGAATAAGACTGAGAATATATTATTGCCCTTATATAAATCAATGGTACACCCACATCTCGAATACTGCATACAGATGTGGTCTCCTCATCTCAAAAAAGATATACTGGCACTAGAAAAGGTTCAGAAAAGGGCAACTAAAATGATTAGGGGTTTGGAACGGGTCCCATATGAGGAGAGATTAAAGAGGCTAGGACTCTTCAGCTTGGAAAAGAGGAGACTAAGGGGGGATATGATAGAGGTATATAAAATCATGAGTGATGTGGAGAAAGTGGATAAGGAAAAGTTATTTACTTATTCCCATAATACAAGAACATGGGGTCATCAAATGAAATTAATAGGCAGCAGGTTTAAAACAAATACAAGGAAGTTCTTCTTCATGCAGCGCACAGTCAACTTGTGGAACTCCTTACCTGAGGAGGTTGTGAAGGCTAGGACTATAACAGCGTTTAAAAGAGAACTGGATAAATTCATGGTGGTGAAGTCCATTAATGGCTATTAGCCAGGATGGGTAAGGAATGGTGTCCCTAGCCTCTGTTTGTCAGAGGATGGAGATGGATGGCAGGAGAGAGATCACTTGATCATTGCCTGATAGGTCCACTCCCTCTGGGGCACCTGGCATTGGCCACTGTCGGTAGACAGGATACTGGGCTAGATGGACCTTTGGTCTGACCCGGTACGGCCGTTCTAATGTTCTTATGTAGCTTAAGTGGTGCCCAGGGGCTTGTGAGGGCCCTCTGCACTGCAGTGAATTTCATCCAACAAGCTCCAGTGTTTGCCACTATGTCACACAATTACTGGCACGCAGCAGAAGCTCCTCTTTGAGAGGGTGCGAGCAAGTCTGCAGTGTTTGGCTCATGTTTTATTTGTTTTTAAAAAGGGTTTTACAAAACAATGTGAATAGAAAGAGGGGTGTTTTGTTTTTCTAAATTTTAAAGTGTCCCCAGCTCTGTTGCCCTACCTTCAGGGAAAGCAGGAAGTGCCTGAGCTGAATGAAGTGCCTTAAACCCACAGCCCACATATTTTGGAAAACAATTGGATTTTATTTGCAAATGTTACCATGCCCCTGAACAAACGCATGTAGATGAACATACTGGCACCACCATGGCACTTCCCCATTCCATTTTGGGCACCTACCTCATCTGGAAGCACTGTACTCTGGCTACGTATGCTGAAGAATGCAAGGAGGAGAGTACTGCCTAAAGCTGCCTGCAGTGCTAGTGACCATGGGGAGGCATCTCTGGGCTCCACACCAGCTGGCAGCTCTAGGAACATCTCTGTCCACAGCTTTTCAAAGGTATAGCAAGGATTACACATGATACCTCTGACTCACATTCTTACACTGTCCATATCTGTTCTTTGGGGACCAGGGATTTACTTGGTCTGCCCGGCACCTGGGTGCTTGAAAACTAACTGTAACTGTTTAACAGCAGGTAAGTGACTATACCTTGGAACATACGCCATTTAAATTGATAGGGTCCCTCTATACCTTTCTACTTGTCACATCATTTATTACAAAGACTATAGTGGCCAAGATTTGATCATGCTATAACACGTGTCTTCTGTTCAGCCCTGTAGATGTCAGCATCACACAGGTCATCTAGTCAGTGCTTTTAATACATACCTGTGAAACCTAATGGGTCAATGTCATCGCTGGTGTAACTCCATTAGACTCCATTCCATCAGGGATAAAATTGGTCCTCTAACAATATGTAAAGGGGCGGGGTCTTAAACAAAAATCAGTTAAGGTTATTTATTTTTAAGTACATTTTTCTGGTATGCATGTTTATATATAGCTGATAGGCTCTGATCCATGAACATTCAAAGATGGGTCCTTTTTTCTGAGTTGCGTCTACCTCAGAGGTAATCTTGCCAAAGCATTGTGTGACGCCTAGTCCTACACCTCCAAACCCCTCCCGCCCCACAGCTATGGCTTCATCCCCACCAGATTGCTATCTATGGCAACAGGGGCAGGTTCTTCTATAGTTTACTGTCTGTCAGGCAAGACAATGTTTCAAGGAGCTGTGCAGCCTGATGGTGTCCTGACTGACAGCTCCAAAATGGATCGCTACAAAGGTGTTAAAAAAGAGTAACTCATTGGGCCTTCCTCCTGCCTGATCAAAATTGTGGCGAGGGGGATTAGGAGGAGGCCATCCCCCTAAATCGGAGGAACTGTATTGATGGAGGGGGAACCCCTACTACATCCAGGATGGTTTGCAGGTTCTCCTGCCCATTTTACACTGTTCTATGCGGAAGAGAGTGAAGCGCATGGATACTAATTCTAGTGATGGGGACCATCAAAGTTACAAGATCGAACACCCACTCTCATTATGTAAGATGAAGTTCTAAAATTGGAAGTGGGGGAGAGGGGTGTGGTGGTGGTGGTGGTGGGTTCCTTGCCTCTCCCTGTGTTGGGGCTGCTCAGCATCTTGTTAATACTAGAGTTGGTCAAAAACATTTCCATCAAAACTTTTTTCAATGGAAAACTCATTTTTGACTAAATGAAAGTTTTTGCTGAAATTCTTTTTCCTCAAAAACTGAAAAATGCTCAGTTTTTCCACAAAAATGATTTTTTGCCCCCTTTTCATTCTTTCCCTCCACATGGGGGGAGGGGTGGGAAATATATTTTACCATCTCGAATTATTATAGTTCTAATTAGCAAAACTTTAAGGCCATAGTAACTTAAAGACTTAGTTTCATTTTCACTAAGTCCCCTTTATACCACCATGGCATTGCAAAGGGGCCTTAAAATAGGTGTAACTATGAGTTACCCTACTCCCAGGTCCCTTTATACTGCCAGAGGCAGTGGTGGTTTGTTTGAGAGGACACCACCCAGGATCAGGAGTCACATTTGGGGGGTGGGAGGGTGGGAGTGTAGTGGGGTGGTCACCCGCTCCTGGCCTGAAATGGTTAACAACAGCCCTGGGAGAGGGCTGTGGCAGGGGAAAAACTGGGCTGATTGGGGGAAGCAGCCTCAGCTGGGGGCCACGCCCCAATCAGGGTCCAGCTGGCCCTATAAAGGCCAGTGAAGCCAGGAGCTGACACAGTCTCCTCTAGCTGTAGAGGGAGACAGGCCTGGTTGCAGGGAGCTAGAGAAGGTACCTGGAGTGGAGCAGGGCTGGGGAAAGGCCAAGGGAGCTGGGGAGCTCTAGCCTGGAAACCCCCCAGGCTGTGGCCTAGTAGAAGGCCAAACAGTTGCTGGGGACAGCCCAAGGCTAGGCAGAGGCAGCAGGTCCAGACCCAACCTTGCCTATGATGAGTGGCTTATACTGCAGTCTGCCCCAGGGAGTGGGGGCTAGTTGGTGACTGGCAGTAGCCTACAACTGAGGGGAGACCCAGAGGCAGAGTGTGGGGGTATTGCCAGGGGGCAGCACTCCAGCTAATGGGGCACTGGGAGGGATATGGGGGGCCAAGCAGGGGAGCGGGACACTGGCCTACAGAGGGTGCTCCGGAGGCTGGATGAGCTAATTCCCAGCGATAACCAGCAGGCGGTGCCGCAGGGGTGAGTCCTGCACTGTTACAGGGAGTATTCTAAGATCTATTTACATGAGCGTAGCCTAGAATGTTAGAGCTGTAAGGGGGCAGCACAAGTGTTTGTGTGTGGGCTTCTCTGCTCATGTGGTTTCCTGGGGCTCTTTCATATCAAATAGACATCAACTATATTATTGGGGAGCATAATGGGCCATGCTCTGTCCCTAGCCTCTGATGCCCCAGAAACCTCTCAGACTCTGTCTAGTAGGTGGCAACTTCATGTGAATTTATTTAAATCCCCAACAGCCCTTCAGTCTCACACAGCAATGTATTTACAGTTTCTTTAGCCTTTTCCCACAGGGCCAGCGAGGAACAGGTCTCCCTTTCATTGAGATCTCAGCCCACATTGGGCTCATCTAACCCAGATCTTACTCCTCCCCGCCCCCCATTTCCTTCCTGTGTCATTCTTATACCCCTCAGCCAATGGCTAATTGGTTCATCAGCCCTCGCAGCCTTATCAGCTAATGAGCTGCATATCCCCTATCCGCCTGCTCCCCAGGAACTGATTTGGTGCCTATGTTATCTGGGTGCTGGCTCACCTGTTAGCTTCCTGTACTCTGTCATAGGAAGTTATGATTCTGCTTCATATTGTTGACAATTCTGGAAGTTCCGTGACTGATGAATGGATTATTTTTTTCTTTACTTGCTCACTGCATCCCTGTCCTGCTGGGGTGATGCAGGGTACACCCGGTGCAGTCTCTGGAGCAGACGTCCATTTATTTCTTTGGATCATCATTGAGACTGAGCATCTGGGTGAGGTGGAAGAGGATTCTCCAGAACAGTGATGTAGTCACACTTTCCTACTTGGGGAATAGAGTTTAACTGCTGGGCCCTTGTGATCTGGTGCAGGGGGTTGAAGCACTGCTCAGGTTTGGTCCTAGTGGGGCAGTCAGCGGCACTGCTCCCTTCCTCCTTGGCTGTGGGGGGCACTGGCTAAGAGGGATGGGTGAGCTCTCACTCTCCTTCCACCCTCATGTCTGGGCTCCGAGGCAGCATGAGTCTCCGTCATTCTGGGGGAAGAGCCCATTGCCGTCCCCTCCAACCCTGGGCTGTGCCTCTCCCACCTCAGCTCACAGTTACAGATGTGAGCTGGACTCCCCTCCCCCTCTGCCTGAGAGCTGACTTGAGCCAGTGGCAAGGAATGCAAAGGCCAGAGACTTAGGGGTGAGTGTGTGCATTCCCAGAGCTGATCCCAACCCAGTGTCCCCTTATATCCAGCTCTCCCTGGGGGCCAGGCCCAGCTCAGTGCTCTGCTAGGGATATGGCAGTAGTATTCCTGAGGGTCACTGGAGGTGTGACAGGGCAGCAGGGGGTGACTCAGACCAACAAAACCATATGTTGTTGAAACACAACACACAACCCAGGAGTGTACTATCCTGCTTATAAAATGGATACAATATCTATATTAAAGCCAAACAAACTTTTATTTAAAAACAAACTTAACTATTTTATTACATATCCTTCTACTTTGGAGAAAAAATAGCCACCCAGACAAGGTTCTATTAACTGTAAACATTAAACTGAATTTTTATTTTGTACAAAATGAAACATCAGCAAGCAAAGGTTTTTTTTTTGTTTTTGTTTTTCATTTTTTGGAAAGAAACCAAATGTTTCCTCGACAAGTTTGAGTTTGGTTTCTGAAGCCCAACAGTTCCCAGCTGTAGAAAATTCTGAAAGCAGTTGTGAGCAACTGAGGCTGTTGGAAATGACCAGAAATTTCAGCTACCTAGGTCATCGACTTATGTTCTCAACTTTTGGCCTGATAGTTGGAAACAAAACCAGTGGAAGGAATTTAAGGAGAAGTACCCTTGGCTGGACTGCAAGGCGAGAACTCGGTGAGTACGCATTAATACTATGAATTCACAAGGTAGCATTGCGTATATGAATTAAACCTAACACATTCTTCAAATAGTTCTTATACTAAATTATATGTATACTTCTAAATGAGTGTTCCATACACCTTGTAGCTTGCCTTCAGATGGTGTTGGTATTATTGTTATAAATCCAAAGAATGTTTTCACATTTTCTCTCTCCTAATGCAAAATGTTTTGACTTTATCTGTGTGGGGTATATTGTAAGAATGATGGCTAACTGGTGCATCTGTTGACCTGCAGTGTGCCTGGCTTTTTCCTTTGACTGTTGTAATGTTAGCAATAAGCGACATGGCTGTGGTATTAGTGCTGCATTGGGATATTTTATTTAAAGCTTTTCTAAGTGACCACATCTGTCTTACATGCTGCCTGGGCCAACTGGAGTTTTTAAAGAAGGGGTTTCTCTTGATAATGCATGGTGCAACTACTGTGTTGAAGCGTCTCGCAATAAAAGTAGAAATATTAAGTTAACTTCAATTCTGAGGGATGCCAAGTGGATTCCAAAGCTCATGGGATAATGCATACAATCCAAGAGCAGAGGAAAGCAAATGTGCTAAAAAAAACCCATGGAAGCAATTTCAGGAGTCATAGACGAGGCTGTATTTTGAACTGCTTATTACCTTGCCAAGAACGATCGCTCAGTCACAGACCATGAACATCTGATTGAGTTACAGTAACTCAATGAAGGAAACATGGGGGAAATTTTGCATTAACAATATAGTGCAACAGGTATTCTGAATCACTTTGCAACAGCGATGTGGAAATAGGTCACAACTGTGAACCATTTCAAAGGCTTTGTGGAAAACACCATAATATTTACAACCCATCTAACAAAAATGAACAGGAGCTCAATGAAGCAATGCCAGAGGTAGGGTCCCAAATTCAATGCATTGGATGAATCATGGATGTACATTATGTGGCTAGTAGTTTTAGGACTGAATAAGCACTATGGGTGTTATTTGGGGCCCTTGATCAGCATTCTGAAAATATTTTAATATGCCCTAATTGAGGGGGTCACTATAATGCTAACCTCACTTGCTAAGTGTGGGGTAGTAAAGGAACTTCAAGTGATGATCTAAGGGGGGGGGGATGATAGATGTTCCTATCTGGTGGTGAGGATTCTGTTTAAAAGTCTGAGATGCTATTTGGGCCTTCTTCTCCAGTGTTGAAAGACCAACCTAAATAGACTTAAATGATGGGCCTTATCTCTTCCCAAGAACTGAAATCACGTATATGCTGATCTAGGGGCTAAGCCTTAGATGTGGTATAGAGACAGTGTTGTGCTCAAAGGTGGTGTGGAGAAAACAGAGGCAAGGAGATTTCCCCACTACCCAGTGAAATCACTAAGTACTGGGCTAGCAGGTAGAACCTCAGAACATGGCCTTGCAGCTAATGGCAGCCCCAAAGGTGCCCCAATCCAGTAAATCCTGCCACTGTGATTACTAATAACTGGGTGAGGTGGTTGGGCACTGTAGGATCAGACCAAGGACATCCCAGAGCAGCAGAGAGTGGTGAACAGTGACAGAGGTGGCAGCAACATAGCCGCAGCAGCAGAGGCATCACTTGCCCACCCCCCACACCCGTAGAGGCTGGAGATGGACCCACCTGAATCTACCCTTGGACTCTGAGCCTTTGCTGACCTTGGACAACAAACTGTAAGTGGGATGCAGAGGAGGGAAAGGGAGAATGGTGTGTTAAAGGGACATTCATCCACTGGACTTTCATCCTGCAAGGTGGGAAACAGTGAGGAAGTTGCTTTACTTATAATTTGCATTCTTTTGAGTCATTGGTGTGATGTTCCCTCTCCTCTTAATAAACGTTTTCTTCTTGTTACACATGGATTCCATGCTTGTGAGTGGGGGAGTATTGCCTGCTAATGTGCCCGGGGGGGGGGTAATTAATAGATTCTGAGACCAGAGGGACCATTGTGGTCATTTAGTCTGACCCCCTGTATAATACAGAACTTCCGCAAAATAATTCCTGGCGTATAGCTTTTAGAAAAACATTCACTCTTGATTTAAAATTTTCAGTGATGGAGAATCCACCAGAACCCTTGGTATGTTGTTCCATTGGTTAATTAATCTCAGGATTAAAAATTGACACTTTATTTCCAGGCTGAATTTGTCTAGCTGCAATTTCCAGCAATTGCATCATCTTCCTCTGCTGGATTGAAGAGCCTATTAAGTATTTGTTCCCCATACATGTATTTACACACTAATCCTCTTAATCTTCTTTGAGCTCCTGAAGTCTATTTATTTTAACAATCTATCACTGTAAGGCATATTTTTTCTAATCCTTTAATCGTTCTTGTGGCTCTTCTCTGAACCCTCTCCGATTTAGCAACATCCTTTTTGAACTATAGGCACCAGAACTGGATACATTTTCCAGCAGTTGTTGCACCAGTGCCAAATACAGAGGTAAAAGAACCTCTCTGCTCCTACTTGAGATTTCCCTGTTTATGCACCCAAGGGTCACATTAGCCCTTTTGGCCACAGCATCACACTGGGAGCTCATGTTCCGCTTATTACTGATCACCACTCACAAATCTTTGGCAGAATCACTGTTTCCCAAGATAGTCCCCCATTCTGTAAGTATAGCCTATATTCTTATAACAATAATATATGGAGATATACCTATCTCTCAGAACTGGAAGGGACCTTGAAAGGTCATCAAGTCCCCTGCCTTCACTAGCAGGACCAATTTTTTTGCCCCAGATCCCTAAATGGCCCCCTCGAGGATTGAGCTCACAACCCTGGGTTTAGCAGGCCAATGCTCAAACCACTGAGCTATCCCTCCCCCCATATAGAACTGTATTCATAGATATATACATTGATATTTAAACATATTTTTTTGCTTGCACTGTATCAGTGACCTGCCCTCTTTGTTATTTACCACATCCCCAATTTATGTGTCATCTGCAAACTTTGTCAGTGGTCGATTTTGTCTTCTCCCAGCACACTGATAAAAATGTTAATTAGTGTAGGACCAAGAACTGATGCCTGAGGGACCCCACTGGAAACAACCACCAATGAAGATTCCCTGTTTACAGTTACAGTTTGAGACCTTTCAGTTAGCCGGCTTTCCATCTACTTGATGTGGGTCATGTTAATTTTGTATCATTCTAGTTTTTCAGTCAGAATGTCATGCAGTACCAATGCAAAGTATATTACATACAATATTGCCTTTATCAACCAAATGTGTAATCTCATCAAAAGAAGATAGTTTCTATATACCTATTTTCCATATACCCATGTTGATTGACACTAATTATATTACCATCCTTTAATTCTTAATGAATGGCGTCTTGTATCAGCCACTCCATTATCATGTATGGGATTGATATCTGACTGACAGGCCTATAAGTACCTGGGTCATCCCATTTACCCTTTTAAAATATTGGCACTTTAACTTTCTTCCAGTCTTCTAGAACTTCCCCAGTTTTCCAAGAATTATTGAAAATCAACAAGTGTAGCAAGCTCCTCAGCCAGTACTTTTCAAACTCATGAATGCAAGTTATCTGGATCTGCTGATTTTAAAATGTCTGACTTTAGGAGCTGCTCTTTAACATCCTCCTGACATAATAATGGAATGGAAAGAGTGTTATATAACTACATCTGTTTCTCCCAAATATAGAACAAATATTTATTGAACACTTCTGCCTTTTCTGCATTATTGATAATTCTACCATTTCCATCTAGTAATAAACCAATACCATTGTCAGGATTCTTTTTATTCTTAATATACTTAAAAACTCCTTATTGTCATTAACTCTGCTGGCCATAGATTTCTCCTTGTATCCCTTTGTTTCTTTTAGGAATTGTAGAAAATTGATAACTTCCGATATATATTCACTACTAGCATCTTCCATTTTATACTCTATATCTGTAGATAGACATATTTTATAGCTTCCTTCACTTAACCTCAAAATCAGGTAAGATTTTTAGTGACTGTAGCTTTCTTCCTCAGTTGTGGGATTATGGCTTTTTGGGCATCTAGTAAAATTCCCAATTATCATTCACATTTTTCTGATTAAAAATTCTTCCTCCCAGCTGATTTGACTCATACCTGTTTTCAGCTTTGTTTAGCATTCAGTTTAGTTTTCTCAGATTTCTGGGTGAGGGCTTAAGCTAAATTTTTATTAAATTTAAGAGGACCCCCTTACATATTGAACCCAATCCTTGTTGCTGCCAACATCACCTGGAACAAGGGTTACAGTTATACTGTTTTATGCTGGGGTAATTATTGGCTTCAGTGGATTTACTCTGGATTTACACTTACATAAGTGAGAGGAGAATGAGACCCCTATGTCTCCTCATACGTGTGTGTGTGTGTGTGTATGTGTGTATATATATATATATATATATATATATATATATATATATATATATATATATATATATATACATTTTAAACTTAGTTCTAGCTATTTAAATTAAGGTGGGTTTTTTTTTTTTTTTTACACACTCTCAAGGTCTGTAGGATTTCAAAGAGCACACCCTGGCTTCTATGGGACTAACATCATGCTTTAAATTAAGCACATGCTTAAGAGATTTACTAGATTGGGGCCAGAGTGCTCAGCATCTTGTAGAACCAAGCATGAGTCAGAATTGGATCCAAAGAACAAGAAATCAGAGGTCTAACTAGAAATAAATCTGCAACATTTTAAAATGTATAATGAAAAAATTGTTTGAAAGGAAAAAAAGCTATCCAGGTTAATCTATCATGAAGTCATCTACATCCTCCTTTAACTACATTTGAAATACTCCTCCTCCTGTTCTAAAAGCAGTACTGTTCTCCTAGCTCCCTGCTGATGGAAGTGCTTTGTGAGGTTTGCTTTGCTGATATGCCACTGCTTTTAGAAATTTCCACCTGGAGACTGACCGTGTCCTTGCAAAGAGCAGTTTGAGTTCTGGGATAGGGTGGAGACCAGATTCCAGGACCTCTAAGGCCCTGCCCCCACAACAAGTTCTTCACAGGCAGATTTCTGCATCTATGTGGAAGCCTTACTGAAGATAGGGAGACTCTGAATGGGCACAGGGGCCTGCATGTATGGAGCTCATGGCAGGATCAGGGTTTAAATGAGAATCAGAGGAGAGGACCTCATGGCAGCAGACCACTGCAAGCTCAAAAGCCTTTGAAGCAAAGGGATGTGCATGATGGGTTATATAATGTTAGACAATGAAAGGCCTGTCATCAGACCAGCTACTAAGTAAACAACACTCCTCACACATGGCTATATTTACTTTGCAGAGCAGCTTTGACATACAAGCTGGATACTGAAAATACTTCTGAAGATCACTTCATCTTAACAACTCATTTTAAATTGCTTTGTGAAAGCTGTTCACCAAGTCAGTTTCTGCCAATTTATTTTTTATTTTTAATGTTGAGAGGGGTGTGTGTTTGTTTTAAAGAAAAAACTTGTCAGTTCAAAAGCATCTACCTTGCAGAAGATTATATATTAATATCAGCAGCAGAGCTGAAAACAAACACATTCACAAGCCATTTTCAGGGTGACCTGAGATGACAGATGGGAGTTAGTGCCAGCACAATAAATAGGGAGACTTACTCCACTAGAATTCTTTGCATTTAGCAGAGATTGTCATGTGTCAATAGCAATAAGAGAACAGTAAGCGTAAGTTGGCAAAGAAATTTGACACAAATAAGAGAACTGCAGACATAGCTTTAATTAGACAATTTACAATTTAAATTATAAAACTTATATTTGAACACATCAGTACACTGTTGGTATCACATTTAAGTGTAATTATCAGTTGCATATATATATATCAGTGTTTCAGATGAGAATACTATGTACAGAAAGTTATGGTACACAATCCTTTTATACAGAAGGAATACAGGCTATTTAAAAAAAAAAAACACATGTAAAGTTAACACTAGCCAAAATGAAAAGGACTTCTCCATTCCTAGCACAGTGAGTAAACTAATGGACTTTCAGAGCCATAGGTGGTGTTATGACAGCACTGCACTATCAGTGGGAAGAGCTGTAAATGTCACAGTTCACACATGGTTGTTTACTTCACAGAACAGATTTTAAAAACACTGAATGAGACGGGGTGGGTTGTATGTGCTGCAAGACTTGGGTCCAACCTGGTGGGACTGTGCTTGCACCTACCACAAACAGAGTTACTGGAAAGGATTACATTTCTGGGATTCTTGCAACTTCACCTTTTGAGGACAGCTGGCACTGTCACTAGAAAAGGAATTGGCTGCCCTTGCCATTTTCTGGGGAGTGTTCACATTGGTCATCAAACCTGCTAACTACTCACTTCCTACAAGACAGGTGTGAGATATCAATATTCCACTAACTAAGAAAGTGGCTAACAGTCAATGCATTAACAAACTAAAAAGAAATCTATCTGGCACTAGAGCAAACTTATCTTCAGCAAATGTCATTTATTGCAGTTTCACTTATCAGTGTGACATTGTGATCAGATGGATGCAGACAACATAACAGTTCTTTATATTTCTAATATTGCTTATTGTGTTTCTTAATCCTTCAACAATTGCTTGCCGGGAAAATGACTCACTTGCCCATGGATCCAGTTGGAAGCAGCTCATTGTGCTTGTTAGGCAGTGAGCATGGAGTGCTCATTGCTGTTTATTGTGCAGTTGTACACATGACTGGAATTGGCTGCCCTAGTAATCCACAACACTGGCATTTTATAGTATAGAAATGAGTTTGCAAAACCTAGCTGTGAAAGACAGACTGCTAGATTCTGGGTTAGTGTAAACTGATGTAAATTCACATCAGAAAAGCTATGCAGATTTACACCAACAGACAATCTGATCCAGAAAAAGTGCCACTATAATGTTTGCAGAGTTGCTGGAGCCGTGTCATTTCTGTATGTAGAAGGGTACTACAAGGAAATACAGGGTAGGAACAAATGGTCAGTTTTCACAAATGGAGAGAGGAAAACAGTGGGGGATCCCCCAAGGATCTGTATGGAGACCTGTGCTCTTCATCATATTTATTAATTATCTGGAAAAGGGAATAAACAGTGACATGGCAAAATTTTGCAGATGATGCAGTTAGTTATTCAAAATAGTTAAGTCCAAAGCTGACTCACAAGAGTTACAAAGGAATCTCACAAAATTGGGTGATGGGGGAGGGGGGAAAATGGCAGCTGAAACTCAACATTGATAAGTACAAAAATAATGCACACTGGGAAAAAATAATCCCAACTATACATATATAATGATGGGTTCTAAAGTAGCTGTTACCACTCAAAAGAGATCTTGGAGTCACCGGGGATAGTTCTCTGAAAACTTCAGCTTAATATACAGCAGTGGTCTAAAAGGCTAACAGTATATTAGGAAAGGGACAGAAAATAAAACAAAGTATCATAATGCTGCTATTACTTGCTGGTCTGTAGTCTGAGCAATGGAAAGGTGTCAAAGTAAGGGGGAAAGCATTGTTGACGTCCTTAGAAACTCTTCAAGAGTTTAATACAACTTTTTGCATTGTAGAAGCTAAAGACACTTCAAAACAAATGCATACGTGCACAGGCAGAACCTACATTTTCTGGTGTGTATCTGGAATTCTGGATTAGCATAAATTGTCAATGCAGCAAGTTATATTATATAAAAATAATAAATGACCCAAACCCCCAAATGCCACATATACATATGAAAGTGTTCAAAAAGGCAGTATCCCTGCTGTGTGATGCTTAAAATGCACTTGTCAGACCATATCTTGTACCGCATAGACAAACACCAGGCTTTAATGGCCACCGTTTATCCACAACTAGGTGTCCTAAGTCCCTCACATGTCACTGAAGTACATGCCCACCTACAAATCAAATACATTATGAGAGTGTGTTTTAGTGACAGTTTGGCACTCTGCTTTCTATAGAATAAATTAGCTTAGTTTTTGGTCTCTTCTCTCTACTTTCCTTCGCTGCCTCACTCTTCAGTCTCCCAGTGCTTTCCCTCCAATGAACTTTTCTGCACTTCTTCCTCCACCACTCCAAATCTCTCTCCATTCATCCATCCCTTCTTTCTTCCCTCTGCCCTGTTTCTGTTCCATTCTCCACCTTCAGTCGGTGCCCTCCTTTGGCTGACCTTCCCCCGCCCCAATCTTGATTTTCCTCCCTGCCATTCTCTCTCTTGGATTATTTCTTGCTGCCTATTGAGTAATTGCCTGCACCTTTTCTCCTCTCAAGTTTCCCTACTTTGGGCTCTCTTCCTGTTGCTTCTTGAATCCTGCCTGCAGTTGTGTGCGTTAGTAAGGTGGTGCTGCTGATAAAACAGTAGAACCTCAGAGTAACAAATGGATTGGTCAACCCCATACCACATTTGGAACCTGGAGTATGCAATCAGGCAGCAGACACAAAAAAAGCAAATACAGTACAGTACTGTGTTAAACTACTAAAAAAAAAAGTTTTTAAAAAATTTGACAAGGTAAGGAAAGGGTTTCTGTGCATATTTCATTTAAATTAAGATGGTTAAAAGCAGCATTTTTCTTCTGTATAGTAAAGTTTCAAAGTTGTATTAAGTCAATGATCAGTTATTACAAACATTTCAATGAACAACCTCCATTCCCAAGATGTTTGTAATTCTGAGGTTCTACTGTAGTAGCCTTGGTGGCTGGCTTCTCTCCTTGTTCTGCTCTGCAGTGAGACAGTCAACAGAGTGCTGATGAGCCAGCAGAGGATCAGCTTTTCAAAACATGGAGTGATATCCTGACTCAACTAAGATTAATGGTAGTTTCCATTGGCTTCAACTGGGCCACAATTTTACTCAAGCCCTAACATATCACTTGCCCAGAATTAAACTCAAGGTATGCCACATGCAAAATTTTGCATTCAAGATCAGAAACTAAATTGAGCCTTTTCTGAAAACCTGGTCCTAAATAAAATAAATGGAGACAGAATGCTGTAGGACTGAAGTCATTTTTTAATTTGACTGATGTTGAGAATTGCTATTTTTACCTTTGAATTTAAAAAGTGCTTTGAAACCGTAAAATAGCATTGTTCTTACAAGTAACAGAAGGCAGAGTCCTGAAATAGAATCCTACAACTTAAGTTAATAGACAACAGCATGTTGTTGTTTTTTAATCAGGATTGTTTTGAACAGACTACCAAGAAAATTAACTGTAAAAGCTCAGTATTTCACTAATTGACTGCTAGACTATACTACATTACAAAGTAGTTTTTAGAGGGTGAGGTTTGAAAAAGAGAGAAGCTTTCTACTCAAGTCACAAAGATTTCCTATGACTTGTCTAAAAACAGAGTTCTGTTTTTCAGATTACTAAAACATCAAAATAACAGAAAGAAAATTGCTTAAATCATGTTAGGACTATAACAATGTTTAAAAGGGGACTGGATAAATTCATGGTGGCTAAGTCCATACATGGCTATTAGCCAGGATGGGTAAGAACGGTGTCCCTAGCCTCTGTTCGTCAGAGGATGGAGATGGATGGCAGGAGAGAGATCACTTGATCATTGCCTGTTAGGTTCACTCCCTCTGGGGCACCTGGCATTGGCCACTGTCGGTAGACAGATACTGGGCTAGATGGACCTTTGGTCTGACCCAGTACGGCCTTTCTTATGTTCTTATGTTCTTATTCCTTTGTATGAAAACCACTTCTCCCAGTAGTCAGTTGGATTAACCTTTTAATCCTTTGTTTCAAAGTTAACCCATTTGGGTTTCTGGAAGCTGCTTTAAACACAAAGACTACTGCCTCTGATTGTCTTTTCACATTAGTTTATACTGGTGGAAGTCTAGCAACTTCAATGGAATTACTTCTGATGTACACCACTGAGTGAGAGGATAGTCAAGCCCAGTATATTAATGTCTGATGATAGAGACAAGGTAGGTGAGATAATATCTTTTATTGGACCAACTTCTGTTGGTGGATGGGACAAGCTTTCGAGCTTCAGAGAACTCTTCCTCATTTCTGGAGAAGGTAACCAGAGCGTCTAAGAAATGTATAATGCTATATAATGATGGAATCTACTGTTTACCTGCTTATGATAAATATTTTAAATAGCCAGAATTAGAATTGCAGAAGCTTCGGGGAAGGCCTATGCCCTAGAATCAGTGTGCTGTATATTTCACTCCCTGTTATTTATGCGCTTGGAGCAGGGCATGAAAAATACACTTGTACACACACAGCAGAGAGAAGGAAATCTTCCATGGCAATCATGGGGGCCATTACTGCAGAACTTAAGCTTTCTTTTCAAAAAGACAGCAATTTAAGACAGCATCTAGCACTTATTGTAGAAATAATATTTCAAATGGAAACTGATATAGTTCTGGGAGTTGGGGACTTCATGCTTATCAGGCACCAAGTAGTCCGAGGCTAATATGAAGGGTGGAGCCCCCACGCTAGCTTCTGGGACAATCCAGCAGCTGGGGGATGGAAGGCATTTCACCAGGGTTTTGCTCCTGACCTTCACTTCTGCCTCGCTTTCATGTGAGAATCTAAGGCCTGGGCTACACTAGTGGGAGGGTTCGAACTAAGATACGCAACTTCAGCTACGCTATTCGCATAGCTGAAGTCGAAGTATCTTAGTTCGACTTACCTGGCCGTCCTCATGGCGGCGAGTCGACTGCTGCGGCTCCCCTGTCGAGACTGCTTACTCCTCCTGCTGAGGTGGAGTACGGGCGTTGATTCGCGGTTCGATTTATCGTGTGCAGACGAGACGTGATAAATCGATTCCCGATACATCGACCACTACCCGCCGAGACGTACCTTAAGTGGTTTAGTGCTCTGGCTAGTATGTATGTGTTTATGAAATAAATACACAAATACATGGCATTTCATGACAATCTTTAGAGTAAGGTCTATAGAACCCTGTTGATTTTAGCTCTATTAAATTTTGTAGCGTTAATTCACTGTGGACTTGAACTATGTAGCAATTTATGAAAGTAACTGGTTTATAATAAAGCTAAGAGCCACAACACTAAATAAGTCGCAGATGTTTCTTACTGTAATATACATGTATGACAAACATAAGTAAATTAAAATCTAACTTCACTATGGGTCTAATCGAATGCCCATGAAATTAACATCAAGAGTCCTTCCATTGACTTATCTTAGAAAATAAAGCTAAAGTTGCAGTCCAGGAGACATCCCTCACCACCAAGATAGGAACTGGGGAAGCTATTTAAAAATGAGTACAAACTGAGATGAATTGAGTATTTTGCTACCTGATACTTTTATTTAAAAGATTTTCGTGTAAATTTTGCAGCTGATGGAAGAAAATTATTTTTTATTCAATGGCGATCTTTGAGTAAAACAGACTAAATGAGTCGTCAACACCTGGGGGACACTGCGGGTAACTGTCAGCCCTGTCCTGGAGAAAAAGCTTTCTACAGGCATAATGTAAAGATATTAGACACCCTTAGTGCACATGCCCTGGAGAGCAAACACAATGTTCAGGAGGTATGAAGGTATGAAAGCAATCGGAGAGGAATCATATGCGGTGATTAAGCTAAATGAATTCAATGCATGGCACCTCTGTGTACAGAATTATATTTTAATAGGTTTATGGTTTGAAAGCATGCATATGTTAAGTGGAAGAAAAGATACTACATGTGGGAATAAGAGGGGACATCTGGTCAAGCTACTCTGCAAACCTAGATTAATTTTCATCCCTTCAGCAAAAGAGGTTGTTTCTGCTCAATGGTATATACAGCAAATCTGATACACTGAATCATAACCTCCTTCCAGTCTCGCTATTTAGACATACTTGTTCCAGTCCAAATCCTCAGCTAGTGTAAATTGATAAAGCTCCATTTACTTCAGAGGAGTTCTCCTTGCTTACACCAGTTGAGGAACTGGCCCATTTTACTGTATGGGTAGCATTTCCTTTGCACACTTGACTTCCCTGTGTGCCTGAGACCTCTTATTTCCCTTATCCGAGGATAATACTTCTCTACATTGGATATAGGAATCTACAAATTAGTACAGTGTTCATGGCAATGTTTATGCCAAAGATAATGAGGCAATTTTGGAGAAGAGGAAGGGGGTGTAAATTGTATGGTAGAGAATGGCTCTAAGGGAGCTGCAAATGATGCAACTTGCACCTTTTGTCAGTCCCTTACAGAGTAAATTACACCAATTTAGAGACTCAGCTTAATATCTTATAGGGAACACCAGAAAGTGCCCCAGTCTAAACAGTAGGTTACATTTATTTCAGATAAGCCTAAGGAAACCTAGTTTTATACATTAAATATAGATATGTAAAAAAACCCACTACTCATGAAAATTTAGAACATGGGTGCAGATCTTCAGATGGTATCAACTGTCATAGTTCCACAGGCTTCAATAGAGCTATGACCAATGACACCAACTGAAGATCTGCCCCAACTCCCTTGGCACTCATACTAATGAATCCAGTACTTAAAATGAACACCACAAGCTAATGAATTGCTCCTATTTAACACTTTGGGGCTAGGGCTTGTTCCTGAAAGTATTCGGGACATTGTGATTACCTCGTAAGGCAATAGGAATAGAGGGTGCTCAGAATCTTGCAGGACAGGCCTCATCCTTCTGCTGGAAGCTACGACAGTACTGCGATGCTCCTATCCATCATGGGCTGATTCAGGCAGACTAGTAGGCTGCAGCCAAACGGAACTGTATGTGAATTAACTGTGTTATTTCACTGATTTCTTTGGCATATTTTACTGCAGGGTCCTGATGATTTCCTTGAATTCAGCCATTATTTATGAGATGGTGTAGTACAGGGGTAGGCAACCTATGGCACACATGCCAAAGGCGGCACGCGAGCTGATTTTCAGTGGCACTCACACTGCCTGGGTCCTGGCCACCAGTCCAGGGGGCTCTGCATTTTAATTTAATTGTAAAATGAAGTTTCTTAAACATTTTAAAAACCTTATTTACTTTACATACAACAATAGTTTAGTTATATATTGTAGACTTATAGAAAGAGATCTTCTAAAAACGTTAAAATGTATTACTGGCATGTGAAACCTTAAATTAGAGTGAATAAATGAAGACTCGGCACACCACTTCTGAAAGGTTGCCGACCCCTGGTGTAGTATATAATTTAATTAAGATAAATTTTAAAAAATAATTTTTAGACTGTCTAGAATGTGCTCAAATTGTACTTCCCCTCCTTCCCCAAACCCATGTAGAACATTTGTTATCAAAGGGAGCATCAGTTCTGCATTTGTGATGTCCAGGAATGTTACAGGAACAGTTTGAACTACAGACTTTGTGCAGTGGTAGAATACCCAAGGCCAGGGAATGCTCTAGCTCAGGGGTTCTCAAACTGGGGGTTGGGACCCCTCAGGGGATCGGGACCCCTCAGGGGATCGTGAGCTTATTACGTGGGGGGGGGGGGGTCGCAAGCTGTCAGCCTCCACCCCAAACCCCACTTTGCCTCCAGCATTTATAATGGTGTAAAATATATAAAAATGTGTTTTTAATTTATAAGGGGGGGGGGGTCACACTCAGAGGCTTGCTATATGAAAGGGGTCGCCAGTTTGAGACCCACTGCTCTAGCTGATCTATTAGGCTTCTTTTCTCTTTCCAATTTCTACTATTTTTATTCTAGACACATGAAAATAATCACAGGCCAAATCCTCCTTGCATTGTTCATGTAAATAGTTCTAATGAAATCCGTGGAACTAGTCAAGCAAATAAGACTAGCAGGATTTAGCACTTCCTGGCTAAGTAAATCAAGGAAAAACCAGCACCCCAGAAATGTAACATCTAACAACCATCTTTAAGAGTCTTTATTGTTAAATCAAACCACCTCTGTCACTACCAGTTGAAAACAATAGTTAAAGCAGTTCTGTGGCCATCAGCACTAACAAATATTAGGCCCCTATTTTTGAAAATCATGTCAAAAAATGAGACTCCTAAACAAAATGATCTGATTCTATGAGCTGCTAAATACTTAGCAACTCCCAGGGACTCTAATGTGAGCTGCTGGGTGAGGCCAGCACTTTTGCAAATCAGGTCATTTATTTTACAAGTAGATTCAGGAGCTTAACTTAGGCTCCTATTTTTCAAAGTCTTGGCCTTTAACCTGAATCATCAAAAGCAAGGTTATTTTAAAATGTTTTACTCTTTAGATTAAAAGAAAGCACAAGACGTTTAAAAGTTTATCAGACTGATTCAACCCTATTAAAATTGTGTGTGTGTTCTTATTCTTGGAACCAAAACACACACACACACACACACACACACACTCTTTTTATATATATATATATATATATATATATATATATAAGCTTCTGTAGTAACAGTCCTACTTCAGCCAAGACACTCTCCAGTGCTTTGTGGCACCTCTCATTTGTTACAATACAACAAACATACCTACTAAAACCACTGGTACAGTGGCTGTGTGCACACCCACGCAATTCAAACATTTTCTCTTGATTACAGTTCTTGTAGTAAGTGATAGCTAGTGAAGTGGATGGCATTGAGTTTTTACAAGGTAGCCAGAGCAAAAGGGATGTCTAATGGTTCATTGTAAGGGCCAGATTCTTGCCTTGGTGCATACACAAGGTCTGTCACTGAAGTGTACAGGAATCATTCACACACATCGGAGGATAGAATTTGACTTTAAAGCCTGATCTTACATTCCTTGCAAAACCAAATTCCCATTTATTTAATGGCAGCTTTAGCTGTATACACAGTTTTGAGGTTTAATTCGCATTAGACCTGATTTTGATTTTCTGCCTGTGTTTAAACTGGGGTAACTACTGGCATCGGGTCAGATTCTAGCCCATTGTTTCTTTGATGTAACTTTTCATGCTATTTTAAAAATTAATAACTTGGCATTTGTTTCAGCTACTGCATCTACCTTCAACAAAGCTTTCCAGTTAAAACTAATTAGTTTTTAACAAATTTCATAACTATAAAACTGGTTAAAAAGAAATCCAGGTCAATTTTTGTAACAAACTAAAAGGTTACATAATAATTAAAAAAAATAAGGCTGTAACTCAATGAAAAAAACTCAAATTCAAGCAACTTATAGCTTTAAAAAAGATCAAAAGAAAATTACTTCTCTAAATGGATTTATAATGGCAATCTGTGCAAGCAAAATGGACATTTTTGGAGTTATTCTTGTCTTCCAGATAAATAGTGTCCACAACTAATCTTTTTTTTCTGTTCAATTATAATTTTAGACCTAAAACCTGTGGACATTTAAACACAGCAGGAGTTCTGTTAAACTCAATGAGTGAAATTCTGGCCTCAGTGAAATCAACAGAAGTTTTGTCATTTACTTTAATGGGGCTGGGATTTCATCCAATGATGTTAATCATATGCATAAACTTCCTCAGAATTGGGACCTTAGGTAATTCTCTGAATGTACAACAAATCAAGTATGTGCTTAATCCAGGATGGCTTCTCTCTGTTTTACTGTGTAACTATGTAAATTTCATTTACTTAACATTGCAAGGGGATGAAAATTTCTTGCACTCAGATTAACAGTTGTCCAGAATTTTGTTAACTTTAACAAAATGGATCTCTGGCTCAGATCCGATTTGCCAAATCCATTTGTACAGTGAAGTTAAGACCCCATAAAATATGTGATTATAAAACTATGAACACAACTTTTATCATAGGCAACATATTACTATTTTAAAAAATATATTTCTATTTGAAAATCTTGGCTACAGCACCCCCAGGAGAAGAATCCAGAGCAGGGGCTGATGAAAATAACGACAGAACCAAATTGTGCTCAGTGTATGCCTGTGGCTCCTTTTACTTCAATAGGAGCAGCATGAGAAGATCAAAAGCAGAATTCGGTTCACAAAATTCCTCTCATGTAATTTTTAGCATTTTCTTTTTAATACAAACCCAGCCAGCAGAGTTCTCAGTGGAGTATGTGTAAATTGAGACAATGCTAATTAAGTGAAGGGAAACCACCTCTCTTCACAAAGCAGTAACAGTTGACAGAGCTATGGATGTCAGTCCTGCAGAATTATCCCTGTGTCTCTTTATTCACATCTGACCTGAGTCAGCAGTCTTCCAATTTCACAAACTACTGTACTTGTTATAGTAGCATATGGAAATTGTTACACATAGGAGAGTCACTATATCGAGAGTGAGTCACCTTTGTGCTCAATTGCATGCTTACAAGCAAAAAACAGTCTTCCAGCACACAGGTATCTGACAGGCGTCTTAGCCACTACCAAATATAGCCCAGGCATTCTGGTGACTGCAGGAAAGCTGCCTCCCACACTTAGCGGCCATATGCCATTTGCCCAGCAAAGCCAGAATACTTACTGGAATAGCACAGTCAAATGACCATCAAATTGTTTTGGAAGAAAGCTCCCATAGTTGAGCAGAAGCTACATTTATGAAGTTCAATAGCTGTTATTTTAACAGGGCAAAGGGATTCCCATTGCTAAACGCAATTAGACTAGATTACAGACAATCCATTTGCTAAGCAGTCTACTCTCAAATTTCAATTTTTTAAAAATGGTTAAGTCATACATGGCCAAACTGGGCTCTGCTACATCAGGGTAATCCCCAGGGGCAGTTTCTGCTTCCCTTAGTCACATTGAATAGTAACTGATGCTTCTTTGATCCTGCAAGGGGTCAGATACTGTGGCCTTATCCAGCAAAGCATTTATACACAAGCTTTACTTTAAGCATGTGAGCAATCCCATTGTCTAACAGATTTCACCTTCAAATCATGAGGACAACTGCTGTGTTTAAGTTATTTGCAAGATCGAGCCCTACCTCTAGAAGTAGTTCTACCAACATCAATGGGGCTAATGGTGGAGTTGAATTCTATTGAAAGTGATTAAGGGAAGCAGAATTAGCCCCATAACTTTGGAAATCTTTTAAAACAGCCAAATGATGAGCTCTAAAATTTGAGGTGGAAAGTCATACCCAAATAACAAATATTATGTAATGGCTTTGTATGATGTCTTTTCAACTGCTATACGCACGAGTTTGACATGCACCTCACATGTTAAAGTGTACTTGCCAACAAAACAATTGTTTTCAAACACATCAACAGACCAATTTTATTGCAGTGTGTGTGTGTGTGGGGGGGGACCCATGGATGTCAAGACAGCATCAGTTTGAGTTCTCTCCCCTCCCCATTAACCACTGTTTTTTAACAGCCAATCGCAATGTGAATTTTTTATGAGAGAGCTTAGTAGCCCACATATATTGCAATAAACATGTTCTAGCATAGACAGCACAGTAAATATACTGAGCAGAAATCTGCAGTTTTTGGCATAAACCAAGTTCTTAATGCTGTTTTTCATCTTCTGTATCGTAACTAGCACCACTTTCTATTAACCATCAAAACTATAACTGTCATGATAAACTAATTTTATCCAGACTGCAGTAGCTGAAGACTTATAAAGGATTCACATTCTTGCCAGATCCCCTTCCATGACCATACAGATTTTACACTTCCATTCCTCAACATCCTGGAGTTAAATAGATTATTTGCTAGAATACCAAAGCCAGTGAAAATATAATCGATAGACAAATGTGAAACATCAAGAGTGGGCTTTTTTTTTTTAAAAAAGGAGTATCGTCTCACCCTTTATCCCCTTTTGTGTACACATTAATTTCACACCTTTGGAAAGCACCTCTTCCATGGCAAGCAAAATATTGATGATTCGCATTGGCTTTTTATCACAGTGATCCATTAGGAAAGCAGTCATGTGCTGAACAAGGTTTTTCATCCAGATGTGCTTGTTGAATCTTCAAAGAATTTTTCTAGGGTTCTGACTCCTGTTTAAAAGAGGGGGGGAGGGGGCAAAAATCAACTAACTGTGTAGTTCTTTATTCTTCTTTGGGTCTGGGGATACTTATTACAGCTTGAACTCATATTTGTTCATACAAGTATAACTGGATGAACAAATATACCTTCCAAATATAAAGTTAGAGGACTGTGCATTTGCAATTACAACTGAAATTTTCCACACCAAATACAGTACCTGAACATTCCCATGCAATATCTAAGGGACAGCAACAACTGGAAGATCACACTTCTGTCTGAAATCGTTACCCACTTTTATTATAAGTAACACCCAAGATCACTGTATAACTGCAAGAACCTAGCAACACCATAACATTAATGTTCGGTTACTTCGTATGCTTGCCAGCCTGTCTGGTCATTTTAAAAGTTTAGTCGACGGCCAGCTGCACTTCTTGCCTCATGTTTTAAAACTAGATCATTCACATACTGTTCTGGGGGAATTCACATGCACACTCTTCTCCAGGTCTGCAACAGGGTGCTTTCCAATAACACAGCAACAAGCAGCTGCTGTTTCTGATTTGGGGGCCAGAAGGGAATCTTTTTCCTGGGACCCTGGCTTGAAGGTAGGGAGCAAGGAAAACCAAAGAGGTGGCTGCCAGAGGAATCTCCTTCTGCACGTCCTCACCCCCTGCACAGTATTCAGGAATAAGAAGTCTCTAGAAGAAAGGAATCCTCCTTTATGGAGATTTATTTATTCATAGAAAGCCATGGGCCAGGATTTGGCCCTGACATAGCACTTGTGGCAAGAGGAGAATAAATTCAAGGGATCCGAGGGGGAAAGAAACTTGCCCAGCTGTTTGGCCCATTGCACAAAGGATCCTCATACAGTGAGACAATGAGATAGTCCAGGATCACAACAGGTAAAGCAGTACTATATCAGGAATTATATTGTCTATTCAATAGAGAAGCTAACTGCAACTGACTGGTGCCTGCTACATACATACTTCCTCCAAGTTTTAAGTGTCCTATAAGGAATTGCTATAATCAAGTGGTTTCACCAACATCCTGAATCAGTTAAGTGATTTTTTTAAACACCTACTGACCAAATGTTGACCAATGTTAGCTATTTTCCCAGACTAATATTTCCAAAGCAAGACAAAGATGTTTTTGCATCCTTAGCTGCACTTACGTCATTGATTAAGGGCCAAGTTCTGCTGATACACCAGTGTAAATCCAGAACAGCCCCTCTGAAATCAATGGAGTCACTTTGGATTTACACTGGTGTAACAACAGCAGAATTTTGCCCTTAATGTGCAATTGGCAGAAGATAATTATAGCTTCTATTATATATCAGAAATTAAAACAGGTAAGATTTTGTTTGGTCTAAAATGCTTTTCTGTTTATTGTTCCAATTTCACATAGCTCACTAGTATAATATTGGCAAGGAAAGAGAGAGAGGAGCATCAGCATGAACATGCTGACCTCTCAACTTCTCTCAAAGCAAATTCAAGCTGAAGATCGCAAGAGTCATCATAAAGGTCTGTAAATGCAATATTCACCTTTGATGCCAACCTAGGTTTCAGCCCTAGAAAGGAGAAGACCGTGTTGCTTTCCTTTGCTTCAAAAAAGCAATCATAATCCTAGAGAAAAGAGAGTGGAAAAGATTAATTAACATTTCAAAAGGTGTTTTTCCACATTATATTTTTATATTCTATGCTATCAAAGCTCTGGTTGATATGTAGCTATGCTTGGGAAAACAGTCAAATACTTGCTCATGTTCTGCTGTATAACCCTGACAATTATTCTAAATGTAATTAGAATTCCAGACCCAGTGGAAGAGTTCAATTTCTCATTTAGGTTCTCTGTAGTTTTCCATTTCCTTCAGATATCAACTAAAGCCTCCAGCATCTGAATGGCCAAATGAATGATCCATCCAGTGCAGTATCCTGCCTCTGACAGTGGACAGTACCAGATGTTTCAGAGGGAATGAACAGAAAGGGGCAATTTTGAGTGATCCATTCCTGAAGTCCAGTCCCAATTTCTGGCATTTGGAGGTTTAGGGACACCTGGAGCATGGGGTTGCGTCCCTGACTATCTTGGCTAATAGCCATTGATGGACCTATCCTCCATGAAAGGATCAAATTCTTTTTTGAACCCATTTATGATTTATGCTTTTGGACTTCAAACATCCCCTGGCAGCGAGGTCCACAGGCTGACTCTGTGTTGTGTGAAGAAGTACTTCCTTATATTTGTTTTTTAAAATCAGTATTAATTTGCATATACAAGAAATGTCTGAAAGGTTCTTGGGGCCAGCTTTTTAAAAATATATAAGCACCTAAAGATGCTGATAGGTTCCTAGTGGGATTTTCAATCTGCATCTTGAGGCACCTAAATACCTTTTAAAAATTGGCCCTTACTGAGTTTCATATTTATCAGCTCAACTCCTTGAACAATCCTTTTCTCATGGAACAAATACCTCTACCCTTTGAAACCAGCAATCATTAGCCGGTAATTTAGACAGTATGAAATTACTGTATCCTTTTAGAAAAATAAGTGATAACATATTTTCAGACTTGTCCAGTGAACAAGTTTCTACTATAGCACAGATCTATTCCTTAGGTCATTATGGTTTTCCCTGACTATGTACAAGTTGAAACTACAGGGGAACCATTCATGAACTGTCTTGTGGTGCCTTTGATCTTGTTTAGGTTAAATATCTTGTTTAGGCAATAGAACAAAGACAGATCTGAAGAACAGTAAGTAGGGTTGCCAACAGTCCCTTATTACAAGGGATGTCCCTTATTTTTTCATTTCTGTACAAGATCTGGAGTTGCTGAGTGCTGCAAAAAGCAGCAAGAAATACCCCTGGCAAACGTGGGCGAGTACTAATTATTATTAATAATAATAAATGATAACATCAGGAGCAGGAGTGGAGCGGGGTTGCTAAGGAAACAGTCCCTTATTTTTGAAATACAATGTTGGCAACCCTAGCAATAAGTAAAGAGCCAGGGGATTTAAAGCAGACTTACAAAGAAAACTGTGCTGATTTAAAATGGTTCTGCAGATTTATGAAAATTGAAGTTATGGGTGTGTGATAAATCAACACGTGGTGTATAACTAACTCTTTAAACTATTAAGTTAAATTAATTTTTTAGTAGGTCAAAGGCCGAGCACTTCTCGAGCTCCTGATGAATATACAGCTCTCCACTCTTGTCTATCCACCACATAGCTCTTGCCCTCACCTTAAAATCTGTGGGTGGTCTAGCTAACAGATTTGGCACAAGACTGGGAGTCAGGAAGTTCTGTGGCTCTGTTCCGGAGCTGCAGTGTGACCGAGGGCAATCAACTTAATACCTTGTACAGCTTCCTTCCCTCCCACCTAAATCTAGAAAATGGGAATACTAATGTTTATCTAACTACTTATGAGTTGGACACAAGGCTGGTAGAATACCTAATGTCTATACATCATATTTCAAAAATAAAGCACAATGCATGCGCCAAGCAGAATTTACTATTAATTCTCATATTTCTTAGCTACCAGTTACTCCAAAAATCAAAAGTATAAACACAGTAGGATTTGGGATAAATCCCTTTATGATACTGAATGATCACAAATACACACTGCATTGTTTACTTAGCTCAGCTTTGAAGGATTCTCCAAAAACTTCTCAGCCCAGATAAAAAAAAAAATCTACTAGCCCACCTCTAACACCGAATGCTAACATGCACACAAAAAACTTAAGTATTTTCACAGCAAGGCCAACAAAACAAATCTGGAGTTTTTAGGTCATCGTCTGGAGATATTGGCCCTGATGCAACAAAACATGAACATGCTTAGATTTAAACACATTGGTAGTCCAATTTATTTCAAAAAGCCTTCTCAGGTGCTTAGAGTTAAGCATGTGCTTGAATGCTTTGCTGGATTGCAACCATTATGAGCCAAACTATGTCACATTTCTCCCAAAAGAGAACTTCACCTCAATTTTCAAGACACCCTAACTTTAAAATTCCATTTCTGATTTTTACAAAACTTCCCATATAGATTGCCTGGGATGAGGGCATGCAAAATTCAATTATTTTTCAAGGAATTTACATGGGGGGAGGTGTTAAAATCAGGTCCATAACAATTAGCTAGCTTCATCCTGAATTACAGATCAGCTAAGGCCACTGCATAACTTGTTTCTATTTTTTTTTCTACCAAATCTGTAGGCATCTAGGAGTCTGCTGTCTTCAGAGGGCAGCTGCCATTTTGTGAGATAGATTTGGGGAAGCATTTTAGAGGAAATGTAATTTATCTCATGAAGACTTTACTTCTGCCATTTCTTGTTTGTTCTTTCCCTTCATCTAAAATAAAAATGTATTCTGACTGAACATATATAGCTACTGTATATATATAATGGAGAGAGAGAGAGAGAGAGAACATAACACCACTGAAGTTAATGGTCATTGTACAGCTGTGTGAAAGTGCAGAATTTTATCCAGATGCTCTCTGGTACAAGAGACTTGAACACATGACTGGTGTAGGCGGAAAGCTTTGGGCGGTGGTAAAGAATATTTTCTGCAATGCTGTAGGCCGAGGTAATTCAATATTCTATAACTAAACTTTATGTCTAGTGACACTTTCCATTTATTCAGGATCCATGTAAGCATGCTTCTTTATTTCTACTCATCTCTCAATTCAATGTTTTTCTTTATTTGTGATGTACAATTTCTAATAAATTATTTCATTTAAGTTTGGCTAATGTGAAGTTATCTAGGACAGTTGTTTGCTTTCACCCTCAGGAGGAATTAAAGTACTAAAAGACAGCAAAGGAGTACTGTAGATCAGGGATCGACAACCTTTGGCAGGCGGCTCATCAGGGAATCTGCTGGCGGGTCAGGATGGTTTGTTTACCTGCAGCGTCCGCAGGTTTGGCCGATCACAGCTCCCACTGGCTGTGGTTCGCTGTTCCAGGCTAATGGGGGCTGCAGGAAGTGGCGCAGGTGAAGGGATGTGCTGGCCGCTGCTTCCCGCAGCCCCCATTGGCCTGAAATGGCGAACTGTGGCCAGTGGGAGCTGCGATTGGCCAAACCTGCGGACGCTGCAGGTAAATAAACCATCCCAGCCTGCCAGCGGATTTCCCTGATGGGCCACGTGTCAAAGGTTGCCGATCCCTGCTGTAGATAAACACCTGGCCACTTGCTCTATGGCACAGAGGAAGATGTGTTCTCTCTCAAATAGTGCCACAAGTGCACTGCTGAGGACTTTTATGTGCACAGGGATTGCTTAACCATCTATGGCACCAAGCACTGTTACAATTACGTTTTAAAATGATAGTGTGTTCAAAAACTACAATTTTCAGTTCTTTATTTTAGGGGTAGGACTAGTTTTACCTAATTTTGAAACAAAGTATATATCATAACTGAATGGCTCACCAAAATACATTTTACAACTAACTTGGTTTTGAGACAAACCAATCTGAGGTAAGTAAACAATCTAGTTTTGGACCTAGTACAAACTCATGGTCAATAGCCAAACTGGTGTATCTAAATAAAATTGATACATGTGGCACAGTAGAACATGGCAGAAATTGATTGTGCTTAAGGAAGTCATGTCAATATCCCTGATAGAAAGAGGATTGTTTAATAATTAATTATTTTTAGACTTAAACATCCAAAGGGAAAAGAAATTGTACAGCAGTTTCACATAAGCCATTGAGTTCTGAGAGCTTGATTGGAGAATCTACATAAAATCGGCTATAGGTTCAGCTTGGCTGTATTAAACAGATAAACTATAAGTATTTTGTTTTGTTTTTTTGAAAAGGTGGCTTATTACCAATATCCACATCCCTAATGTTTCAGTAGAAAACATTTCCAGGACTGGCTTTGAGACCACTATCGTGTTATATTACTTGTCTTGCTTTCCTCCTACTTCAGCAGGAAAGTGTAGGTTGATCCAGGAGACAGAGTCTGTGAATGGAATTCAGAACAACAGGGGTTTACTCCCACCTCTGACTAATTTGCTGTGTAACCTTGGGAAAGTCACTTAACTTTTGTAAAGTGCTTTGACACCTTCAGATCAAAAAGCATTCTTTAAGTGCTAATTATTATAAAATGACCCAGGGCTGATTTAATATGTTGCCACCCCTTGCCCTGCAGAAGAATTTGGAATTATCCATTTTGGTTCCGAAAAGTATTTTCCAGGTTAAAAACAATGGGCAAGACCAAACTAGCAGATGTTTGAAAGAAAATAAAATCAGCTTACATAGTTAACTAGTTATTCATCTAACACAGGGCAGAACACTTTGAGCCATGAAAAATAATTAGCCAACGACATGCTCCTCACTATATAACTACATTAAAAGCTATAAAGATGCTATGACACTTTTATACTGAGTTGAAGAAATCGTCATTGCTTAATAATAGAGCTGGTCAAAAAAATTCGGAAAGACAAGTTTTGTTGGAAAATGCAGGAAAGTTTTAAATCTGATTTCGTTCTAATTCGGGATGAAAGAAATTTTGAAGTATCAGATTTTGAGTTTTGACCAGTTCTATTTAATAGTATACAAGTGGTAACTTTGTAAACTACTGCTGACCATAAATACATTTAAAAGGATATTATCGAGGTTGACAAAATTTGACCTGCCTAAATAAATAAATATAACCCCATAATCATTATTTTGTGTGTGTTTTTATATATATAAAAACACATGCACAAAAATAATATAAAGTATGTTATAAGTGCCTCTACAATATTAACATTACTAATATGAGAAGACCAATGCAGTTTTGGGTTGCTTACACAAAGATATCACATAATAGACCAGGGAAGGGATAATCCTGTCTAGATAACACTGAGGGGACCACACTGTATGCATTGCATGTATAAATATAGCATTGATAATATCCCTTTCAATGTATTTATGTTCATTAGTATTTTACAAAGTTACTAATTATGTCCTGTTAATGCAGAAAATTCTGGAGACTTCAGTGGCAGGCAAATGTCAATAAAACTCAGTGAATAGAGAAGACCAACAAGAATGATCAATGAACTGAGCAGACTGACTTACGAAGAAAGACTTAAACAAAATACATGTAACATCTAAGGCGGCTAGGAAAACGGTCTACAAGTAACTGAAGAGGCAGGTCAGAGGAAAGAGTGATTGTTTAGGATGGTTTAAAGGGGATAAAAGAATAATGAGATGAAAGCAAGCTAAGGAAAAAGCAAATTCACTGTTGCAGGGGGTAACATTTCCTAAATATGGAATGAAGCTTCTTAAGCTCTGACTTTTTGCTACTGACTTCATTTAAAACTAGACTAGATGGAGCATTAAAAATATGCTGTAGGAACAGTCAGGGAATGGACCAGATGACTTAATAATCTGTATCTCTCTCTGTTTTATTTTTAATATAAAAGAATGAAAACAGCTCTGAGGCTGCAGTAACTTGAACCCTGGCTGGCCTCAGAAAAGGAGAAGTACAGAGGCCTCATAAAGCCATATTTCCCCTACTGTCTACTTCTGTAGAGTGAGAGTGAGCCAGAATGGAGAAACAGGCCCTATCCAAAGAGACTGTCATATGCAGGGTCTCTGCAAATACTCCTCCATGGTTGTAATTAAATTAATGGAATGTCAGGGTAGGAAGGGACCTCAGGAGGTCATCTAGTCCAACCCCCTGCTCAAAGCAGGACCAATCCCCAGACAGATTTTTGCCCCAGATCCCTAAATGGTCCCCTCAAGGATTGAACTCACAACCCTGGGTTTAGCAGGCCAATGCTCAAACCCCGAGCTATTCCCCACCCCCTTACAAATTGTTGGTTTGTAAGATCCACTGCAATGTGTAGTGACAGCTAAGTATCAATGATGTTAAAACCTGTTAATAGCCTCATTTTCACGGGTCTGAGCACTTGCAGTTCCCACTGAAGCCAATGGCTGCTGCGGTTGCCGCGCAGCGCATAAAAATTAAAATAATGCAATAAAGGCATGATAATTATATTAATGTTTACATTAGCCAGAAACTGCCAGAGTGTTATGAGAGGAAGCATGTTCTACCGACTTGAGAAATGTGGGTTCGGTTCTTGGCTACACCGCAGACTTCTTATGCCAGTTTCAGTACATCCGTGTACATCCTACCCCTACCCACTTCAACATGAGAACTGCTGACAATTGGGAGGTTGAAGGGTGACTTTGCCTCCTCTGTAAAGTCCCAATTCCATGGCTCCTCCCTCAGTTACTTGTTGTTTTCTGCCACATACAACCACCCCAGCTAGTATCCAGAGGGAGGTATGTACGAATGCGTGCTCTGAACTCTGATCCCAGTGCCAAGAGATGGGATCACAAATGATGTGATTATGAACACAGGCCATAATTAATTTGCCTCGGCATTGTGTTAAGTCTTTGAAAGTGGGTACGCTGAAGTGCATTTAAATAGATACTATATATGTTGAGAGAACTGATTTTTCTCTGCACAAAAAGCTAAGCAGTATTGCAGTTCAGTGTTGTTAAAAATAGATGCTATGCAGCAAAAGACAAATTACAGACGACCATTCACACATTTTATGGGCACCAGATCAAAGCAAACATTTTCAGTAGGTTCCATTTATGAATACCAACTAAATATGTGTCTGCTTATTAACAATAAATGTGTTATAAAGGGCACTGTAGAGGCTGTAAATTGTAGTTGTAAATAAGTTTTCCCAATATATTTATTTTAAAACAAAAATAAATTTTTTATTTTTTGTTTTTTGGGTTTTTTTCTTTGTAGTAAACAAAAGAAGCCCGCTTACCATTTGATTAACAAATCTGCAGCAGTTATCAGGTGTTTAGCTTTACTTACCAGGATGCAAGAAAAGTTTAAAAACAAAAAAAATCTAGCTTCCCCATGTATTATAATAGAGAGACTTAAAAAAACAGCGTAAGCATAATTATAAGAGCACTTAAAAGGGAAACCTATTCCAATGCCTTATTTTGTAAACAGTCTCACTTTGGCAACCATTTATTTGCATTAAAAATGATTGTCATATCAGAACTCTAACAAAAGGGACAACGCAACTGATCTTACACAAATAGTAAAAGGCAAAGGGGGGGGACTCTTAATTGAAATAAACCAAATGAGCAGTCTGCTTCTCACTGAGTTAATACTGTATGTCACTGAGAATGAGACATCAGCATCCAGACTGAAAGAGCAATTCAGTTCTGTGGGACAGATGACACACACACATTGATCTGATTAGGGTTACAATGGAAACTCTTATTCAGCACAGTTCTCTCAGGAGACTGAGTTGATAAAAAAAAAAAAAAAAAAAAAAGATTCTGTCTGTACAACACAGAGCAGTCTAAAAACAAGTCTCCAATTAGCCAACCTTCTGATAAGATCTCTAGGCTAGGATTCTTAAGAGATAACGTAACATAAGCAATCTACTACTCACACAAAGGTTAGACATTTTTCACTAATTTCCTTATTTGGTAAGCTTCCCAAAACAAAGCCTTTATTAAATGCTTGGGGATAGATGTTAGAAATAACTCTGCTACATGGACAATAGATAACACACTCTGACTTAGGGTACATCTACACTACAAAATTATGTCGACATAAGTTACAGCAACGTACAGCCACTGCAGTAATTAAATGGCTTTTGCACATCCATGCTGTGCTTGTGTTGGGGTGCACGTCCTCACCAGGAGCACTTGCACCAATTTAACTGTCAGTGTGGGGCACTGTGGGACAGCTTCTGAAAGGCAGCAACAGTCGACGTAAGCAACACGTCTACACTGACACTGTGTTGACATAACTACATCGGCATTGACACTACGTCTCTCGTGGAGGTGGATTTATTAAATTGGTGTAGTGGGTAAGTTCATTGGCGGGAGTGACATTTTAGTGTAGACACTTACAGAGTTAGGTCAACGTAAGCTGTAGTCCTGTGGCACCTTATAGACTAACAGATGCATTGGAGCAGGTGTCTGACAAAGTGGGTATTCACCCACGAAAGCTTATGCTCCAATACATCTGTTAGTCTATAAGGTGTCACAGGACTCTTTGTTGCTTTTTACAGATCCAGACTAACACGGCTACCCCTCTGATACGTAAGCTGTAGTGTAGACCGGGCCTTACTGATGTCCACCAATAACATATTCAGCAACAACAAAACATTATCTAGCAGCCTTCAAATATCACAGCACTTAATGACCAGCGAAGAAGTATCATTATTCCCCATCTAGAATATGGGGATCTGAAGCACAAAGAGGCTGTGCAAGATCAAACAATAAGGCCCCAATCTTGCAATGGATTCAGCACAGTGCCCCCCGTGACTTCAACGTGGGGCTCAGGAGGCCACTGATGCAGAATGTATTGCGGGCCTGCATCAGTGGAAGTGCCAGGAATACCGTGGGTCTCTTGACTCCCAGCTCTCTAATGCATCCTGCTGCCACTCTAGGGAGAATTTGTTTTGATAAGATTATTACTGAATTAAAATTACAAGTGCAAAGCCTGTGTCTTTTGGGAAGGTGGTGGTTGTCTTGTTTTAAAGATAGGTGATGAATGACTAACTATGGTAACCTTCCTCTTACCCAAGACTGCTGTTAAAGATATGTTACCTATAGTACTAGCGTGTCTGCACACATTTGAAATAATGACTACTTCCCTAAAAGTATATAATTTGAATACACTAGCTGTAACTTTAAAAGAGATGAATTTAAAAAAAAAAAAAAAAAAAAAAAACCATCACCACCAACAAAATCCAGACTTTTTCTTAGAACATTTTACCTAATATTGGTGTAAGTTACTTCAGAGCACTATAAAAGGAAAAGGGATTTTTTTCCAGTTTGTTTACTTTATGACTGACAGTTCCCCTGGATAATCTCTTCTCTGTTTGTGTGGGTCTTTCACACAGACACAGGGAAAGTATTTAAAGAATAGAAAAATGTGATTATAAAACCACAAAAACTGGCTAAGGAAATGAGGGACAGGAATAGTACCTGAAACTGTATTAACTCCTTCATAATTTTTAAACAGAGTAGATCTCTTTGGTCTAGGATCACCCTTAGAAAATACTTTTTCCCCTTCTTGTCTTTACATTAAAATAAACAGAAATGGAATTATGCTGTACTGAAATATGTAGGGCATACAGTGTACCATCTTCTAATTCCATCACTCTGACAGTGTTTTCTGGAAACTGATCAATGACTGCCATGGTTTCCTCTAGGTATTATACTAGTACACTATTAGGCCCAAACCTTGTGCAGTACTGAGTGTCCTCAATTGCCACTGTCATATAGTCAATGGGCTCATCCATTCTAGCACTATACTGTACTCCCCTAAGAGAATACTATGCCACTGAAGTAGTCATAACCCTTCAAGTATTTTTGTTTTTTTAAAGATGTATGGTCTTTTTTAAGCATCCTCTAGGGCAACGATTCCCAAACTGTATTGATTTATGTGCCACCTTCTTAAAAACTGTTGTGAAGTGCATTGATGGAACATCAAACATACACATACCACACTTTGGGAACCTCTGCCTTAGGGATACTGACAAGAATTTATTTTCCATTTAAGAAAAGAGAATCTGGGGCTCCTACCTGGAAAGTGCAGTGAACTGCTTGTAATTGGGTACTGAATTTCCATTTACAGTTCTGGACTTTTGTGCTTAAGATGATATACTTGTGTTAAACATCAAAAATAATCTGAACAAGACAAAATCTAGATTAACAATCTAACAAATTACACTGGTCTACAATTTTTGAGAAGTTGTCTGCTTCAGAGATAAAATGTGCTATTTATTATGTATTTTGATGTGCTGAATTCAAATATGACAATTAAAACAACTGATTGGCTACTGTTTCTAAGATATTTAAGTTTTTACATTTTATGTCTATGTATATTGTGTAGATAGTAGAGTTTTAATCATAAATTGTAAACCTAGGTCTTTGCATGTGTTTATGGTTGCTTTACATGATAATATTTCACCTGTCCTGTTTATGTAACACTTTAAAAATCAGCAAAAGGGTTATATAAATAAAATTTATTATGAAACAAAAAGGCAAAAAACTATTATGTACATAGTTTAGTCCTATTCAGTGTCTACTCGGAGCTTCTTGGCTTATCTCTTGTATTCATTAAATGAAGCATCTCTTGTCACTGTCCAGCAATAGTCTGCAAGCATTGATGGGCTCCATTTGCCCTGATAGCATTTCTCCATTGTTGCAATGTCCTGGTGAAATAGCTCGCCATGCTCGTCGCTCACTGCTCCGCAGTTCGGTGGGAAAAAAATCTAGATGAGAGTGCAAAAAATGTATCTTTAGTGACATGTTGCAACCAAGGCTTTTGTATGCCTTGAGGAGGTTTTCCACCAACAACCTGTAGTTGTCTGCCTTGTTGTTTCCGAGAAAATTTATTGCCACTAACTGGAAGGCTTTCCATGCCGTCTTTTCCTTGCCACGCAATGCATGGTCAAATGCATCATCTGGAAGAAGTTCACGAATCTGAGGACCAACAAAGACACCTTCCTTTATCTTAGCTTCACTTAACCTTGGAAATTTTCCACGGAGGTACTTGAAAGCTGCTTGTGTTTTGTCAATGGCCTTGACAAAGTTCTTCATCAGACCCAGCTTGATGTGTAAGGGTGGTAACAAAATCTTCCTTGATTCAACAAGTGGTGGATGCTGAACACTTTTCCTCCCAGGCTCCAATGACTGTCGGAGTGGCCAATCTTTCTTGATGTAGTGGGAATCTCTTGCACGACTATCCCATTCGCAGAGAAAAACAGCAGTACTTTGTGTATCCAGTCTGCAGACCAAGCAAGAGAGCAACAACCTTCAAATCGCCACAAAGCTGCCACTGATGTTGGTCATAGTTTATGCACCTCAAAAGTTGTTTCATGTTGTCATAGGTTTCCTTCATATGGACTGCATGACCAACTGGAATTGATGGCAAAACATTGCCATTATGCAGTAAAACAGCTTTAAGACTCGTCTTCGATGAATCAATGAACAGTCTCCACTCATCTGGATCGTGAACGATGTTGAGGGCTGCCATCACACCATCCATGTTGTTGCAGGCTACAAGATCACCTTCCATGAAGAAGAATGGGACAAGATCCTTTTGACGGTCACGGAACATGGAAACCCTAACATCACCTGCCAGGAGATTCCACTGCTGTAGTCTGGAGCCCAACAGCTCTGCCTTACTCTTGGGTAGTTCCAAATCCCTGACAAGGTCATTCAGTTCACCTTGTGTTATGAGGTGTGGTTCAGAGGAGGAGGATGGGAGAAAATGTGGGTCCTGTGACATTGATGGTTCAGGACCAGAAGTTTCATCCTCTTCCTCGTCTGACTCAAGTGAGAATGATTCTGGTGCATCAGGGACCGACAGTCCTTCTCCGTGGGGTACTGGGCGTATAGCTGATGGAATGTTTGGATAATGCACAGTCCACTTTTTCTTCTTTGACACACCTTTCCCAGCTGGAGGCACCATGCAGAAGTAACAATTGCTGGTATGAGCTGTTGGTTGGCTCTCTCCAAATCATTGGCACTGCAAAAGGCATAGATTTCCTTTTCCTGTTCAACCACTAGCGAAGATTTGTTGCACAAGTGTTGCAGCATATGTGTGGGGCCCACCTCTTGTCCTGATCTCCAATTTTGCAGCCAAAATAAAGGTGATAGGCTTTCTTAACCATAGTGGTTATACTGCGCTTTTGTGATGCAAAAGTCACTTCACCACAAACATAGCAGAAGTTATCTGCACTGTTCACACAAGTACGAGGCATCTCTGCTCACTTTGGCTAAACAGAAATGTGTCCCTTTGCAAAATCAAACACTGACAAATAAGAGAGCACGACACTGTATGATTTCTAGAGCTGATATAGGGCAATTTGTTCAGCAGAGTGATGTAAGCTTCGTTATGATTGCATCATCCATGACTTCTAGGAATAACATGATGCAATTCATATCATGTATGACGCAATACCAGCTTCAGATTGCATCATTCATTGTTTTGCCTAAAAAGCAAGTACTGTCCAAACCCAGTCATAGATTTATTCATAGATCCAGTCAAAGATGTATTTTAGTCATTTCTGGTTTAAATTGAGATCCCTTCCCTTTATAACTCACCTATCCTCCGCCATTCCCAAGTCAAGGGTCGTATATACTGACCCAATAGCATATCTTGAAAACTAGAGCCAATCAACAATTTTAATCATCATTTTCGTTCTCAGTGACCCAGAATTAGTAAAGTTTGACTACATTTATTTCAGAAGCATTTTGGCTGTAGAGCAGTGTTATGCAAAATGTATTTTTAAATGTGCTACTTCAAATGATCTTTTGCAACTATATTTTAAAATAAAGAGCCTAAATTATTTCACATAGCACAGTGCCCTCATCTAAATATAAGAGCAGTATACAAGAGTTTCTCCTGCTTCTGTGTTTTTAATTCAACAGAATGTAAAGTTACTTCTGTAGGGACTCAATTCTTTTGCCAGAAGAAGCTGGTTTACCAGGTATAAAAAGCTAAGGAGCAGCAGAAACAAACTCATTCCTTGATTTTGTGCTTTTGCTGAAGGAGGGAAAATGATGGAACTGAGCAATAGCAAACTGAGCCAGATTGCAAAAAATATAGCAGAGTCTATAGAGTAAAGCACATGCCATTTTCATCTTCAAACCACATGATTCACTACTGTTTATAAAACAACCCCTCCCTTCTCCCTCCCCCCACAAATAATGGCATTAAATTGGAATATATTTCCTGTATAAACATCCACATTAATACAATACTGATCTCAATAATAAGTGCTCTGGGGAAGGAAAAGTCCTCAGATTATTTTTGTAGCATTTTTTTGTTTAACTGATTTGTTGAAAGATTCTCTCTACTTTAAGGCCAGATACATTGGTTGTCAAATAGTTCACGTAAGGGCCTGTGCTCCTCTCCATGAAACAGAAAGGGGAAACATGGGGCTGAAGGTCTCTGAAAGCAACCCATGGGCTGAGGGAGTAGCAGAGGGAAGGAATGTGATAGCTCCGTGGAGCCCACAGCTGCTCTCTCTGCACTCACCCCCGTTTTTTGAGCTCCAGGACCTTTGGGGTGAATGGTATCCTGCCAGCATGGAGAAGAGGCAGAGCTGGGGAGCAGCTGCTTTGTGCAGCATTGTAGCGATGCTGGTTCTGGCGGGACCCAACTGAGAGTGCCAGTTCAGGACAAATTGCTTAAAGCAGGGCAGTTACAGCCCAAGGCTGGAGTTTTTCCACCTCTAAGGCAAACCAAACCAGCCAGCCAAAGAGGACTTTGGTCTCACCCCACTGGCTAACCACAAGTCACACATGCAATTCCCTTAGACACTCGTTTCCCAGTATCACCACCAGTGCCACTCATTATGGGGATGAATGGTTATGAAAACCAACACCCCAGTAAAAGAAAAAAGGTTCTCTCGATCCCAAAGGACCAAGCCCCAGACCCAGGTCAATATACAAATCAGATCTTACCCACAAAGCATGCTGTTGCCAATCCTTTAGAATCTAAAATCTAAAGGTTTATTCATAAAAGGAAAAAGATATAGAATTGGTTAAATGGAATCAATTACATACAGTAATGGCAAAGTTCTTGGTTCAGGCTTGCAGCAGTGATAGAATAAACTGCAGGTTCAAATCAAGTCTCTGGAGTACATCCACAGCTGGGATGGGTCCTCAGTCCTTTGTGTAAAGCTTCCATTTGTAGCAAAGTCCCTCCAGAGGTTACTGTATTAGATGAAATTTATTGTAGCCTTGAGGGCTGAGAACAGGGGTGGCCGTGGTGCTTTTATGGGTATATCTTAAGAAAGGACTGCTACTTGGAAGTTATGCTTCCCCACATTAACAGACAAGATGGAGATTTTCTGATTTTTATAATAATGAAAATTTAGATTGCAGTCCAAGGATATTGGGTACTATGTGCCTCTCACACTAGCAAAAAATAGTTAAAATGCAGATCTCCATTACCTGTTTTTTATCCTTTTAATCTGAAGTGTCCCATGCTTAGTCTCACGCCAGCAGTTTATGTCTGTTTTACTGAAAGCTAATTGTTAAATTTATTTTTGAATTATGGGAGACCATTTTTGCTTACCCTTAATTCAAAAGTGGCAGAACAAAAGAACTTCAGAGAATGCAGCTCTCAGCCTCTCAGACAAAATGAGTTAGTTACGCATGAAAGATTAAAACCTGAAATAACTGTATGGCTTATTTTAATAACTTTATTTTCAAGGATGGTCAGTGGGCATCTGCCATAACTTTAGCACTATCCAGTGAAACCTTTCCTTCTCTATAACATTGTAAAGACTGCAGGATTAGTTACAAACTCTCCTTGTCTGGCCTGAAAGGGGCAGCCTGCTGCTGGCACAGCTTGCATAAGAGATTGTTCAATGAGACATTTACAAATAAAGTACTTAAAAAAAAAGGGGGGGGGGCAAAAAAAGCCTTAGTCAACAATAGGAAAAGCATTGCAGGTTTTGATCCCACACAGAACGCTAATGTTGTGCCAATACTGAAAGAAATAAATGGGATGAGCTAGATAATTATAGATCTGACAGCCTGACATCAATCCCAAGATGATGCAGAGGCTTTGTGAATCCCAGTGATTTTTCTAGGTGCCTAAAAGTTAGGCATGGCACCACTCAGCATCACCACGCCTAAGTTCCCTTGTGAATTTAGCCCAAAGTCACATAGGAAGTCTGTGGTGGAGTGGGTAACCTGAAACTCCCAAGTCCCAGGCTAGTGCCCTAACCACTAGAACATCCTCCCACACCAGCTCCCGGGGCAGAGTGGTTCAGCAGAAGTGAGGAGGTGGTGCATAGACGTATATGCAAAGACAGTCCTTCTCCTTGGATGCCCCGAGCTCTAAAGGGATGGAGCTTGCTTTCCTTGCAGATCTTCTAGCTCTGTAGGGTTTGACAATCTCATACCCTGTCTCCTATGCAAGTCCACTAATCTCAGTCCCTGTGGAGAGAAAAGGGCAAAAACTCTGAGGGGGATTCTTGAAGTTTTCCAAAGTCCTCTTTCCACCTCTGACATGTAACACCAATGCGGGTTTATTGATTTGGTTATTGAAATACTTCTAAATAAGGAAGAAAAACACAATTCTGACAGACAGAATTTATCTGTCAAATCTGTCTTAAACGTATGAACCTTTCTAAGTTCATTCAAACATACCAAAATGGATTTTCAAGTTAATAATGAGCTAGGAAGATTAGTGCCACAGTGATTGTCTGTGTCCTGACTGATTTCTCCTTTGGCAAATACTGTATTTTGGCAAATTTTATTTCTCTCTCTAGTATAAACGTACACAGCCTGATGGAGCTGATTCTAGAGCTGGTCAAAACTCTGAATTTCTGGTTTGTGGGAAATTATGACATTTTGAAATTTGTTTTTGGTCCTAATGATATTTAAAATAAAAATTGAATATTTCAACTACAATGTCAGTTTCAGCAGTAGCATAAAAAAAATGTAAAAAAAAAAAATGAAAATATTTTTAAAAATTTCAAAACAAAATGTTGGAAATCCCCAAAATGAAGTCTTTCCAAGATGAAATATCTGTCATTTTGGGAAAAAAAAATCCACAGATGTTAGTCAAAATTGACACTTTTCAAAATGTTTCAAATTTCAACAAAAGTGGTATTTTGTTGAAAAAACACATTTTGATGAAAAATTTCTGGCCAGGTCTAACTGAAACTTATGTGATAAACTGAAGAGCCAGGCGATAAAAAAAATACATCCATTGACAATAGGACAAGAAGTAATGGGCTTAATTTGCAGCAAGAAAGATTTAGGTTAGATACTAGGCAAAAACTTTCTAACTCTAACGGTAGTTAAGGTCTGGAATAGGCTTCCAAGGGAGACAGTGGAATCTGCATTGTTGGCGGTTTTTAAGAACAGGTTGAACAAACACCAGTTGGGGACAGGGCCGCCCAGAGGATTCAGGGGGCCTGGGGCAAAGCAATTTCGGGGGCCCTTCCATAAAAAAAAGTTGCAATACTATAGAATACTATATTCTCGTGGGGGCCCCTGTGGGGCCCGGGGCAATTTGCCCCACTTGCCCCCCCTCTGGGCAGCCCTGGTTGGGGACGGCCTAGGTTTACTTGGCCTCAGGACAGGAGGCTGGATCCGATGACCTTTCAAGGTCCCATCCAGCCCTACATTTCTATGAATCTTTATCATGCACTTATGATTGCCTCCATTGCTCTCTGCCTGGCAATCATTTCCTCAGGACTTACTCCATACTAACCCTCCTCAGCAGCTTCCAAGAAACAACTCTGTTTGTTTGTTAGTTTTTTTAAAAGGAACAACCTGCCATAAAAACATTTCCTCCTCAGCTCCCACTCCCCCCTGGAAAAAGGAAAAGATGCTTCCACTTGAGACATACAACAAGCAAGATTCATTCCTGCACCAGTAACAGGTTTTCTGTACTGTACGTTAAAATGTCATTACTTCAAAGTTTTAATTTGCAGCCCTGCAGTTAGAAAATGGAGTTTTATTTCATTGGGAAAGGGAAGATGTCCAGCTTCCCAGTACAATCCAAAATTCTAGCCCTAAGAGGGCCTGGTGTCTGATTTTAAAGTCATGACATTTTTAGGTATAGAAGAGTAATTTTAGGTCATTTCTGGAGGTTTTTATGGCTCTCTATCAGCCCTGAACAGTTGGTTTCATGATAACCAAGGCTCCATTCCTACAATGAACTCTGCATAGATAGATCTCTCCACCCATAGGGAGTTCAAAGGACTGGGGAAGAAGACTGTACAGCAAGTGGGATAGATATAGATAGATATACTTTAAATTATTTAAATTTCTACCATAGCAGAATACCTGATAGTGTGGTATACAATAAAGGCTTACCAGCAATCATAACTACAAAGTGGTTTCACTTTTATACTACCACACCACAGCATTCCGTGTGTGTATATAATAGTGATACACACTATGAATTATAGAATCATGAAAGTTTTCTATAATCAATTAATTTTGTTTTGGAGCTCATGAACACTATATTCAACTTTCTGAATTTTTATCTTGCTGTTAAAACAACATTTTCTTCAGGAGATTTATTATTTTCCTGCACTGTCTTCTTACTCCACTGGACCTCAGTAATGTTTGGAGACATTACAGGCATAACCTTAAAATGTGACATACTGAACAAGTAGATTTACGGAATCCTCTTGCCTTCACTTGGATCATCAGAACATTTGCTCCTTGAGCAGGCAGAAACAGAGAGCCCAGAAAAAATTGTGACGTCTTCTGTTGCACAGGTGTGTGCTGATAAATCAAGGACAGCCAAGTAACATGCTGACAGCCAATGGTAAGAATAATGTAATTATACAGATCAGTATTTCAGGAGCCAACACACTGGCAACTAAGGCCTGGCCCACTTAGCAGGAACATTTTATTGCTCAAATAAAAGCAACGCTGGTCTGTTTTAATCAGGGATTAAAATATGAAGCACCATTGAAGTTTTAAGTATTATAATCCTTGTTCTAAAACTTCTATATTGACCAATTTAGAGACTTGTCTCTGCGACTGATTTTTTGCTAAATGCAAAAAAGTTTATAGAATTGCTTTAAAAAGTGTTTTTAGTTACTTAACTTTCCCCCTAGAATGGTTGGGAGGGGGAGACAGGCAGAGCGAGAAGTGTTCAAAGCCTGCTCTTCTTTAGGTAACCGAACACAGTGGAATTCCCTATTGTAAAATGTTTTTGTTTTGTTTTGTTTTTTTCAAAAAACCTAATCAGATCAATGAAAGTCTCATTTAAAGCATGAGCACTAGTGCTACATCAGACAAATGAGTCATCCTAAACACAAAAGGCTTTAGACTGGGTAGGTCATTTCCAGTCAACTGAATCCTGTTCACTCACCTACGTAAGCATTGAGCTGAAATTAAAAATGATCCTTCTAGCTCTGAAGTTCTCCCACTGATACCAAGCACCCCATCTGGGGAAAATGGCTGTATATTATTGCAACTGTGGTGCTCTACTCACCTTTCTTCTCTCAAATGTCTCTGTTTTTAACCTTTCTTTATGCAACATCAAACAGATTGTAAACTACTTTGGGAAGGGACCATGTGCCAACTTCTCTCATTTACATGGTGTAAGCTAGAGTAACTACACTGAAGTAGTTACACATTTAAACCAGTGTAAATGAAAGGAGCTGGTCCTCATGTCTCTTTTTTGTCTCAAGTGCCACACACATTTATGATGCTATAATAATGTCCCTGGAACGAGGCAACACATTCCAATGGCATACAAATGACTACAATATTAAGAAGCACTGGCACCAAAATTGGACTGTTAAATTATTCATGTTGATGTGGGTTTATGGCTGCCGTCAGTCTGAGAATTTTACTTTCAGACTATAGGTACTGTTATTATTGCAACATCCCACTAATGGAGCTCACTACTGAGCAATTGTGAGGCAGAGATTGCAGAAAGACTGAAACAGCACTAGGCAGATCTATGAGGACATCTGCAGTTAAACTAGCTCAGACACAATTACCAGGGCTTGGAGTCTTCACGCTTCAGGGCAGGAGCTAATCAGCAGGTGGTGGTACAGTAGTGTACTGCGCAATTAGGTGTGTTATGTTTGTTTTGCATCTTGTGAACCATTCAGCATTAGGTACGGTTAGAGACAGCATACCAGAACAGATCATTCATTGGTTTGCTTCAGCCACTTTAATCTCCAAGCTATCTAATGTAAACACTGAATAATATTCCCTTTACAGAGCAATTATACTCTGAAAAGTGACTACTTCAAAAGCCACCTTCCTACTTAGCAGGTCTAGTTCCAGTGTGTATTCATAGTCGTATCTGCTGATTTTTACCAAGGGGCGGGGGGTGAGGGGGAAAGCCCTCATTACTTTTTACTAATTATCACTATAGAACCTACACTTCTATGCAAGTGACCTTGTGTCTATAGTGGCTTATACATCAGCAGTTGGATCCAATTGTAGGACCGTGCCCACCTGTGCAACCCTAGTGAATCAATCTAAAAAAACCTGCATCTGGTTAGCTTTTTTCCTCTCACCCAAATGCATAAAGAAAAAAGAATCCAAGGAATCAGATAAGAGGGTTGCACAGCTAACCACAAGCAGATCTGGCCTATATAGTTTTTATTGCTGGTGATAATGCCTAAGCTAGAGGAAAAAATACCCAGGTTAGCTTCCTGATGCCATGTTGAGTTTGCAGACCTGGCAGTTGGAAAAATAAGCAGACCTTTGTAAGCTGAGCACATTGGATTTAGAAATCACGATGACACAAAAAACACTGAACCCTACACACTGCCATTTGCACTAAGGCTTTGTCTTCACTGACATTAAAGTGTGTGTGTTTTGACAGCAAGAAAACTAAACACACAACAGCTAGCTCACTATAAAATCCCAAGTGGAGAAAGACACTTATAGTGTTTACTGGGAAGTTGCTAGGCAAGGTCAGCACTATACACCTCCCTTCCCCCCCACCCCTTGATCTTGCCTACTTTATCTCCCCATAAAACTAAAGTGGCTTGTCTCCATTATGTTTTTACAGCAGCATTGCTAATGTGTGTTAGTTATCTTATGATGTAAACATCTTTTTGTCAGGAAAGACATAGTCCAAGTCTCTTTTCAAAGTAAAGCCGCTCTTTAAAGCTGTTCACAGATTGTGCAGTCTAGCAACAGTAACAGAATTAGGTCTCCTCAACCAAAACAGATATCAACTGCACAGATATAGTAACAAGATGATTTTCGTGACACATGGGAGACTCTTTCCATCTAGTTAAACACAACTTGTGTTTGGAATTAGCTAGTTATTATAAAACATGCTTAAATGCACTAATAAAAGGAACCCAAAAAAAAGATGCAAAATTGGCATCCCCAAAAATTTCAGATCCCTTCCCCAAATTAACCAAATTTTGTACACTTGTGGAAGTTCCACTGTACATAAGTGAGAGGGCCACAAGTATCCCCTCATGTCTTAGGAACATGCTTATCCCATCCAATGGACCTGTTGCACACCGCACTGCTTGGACACAATTCGCACAACTGGGATTAGAGCTACCCCACTGCAAATAAATAGGAACAGACAACGAGCCACACATGGTATGGCTGAAGAGCAACTGCTGTTACCCTTCTTCCCCATACAATAAAACTCACCCATCTATCAACTGCAACAAACCTTTCCACCACCCCATCTGTTAGATTAAGGGTTGAATCATCTCCCAGATACTGTACAGACCCGCTTGTTACCCACCTCTACCAGACAGCCACCTGCCTTAACCCATTGCACGCTATAAACAAGACATCCACTCCAACCTATCCACCCATCTCACCTTCCTGCTGCATCAACCCACAAACACAACCCCTGTCTGCCTCCAGTTATGTTCCTGGGGCATGTCATCCAACAGTCAAACCTACTGATCTCCCAACCAGCCAATATGCACACCCCATCTCCCAAAAGATTCACTGGTCAAGGGATTGAAGAAGCAAGAGATGAAGAGCTGCCATATATATATATATATATATAAACAAACAAGCCCCAACTCTCCACTTTTTGAACTAGTTTGATACTGATGACTTTGTATTTCAATGGTCAACACTAACTTAATGTAACCAGTCTGGACCTCAAAGCTACTTACTCCACAGTACTGATCATCATTAAATATCTGGGGTGGCAGTGGATTGCCCTGTGCAGGCTGTCTTTCCTCAGGAATATTTTTATACATCCATTGTCTTTGTTCCTCCGACATTGTGATATCCACCTCTTCAAAATCTATCCTGTTGGCTTCCAGAAATCGTACCACATCTTGCTGCCTCTTCTTTATCTGAGAGAGAGACAGAGAGAAAGAAAGAAATACATCACAGCTAGCCCATCATTACTAAAGATATGTTTACAAGCCTGAATATGCTTGACTATTTTTTACTCAAAGCTCAAAAAGTTCAATAAGAACATCAAATATTTCCAAGTTAAAATTATGTGACTTAACACTGCAGTTTCTTTATGTACAAGTTACGAAAGTCTACAAACTTCTGCCTCATTTCTAGGCGGTTGGCTGTTGTTTTTGGTGGGGGGGTAGTTTGGGGTTTGTTTTTTTCTTTAAAAAGATGCCTGTGATGGAGGAACACCTGGCTTGTACTCCAAATAAGTCAAAGATAAAAGGGTAGCTGGTTTGCAGATTCACCATGCATTACTGGCCACATTTTAAAGGTATTTAGGCACCTAAAGATGCAGATAGGCACCTAGTAAGATTTTCCAAAGTGTCTACCTTTTAAAATGTGGCTGTGAGTTTCCTGAATACAGTTTATTCATTTCTTAGGTTCATACAGAACATGTGCACATGCTCTGAGATGGGGATGGTCTTGTCTCACACCAGCTTTGTCTTCACTGAAAAAAAGGGGGGAGGTGCATTGTGGGGGGCTTGTTTTGGGGGGGAGGGTTTAATAGAACTTGTTATCTTGACATAAATTCCTAGCAGAAACAGCACACAGGTAGTTTTTACCCTGATGTAGCTAGTCAAAGTCAACTCTATACCACCGCGCACACACCCCTCCCAGTGTTTACCTTGACTAGTTACATTGGGGTTAAAAACCTGCCTGTGCCCTGTCTTCACTAGGCATTTTGTATAAAAGGGATAACTGTAAAAACACACCTTTTTGCAGTGAAGAGATAGCCATAGAGTCTTCGAGATTGAGGGAAAGCCTCGGGCTTACTAATTCGGCCAGGATCGGTTCTGCAATACAACCAGCTTCACGCTATTTCCAGCACGTCCCAGATCCTTCTACTAAGGCACATTCCACCTAAAAGGGGCTACACACTGTGTTCACTATGACTACTCAAACATGTTTCCCAGCCATACTGTTTGGAGATAAACTTATATTTAAGAATTTTACAGTATAAAAATACTGTGGAGCAAGATCTATCCACTTGCCCGTTGGTTTAAATTACGGGTGGATGGATGTTACCTTTGGGTATCATAGGACCCAGACAGTATTTAAAAACCATTAGTTTTTCAAGTGCGTGTACTAGCTGTATTTGTCACACCACTCTTCATATTGGATCCATTTGATACATCAGATCACAAAAATAATAATAATCTCCAGTGACATTTATTACAGATTACAGTAAAAATTCATATTCAGATGACTTCCAGTGGTGAAATAATTATGTCCTCTTTGAAACAAAGACCATGGATATCTCCAAGAGGGTTTTGTCCAATTTCTGCAAAACAACGTAGTTCTAAAATGTCTGAACATTTATGTGCTCTGCTGCAGAAGGAAACTGATTTGCTCTTAAATGTGTATTCCTTGTAACTTAACCAGTTATTCAATAAATTTGTGTTTCTTTCAGTATGGCATACGTAAAAGAAGGAACCAACCACTGATTTTTCAAACAATGCACATTATGAAAGATCAATCACTCTCATACCAAATTTATCTTCTAAAACTGTATGCAGAAAATACAAGTAGTAGCTCAATTACCATCATTACCACCATTTTTCTGCTAATCAAAGCACAATGCTGAAAGTAAAATGACTTCTTGTACTATGACACTAAACTCATAAAGGAATCATATTGTGATTGTAGAAGTGAGAGAAACAGTTCTTATCCTCAGTAATTTACAACAGAAGATGAGAGACAACTTCAATCTGAAATGGAGATTGAGATTTTCTTAATACTGGCCATTTTATTAAATATTTGTTCAAGTAAAGATGTGCAGACTAGGATGATATTGCAGGAGGGTTTTCCTTGGAAATTCTGCATATGCAATGGAAGATTTTTAAAAATAAAATTCCTTCCCATTCCACAATGTTCATTCTGCCTGACAATTTCCATTAGTCTTGGATGCTGGTCTGTCAGACTACTGACAATTGCAACTTAGATTTAATCAGATCCTCAACTGCTGTATTGATCACACAAAGTGAAAATTCTTGGATTTCCTTTACCTTTTATGTAGCATGATCCTAATCTGCCTTTAACATAGTAAAAAAGTCATCACAATTTAATACGGTGTTAATCTTTAGAGCTCAATGCTTGACTCCTATATTATACATGCTGATCATTTAGAACATATGCACTTTGTCTTTGGTTTTATTGTTAATCCATACTGCAAGTCACAAAAATAAAACTGAAAAACAGAAATCCCCATCTACACCAGATGTAGACTTCATTTTTGGAGCTGGTCTCCCTATCAGGGTTACAAAACAGCAACAAACAGTGTGTCATGTAAATATGTACAGAACTGCTGTAATTATGTAGTTTGTCACTCATCTGTTGGTGAAATTGCTCATCTGATAGATGGGGCTTTTGCAATGGGGAACTGAAACGTCAAGATTCTTATTTCTTGTTCATGTTTTTTATTGATTTACTCCAGCAAATGAGAAGGCATCCACTGCTAAATCACATGTACTGTTTCTAAAAGATACTTCAAAGAGGGTCTAACAAAATGAATATGTACATGCTATTTAGATCCATGTGAAAGTTTCGTTAACCCAAAACACGGTCAGATTCACCCAATGATTCAGCAAAACCCAACAAGAACCAGGCTAGGTCACCCCCGTCCTCACAGGAACTTGTCATTTCCAACAAGTCCAGCCTATCCTCTACTTTGCCCTCCCCTGTTGTTTACTGAAATGGGAATGGAGAAAGATGGCCTAGTGACTTGGCTCCTATTGTCTTCAGTGGAATGGATGGCTTGTTCCCACCTCTGGATTTCCAGGAGGCAGAGAACTTACCTCCTTTCCTTATTCTGATTTTGTAGGATAAAGGAGAGTTAACTGGGTTAGCAGGGAATACATGTAGAGGTTTTCCCAATAGCCTGGTGCATCCTGAGACATCTCTCAGTGCAGAGTGTTAGAGTAGTATTGACAGCTGTCAGACTTGATGAGCCTAGCTTGTGATCCTACGTCATCAGGATGATGATAAAGCTTCATACTACTGCACCATCTTTGAGCCAAGGACCTCAATATGCTGCACACAAAATTAGTTAATTTAATGTCATGACACTTCTCTGGGGTAGATCAGAATTACTATCCCCATGCTATATACGTGATTAGACTCAGAGAGAAATATTAATGCAATTTTTCCCTCAGGGAGAACTGCAAGATACTAAAATTTACTCACCCTTGAACTTAAAAGATTCCTAAAATACACTCAACTCTGCTCTGCGCTGCCCACCTGTTTAGCCGAAGTTCCAAGCACAAATCAGTTTTCTTTATAACATGGAAAAAACATTGAGACCATGCAGATGCATCAAACAAGACATTCTGGTTTTGAGATAGCATGACAACATTAATACTTGCATGTTTTGCAGAGATGCTGCAAGGATTGATACAGTTAACATGTGTAACAAACTTGGAATATTTAGAATTTGACAAATGCTATGTATTAAATTTATATTTCTGATATAAACAGACAAAGATACACTATCAAAAGTTATTTGATATTCCCTAGGCCATATGATGGAACAACACAGATTGTCAAGCAGAATTAATGGCCATTGCATACTACTATAAGTACCTTTTAAACCATGTTATATCTCACTGGTGTAGTATATTCATTCTGATTCTAAGATTCTTATCCAAGATAAATTAATTTGCCAAATTTCATAGCACTTGCTGCAGCAATGCTTTGGGCTCTAACTAAGGACAATATAAAAATTAGCCCTGGAGTGCCACAGGATTCTAGTGACCTCTGTTATATTGATCAAAGAGAGAAATATTGTAATATGTAATCTTTACATTTAATTTTAGACAATTTAGAAATGTCGAAGAGTTTGGGATTTATGAAGAAATTAGCTAGATAACATACCTTTTTGTCCTATAAACATAGGATCAATATGTCTTTAGAAATCGGAGTGCAAGTGAAATGTAAAGAATTGGGACTATGACTAGAAACCTATGCTGTAATGTTTTTCAGGCAGATATAACAACTGTTTCATCAGCTTGACCCAAGGGAACTACCATCTTCAGGGGATCAGACTCCATAATGAAATACCATGCCCTTTTATTTTGCATGCACAATGAAAGTCTTCATGGAAATAATGGATATGTGAGGACTACTATTTTTTTGTTCAAATGGAAGTCTAAGTCTATCTGTCTTGACACAGATATTGTATGTTTGTCTCCAGAAAGTGGTGATCAGTTACCAATACTTTCTTTACATAAGCTTTTTTCCCCCACTCTTCCAAAGTAAAAATAGGTCAGCAACATGTTGTGGATATAAAACTATTAAATCAGCGTCTTCTGTTACCATGTTAGTGTTCAGACAGTGTTTTTACAAAAGATAGGTAAATGTTTTGTAAATCTCTTAAATGTGAGCAATTTACCTTTGAGGGGAAAAATAGATTTGGTAGCTGTGCATTATAAGGTGTGACTGTTGATCGAAATGCTATTAAAATGATAACAACCTGCAGTAAATTGTACCCAAGAGTCATTCAGTCCCTCTGGAGCCACTAGATTCTTTTCTGAACCGTCTCTCCTAGGATTTCTGTATTATTTCATCACCACCCATGAGGTGGGCAGATAGACAAGTTCATGAACTTAAATACCTGTTTACTTCCATCTCTAAAAACAGACACTAGATTAACTTCAGTGGGACTCATAAGTAAGGTGAACAGGATTTGGCCTGATACTTAGAGAGGAATCAAAGTGATCTGGTGAACTCTAGCCATTTCTGAACTGGGGGTGTCTGAAGGAGCACAGGAAGTGTGGACACGTCCTTTCATATAATATTTGTTCTTTGGTAGGGAGTCGTGGTTACAGGGCTAGCTGCACCTCTGTTCCCCATCTGGTCTCTCTGAGTGCAACCCTCCCTCCTCAGATATTCTGCCCTTACTGGTCCCAGGGTGGAATCTCCCAGTTCTTCCATTCTTAGACCAGGACCCAGATACACCACCTTGTGGGAAGTGGTTGGTATACACACTGCAGGCCTGACTGGGTTTCAGGCACCTGCAGGAGAGACAGAGAGACCCCAGATTATCCAGTAGCCTGATAGTTAGGTCACTTACCTAGTATGCAGGAGACCTAGGATCAAGTCCCCTAAATTAGGCAGAGGAGTCATTTGAACCTTGCTTTGCCTAAGTCCAGGGACTTGATCTTGGGTCTCTCACATCCCATATGAGTTGTCCTAACTACTGGGCTATAGAGTTAGTCTCTCTCTGGTCCAATGAATATTTTATTATACAAAATGGAACAGCTCCAATGAGAGGGAGAGAGAGACTGTATGACACAGCGATTAAGGCACTCAACTACAATGTGGGAGACCCAGGTTCAGGTCCCTTTGCCAAAAAAGGCAGAGGAGGGATTTGAACCTGGGTCCCCCTCATCCCAGGTGAGTGCCCTAACCACTGGTCTTCTCGTTCTCTTCTATCATATATTCCACTTTGGAATGAAAACAAGTATCAAAACAGAAATATTGTTTTCCAGCCAGCCCAGATAGTTATTTCCTTTCCCATACAAGTGTAAGCACATTTATACCAATATTACTGAGCTCTCACTAAGGGAATTGTATTGCTTTAAACTATACTAGAGTTAAAGTGGTACAATTTGTCTGTAGAAGTCAAGCATGTAAATCCAATTCTGAATATACATCTAAATATGCAATTAATACAGTTATTTATGGTCATTGTCCCACAGGGTTAATTAATTCTTATTAATAAGAAATTATCTTGCAGACATGCACCACCCTCATTCACAAGTGCAAACACTGCCCCCCCCCCCCCACCCATAGACAAACCAATAGCATTCCTAGCCAAGCACAACAATCGGTCACATGAAAAAGTACTGTTAGGAAAGGATTATTATTACAGTAGAACCTCAGAGTTACGAACACCAGAGTTACAAACTGACCAGTCAACCACACACCTCATTTGGAACTGGAAGTGCACAAATAACCAGCAGCAGAGCCAACAATAAAAAAAGCAAATACAGTATAGCACGATGTTAAATGTAAACTACTAAAACAAATGAAAGTTTTAAAACAAGGATTTGACAAAGTAAGGAAACTGCTTCTGTGCTTTTTTCACTTAAATTAAGATGGTTCAAAACAGCGTTTTTCTTCTGCATAGTAAAGTTCCAAAGCTGTATTAAGTCAATGTTCAGTTATAAACTTTTGAAAGAAAAACCACAACACTTTGTTCAGAGTTACGAACTTTTCAGAGTTACAAACAACCTCCATTCCTGAGGTGTCCGTAACTCTGAGGTTCTACTGAATCTGAGAGACAAGGTGGGTGAGGTACTCTCTCTTATTGGGCCAACTTCTGTTGGTGAAAGAGATATGCTTTTGAACTACACACAGTTCTTCTTTGTGTAGCTTGAAAGCTTGTCTCCTTCACCAACAGAAGTGGATCCAATAAAAATATATTAACTCACCCACGTTGTCTCTCTAATATCCTGGGACCAACACAGCTACAATAGCACTGCAAACAATAATTACTATCTGTAATCCAGCACAAAAGACCCAGTTACGATTGGAAGTGCATTGTACTAAGCACAGTTACTGCCCCCCCCCCAAAAAAATCCACAAACAAACAAAAAAACTGTCACAGACTCAATGAATTTACAATTTAAGGGCCCAGTCTTGTACCACTAAAATCAATGAGTTTTGCCATCACTTTAGAGAGAGCAAACAAAGTCAAGCCCCAACAGGCAAGACAGAGGAAGAGTGGGAGGGAGGAGGGAGATGCAATATAAACTAAAGGGGTCAGAGCAAGTAGAAGCCACCGTCATATTGGTTCTGTGGGTTTTTTAATGATCTATGCACAAACGTACACAGTGCTGTCTTCCAACGAAACTACACGTAGCAGCTGAAGACAGGAAAGAGAAACTGCATTGTATGAGCAGCAAACACTCACCAGACCACAGTTTGAGAACCATTGTTCTACTGTGCTTATTGTTTATATGCTCATTGCAGATGCTGATAAATATTCCTCTTGGACTTTGGTTGTTTACTTTTACAGAAGACAGAATTTTATTACTTCCTTTTTATATGTAGATTGTATGAATTCATAGATTAATAAAGCCATTGTGATAATTTAGTCTGACCTGCATATCGCTGGCCATAGGAAAGCCCGGAGTTAATTCCTTCTAGAGCTAGAGCATCATTTTCAGAAAAACAGCCAGTCTTGAGTTAAAAATTTCTAGTGATGGAGCATCCACCACAACCCTCGCAATTGGTTTCCCTGAGACTTCGACGTGTGGCACTGTACGATAGTGGCTACTGAGTATGCTATTAAATGTTTGTTATTCATAATCACAGACAATTTAGTAGTAACCTCACAAAGAAACTATAAATCAGGCTATAGATCATGGGAGGAAGGGCTCAGAGCCTTGAGGCAGGCATTAATGCTGCTCTGAAAATCTGCCACTCTGCTAGGGAACAATGCTGTTTGGAGCGCCGTTCGGGCTCCAGTACTCTCCTCAGCCAGCCATTGCTTTGAAAATGTATAGCGCTCCAGTGAGACTTGGCTAGATCCTGGGCCACGCCACCTGAGAAACAAAGCACAAAAGGGGCAGCACTACGGGAAGGGGTGGGGCAAAGGTGGTTTTATGCCATGTTGTAGCACCTGGATTCTGAGTTGGAGCCAATATGTAACAGGCAGGACTAAATCATGTTTACTTAACATTTCACAGGGACTGTTACTTACCAATATCTTCCTTCTATGATAGTACTTAGTATGCTCCTACACCACTTGGTTTTGCTGCCTTAAATTACACGAGAGGGGAAGAAACAGTGCAGAGAAACCTATTCCCATGTCTCATTTGCAGTAAATACTCAGGAGTGAGGGGAGGTGCTTTATTCAGAGCAAGCATTCTGAGCTAATGCTATGTGCTTTATCAGTCAAATGATTCTGTAGCAATGTTTTGCTGACACACACTCTGGCCATGAATTTTGTTAAATGTGGTCTGTGCTTGCAGTTTTACAGTGTAACTGATGAATAAATTCCAGGGCTTGCAGCACATTCACTGTTTGTTTTGAGAGCACCAGCAATTGTTTTAATTTTTAAAAAGTTGTGAAGACACTAGGAAGTAGCAGCTCCTTGCTTTTTAAAAGCTGCTACCAAATCTGCTTCAACTAGCTACAGGTTAGCAAACGCTGAGTAACTGATACTTGTGCCCACATCTTGAGAAAATTACAAAACAGAAATATAACTGTCACGACTAATTGCAAATTTTAACATATTGGATCTGTATCCAGTACCACATGTGCCAGTGTAATAGTCAGGCTCACTGTCTTCACACAGTTTATTTTTTCAGGGTAGAATTCTTTGGTGGCTTCAAACATACCTGCCAACACTGAATAGGTGTAGGTGGGGCTGCATGGGAAGAAAAAGTGGAGACTAGGAGAGCTTTTTGAAAGTAAAGGAGTGGGAAGAGTTAAATATCTTGCTATAAAAGAGGGACTGTCCTGTACTAAAAGGAAACATTTTTTAAAGTTACTGCCCCCATACAATAAAGAATTTTAACGGATGATAAAAATAAATGGCATCCCTCCTCCTGCTTCATGAAAAGCTCTTCAGGCCCTATGCTAAGACCTTGACTCAGGCAAAGCTCTGAGTGAGGATTTTAGCATTGGCCCCTTAATAACCAGGATGGTAAAGTGCTTAGTTTATTTAATAACCTCACATTTAATTAAAAAAAAAAAAAAAAAAAAAAAAAAAAAAACTTGTAAAAGATTCTACTCTTTAATACCATCTAAATCATGTAACAGTGGTTTTATCTTGCAGCCCTTACGTTAGCAGAGCTATTGGCCTTAGCATAATCCTGCTCATTAATGTAATGGCAACACACCCACTGACTTAAACTAGAGCAGGATCGAGCCCTCACAAGGAGGACAGGTTGCGCCCACATAATCCTGTAAAGTTTGCCAGGAATATTCAGGGATCAGTCCTCTCAGTACATTGCAGGATCAGGGATTTAGTTTTCAGTTCCCCAACTTTCGAAACATTCAGTTACCTTATTGAACGGAGACTTTACTGGAGAAGAAGCGTATTCCTTGAAATGAAAACAACAAAATAGAAGGATAATACACATTAGTAAATATTATGCCACGTGTAGATTAGAGAACAAATTACATTAATTAGGAGAAAAGCCTTCCTGTCAATTAGGAGTAACTGAATTAAGGGTTGTGATTGCACAGTATATGTACAAAATACATTTTGATGGGGAAGGTAGACTTTGCTAGATTCAATTTTTTTGTCAACATGCAAAATGCTTGTTAAAAATATGACATTTTAACAAAGGAGAGTGGTATCAGAGGGAGTTAAATGTAGAGTACTAAATAAAGGATTCAGATTATCCTCTGACAAGCTTGAGAAATCTTGTATTGGAGACATACAAGAAAATAATACCTGCTTTTCAGCCATTTTCTTGAAAATTACTTAACCATCTGCTAGATTACAAATGAAACATTAGTCTCCAACACTGGAAATAATGGATATAATTTAGCTGTCATCAGGGTTTGGAAACATACACATTTATTAATCCCTGGAGTTGCAAAATAGTATGCACATTTTTCCAGTACTAGCATAGCTAGGCAAATGACAGATGCTGGGCACAAAGATGTGTTCAGTCTTCTCAGCTGCTTTGATTTCTTGAACGAACTGTAGCCTTGCCTCCATACTTTTATCTTCTCAGCAACCTGTATGCACAGATTTGGCTTCAAATGCACTGTTACAGCTCTAGTTAAGCTCCTCCTGCTGGATGCTCACCAGACTGCTGTGTTTGGACCCAGATGCTGAGCCTGTGTGCTTTCAAGCTTTCCTTCATCTGAGTAGGCTCCAGCATGGACTATGGCTATGACATCTCTGGCACACTTCCTGGGCATGGCCTCTCTGTCTGATACCCCTTCTGGAATTGGGACCCCCATAGCCAGCTGCCCTAGGTCCCAAGGACTAGTGCTGACTCCCCCCACACCCCAATAGCTCAAGCACATCCTTTCCCAGAACTAGGGTTGCCAGGTGTCCAGTTTTCTACCAGAACCCCTGGTCAAAAAGGGACTCTGATGGCGACCAGGCCATTATAAGTCCAGTTGGCACAGGACTGGCAGGTTCCCTATTCAGCTCTGCACGGCTCCCAGAAAGTTGCCAGCATGTCCCTCCATCTCCTAGGTGTAGGAATGGCCATGGGAGCTCCGCGCGCTGCCCCTGCCCTGAGCGCTGGCTCTGCAGCTCCCATTGGCCGGGAGGGGCATCTCGCCACTTCCTGGGAGCCCACAGAGATAAGCGCTGCCCAGAGCCCGCACTCCCTCCTGCACCCCAACTCCCTGCCCCAGCCTGGATCCACCTCCCGTACCCCAAACCCCTCATCCCTGGCCCCACCCCAGAGCCCACACCCCCAACCAGAGCCCTAACCCTCCCCCCTCCCGCACACCCTTACCGCCTGCCCCAGCCCTGAGTCCCCTCCCACACCCAAACTCCCTCTTGGAGCCTGCACCCCCTCTTCAGGACCATGCTCCTCCAGCTCATGGCTTATCCTCCGAATCATGGAGTCTCTCTGACCTTCGCAGTCAGTTTCCTTCAGTGCTGGCTGGTCTGCAGTCAGCAGGTCCTCCTTGGCTCCTAAAGCCTGACCCTTCTGTTCCTCTCTGTGACTCCCTCTCTGTTTTTAACCAACACCTCAGTCTCTTTGTTCCCTTTCTGGGGAAATTCCACTGCTCCTCTTCCTCTCCCCCCCCCCCCGCCCTTATCTTCAGTGAGAACTGGTTCTCCTAGCCTTCAGCCATCCCAGTGTCCTAAAGTGCTTCTATCTGAATGGAAGCATGCAGGTTAATGAATGTCCATTGTCTGAGAGAGGCATGATACCAGCTCTGAGAGCAGATAGAGGATTCCACATACACTGAGGCACTCAGTGATACAGCAATTTCATAAAATCAACCAGAATTCATAAGTTGTACATAGACAGGTTCTCCAAATCATCACACGGGCCTCTTCCTTAGAGTACAGTAACTCCTCACTTAAAGTTGTCCCAGTTAACGTTGTTTTGTTGCTGACCAATTAGGGAACATGCTCGTTTAAAGTTGTGCAATGCTCCCTTTTAACATCATTTGGCAGCCACCTGCTTTGTCCACTGCTTGCAGGAAGAGCAGCCCGTTGGAGCTAGTTGGTGGGGGCTTGGAATCAGGGTGGACTGGCAGCCCCCCTATCAGCTCCCCGCTCCCCTAAGTTCCCTGTGTTGCAGCTGCCCAGCAGGCTACCAATTGCCGGCATTCAGTTGTCCCTCCCCCCACTGCCATGTGCTGCTCCTGCCCTCAGCCTTGGAGCTGCTCCGGGGAGCCTCCTGCTTGCTGTACGGGGGGAGGGAGGAAGTCGGGGGCTGTCAGGGTTTCCCCCTTCCCCCTGCACCCCACTTACCCCATTTCCATAGAGCAGGGGGTACACACGACAGGGTTCAGGATGGAGGGAGCTTCCAGGCAGTAGCTGCGGTCTCAGCAAGCTGATCTAATTAACAAGGCAGTGTACTTAAGACTGGGGTCAGCTACTTAAAGGGGAAATGTGCATCTCTCGCTCTCACACACACAGTGTGTGTCTCTGTCTGCGAATCTCTCTCCCCTCCCTCCAAGCCTACTGTCTTGTAGAGGGATGCTACATTAACAATGAGTTAACCCTTGAGGGCTCAGCCAAATGTTAGTTCATCATTTAGCAGTAAGGCATTCCCTGTGAAATATCCCACCCTCTGACTCCACCACCTCAACCCAGCTTCACAATCATCATCGCTGTGTAACAGTATTAAATTGTTTGTTTAAAACTTATACTCTGTGTGTGTGTGTGTGTGTGTATATATATATATATCTCACACACACAGTATATATGTCTTTTGTCTGATGAAAAAAAATTTCCCTGGAACCTAACCCCCCCATTTACATTAAGTCTTATGGGGAAATTGGATTTGCTTAACATCGTTTTGCTTAAAGTTGCATTTTTCAGGAACATAACTACAATGTTAAGTGAGGAGTTACTGTACTTTCTATTGAAAGCAATTCAAACATAGAGAATCATAGAATATCAGGGTGGGAAGGGACCTCAGGAGGTCATCTAGTCCAACCCCCTGCTCAAAGCAGGACCAATTCCCAGACAGATTTTTGTCCCAAATCCCTAAATGGCCCCCTCAGGGATTGAACTCACAACGCTGGGTTTAGCAGGCCAATGCTCAAACCACTGAGCTGTCCCTCCCCCCATAACCTGAGCTCTTAAAAAGATAGATAGATACTGGAGTAATAAGCACATTAGAAATCGCTAAGGAAGAGAGCTAACTGTACGCACTATGCTATGGCAAACTGCCTGGCTAAGTGACACTGCAGCAGCTTTCTGGGAGTCAAAAGCCTATTTAGAATAAAAATGGAAAGACTGCTGCCCCATACCATATGGGGCCTCCTAAGGTCGCACCTCTGTATTAAAGATTAGATAGTGGAAAGTGAAGCATCATATTTTTCCTTAAACTCTGAAATGTCCAAGGTGTTTCAAGCTATTTGGATGTCTGTTTTGAAAAGAGTGCCTCTCTCCTGTGGCATACGTAGTGCAGCAGTTGCTATGGCAAGTAACCATTGGTTTAGCTAGGTAGTGAATGGTTATGTAATACTGCTGGGGTGGGGGGTGTTTTTTAGCTTCCCATGTCTCTTTTTTCCTAAGATGCACATAGGTGAGTGGTGTTGTCTTGCACTTACAACAGGGGACTGGGAGTCAATGCAACTGGCTTTGGTAAAATTACACTTCTGTCACATAAAAGCCCCAGTATGGGTATAGAAATTGCCTTGAATCAGACATGCTTTCCTTACCTAAGAAATGCAGTAGAAGCAAAAATAGGTAGAGTGCCTCTGTCACTGCAGGCTCAAATGTAACGAGAGCATCAGGAATTTGCATGGCTTTACGATGGACTCTGCAATGGTTTCTTTTCTGTGCTTATATCAAAATAGCAATGCAACAAAATAGGAGACGAATGAACGCAAATGCCACCTGGAGTGCCGGGACTGTCACCTCCTGTCATTTTATAAATCTGAATAAAGAAAAGTGAGGTGGGTCTGCAGTTAATCAGTATTAAACTAGAGATATGTTCATCTGATTCTGCTAAGGCTTCATCACATCTCCTGTTATGGCTTAATATTTTCACAGCAAGATGTAACTGGGAATGTGATTTAATCATCATCAATATGAGAAACAGAGATAATAATCCAGTGTATTAACTAGTTATTATGGCTCCTGTAGTACAACAGATTCCCTTTGCATTACTTTGCAAGACTAATGATATTTCTGATATTTTTGATGTGCATGGAGGGGGAGGGGGAAGCATTTCAAAGAGATGCTGTCTAGGTGACTCAGATTCCAAATAGCCAGAGCCGTTCATCCTTCAGCTTTTCATGAGACAGACAGACAGACAGACACACACACACACACACACACACACACACACACACCTTTTAAATTTCAAATGATCAAAAGCTAGTTCATAGCCTGTAACATTACTTATCGGGATTTTACAAGGGGAACACAGATGTAGAAAAGCTACCGGATTTGCCCAAAGCCATGTGAAAAATTAGTGAAAAATCCAGAATTGGAAATGGAGTTGTTGGTTCCTAATCCCATTCTAAGACTTCACTTGCCCTCTTAATAATTGTCTTGCTGTAAATTTGATTCTCTTTGCTGGACCTGGACCTCTGATTTTGTAACCCACATTTACTCAGTGTGGTTTGCTGGACCACCAAGGCTTATGAGTCTCCTACATCCTTTTTTCCTAACAGAGCTGAGTGTTTTAGCTCAGACAGTACAGGGTTCAACTTTTCTATCTGGTTCAATCCCCACTACTGACCCCAGGGGCATTATATTACATTTATAAATTACATCAATAGGGTGCTTTCAGGCTGGAGCCTAGAACATTGCACAAGTTTCACATTTCGAAATAACAATATAAAACATTAGCAAAAACACAAACTGAAGATATTTTGTTTTTTGAAGAACACTCAAGTTTTCAACTCGCCCCCCCACCCCCCATTGCCAAACAAACACACACAAATAAGATACCCTTAAGGTTTAATTACTAGGCACAGAAAGCTGCAATGCAATACTGTGAACATTGTATTTAGTCAATTGGGGCCTGATTCAAAGCCCACTGAATTAATCAAGGATCTTTGTATCGGGGCCTTACTGTATCTGGTACAGCAGCTGTTACACCATCTTTTGCTAACACGACTGTCAAGACGCTGCTGCAGTAAGGAGGAAATCAAGATAAAATCTGATGTGGATACTTAACACAGTAAAACATTGCAGCCCAGAAGGTCTGACATTAACTTGATATTTTCCTTTAACAAAATGTCTGCACTCTGCATTCAATGTAATTCGTGCCTACAATTTGTTTTAGAATAATTTGTTTCAATAATTAAAATATTGAAACTAGGTAAAGGAAAAAGGCTGAAGTTTTGTGCTGCTTAGAATGCTTTGCCCAAATAGGCACTTTGGCTAATGGATCCTCTGAGCCAGTAAATGCCTTTAAATAGGATTGCCTAGGTGTAGCTGATAAGAACTTCCACACAATCCTATTGATCTATGAAATAGAATGGAATTCAACTCACTCTCTTGGTTGTGTTGGCTTTGCAGGGGTAATAGGAGTAAAACCAGACATCTAAGACCAAAGCCTGCAGTGAGCTGCATGTGGATAGACTCTTGTACCCACACAAAGCAGCACTGAAGTCTTTCAGGATCAAAGCCTAAGTTTCTGTCACTATAGTAAGTAAACCTGATGCTGAATACAAACACAGCTACAGGTTCTCTTACCTCTTTGGGTTTTAGTTGGATTACACAGCTGCTTTCTAACAAATGAAATGTGTTATGGATTATTTTTCAATTTCCAAAACAAATGTGATTTGCATATCTTAATTTTGCTTTTCCTTGATTTTTCACATTTGCATTGTGGATGCTAAATGTCAGTAACCTTAACTGTTTTAATCCAATTTTGTGTTACTCATTGAAATCAAATTCAGTTAGCAGACATGGTGATTTATAGATTAAGGATATTCTACAAACAGTGCCAGTAGTGACAATAAAGAATGAAGTAAGTGTCTAGACTTATATGACACAGCTGGCCGATAAAGGGGCCAAGGTGATCACTAGTGGAAAAAAAGGTCTATTCATGGGCTAGGCCATTGTCTCATGGAACTGTTAGTTCTACTGGCTAAAGAAACAATCTTTAAAAATGTATAAATTGTTCTTTATCATTTCACAATCATGCCAGAGTGAGTGAATTCAGAGAAAAGGGCTAACCTTGAAAGCACATATTGTTGTACAATTGCTAGAGATTGGAGTCATATCTGAATATAAAGCAGTTTAGCACACTAGAAGTCACAGCAAAACAGATGTTCAAAAGGACTTTTGGGAACATGATCAGAACAGAACAGTGCCTCCTTGAAGCATTATTACAGCTACTACTGTTACTTTTACTGACCTTTGCTTACAAGGATAAGCAAAGATCATAGATTATATATCCTCGTGTAGATTTTGCTGTGTTCTTTAGTTACCCACAGGAGTCTATCCACTTTATTAAAAAAAAAAAAAAAAAAAAAAAAGATTCTGACAGGAAGTAATACTACAGACTGAGAAGAAACTGAACAAACATTGGAAAGGTACAATTTAATATTAAATTATCAAAATGTGGCAAAAGTTAAGCACTTAGGGTACGTCTACACAGCAAAGAAAAAAGCCACAGCTAGCCCGTGCCCGCTGACTTAGGCTCACAGGTTCAGACTGCGGGGCTGTTTCATTGCTATATAGACTTCCAGGCTTGGGCTGGAGCCTGGGTTCTAGCACCGTGCAAGGTGAGAGGTTCCCACAGCTCGGGCTAGAGCCCGGAAGCTACACAGCAATGAAACAGCCCCATAGCCCGAGCCCAAAGGCACGGGCCAGCTGCAGTGCAGACACACCTTTAGTGGTTGACCCAAAGCCTGCTAACATTAATAGAAAGATGCCCTTAAATTAAAATGTTCAATGCATATGAACTTTACTGGTTCAACTATAAGCCCAGAATGCTCCCAATATTCTGGGGGCTTAATAATAAGTCAGTGGAATGATTTGTGTAAATTGTTGTCTCTTCCTGATTTTAATATTGCAGAACTGTTCCTTGCTAGGTGGGTGAGGTAATATCTTTTATTGGACCAACTTCTGTTGGTGAGAAGCTTGTCTCCCCCATCAATAGAAGTTAGTCCAATAAAAGGTATTACCTCACCCACCTTGTATCTCTATATACTTTATATATATCACAATTGTTTTTTAGGATCAATTGTATTTGTGTAATAAGTTGTAGATGTCTCCAAATTATTAGGGTAACCAATGAAATCTTATCAAGCACTAAAGAATAAATCATTTTTTATTTTGACTATTCTGTTTCTAGGATAGAAAGATGCACAAAAGCATTAATATCATCTCTGGAAAGTAAATAGTAAAACCTCTCAGACCATTTGCATGATTTTTCAATAAAAACTATTCTGTGATCAAAAACAATTGGGGTACAATGTTTTGGAGAAATTAGGGAGGAGGTGAAAATCCAGGTTTATCACGAGAAACTAACTTCAGCCTTAATATGGAGAGATTATGTGTTTCTTCATAATACACAATATTGTCTAAATCATTTGGAGCAAGTTGGGTCAAATTTCATTGTAAAATACTAGAATATCCACTTTGTTAAAAATCCAACTCAGGAAACGGAAAAAAATTCCAGTTAATCTGCACTTAAAACTTATATGTAAAACTGCAACAAGCTGAAACTTAACTGCTAAGATAGCAATCTCTCCAAACCAGTCTTTACAATAGAAAAAACACAATGGTAATACTGTAATTACTACAGTGCTATCAGGTTTCCTAATAAAAAAAAATCCATAATTATCTTAATTACACATTGGTAAAAAAAATCAAAGTCCAGCTTCTAATCACTGTTATCAAAGCCTATTCTTTTTTCATGTTGGTGTCATTCCATTTCCCTCCCCCAAGCGTTGATAGCCCATGTGGCTGAATGGAGCTTGTAATTTAGCAGATACAATTCATTTTCAACACAGTGGTTTTCGCAATGCATGAAAGCATACAAAATTCCAAAGTGAGAAGTTATTTTTAAATGTTGTATTGCACACCAGGTGGAATAAATCTCTGGATTCCATTATTTTAATAATTTCACTTTAATATCATTCTGCTTAATTTAAAAAGAAGTAGAGAAAGAACATGGCTCTATTACAATAGATTGTTACCACAGAGGAGAATTACATTAGTTTAAATAATTGTTAAAACTTTCTCCAATATTTTGGAATCTGTTTAATGAAATCCTACCAGCTTGAGGCCCAATCTTGCAACTCCTCTGTGCATGTTGTCAGTGGGAATCCCAGACACAGAGGGTACATGGAACCAGGTTCCTGATTAGTCCAAGGTAACTAAAGCTGTGAAGAATGTTAGATTGTTTACATCTTCAAATCTTCAACTAATTTTCATTGTACTACAAGCAACATGTGGACAAAAATATAGGTTTTTCGTAAAAGTAAAGCACACCTGTTCTGACTTTTCACCAAATAATTCTAGGGGACTAGAATTTGATCTCTCTTTTTAAATTTAAATTAAATTTTTAAATTTAAAAATTTAATTTAAATTTAAAAAGAAAGATCAAATTCTAGTCCCCTAGAATTATTTGGTGAAAAGTCAGAACAGGTGTTTTCTGGCACACAGACACTAAACCACTGCTAGGGAAAAATAAAAACTTTTTTACAATAGCAACCGTCACCTTTTCTTCTATTGATAAAAATACACACAAAGGTAAAACTCACTGCCTCAGGCCTGTAAATTAGCACACTGAGTTCAGGACATCTTCCCCTGAAGGGACAGAAGTATAGGGTGAAGAAGCAAGAGATGGCAGGGCCAGCAAAAACCTGCTAGGCTGTCTTTACGACGTTTCCCATTGGGTTTCAACTGCACCAGCTCAAACGTGTTAAACTACAACTTGCCCTGTCTACACCAGGGTATTTTTTAAAACTTTTATTTTAGTCTGGCCAAGGCCTTAGGGTTTCCTATAGTGCCCACAAGCACTGATACGGGACTGTGTGGTGCAAACATTGAAAGGAATATTTACATTCCAAGTAAAGGTGTCTTACTGGATATTTTTAAAATTCATGAAGCATTTGCATCTACAGGTTTTGTAATAAAATAAAGCCATCAAAGCTATTACAGTTCATCATCAACCATACGCAGGGCTAGAAACAGTGATGTACTCGAGAAGTCTTGGGATTCTAACACCAAAATTGAGTGTTGAGGTATTTTCTCTGCTGCTTCTGGTGCTCAACCTCTCGCTGGATACCATTTCACCATCCCTCCCCAAGAGGGTTTATCCCTCGAACTCCTACATATATTTATAGACAGACCATTTTTCTTTTCTTTGGATTAGGTCAGATTGCACATGTCAGGGATTTAAAAAGAAAGAAAGAAAAAACCAGTGAGGATACATCTAAACAAAGGGAACACTGTGCTAGCAATGGTTAGTATATTTTTCAGAGACATTTCCAGCTCATTGCACTTAATTCAACCTGGGTATAATTCTGGAGATTTCAAAGGAATTATACTGGGGTAAACTTGGACCATTATACTTGCCAAGCAATGTCACCACTCCTCGTGGTTAGCATACAGGGGGTTCGTTTAAATGAAAATAAGATGATTGATTCCCCTGTACTTCACCCTGCCTTCCGTGCAAGCACATTCACACCAGACTTATCACAGGCTAAAGAGGAAGGTTTGTTAAATCTCCCTGTTAGAGTATTGGCAACACATTGCTGGGTAGATAACAAAGAAACCAAGCCCAGTATTGGAGGCTCGCTGAATCTTTATTTAAAAAAAATAACTAGTAATTTAACCAAAATACCAGTAGTGAGGTTAAGAAATGAAAAACAAAACAGTCATACCACACGCCTTGTTACAGAACATTGATCTAAATGCTATAAATATAGCTACAATGGGCCAGATTCTGATACCATGTAAATCTATTTGACATCAGTGGAGTTATTCCCGATTTACAGAGCTCAGAATTTTGCCTCTGGTACAAAGCAGTGCACTGTTAAGGAACAGGTAGTAAAGGCATAAATTTCTTAAACAAATCACACACATTTAAAAATGATGGTATATCAGAATTCAGCCCTTGGATTTTGCATAACTGTGAAAAAAAACTATTTTATTTGTATATCTGCAAATACCAGCTAGTCATAATGTTTTGCATTTTCAAAAACTGCCTATCCCCTAGTCAGTACTACAACACAGGCATGGAAACATCCACATTACATTATATTTGTATGTAGCATCTTTGCTCCAAATCAAGTGCCAGTCAAGGAAGAGAGAGTACATTTCAATCTAAGGTACTTCTAAGGAATCAGTCACTAATTTAAGTCTCAATGTCTAAAGATATTTCTTTGTAACTTCTTATGCTTGCATATTTCCTTTTGTTGACACTCCTATTTCAGATATGCATTATGAAAATTGCAAATATAACCAAAAAAATCTTAATTTGCTCACATTGTAAATAGAACTCAATCAATGGCACCATCGCTCTTTACAGAGCATAGTGTATGCGCCAATGAGTTCTTTGATGGCTGCTGAGTCCGATGCATGAGTGACAGTCCCGTCCACAGATAGGCCACACCCACACACTAATGATGCTCTCAATCCGAGCAGCAGTCTTTCCTCCTCTGACGCTGGTCATCACAAACCCCAATCCAGTCTGCTTCACAACGCCTTGCTCCATCTAGCTACATACAAACTGATGCAGCTAGCCAGAGTGACATTCTTCACTCCTTTCCCAATCATCCAAAGGATTCCAAAGGATACTAAATCATCTTTGCAAGCATCCTGAAATCTGCACAGTGTTCTGCGTCTATTTTAAATACTTCTCGAGCTTCAGAGTATAGCACATGCTTTGGGATCCTGTAATCCAGCATTCACTTGATATGTCCAAGCCATCTGAGTCTTTTCTTACTAATCAACATCCCGATGAATGACATACTAGCATGATTTAATATTAAATAGAACTAGTTTATCCACAAACAATGGAACAGAAAGAGAAGGTAGTACACCTCTACCCAGATATAACGCTGTTCTCGGGAGCTAAAAAAATCTTACCGCATTATAGGTGAAACCGCATTATATCGAACTTGCTTTGATCCGCCGGAGTGCGCAGCCCCGCCCCCCGGAGCGCTGCTTTACCGCGTTATATCCAAATACGTGTTATATCGGGTCGCGTTATATCGGGGTAGAGGGGTACATCCATAGCAGAACAGAAGGGCAGTAATAATTTCCTAGGCAGAATGGTGGAAGAAGCATTGCCTAAGACATTTAAAACTTGATTGGACAAAGCACTAGCAAATGCACTTGAGAGAACAGTCCTACACGTATGGATGTCCTACAGCTTCACCCAAGCTGTCATAAGGAGTGGAAATCAAACCGTCAGTTCCTTCCAGACCTGTTGGTGTGGGGTTCTGGAGATGTGTTGTTTCATTATTTTCTAATGCCCCGGGGAAACAGGGAGATAATGCTGTGTCCTGAATTGCACAGGAGAAGATGCAGGCTAAGCTTTCCATGCACTTGGAAGATGATGGACATGACCTAGCTCAGGGGTCGGCAACCTCTGGCACGCGGCTCGCCAGGGTAAGCACCCTGGCAGGCCGGGCCAGTTTGTTTACCTGCCGCGTCGGCAGGTTCGGGGCTCCAGGCCAATGGGGGCTGCGGGAAGCGGCGCTGTGCCGGCAAGGGATGTGCTGGCCCCGGCTTCCTGCAGCCCCCATTGGCCTGGAGCGGCAAACCGTGACCAGTGGGAGCCGCGATCGGCCGAACCTGCCAACGCGGCAGGTAAACAAACTGGCCTGGCCCACCAGGGTGCTTACCCTGGCGAGCCGCGTGCCAGAGTTTGCCGACCCCTGCCCTATCTGGTCTTTCCCTTCTCCGATACCTGATTCTACAGTGGTCTTCTCAAACATCAAGAAATAAGTTTTAAAACTTCACTGTTTTAGAGTACAGTATTACTAATGCAGGGAATTGGTAATGGGTTGTACGGCCTTTCCCCTCTATGTCACCTATTCTATTCTGGCCAAGGATAGTAACAAATGAAAGTCTTTCCTCTCAGATGGCTGTACAATAGCCTATATGAAGTGAGTTGGTGGTCTCAGTCCAGTACTAATGGTCCATGTCATCTATGTCAGTGGTCTCCAAACATTTTTGACCGCGCAACCCTATCAGTAAAAAAATTTTGAGCGAGCACCCCTGCCGCGCTGACTTTACCATTTTTGCCGAAGCAAAAAAAAAAAAAAAGCCGCTCTGACTCCCGCCCGAACTGACGCAAAGCCAAAAAAAAAAAAAAACTCCTCCTGCCGAGACCACTGATCTAAGTCACCATCACAATTGGCCCTACTGCTGGCAGCCAAAGCAGAAAAGCCAGTGGATGAATTGACATGAAAATTAAACTACACTTCAACCACAGAACTGGGATGGCAGGGTAATGGTAGGGAATCTCTAACTGCTGCTGATCTTGGTGTAAAAATTAACTTGTTTGTCAGTCAGGTAATAACTAGCTAGATTAGCCCATCCATCCCTACCCTGTTTGCCTGAAACTGGGAATAGGTGACAGGGGATGGATCACTTGATGATTACCTGTTCTGTTCATTGCCTCTGAAGCACCTAACAGTGGCCAATGCCAGAAGACAGGATACTGGACTAGATGGACCTTTAGCCATTCTTATTCTTAACTATTCTAGCTGGTGATTACTGGATCAAGCTTCTCCTCCTCTAGCCCCCCCCCCCCCCAAAGCTCAAATAGGTCATTATTGTTTGAAATAAATATGAGAAACTACAATATGAACTGACTGCCAGTTAATGGGAGGGAATGTTTCTATGATGAATGCTCAGTGAACATGTTCTGTTAAAGTTCTCAAGAGATTCTGTATTTTCTAAATATGCTACTGAAATGGATAATTAGTTTTTATTAGCTGTAAGTATGCAACTACTAAGCATTCCAAGCACTTCATGCCAAACTGTATCAGACAACAAACCTGTCACCATGCCACTGACCTGAACACAAACAGTGCACAATAAAAGACCAAAGGAAGAGAATACACAAACCTTCAGTCGGGAACAAAGTCCACTGTCTCTCTACAAACAAACAAAAAATAAGAATGCCAGTAATAGCACTGCTCAAGCATAAAGTATACCAATTATATCTGAAGCCCTCTGATGTTTCTCATTAAAGAACACATTCAGATGAGCATTTACATTCAGATTGTCTTCATGGAAATATAAGCTGTCACTTTAAATAGGAATATGGATATTTATAGGTCACATGCATAATTAATTAACCAAGAGAAAACTAAGGACTTCAGCTACTATCAAAGGACATAATGATTGATGCCCTTCAAAATTTAATTCAAGGAAAGAGTTGTGCCCACTTCAAAATACTTGTTAACTTGCAGATATGCCTTTGTCCTGAGGTTGGTCTGTGGGGTTTTTTAAAAGACTCCAGTAATTTGTAATTATCAGTAGAATTTATTTTGTTTGTTACAGTGCCCTGAGGAAAAATACATATTTCAGACTAAAGCAATGCTGTTGCAAGACTCCCCTTCTCTATCCATGGGACGTGACTAACTGTGGTAAAACTAGGCTACTTTACTCAAGAAATCTCATCAGTAACTTAAAAAACATTATCTTAACTCTTCCTTAAGTGTCAGCTCACCAATTTTGTTATACTTTCTTTAGTCAATTTAATTTTTTCCAAGCACACACACATGGCCCCAGACCCCCCTGCACATTTTAGATACCTTTTATTTTAAAGCAGGCAGGCTGATTTTAAAAAACAAAAAACAAGTGGGACAGCATAAATAAATTTTCTCTCACAGTAAAGTTTTTGTATGCCAGTGCTAGATGAAGACTGACTACAACCAAGTATAATAATGTTGGAAGCAATGCTACAGTTAATGCTAATGCATTCTAGTCTAAATCAAGTTTAGCATGGAAATGGTGGAATAACAACAGGCAGGGCTGTTCCATGATAAGAACTTGTGCTAGGAAAGAGGAAACAATCGATCACAGCAATACTCTTATAATAAAACTAGGAAATGCACTTTGTTTAAAAAAAAAAACACCAAGCAGGTATCCTGCTCTGCTTGCTTTTAAACTAAATTATGGGAATCATAGAATGGTAGGATTGGAAGGGACCTCGAGAGGTCTTCGACTCCAATTTATTTCAGTGCTTAAACACCCTGACAGGAAGTTTTTCCCTAATGACCAACCTAAACCACCCTTACTGCAATTAAAGACCATTGCTTCTTGTCCTATCCTCAGAGGTTAAAAAGAACAATAATTCTTGTATGAGGCAGTTCCTCAGATACTGTAGTTTCGCAAATAAACAAGGAATTTATAGCTCAAATTTGAGACCTCTTTTCTTACTCCACCCCACCAAATCTCATCAACAAACCTGGAAAATGATCCCTTACTCTCACAGACTTTGGGAGGCAGGCCAGTCCTCGCTTACAGACAACCCCCCAACCTGAAGCAAATACTCACCAGCAACTACACACCACACCACAGAAACACCAACCCAGGAACCAATCCCTGTAGCAAACCTCGTTGCCTACTCTGTCCCCATATCTACTCTGGCGACACCATCAGAGGACCCAACCACATCAGCCACACCATTAAGGGCTCATTCACCTGCACATCCACTAATGTTATATATGCCATCATGTGCCGGCAATGCCCCTCTGCCATGTACATTGGCCAAACCGGACAGTCCCTCCACAAAAGAATAAATGGACACAAATCGGACATCAGGAATGGTAACATACATAAGCCAGTAAGTGAACACTTCAATCTCCCTGGTCATTCTATTACAGATTTAAAAGTCACTATCATTGAACAAAAAAACTTCAGAAACAGACTTCAAAGAGAAACAGCAGAACTAAAATTCATTTGCAAATTTAACACCATTAATCTGGGCTTGAATAGGGACTGGGAGTGGCTGGCTCATTACAGAAGCAGGTTTTCCTCTCCTGGAATTGATACCACCTCATCTATTATTGGGAGTGGACTACATCCACCCTGATTGAATTGGCCCTGTCAACACTGGTTCTCCACTTGCGAAGTAACTCCCTGCTCTCTATGTGTCAGTATATAATGCCTGCATCTGTAACTTTCACTCCATGCATCTGAAGAAGTGAGATTTTTACCCACGAAAGCTTATGCCCAAATAAATCTGTTAGTCTTTAAGGTGCCACCAGACTCCTTGTTGTCTCATCAACAAAGGCACCCCTGTTCACCACGAACTACTATCTGAAATGTAGGTCCCCTAAGCAATTAGCAGCACCCAAATCCAAGTGGTTCCTTGGAATTTCCAAACACTTGATGAGCGGCAGAATAGTGTGTTTCTCTCCTGCGCTGAATGTTTGCAGCCGGGAAAAGCCAACCCCCAGCCAGCTTTAGCGATAGCAGCGTGGGTGGCTCGGGATCCCAAGCAGCCAACTGGCCTCAGCTATCGCCTGCCCCTCTGCACCTCCAGGTGCGCCTCCCACGCCCCCATCACTCACCGCCACCGAGCCAGAGGAGGATGCGATGAACACCCGGATAACCATCCTCACTTCATTCGCCGCTTCTCTCCAGCCAAGGGGAGGCGTGAAAGGGTTAAGGGAGCTCCCACTCCTGCAGCTGAAAGCCGCTGCTGCGAGCTGGGGGGTTGCTTGCAGGACCTAGCCCGCCTTGCTCACCCCGCTGAAGCCCAGACGCTCTAGCAGCTACAGCACAGCGTTCGCCTGGGGACTCCCGCTTCGAATGGGCAGCGGCAGCGCAGCTCAGACACCCAGAGCTTAGCGGGAGGCAGGAGATGAAAGCAGAAGGGGGGAAAGGGAGGGTGCGCAATGATTGCTGGGAATTGTAGTGCCGCGGCTCTGCCAGCTGGTGGATGTGTTTCCAGGGGGCAACCTGCACCTCCCAGCTGTGTGCGCGGGGGGGGCGACAGGTCAAGTAGATTAATGGGGAACAACCTACTTACTAGTAGCCTCTAATTCTGGCTGTCTTCAAATTCTGGTGGCCCCCCAGAGGGGACACTGATTCCCAGGGATCATGTAGCACACCCGCAGCTCCCATTGACTTGGGCCTGAGTTGGGAGGCTCAGTACCACAGTGTGCCAGGCATGCTGGTCACCCCAGTTATTTATGGCCAATGATCTAGATACCCTAGCAAATCAACAGTGGAACAGAGACAAGTAAGGACCATTTTTGAAGATACAGGCCACAGTGCCTAACAGCTTGTTTTAATCCGCAGCATTATTAAAGTACATCCGTAATAAGGGCTTCTTTCACACTGAGTTTTGCCTACATGCCAAGTGTGGCACCTTAGAGACTAACAAATTTATTTGAGCATAAGCTTTCATGGGCTTCAGCCCACTTCATCAGATGCATAGAATGGAACATATAGTAAGAAGATATATATACATACAGAGAACATGAAAAGGTGGAAGTTGCCATACCAACTCTAAGAGGCTAATTAATTACGATGAGCTATTATCAGCAGGAGGAAAAAAAACTTTTGTAGTGATAATCAAGATGGCCATTCCAGACAGTTGACAAGAAGGTGTGAGGATACTTAACATGGGGAAATTTGTGTAATGACCCAGCCACTCCCAGTCTCTATTCAAGCCCAAGTTAATGGTATCTAGTTTGCAAATTAATTCTAGTTCAGCAGTTTCTCATTGGAGTCTGTTTTTGAAGCTTTTCAAGATCTCTATGAAGCATTCTTAAAACTACAGTACCCACCTGCTGAAGTGAAAAAACAGACTGTCAGAGCCAGAAGAGTACCCAGAAGTCACCTACTACAGGACAGGCCCAACAAAGAAAATAACAGAATGCCGCTAGCTGTCACCTTCAGCCCCCAACTAAAACCTCTCCAGCATATCACCAAAGATCTACAACCTATCCTGAAAGACGATCCCTCACTCTCACAGATCTTGGGAGACAGACCAGTCCTCGCTTACAGACAGCCCCCCAACCTGAAGCAAATACTCACCAGCAACCACACAACAAAAACACTAACCCAGGAACCTATCCTTGCAACAAAGCCCGATGCCAACTCTGTCCACCTATCTATTCAAGTGACACCATCATAGGACCTAATCACATCAGCCACTCCATCAGGGGCTCGTTCACCTGCACATCTACCAATGTGATATATGCCATCATGTGCCAGCAATGCTCCTCTGCCATGTACATTGGCCACACTGGACAGACTCTACACAAAAGAATAAATGGACACAAATCTGACATCAGGAATCATAACATTCAAAAACTAGTAGGAGAACACTTCAGCCTCTCTGGTCACTCAGTAACAGACTTAAAGGTGGCAATTTTGCAACAGAAAACTTCAAAAACAGACTCCAACGAGAAACTGCTGAACTAGAATTACTTTGAAAACTTGATACCATTAACTTGGGCTTGAATAGAGACTGGGAGTGGCTGGGTCATTACACAAATTTCCCCATGTTAAGTATCTTCACACCTTCTTGTCAACTGTCTGGAATGGGCCATCTTGATTATCACTACAAAAGTTTTTTTTCCTCCTGCTGATAATAGCTCATCGTAATTAATTAGCCTCTTAGAGTTGGTATGGCAACTTCCACCTTTTCATGTTCTCTGTATGTATATATATCTTCTTACTATATGTTCCATTCTATGCATCTGATGAAGTGGGCTGTAGCCCATGAAAGCTTATGCTCAAATAAATTTGCTGGTCTCTAAGGTGCCACAAGTACTCCTGTTCTTTTTGCGGATACAGACTAATACGGCTGCTACTCTGAAACCCATCACACAACAGTTACTGGGTAACTGCTGTTGAAGAGCCAGCAGAGGGCCCAAAGGAGCCAAAACTTTAATTATGGTTAGTTGTTGTATAACCAGGAACAATTTGTTAAAATTTCTTGATGGCAGGGTGGTGGTCATAAGAATCTGATGGACATTACCCATTACATAGATTAGTCCACTCTCCTTTCAATGCAGGATTGTTTCCTACATTCTGTCTTCCAGTGGTGTTCCAGACTGGTTTTAATGGTGGAACTTCTATGACTTCCCACCTGATTCTACAATCTAATAGATTTCACTTTGGGAAATTATTTAGCTTAATATCTCACCTAAATGTTCTCTATTCAGTATTTTATCCTGATATTCCTAGTCTGGCCATACTAAATATTTATTGGTAAAGTACAGCAGGCCAAATCAGGCCTAATGAATACAGCATCTTCCATTTGAAGATCTCATCATGTTTTACAAATATTAGTGACTCTAGCCTTCCAACGCTGCTGTGAGGGAGAGAAGTATTATTAATCTCATTTTACAGATAGGGAAACTGAGGTACAGAGAGATTAAGAGTCCAATTCTGTGGGGTGCTGAGTGCTCTTAACTCTGATTTGAGTAAACTGAAGCTGAGGTCACTCAGCACCTCTCACGAACAGTCCTAATATGTGCTCAGTCAGATTGTTTAACAGAGCCAGGAATTGAATCCAATTAAACTATTGTATATTTGGAAAGAATGCAGTAAGGAAATAGAAAATTTTAAAATGCTAACATGCTACTAAAGTCTGGCAGCACAAATACTGTAAGATTTTTCTCTTATATTAAGGTTTCTTCTATTATTTGCTAAGTTCCAAAGCCACATATCTCATATCCATTATTTTTTTCCTCCAGTTTCATGTCTGTCTTTTAAAATATATCAAAGAGTTCATGTTGCATCATTGCATTACAGAGCTGCAATAAACTCACCATGAGAAGAGAAGCCACGGGAAGAGAAAAGCTTGTTCTATTTGTTTAGGTAGCCTCAGGCAACATTACTAAGAAGTTAGAGGACTTTCCACATAAAATATTCTTGAGTACTTTAAGGCTCTTAAAACCTTTTAAATGCTGTATTCAAATATTCTGAAAGTGCATCTGGATTATTGCTGACATTTTGGTTTTTATAGTCAGCATTTTCTTTCTATTTTTAGGGATATTAATTATAAATCATGGTATTGTATTGTGAGCTGGTTTAAATTGCATAGATTTTTTTTTAACATCTTACTGTAAATAGAGTTGGGCTCAAGTAAGTTTGGACAACCCCAATATCTGAGCGGGGGTTAGACGTGGAGATTTTGTCTGGGCCCATCTTCTGATGTTAAACAAATGCTGCCTTTATCGTCCATTTAAAATGAATACTTTGATGTGTGCCTACAGCAATGAGAGAAAGCTAAAAAGAAATCTGTGTTTCATGTACAACTTCAGATAAAAATAACATTTTTCTTGGGACTTGAATGCAGCTATTGAAAAGAAGTGAGGGATGTGATCAGGCAGGCAATGAACGGGAACAGTGGTCTTATGTCTGCTCTGCCACAAATACTTTTGACAAGAGATCAAACGATTCCTGACAGTTCATCCCCCTTTATTCTTTCTCTTATTATCCATCTGCATCACTAGCCCTGAAAGTTTTGTAATATACACACTGGAATATCTCTCCCATGTTTTGCTCTCTTCTGATTAAGAGCATGCCTCATTTCAATGTGTTTCTATTGTCACATTCTCAATTTTTGCAATCAGTTTCTATTAGTTTGGGCCCACTCATAGGGCTTGTGTCTGTAATTTCTCAGTATAAAATTTTACAAGCCATAGGTTGAAAACTATTGCAAATCCAGATTGCTTTTTATTTCTCTTTATAGTCCATGCATATGAAACATCCAATCCTGCAAGGGACCAAGAACATTCAACTCCCAATGGTTAAGTATAAGAAATTTTATACTGAGAAATTACAGAGACATAATCATGTAGATCTGCATTTTAGCCTGTGTGTACACTATACAGAGATACTATGAACTCTCTAGAGAGAAACAGCTAGCAGCCATGTGAAATTTTACACCAAGAAATCATATAAATGCAGACCCTTTGCATGACTAGCCCTTAAAGTAAGTTTCTGCAGCCACTCCTGTCCATATCCTGTAGCCAGACTCTCATTCCATGTACAACATTAGATGCTTGGAAACCAAATGGCAGAAACATTTGGTTGAATGTAAGAAACTTGCCATAAAAGAAAATATTGTTCAAATGATTTATGAGCAGTTTTTCATGTTTACAGGGAAGGCTGAAATATTTGCATTCTGAGACAAGTTGAAAATGTAAACTATGATTTTTTTTAAAAAGGTTTCATGGTAAAAATAATTCATTGTTATACCAGTACTTTATGGAAGATTAAACAAAACTGTGCTGCTACAAATGTAATAGAGGGCACAAAAATAAATATCTGGGAAACAGAGGATGGTAGAAGTGTGTGTGCAGATGTGTAGCTGACGAGCCAATTCCAGTTGTGGTTGAAGATTGTTTGTACAGGCCAATGCTGTAGAGAAGGGGAAATGAAGAAATCTCTCTCTCTTCATCCCAAAACATCTTTGCAGAAACCTGGAGCAGAACAGCATCACCTTTCATTCCTGTCCATAGCTTCTTCTTCCCTTAAACCCAGCCTGGTCATGTCCCTGCATACGGTGTCCCACCATCTAATCAGTGGTCAGTCGCTAGGTCTGATTGACCTTAACTGTGTTTGCATTATTTTCTTTGGCATCCTATCATCTGTTTGTCTGCAGTGTATTCACCATCTTAATCTTTTTTGTTGTAGCCAATCCTATATCCTGATTTCACATCCCACTCTCCTTCTAACTTCTTCATTTGTCTTAAAATCATTCCACCTTATGCCTGCCATTTTTTGAAGAACTCTCATCTCTACTGACTCCAGCATTCTGATGTCTATTTCATGTAATGCAACTGCTTCCAGATCATATAGCAATACTGTTAGTACACTGTTTTGATAAATTTTTATTTTGGTGCCAAATGTAATGTTTTTATCAGTCTATAATTTCATCAGTTTCTGTGCAGCACTGGTGGCTAAGATGTATCTTCTTTTAACCTTTTTCTTGAAGGAACTTTTGACACTGATCAAACTTCCTAGGTACATGTAAGAGGCAGCTTGTTTTACAACTTAGAATATCAGGGTTGGAAGGGACACTCAGGAGGTCATCTAGTCCAACCTACTGCTCAAAGTAGGACCAATCCCCAGACAGATTTTTGCCCCAGACCCCTAAATGGCCCCCTCAAGGATTGAACTCATAACCCTGAGTTTAGCAGGCCAATGCTGAAACCACTGAGCTATCCCTCCCCCCCAACTTCACTGCTGCTGCATTTCAATACTTTACCTATTGTCTCTTTTCCAAGCTGCAACCACTTCGTCTTTTTGGCATTTATTGAAATCCAAATAGAAAACACCAATTTCCCAAGCTTGTAAATACTATCATCATTAATTCAAATGTGCGTCCTAGCTGTACAATGTTATCTGCATAAACCAAGGAGCCTAATTCTAGATCATCCAATGTCACACCTTTCAACTTGTCTAATATTCTTAAGGTCCAGTTTCAGAACATGATGAAAAGTGATGGCGATTCCATTTCCCCTTGTCTTTCACAAAACTTTGACTTGAAACAGTTGCTTTATTTTCCACCATTTTTTATGGCAGTTGCAGGAATCTTCGTACATAACTTTTGTAATTGCAATTATCTTATCTGGAAAGCCATATGATTTTGCTTCTTTCCATAATGCTTCCCTCCAAACCGAATCAAATGCCTTGTAAAGTCCATGAAAACAGTAAACATCTTTAATCCCCATTCTTGCTTTTTTCCCCCATCAACTGTCAGAATGTGAATATCCGATAAATGTGACTTCGGCCTGGTCAGAAGTTGCACACTTCCTCTAAAACTGGCCTCAATCTGTTGACAATTACTTTCATCATACTGGCAATAAGCTTATACCCCTATAATTATTTGGAACAGCACGGTCTCCTTTCTTCAAGATTAGTATAACTATTGCCTTTAGCCAGTCATCTGATACCTCCTCTTGCTATACCTTCTTGTATATTTTTTCCTGTTACTTTGATAGCACTTGTCCTGCAGGCTTTTAGCAGCTCAGCTGTTATATTGTCTAATCCTTCAGCTTTCCCAATTTTTTACTGCTTCTCTGCTCTTTCTATTTCTTCTTCAGACGGTGGTTCAGTGCTGATATCCATTCTGCCTTGCAAGCTGCCCTGTTCATCTAGCGTGTGTAGAATGCTTGCATCTGGATGAAAGACAGGATTCAGCACTTTGTCAAAATGCCCCGTCTATAATACCAGCACCTCTTTGACATTTGTTGTCAATTCATTGGTATCCTTTTTTACCACCGGCTTTGTTGGCCTAATTCTGTTTCCATACAATGTAACCTTTTTTGGTATATTGCTTTCATATTTTGTTTTCTTGACACCTCTAATTGTTGCACCTCTTTTTTCCAAATCTTATGTTTGTCTGATCTTTGTGAAGAAATAATAAACCAAAAACCTGCAGAAATCGAACCTCTATCCTCGGGCTGAGTAAGATGGATGACAATAAAAAGGAGGCTGTGCCCTCCACCTTGGTTGGAAAGGAGTGGCTTGCATTAATCCGCAGCAATAGTATTTGTACATTTAAGAGGGGCATTAATGGGCTGTGAGTATCCTGACCAGTCTTCTCTGGGTGGAAATATGGCTACAATGCTGGACCTCACAGAGTGAAATAGATAAGAAACAAAGAAAAAGGACCAGTATGGCTCCAGCAGGGATATGGAGGACTACTCCCCGCCTCTCAATCCAAGAAAAAGGAGGGATAAAATAAAGGCACTAAACCATATTAAGAGGGTTGGGGGTGATGTATGGTAAATGATTAGATTCATTCAATTATCTAATAATGGCACCTATATAATATTAGCTATAAAGAGAGAGTGCACATTATTAGAAATGGATAAGATGCAGATTTTGGAGCTGATGGTGAATACACTTCCCAGAAGCCCCAGTATATTTTAAGATTTAAATTTAATCTCTTCAGGAGACTCAGGGTTCACTTATTAAATGGTGCAGCCATGTATTGTGCACAATATCCCAACTTCATTGTTGCACACACAACAGGTCAAACAACTCATCATTCAAGATCATCCTACAGTTTGCAAGAAAGCACTGAAGTTTTTATATAATACACTGGAGTCCTCCAATAGCAAACTCAGCTTCATAGAGGATTCTGTTCTTCAGGGCAGCTCAGACTATAACCAGAGAGATACGTTCCAAACACTTCATAACCTTTCCCACAGTTCAGTGTTAGCGATAATGTCCATTGTCCCAAGATAAAGTTTCCCCTGCTTTGGTCTGAAATACCCTGAATCTGTCTATCACCTGGGCCCACTGCAAAAGACAAGACATTTGAGTAAGCAGTTGTGGAGGGCTGAGGCTAGTGGAGGTGGAATAATTTTGAGGGAGACTGGCAGCATGTGGGGAAGGGGAGAAAGGTGCTGCTGTTTTGGTTTTGGCTATGATTTGTGTTGTATTTTTAATTGGTGGCAAAAGCACGTGGAGCCTGGGATAGGCCTTCTTTTAGGCTATTGTATTCAAATCTAAATAAGTACGGTACATCTCTTGATAATGCCAAAACACTTATCAAAAGTAATTTCAGCATTTGTTTTTAAAGCAGGTATCCCAGATCCCATGACAATGTTTCATTCCGTTAATTTTATTTCTATTATACCACGCACCTGATGGGTGTCCATTTAACATGAGGGATGTCAGTGAAATTCAATGGTAATTGTTTACTCTGCTATTACAGAATAAATGTTTTCTGATTGGCTTAGAGAAGAGTGTTGTTGTACTTACGCCAATACAAGAGCTTATGCATTTTTTTAAAGTATACTTAAGTAATAACACCCCCACAATATGCGTTACTGGCTACTAATGTGCACAAAGCCATAGACCAACTACTGTGAACAATCTTATTTATGGCCATTAATGACCACCACTCAGTGTCCTCCTGTAATTATAAAATTTAGTGTTTACCATTAAATTAAAAGAATCTGGAAGAGAACTGGTCTATCTGGACCCACCACTTAATATAAAAATTTTGCCCTTTCCAGCTGCTGCCCTTTAGCTGAAGCTATGGTTAGCAGTGGGTAGTCATGGTTGCCTTTTCCCAATCCGTAAACTCTTCATACTAAGGACTTTTAAAAGAGACAACAATGAAAACATTTTCCAAATATGTTCACAGTCTGACAAATCCCCGGCATTTGATTTGTAATAAATGAAACTGGAGAGGAAAGCATTATTCAGACATTGTGTGCTTTTAATTATTCATACTTCCTTAAATGTACATACTGCTGAAGCTTAGTTCAGTTTGCACTCTTGTGTTTAAAAATCCACTGCAGCACTTACACAGCTACCTGCTCCTCAAAGCCTACACTCTTATTTTTGTGGGTTTTTTAAGATATTCAACAGGTTCTATATTTTCAGCTGCACACTGTACAAAATGCCCAGCTCCCAGTTTAGCCCATGCAATTCAGTCTTCAGATTCTACCCTCATGAAATGCCACTACTCCCTGTGTCACTGACACTTCTCAGGCACTGAAGTTATTTGTGATGATTACTGCAAAACTGCAAAATCAAGTTCTTTTAATAATGAAGACCATTTGGTGGAAACTCCTCACTTCTGCAGCCCTTACTAACCAATGTCACTGGAGAAGGAATGAAGAGTAAAGTTAACAGTGGAGAATCACAATAATATCATCCCCCCATTTACAGGCCCAAATGAAATCTAAATTATGAACTAACATCTTGTTTCAAGATACCACAGTTATCCTCCTAGAAGTCATGCTAAAATTTATTCTTACTAAATCATATCTCCCCAACCCCTTTCCACTCTGCAAATGATGCATGTTTTGATACTCCATTTGTCCGCTTCTCTCCCAGACATCTTTTTTCCATGCCTCCCTCTGCACATGGAATGCCCTTCCAATTCTGCTGTCAAGCCACTACAGACGACTAATTTCTTCCATGAGTCACATAAGAAGTGAGTCAGCAATAATATATGTATAATGTGGACAACGAGTGAGTCATCTTATACAGAACAAGAAACTTAGTTGAATAAATATTGGCAACTTTTGTAAAATGCTCATGCCAAGGAATCTGAGAAGTCTACCTTATTTATTATTATTACAGAGTTCAGAAGTTTCTTAGGTACTTTATATATAGGGCAGATAGAAGAAAATGATCTCCCTTCCAAAGAGGAGTTTGCCAGACAAATGTGCACATGATGTGACAATTGGGGGTAACAAGACAGTATGTGTGTTTTTGAGGGGGAGAAATGAGTGAAGATGGACTATTGTTAAGCAAAAAAAAAATCACATGGTTACTCAATATAGATATGAGTGGTTATGTAGAAAGTAGAAATAAATGCAAAAGCCAGACAAATTAAAATAATTATAAGAGCAATATACCTAATATGTAGCTCTACTGAATCATAACTTATTTTATTCAGCCATTAATTGATCAAGAGAAGGATAGGCCATGAAAAAATATGTTATGGAGTCTTTTGTCTTAGAAAATAGTAATAATCATAGAATAATAGAACTGGAAGGGACCTTGAGAGGTTATCTAGTCCAGTCCCCTGCACTCATGTCAGGACTAAGTATTATCTAGACCATTCCTGGCAGGTGTTTGTGTAACCTGCTCTTAAAAATCTCCAATGATGGAGATTCCACAACCTCCCTATGCAATGTATTCTAGTGCTTACCACCCTGACAGTTAGCAAGTTTTTCCTAATGTCCAACCTAAACTTCCCTTGCAATTTAAGCCCATTGCTTCTTGTCCTATCCTCAGAGGTTAAGAAAAACAATTTTTCTTCCTCCTCCTTGTAACAACCTTTTACATACTTGAAAACTGTTATGTCCCCTCTCAGTCTTTTCTTTTCCAGACTAAACAAACCCAATTTTTTCAATTTTCCTTCATAGGTCATGTTTTCTAGACCTTTAATCATTTTTGTCCCTCTTCTCTGGACTCTCTCCAAACATGGCTTGTGCATAAAGAGCTAAAGGAAATCTTGAAAGGACAAAACTTGGAGAGATGGAAATAGGAAGCATTTCAGTTACCAAAGGCCAAATTCCACCCTTGGTGACAGATATGTGGCTCTCATTGACTTCAATCCAGGATAATATCTGGCCCTATGGTTTTTGTTTCAGATACTATGTGAGATGTGATGGAAGTGGTTTTCTGTGTTGGTTAGTTGACAACTTAAAAAGCATGAAATACTAAATTGAAAATTAGTCTTTGACCCAAGCTGAAAAGTTTTTTTCCTGTTCAATTCCCAATATTTGACATTTTGGGGGATGCAGACCAGCGTCAGTGTATGAGGAAATGTAAAATGATTTTTTCCATTCTCCATACCTCTCCTAGCTTCCACACTCCCAATGGAGAAAGGACAAGTTTATTCTCATAAACACATCATATGTACAAAAGAGATTAAACAACACCACATACATTTATGGGCCAAATTTAGACCTGATGTAGGTGAGTGCAGTTCCATAGATGTGCATAGAGCTGCACTCACTTAATGACCATATCTGAATTTGTCATTAAATCTGCAACAGGGTGGAACTGAACTTGCAAAAATTGATGCTTTTTTAGGAAATTCACCTCTGTGCAGAAGACCCACACTAGGTCTAGGCACCACCTAGGTTAAAATAAGATTTAAGTGGGACTTAAGTGATACACAAGCCTGTAAGGATCATCTGTACAGGGGTAAATGTCACTCTTTTTATGCATATACACTCCAATAAGAAACAGTACTATGTTTTTGCTACATTCATGCTTCCACGGTGTTTGTTTTCCCAGAATGTTCCAGTGAAGTAACTGTGGCACACAGTGGCAACTGTGGTGCATGAGTTTGGGGGTGTTTTTTAATATTAGAGAATATTCCTAGAGAGCAATTTTTTAACTTGTAAACACAAACAGTACTATCACATACCTAATTTGAAAAGTTAGGCTTATCCAGTGATATATATATACACACAAACAAACAACCCCCCCCCCAAAAAAAAACCAACCTATGTGTCCAACTAAAACTATAAAATGTAGCTAGAACTTGGAATACTCTGTGACACTCTGTGCCCCAAAGCAACACTCTGGCACCCGCATATTCACCCCTGTCATATAATTATATGTTTTGTACAAAGTATCCTTTGTGAGGTATTGTTCTAAAAGTCTTGATCTGCTAAACATTAATATCTTGTGGGATTGTATTTGTTATCATTGTATGTGAAGTTATGAAGTTTTTCTATGTATGTGAAAACACCCACAACTAACCTTTCAGGAACAACAATGAAGAAGCTAAACAGTGCTAATCGCCCATCAGCAAAGACAATGGACCATGGAAAAGGTTTGTCCTCACCTGGGAAAGCTTCAGCCAGCCTATGAATAATGGCTGCTCTGACTCAGGAAGGCAGGCAAGGGCATGTAACCAGACAACATGACACTGAACTCCATTTTGGTACCTATATTTTTCCACAAACTGGGCTGGGAACTTAGCCTGGAACAAAGGGTTCCCGCCATATGGAGAAACTATATAAAGTGGGGAGCGACGTCATGATTTGTCTTCACTCCCCCACAACTCAACACCTTCCCTTGTCTGGAAGACAAAGGACTTGGAACGCGGGAGGGGAACCCAGGCTACACAACAAATGCAGCCTATGCCTCAAGAATCTGTGATAGCTGTGGGTAAATATTAACTTTTTAATGGTGACCACTGCACGAGACCACGATACGTTTCGGTCGTGTTGGTCTCAAATTTATTGGCCCAGTGGATGCGTTCATATCAACAAAACAATAGAGAACAATAATTTTTGCACAGAATGTAGATAAAATACCCAATCAGTTAGCACCTATAGGATCTGGAACCTTTGCAAAATGCCTTGCTAGATACTAATATATTTGTACTGATAAATTTAAGGTGGAATTTGATTGATTAAGCAAGGAGTTTACATTCTGGGTAAGTCCTTCAACCACAGCCCACTGAAGTCCCTGGGATGCCTTCCGTTAACTTTCATGGGCTTTGGATCAGGCCTAGCTGAGAAGGATTTAAAAGCTTGCAGAGTTTAAGAGCAAACTTACCTGAGCCGCTGACACAAATAAATACTACAAAAATGATAAATATATATAAAAGTACGCTCCAGTTAGTAGTATTTTGGAAGAGAGAGATGCATGTGTTCTAAATAATATTGGGAACATTCATTGATATACAAAATTATTTCCTAAACTGGTTCTTAAGTGACCTATCTGAAAAACTATAATATGGAAGTTGTACTTCTAAGCAGAATTCCAACTCCCTGAAACCTCCATCTGTTTCTCCAGGATCGCAATATGATTTGGCTTAGAGTAACTGCCCATTAATGAACTTTTTTGTGAGAACCAGATCAATGAATTACATTTCTTTTGGTTAGAGGCACAAGATGGAAGACAGGAAACAGTCTTTTGGAAAGACAATAGCCAGCTAACTTCATGAAAGAAGATCAAATGTAAGGGGACACTATCAAGTAATTGTATGTCCCCCATCACCACCAAAATAAGCTGAACCTATTTGTCAGAAGATTCACAGCTAGAATAAAAGTATTAGAGATAGAAATAAAGACCCAATAAGTGTTGAGATTTCCCTTCACAGACTAGTTGCCTTGCTTGCTTTCCAGTCCAGTTATTTAGAGTCCAAGTCTGCAGCTCTCATGCATGCTGAATTGTGCTTACTCATGCAAGTAACAACCTGTGAAGTAAATAGGACTAGTCACACAAGTAAGTGCTATTCAGTGTTAAGGGTTCCAGAATCAGGCCCAAGACAGCTATAGCAAAATGTAAGATAGCAAAGTTATAGTGAGGATATGTAGACAGGTCACCTCTGACCAACTCTGAATTTTTGCCCTTCATAAATAAGACATGGCAAGCTGTGTGATCCAGTGGCTAGGGCACTAGACTGAGCTTCAAGACAGGTGGGTTCTATTCCCAGCTTTGCAACTGACCTGCTGTGTAGCCTCGCCTTGGACAAGTAATTTCACCTCTCTTTGCCTCTGTTTCCCCTCCAACCCTTTTTGTCTGTCTAGTTTATTAAGTCTGTGTACTCTGCAGAGCAGGCATTGTCACTTGCTACGTGAGTACAGTAGAGCCCCAGTCTCACTTGTGGTCTGTACACACTGTGGAAGAGCACTGCCTTATCGGTCTCAGCATTTCTCCCTTGGGCAGTAGAGGGCCTGGAGTAAAGAAATCCAACTCCAGAGGGTTTTTCTGTTCACTCAAGTTTTATTTTCCTTTATTTACATGGTGGGCCTCAGGGTAGGCCCAAGAAGTTCTCTGAAGCAAAACAAAACAAAACAAAACCCAAACTCATCATACAAACAGAAATACTTTCCCCTGCCCCATCTTCTGGGGTGTTAACCTACTACACTGGCTCCTAGTTGCCAATGTTTCCCCAAGCAGTTGTTATCTATGTGACAAGTAGAGCAAATAACACAGAGACACTCTCTCTCAGACTATTATGTATTTATCCACAGTAGAACAGTCAATGGGCCAGAGAGAGAGACACTCTGTAATCCCGTGCTTAGGGCACCCGTCTGGGAATTGGGAGATCCCAGGTCCTGGCCCACTGCTCTAATCACTTTTTCATTAATTGTCCACAGTGGAACAACTTCAACAGCAGAGACTCCTACATCAGGATATGCTGCAGCTCAACGGTTAGAGCATGCTCCTGAGAGGTAGGAAATCACTATTCAAATCCTGTCTCCTCTCAAGCTGAAAGGATGGGAATTGAACCTAGTTCTCCCACATCCCAGGCAAGTGTGCTAACTACTGGGTTATAAGGTGTCTGCCTCCTCTTCTAGCTGTTTTGTATAGAGAGAAGCGGGTGCCTAATTCATTCACACAAGAAACATCTTAGGCACCTAAGCAGACTGACTCCAGGCAGCTGCTTCCATTCATAGGCGCCAATTTCCCCTCTTCCCGGTGGGTGCTCAAGCCCCCCTGCCCCTGGCCCCGCCCCTGCACCATCCTCATCTCCACCCCTCCCCCAAAGTCCCCACCCCTTCCCGCCCCCATTCCACCCCCTTCCCTCAGGTTCAGGGAATCTGGATACACAGGGACTCGTTGGGGTGGGATTCCAGATGCAGGGGCAATGGCGCTCTGTAGAAGGGTCCAGGTGAAGGTAGTTGGGGCTCAGCACGGGAGGGGGGGGGTCTGGGTGTGGGGACATGGGACTCAACGGGAAGTCTAGGTGTAGGGGGCTCAGTGGGGGGATCCAGGTGCTGGGGAAGTTGGGCATGGTGGGTTGGGGGTTCAAGTGCAGCTGGTTGGGTCTCAGTGGGGTGGGGGTCCTGGAGCAGGCTTGTTGGGGTGGACCAGGTACATAGGGTCTGGGATTGTTGGGGGGACAGGTTCGAGTGTAGAGGGCTCAGTGGAGGGTGGTTTGGGTGCAGGGATGGGGATACAAATGTAGAGGTGTGGGGATCACTAAGGGTTCCAGGTGCAGTGGGTGAGGCTTGGCAGAGGGTCTGGGCAAGGGGGGAGTCCGGATGCATGGGGGTTGGGTGAATGGAAGAGCAGCTGGGTGGGTGTGGAGCTGGGAGAGGTTTTAGTTGTTAAGAATTATTCAGAAACCCTGCCAATCATTCAGTGACTCCATTTATGCTTAATGAATGAAATATAATGCTAAAAAAATGAGATGTCTGAAAACCTACAGTGATGCCTCTGAAGTTAGATCTTTGGTAGGTGGTCAGTGACAGCTTTCAGAAAATCTCTCTATGTAAATATATATTCCTATATTTTATTTTCCAGAGTTTATTTTTTCCTTTTTGGGTTCACCAGGGGTGCAGGTAGCTTCTATTTATGTAATTTCAGAACAATGCAAGATGTTCCAGCAAGATGACAGGTCTTCAGTAATTTAATTAAACATATTTTTAATGCATATTTTTACTAATTCTTAACCTCCAGTGATTATTTGTGTGGAAAGCAAATGGCTTGAAATGGTATATTTAGAGTCTGATATATTGGATTAGAAATGAAAGCCAGTTATGTAATGAGGTTAATCTTAAATACTGTAGAAATTGTACACCTCTGTTCAGTTTACTGTATATTGGCAGCCATTTTGTTTGGGGTCACATGATCTTCAACTGTCATGTCAGCTCTAACTTTTCTCAAATAGAAAATGAACATCCCCTTTCAAAAAAAAAAAATGTTATGAAATTTTAAAATCTTGATGGATTAGAAGCATGAGCAGTTTTATTAAAAGCTGCTGATCTGATGGCTGTGATTGTTTTATAAGCAGAAGGGATAGAAAAGTTAAGAATTACAACAATAATATTGTGTTCTTTCCCTTTTCTCCTCCTCTGGCACACTTTGGCCAATATAATATTTTAAAATATCTGTTTAATATCCATGTTGAGCCTCTCCAACTTTCCCCCCGCCCCCGTATCCATCTCCAGAAAAAAAGCTCAATACTTTAAAAAGATGTTTTTATTTTTAAAAAAATCAGTGCCATTTTCCCATCACTATCTGTCTAGATACCACATTCATCACCCTAGAATCCAAGCACCAAACCCATATATATGCACGGAGTAAAATTTGACCAGCACCAGTTCATCTGCCCCTGTGCTGAGTTGTAGGTAGAGCACCCACACAAATGGGCTGTCTGACTCCAGTCTGTAAAGGGGGTCTACATGCTAGCCCACCAGAGGTTGAAATCAGGAAGGGGTCAGGGTTTACAGGCTCCATGATTACACAGATTCAGTGGCCTTGATACCTCACAGAGGTGTCAAAGAAGGGCTGAGACTTTATTTAACCCTAAAAAATTAGAGTAGGAGCTGCAGGTAGAGTCACAGGGAGGAGGTTACAATCTATCCTTACACCCTGGCTCTGGGCTGGGGAGTCAATATTACTCCTGCACATCCAATTATTCAGGCTTTATGCAGGTGATATAAATTTTAGGCATCATACAGGAGAAAACATTAATAAAGGAAATAGATTTAATTGGTAGCTTCCAGTAAGCTATTTTAAACATAGTAAAATATTTTTTTTAAATATAAAAAACACCTTGACAAGAATTCTTTCTAAAATGTTCTTTTAACTGGTACTCACAGAAAAGGGCATTAAGGCTGCTCCATTATAACCTGCTAACTTCTGCATGATTCACCAAAGGGATATTTTTATTTTCTAGGACATGGATTGACTTGAATGTTTTATTTCCTAAGTGGATGAATAGGAGCTGAAAAACAGGACGAATCAGGCAAGTCAGATGCAGATTCTTTTTCTGGAAGGCTCTGATTATCACAGGCCCTATACCTGTGCAGAACTACAATGACTTTAGTAGGACTTGAGGTGGGTATAAGGATCTGCCTTAGTGGAACACTTGCAGAATGGAGCTTTAGTGGTTAAAACCAAATATATTTAGTATGATAATGGACAACTAAGTTGCTAATCAATATATTACTCCTGGGAGAATTCTGCGCCACTACACACATGCAGAATTCATGGGCCCTGCAGATTTCTTTGCTTCCCCGCAGAAAAATGACTTTCTGACGGGGAAGCAAAGGGAAGCTGCAAGAGCAGTCACGTACCCTTCCCCAGCAGCACAGGCACATCGTTTCAGGCACCTGGGGCAGCCGGCGGAGAGGTAAACCACTGGTGATGGGGCTAGGGACTCCCCAACCGGTGCCAGGTCACACACCCCCTGGTCTCCCTAACTCCCATGTATCCAGACTCTTCCAAGCCCCATGCTCCTCCGCCGAGCTTCATCCCCTACACGTGGCCATCCCCAGCCCTCCCCGGTTGAAAAAAGAACTAGACAAATTCATGGAGGATAGGTCCATCAATGGTTATTAGCCAGGATGGGCAAGGATGGTGTCCCTAGCCTCTGTTTGCCAGAAGCTGGGAATGGGCAACAGGGGATGGATCACTTGATGATTACCTGTTCTGTTCATTCCCTCTGGGGAACCTGGCCACTGTCGGAAGACAGGATACTGGGCTAGATGGACCTTTGGTATGACACAGTATAGCCATTTTTATGTTCTTATGTATTCTGCTAGGCCCTACAAACACAGAATAAACAGAGTTCCTGCCCCATAGAACTTATAGTCTATTTTGAGGCCCTGGTCTTGGACTGAACTCTGTGCAGACAGCCTACTGGCACAGAATTCAGTACAGATTAGGACATATTTTTAAAATATAAGGTTGAGATTTTCAAAACAGTTTAGGGGATTTAGACACACTTCTTCCATTAAATGGCTAAATCTCTGCACTGCTTTGAAAACTTCCACCTATAATTTTATTTTGGAAAGTGTTCCCTACTGTTTGGTGGCAATAAACACATTTTAAGAGATGAGTAAGTAGCCCCAATAAAAAGCTGGTCTTATTAAATAAAATGAAAAGGAAATAGCCAACAAATAAACTACACAGAAATATGTTCATTGGATCAAAAGTGAAAGAAAAGGGCTCATAAGAAAGGAAAAACTAGTTCAATTCCTACTTCTCTATAAATGGTTCTTTTGTTTGGTTGTACATAGCTGGAGAGAATTAGGTAGAAATGCAGGGATATGCTAGATTTTGCTGCAGCTGGCTCCTGGACATACTTTATTCAATGCCTCAGTCGGTGCTGAAGCTCCACCTAGAGCATTTCAGTGCAACTGTATTCAGAGTATTGCATTAGGTTCTGAAGAGGGTTACAGAAGTAAATCATTGCTGAACTTCTGCTTTTTGGCAACGACGGGCTTCAAGCCTTCGATCATAAACTCCAATGTGTCCGCTCTCCCTGGCTAATGGACTATGGGGAGATGTAATGACACCACACAGGGTTAGCAATGGCAGGCAAGGATGGAAAGATGCATTGGGTTTAGGCCCTTCCTGCCTGGCCTGCAATGTAAGAATTCAGTGGAATTAACTGAAATAACAAGCCCCAGCTGGGAGAAGACTTAGCCATGTGGGAATGTGGCTGATCTAAGGAAGCAGTAATATACAGCCAGGGTGTGTTGAGCATGCTGCACAAGTCTATCTGTATTTCAAGTATTCTATAAGATGAGTATAAATTAGCTATATGAAAAACATAACTTGGTGGAGCGGGGGTAAAAAACAACAGCAGATATATAAAGCTTTGTGGCTGTGGCTTGCCACTCTTGGGATACTTGTCCCAGACAGTAATGTTTTAAGTCCTCAAAATTGATTACCCAAAGTTGGGAGGTATTGCCAATATGGAGAAGTCCCAGAATACCACACAAGAAGATCTGGATAACCTTCTAAACTGAAGTAATAGAAATGGGATGAAATTTAATAGTGCAAAGTGCCAGGTCATGCACTTAGGGACTAACAACAAGAACTTTTGGTATAAGCTGGAGACATATCAGTTGGAAGTCACAGAGGAGGAGAAAGACCAGGGTGTATTGGTTGATTACAGGATGACTATGAGCCACCAATGTGATGCAGTCATGAAAAAGGCTAATGCAATCCTAGGATGCATCAGGTATTTCCAGTAGAGACAGGGAAGTGTTATTACTATCATACAAAGCACTGGTGAGACCTCATCTGGAATACTGTGTGCAATTCTGGTCTCCCTGTTTAAGAAAGATTAATTCAAACTGGAACAGGTGCAGAGAAGGGCTACTAGGATGATCAGAGGAATGGAAAACCTACATTATGAGAGGAGACTCAAATGGCTTGGCTAAAGAGTTTGACTTTAAAGAGCTTTGGGTCCAGCCCTAAGCGACTTGTCTGATGTGCCCTCAGTGATAAATATTTATTTTGTGAATAAAGTATTTTCTACTTTGGACCTTATCCAAAGTTTGCTGGATGTGTTAAAATCATGTTTACTTGTTATACTTAAACAGATCATGTTTAAGATAAGTTTGTATATCCATATTTGTCAATGGATTCTTCTCTGGCTAAGTGAAATTACTGCCTAATGGCCTAATCCTGATCCTGGTGCATTCCCAGTGTGGTGACTACCAAAGCTTCACAGCCAGGCCCCACTCCTCAGATATGCAAGCCTAATGGAATCCTGGGGTGGCTGTTTAAAATTCATAGTCACACATCTTGTCCCTCTGGCCCAGGGAAGAGCCTGACTCTTCTACAGGGTGCTAAGGATAATATCCAAGAAGTACTAAGCATATTGTGATTCTCCTACAGTCCCAAAGAGAGTGTGAGCCCCTCACTGACAAAAGGATCTCACACTGAAGTAGGAGGTAGGGAGAGGATTCAGAGTCCATCAGAGAAAAGATTTTCCCTTTTCACCAATGGCTACTAGCCCACGAGGGAGTAAGATAGAGGCCATCCATAGTGATTAACCTCCCTTCCAACTACTGGCTTTTATTTTTTCATTAAAAAGTTCAGGACCATATTCTGAATTTTCTCTCCCCCAGTCCTAAAACTGCAGATCCTAAACACATCTGGGACAGAAAGAGGGGGAGAATCAGTGGAGTGTCAAAGGAGGAAAAAAGCAGCTCAATACCCAATCCCTTACTCCTGTATAGTGAGCAAGAATTCCCTCCAGCCAAGCTTCTTCCCTCCCACTTGTAGGGCAGGAAGATCATTCTCATGATAGTGCAACCTAGTAAGCAGACAGCATACATGACCACATGGGCTTATATTCCCCCTTAAAACTGCATACACACAGCCCTAGGATTTGGCCCTAAGGAGGAATATCTGAAATATTTCTTCCCTGTTGTTCTCTTCTGCTGCATTCCAGTGCTGGCTCAATCAATGTCTTTGCTTTGATTCAGACTTTACAATGATTGATCTCATTATGTAGTAGGTCCTAAAAAGGGATCGATGGTTTCAGTTACAAAAGTGGAAAGGAAAAAAAAAAACCACCCGTAAAACAAGCTACATCAATCAATACACAATATAGATACATCATATAAATAAAACGTTATCTTGGCTTTTACCATTAAGACAAATACAAAGTTAAATTATTACAGATCCTGGAAATGGGAAGATGAGGTTGCTGGCTTAATGGTGTTTAATTCTGATAGAAGATTACAATAAAGTGATGTATAGATTGCAAGGCTTTACCACTGTATGTTATTGCCTTTTGAATTGCCAAGTTACTAAATTACTGGATCAAAAAATAGAATAAAGAAGATGCTGTTGCCTCTTTTGACAAGTAGCTAGCCAAAAATTTGGGGTCTAGTAGGTTGTTCCACTTAGAAGAAACTGGTGATAGGCAGGTATTTCTTTGATGCAGTTTTCTTTATTTACAAAGAATGTACGAAGTCCTGTGTCTCTGAATACAGAAGGAATCAAATATATTAGAACCCTGTTTAACCAAACAACTAGTGCACACAGGTCCAGAAGCGGACAATCTCTCTTGTGGCCATTAGATGGTGCTTCAGTCTTGCACTTGCCCATTCTCCAGATTATCCAAATTTTTGATTATCCCATCTGGCCCTGGTCCTAATTAGATAAGATAAATGGGGCTCTGCTCACAGCACCAAGCGTATTTCTTTTCAGCCTGCACTCCTGACCCAAAAACTTCTTCCCAGGTTTCTTCCATGGTCAGCCACTGGTTGCTTTCAGCTGCTCCTTCAGGCTCTTTTTCTTTCCCAAGTTTTTATTTTGTGTTTGTTTTTTGGTCTGTTCTCCCTTCCTCCTTCCATGTATACCTACCCAAAATAATACTCAGCAAAAAGCTCCTGGGTGGGTTCACATACTCCTTTTGTCTTAGGTAGGGGCTTATGCTGAAGGATGAGTTCACACCTAGCAGTCTCAATGGTGTTTTAACTCAACCCTAACAAGGTTTCACCCAGGCATAGGCCCCGACTTCTGCTTCCGCCGGTCGGTGCTTGACCCCCCACTGTCCCTGGCCCAGCCCTGACTCCACCCCTTCCAGGAGGCCCCGCCCCTGTCCTGCCCCCGCCCCGCCCCCATTCCAACCCCTTTCCCAAAGACCCCACTCTGCTCCCCCCCTGCCCCTATTCCGACTCCTACCCCGAATCCCAGGCCATGCCTCTTCCCCGCCTCCTCCCCTGAGCGCTCCATGTTCCCACTCTTCCCCCTCCCTCCCAGAGCTTGCTACACCAAACAGCTGTTTGGCAGCGGCCTGGCAGGAAGTGCTGGAAGGTAAGTGGAGGAGCGGGGATGAGGCGTGCTCGGGGGGGAGGCAAAGGAGGAGGTGGGGGGGGGGCGGGGAGCTTGGCTGCCAGTAGGTGTAGAGCATCCATTAATTTTTCCCCCTGGATGCTCCAGCCCCGGAGCACCCAGGGAGTTGGCTCCTATGCACCCAGCTCAGAGTAATACATTTAAATCTGAATAAAGAGACATTGTAATAACAGGGCAACAGAAAAGCTTTCTGCCACATAAAGGAATTGGGCCAAATTTCTCCTTGGTGTAACACCCATTGCCTTCAAAGCAATTATACCACAGATGCATTTGACATGATCTCTTTACTCCAGCCTTTACACCAGTGATTCTCAACCAGGGGTATGCGTACCCCTGAGGATACACAGAGATCTTCCAGGAGGTACATCAGCTCATTTAGATATTTGCCTAGTTTTACAACAGGTTACATTAAAAGCACTAGTGAAGTCAATATAAACTAAAATTTCATATAGACAATTTGTTTATACTGCTCTATATACAATACACTGAAATGAAAGTACAATCTTTATGTTCCAAGTGATTTATTTTATAATTAAATGGTAAAAATGAGAAAGTATGCAATTTTTAGGTAATAGTGTGCTCTGACACATTTGTATTTTTATTTCTGATTATGTAAGCAAGTAGTTTTTAAGTGAGGTGAAAGTTGAGGGTACACAAGACAAATCAGACTCCTGAAAGGGGTACAGTAGCCTGGAAAGGTTGAGTTGGGGGGTGGGATAGCTCAGTGGTTTGAGCATTGGCCTACTAAACCCAGGGTTGTGAGTTCAATCCTTGAAGGGGCCACGTAAGGATCTGGGGCAAAATCAGTACTTGGTCCTGCTAGTGAAGGCAGGGGGCTGGACTCGATGACCTTTCAAGGTCCCTTCCAGTTCTAGGAGATGGGATATCTCCATTTCTTAAGAGCCACTGCTTTATCCCACTGATTTCTACATGGACAGAGCAACATGTATTTGGTAGCTCTGCAATAGAAATGAAAAGGTAAAATTAAAAAAGAATGGATGTTCAGAAGTAACTTCCCTTGTCACTGTACTAAAGGATGCCTGTAAGCTACTTGGTCATACCACTAGCATACCTTTTAAGTTATTTTTGGCAAAGGTTGTAAATATGAATAGTTGTGAACAAAATAAGAAGCTATAGATTACACAAAAAAAAGCAAAAAACAAATTCCCAGAGCTGGTATGTTTGTCTTCCAAGAAGGATGGTGACTTACCTGTATAAAAGTTATCAAAGACTGCTATTAGCAAATATCCTTATCCAATAGAAGACCACTAGGAAGAACATCCTGAAGAATCTGCATGAAACATGGCTATTAGAAAAAGAACATACTTCATTCAAATGCCTCCTTCAAACAATTCTTTTTAATCAAGTTTTTGCTACCACTCACTTCCTTCAGCATCTTTTTGGTGTATGAGATCATGTTTTTTTTTTTTTTTTTTTTTTTTAAAACTGCCCATAAAAATCTCTCTCATGCCTCCATAACTAGTACCTGGCTTTGTTCTGTATCAATATGAATCTTGATTATGCACATATAATATGAACTGTTTACGATTCACAATTGCAGAAATGGAATAGTTGCAGTATTCTTCCACCACGAAGAAGTGTTAATTCATTGGTTTCCAAATTATAGTCTTGTAAATGAGCAGCACCACTCTGCTTTTTACACCCACCCAGTGTATTAGGAGTTCAAAATCAAAACAGGTGAATTAAAAGAAAGATCTTGACAAATCAGTGAAAACTGAAATTGACAAGTGGTGTGAAATATATAAATGTTTTTAAACTGTATTTAAATTTTATTTCCCCCTTAATCTTTCAACATTACAGAGACCTGGAAAATAGCAATTATTGAAAATAATTCAGCATGAACAATGCCAAATATGCTTCTTTTGTACATCTTCAAGTTCAGTTCAGCTCACGGAAGCCTATTCTTTGTTGCCTGTTAATGATACAAAAGGAATGTCAGTAATGCCAGTAGCCACGATAATGCCATTGCAATCTGGAGGCTGCACAAGAAAATCCTGTTGCGGGAGCTGCAAATAGCCATAGGATGAAAGTTGACAACAATGGAAAGTCTAAAGAAGAATAAAATGATAAATAATAAAAGGTAAGTGGTCAAATCTGAGAGGATGACTCAGAAGCACTTGAGAAAGGAAACAATGAAGAGATTTCAGGTCATCTTAGTGGGGCATGGGAGACAAGCTTGTGAGTGACCTTGGGTTTCTCACTTCTCAGGATGGTGACCAGGTGAGTCATGGAGGGGGGAAAAACACTCTGGACTGCAGTGACAGAGTGATTTACTTGGACTAAAGAGTTTACCATTTAAAAGGAGACCACAAATAGTTCCCATTGAATCAGATTGACTTTTAAAAACTTTATTTTTATTAGTATTTAAGACACTTTTATACATAGAGGGCAGTAAAACAACAGAAAGTGAGTGATGTTTATGATTCATTGAAATGTTTTAACCATGCCAGAGAATATTTCAACATACATTTTTTAAACAAAAGAACCTGGTATCTAGAAAGCCTTCATGCCCAAATACACAACTCTTAAGGCTGGATTCACAAAAGGATTCAGGTACCTCATTGACACTGTAGGGGCCTAAATCCCAGTATCAGGTCCCATTGGGATTCACAAAACCTCCACTCAGCTGCCTCCAAACACTAGGCATCTAAACTCACTCAGCACCTATATTTTTGCAGTAAAAGTTCCGTAGGCACCTATGTTTCTACAGACTGCAGCCCCACTCCGGGTGTCAAGACGCCCAAGCCCCAGAGCAAACCACAAACTGGAAGAAGATTGTGTTCTTCTATCTAAATTGCCTCTGGGGCCCAATCTGGTAAGCATGCTCAGAGCTCACCTACCAGATTGGGCCCTATAGACAAGCTTACCCCAAATAGCAAGAGCGGGGAGGACAACCTCCCTCATAACCTTGAGCCCAGCTTAGGGTACTCTCCTGGGATATGCAAGACCCCCAGTTCAAGTCCCCTTTCTGCTTGAGGAGGAGAAGGGATTTGAACAGGGATTTCAGTTACATGCCCTAGCCACTGAGCTACAGGATATTCTGATACGGGGCTCCTTCAGTCTCTCCTGTTGAAGTTGTTTCACTGTGAATAAATAAAAAGGTCACTGAAGCAGGGTGACTGGACCCTGGGTCTCCCACTTCCCAAGCAAATGCTCTAATCACTAGGCTACAGAGTCAGTCTCTCTCTTGCCCAGTGATTCTTTCACTATTTATCCATAATGCCAAGAGGTTTTTCCACTGGGAATCCCAAGCAGAGGGAGGTGCCGCCCTGCAACTGTATTTAGACGACTAGCTTTGAGAGAGTGGGTGAGTCTTAGCACATACCCCCTTAGCTTGGCATCTCCCTTAGCTATTTTAGGTGAGCATGCTGGCTTGTGTGAATCCCATTCTCAGGTCTGGCTTACATCTATGTAACACCCCTATGCACCCAGTTACCTCCTGTGACTGAGTGCATCCCTGTATTCACACCCTACTGTAATAATCTTTGTTCAAAACATGCCTTGTGAGGTATCATCTGAAAACTAATAACTTGCTGGTCAAGATCATGGTGAAATGTATATAGCAACATTATATGTAAAGTTATGAACATAAGCTGAATTCATGACATAAGTGTGTTTACCAGATAAGTCTGGGGACTGGGTAAACCTGTTTCTCAAAGACAAAGGATAAGTTGACATCTCTAGCCAAGAGTCATTGAAGCTGATGGGCCATCCTGTGGCAAAGAAGTGGGGGCGGAACAACCAGATCTGCATCTGAGCAAACAGAATGGGACCTCTTTCATCACCAGACTCTAGGTCTCCATCCTCAAAGTAAGATGGAACTTTATCTAGGGGTAACCCTCAGGAAAAAGCATTTCAAATGGTGACTGAATATAAAAGGCAGTGGTAAAAACACCCCAAGTTCTCTCCCTAGCCATCTCTCTTTTTCACTTAAGACAACAAAATAAACAGCCTATGCACTTCGAGAGCAGATCCTCATCTGAGAATTTGGTCAGCAATGTTACTGGGAACCTCTGGCAAGAATTTCACCTTGAACTAAGTCTAGTTTGTTAAGTTTAAAAAGTGTTTTATCTTTTTTCTCTTGTAACCATTTCTGACTTTAATGCTTTATGCTTGTACTCACTTAAAATCTCTTTGTAGTTAAATGAACTTGTTTTATTCTTTAATCAAAATTAATCCAGTTTTGTGAGCTGTGTGGGTAACTCCATTTAGGGTAGCAAACTGTTGTATATTGATCCCTTTAGAGGGGCAAAAGACCTAGTATACCTGGACTGTCCAGGAGAGGGCTGGGCAGTGCAGAACACATTTTTAGGGGGAAATTCAGGACTGGGAGTATGTTGGGGTCACCCTGCAAGTGGTAACCAAGGCTGGTGGAAGCCAAAGTGTGACTAGTGTTTGCTAACAGGCTGCTGAGGTCAGAGTTGCTGGACCAGGGGTTTGGCTACAGACACTTAAGGTGTGAGTCTGTATGCTGTATGGTTGTTTGGTTGTTTGTGAGGAGCCCAGATTGGGAGCTACAGCAGCAAAGCATTGAGAGGCACCCCAGGGTTGCAGGGCAGGGGTGACAAAGCCCCTCACTGGTCCAGATTGTACCCCAGAATATCACACCTCCATTAATGCCAATCTCCTTATGGGTTTTGATGGACAGGCCTGGATTCATCTGGATCCCACCTTCAGCTCAACAGGATGTAACTTCCTTATTCTCTTCCCATATGAATTTACTTCCACCTCCCTCACTCCTTCCCGGCAGAAGCACCAGGACAGTTTGGAAGAAAAATTCTAACCACAGGATGACTGAGTTACTTACAGATAGGTGGAGACTCTCAATTAATAACACAAATACAATTGCTCTGTTGAATATATTTTGTGTATTAAATAGGAAACTCCATTTGGTATAACAAGGTTGGTACATAGATTATAGTCCAATGTCCAATATCATATTCAGGGTGTACCAGCATAACTGGGATTTCATCTTGCAACTCAAACTTCCCCTTATGAAGCTTAAGCAGATCTGAGATGAACAGGATCAGGACCCAAGGATCTTTTATACAATTTCATGTCTTCTTTGACAAGTTAGAGTCCCTTGGGGAACAAAAGATAATTAAGACGACTTTGAAGGAGGTCCATCACTGGTACTTAGCTATATAAATTAATTAATACAAGGCAATTGGCTTGTTCCCCCACCATTCACAGATGATTTGTTATACATTTCAAAGAGAGACGAATACAGAGATAGTCAGTGTTTACAATTCATTTAAATTCTAGGATGTTCTTTTGATCTCTGAATTATCAGAATATAGCATAGACAGGGACTGTTGATTACATTGTTGACCATTACCATATACATGTAAATATGCAAAAACAAACATTATCCCCCCACGTCTTTAAGGGTTGAATTTGAGTCATTCATCCTACAGGATGTTTAACCCTTTCTGGCTGTGCGTCACAACACCACTGCTCAACAGTCCTGATTGTGCCTTGGAGAATGTCACAGCATCTCACTGAGGCTCTTCCTTTTTGCTCATGCTAGCTTCTTCCTGGGCTTTTACTTTTCAGTCATTTGACTCTACTCCCCTCCTTTTTCTAAAACACTGCTCCTCCTTTGAGTAGACGTGCTGGTGACCATCCACGCATACCTACTATCTCTGCCCCGCATATCATAGGGCCCCTATCATAAAAATAGTGTCTCTCCTCTCTCCCTTTTGCCTAGCAGACTGAGTTGGCCCTTGACCCTTCCTCCCAGGGACAGTGTGCCTGTCCCTGAATTAATAGCACACAGAGACCCAGGAACCAAGGTAAGCTCCTTGGGGGTTACATCTAATACATTGATCAACTTAGCTATGTCACTCGGGAATGTGAAAAATTCACATCCCTGTGAGTTGTAGTTAAGCCAACCTAAGCTCGGGTGTAGACACTGCTAGGTGGACAAGAATTCTTCCATCCACCTAGTTATTGCCTCTCAAGGGGGTAGATTTACTGCAGCAACAGAAAAACCCCTTCTGTCAATGTAATAAGTGTCTACACTGCAGTGCTTCAACAGCATAGCTGTGCCACTGTAGTGCCTGTAATGTAGGCATACCATCAGGCTCCCATCTCTCCCAATTCATTGTATAGGAAGCCTCAGTAGCCAACCCAGGCTTAGTGAATCACAGTGATTTTCTAGGTGCCTAAATTTCTTTGTGAATCTATCCCTTAGTAACAATTGCAGGTACACCATTATTGCATAGGAGAGGGGAAGCAACTAGTTTACTTGATACTAGAGATCATAGGCCTGGTACAGAAAGTTTGCCATGTCTGGATATAGGGTTTTGGTTTAAGCCTGTCTCTTTAATATGACTAGCGTTATTGGAGTTTGAACAAAAGTGCTCTGTAATAATGTGCATGCAGGTTACACACCGATGGTTATCACTGGTGTTAAAAGAGATGGAGCTGAAAGAAAGAAGAGAAAGCCAAAGAGGAGGCCCTCAAGAGAGCTATGGAGCTGAAAGAAAAAGAGATGGAGGAGAGAGAAAAAGAAAGGAAGCATGAACTGGAAGTAGCAAGGGCTAGGCCGGATACAACAGCCAATCCTAACAACCCCTCTCCAGGTACCACTTCCCATCCCAGAAAATTCCCCACCTACAAGGCAGGCGATGATACTGAGGCCTTCTTAGAAAATTTTGAAAGGGCCTGCCTTGGATACAGCCTCACTACAGACCAGTACATGGTAGAGCTGAGGCCGCAGTTCAGTGGACCCTTAGCAGAGGTGGCGGCTGAAATGCCTAAGGAACACATGAACAGTTATGAACTTTTTAAAAACAAGGCCAGAATCAGAATGGGGCTAACACCTGAGCATGCCTGTCGGCGGTTCAGAGCCCTAAGGTGGAAACCCGATGTGTCATTTACCCGACATGCCTACCACATTGGGAAAAATTGGGATGCCTGGATATCAGGAGCAAATGTTAAATCTACAGAAGAGTTGCCCTTCCTAATGCAAATGGAGCAGTTTTTAGAGGGTGTTCCTGAGGAAATAGAAAGGTACATCCTAGATGGGAAGCCCAAAACTGTAACCGAGGCGGGGGAAATTGGAGCCAAATGGGTGGAGGTGACAGAAAAGAAAAAAAAAAGAAAAAAAACTAGTAGCAGTTAGAGCGACTATCAGAAGGGGCAACCCGAAACCAAACCTTACCACCGGGGACAACCCAAGGCCCCACCCACATCCCAAGGGAAACCCCAGATGCCTTCTCACCCCACCACACCAGTCTCCACCAACCAACATTGCCCCGGTGATACCTTAGCAGGGCGATGTTTTAAATGTAATGAACTGGGACATATAAAGGCTCACTGCCCCAAGAACCCCAACCGATTACAGTTCATTACACCCCAATCACACCAAAGATCCCCAGACCCAGACGCCTCTCTCATACCCTCGGAGCGAAGGGAAACCTTGAGAGTGGGCGGAAAGAAGGTTATCGCTTGGAGGGACACTGGGGCACAAGTGTCAACTATCCACCAATCCCTAGTGGACCCCAAACTCGTCAACCCGGAGGCTCCAGTGACAATTCAACCCTTCGTGTCACAGTCTGTAACCTTGCCTACAGCCAAGTTGCATGTCCAGTACAAGGGCTGGTCAGGAATGTGGACTTTTGCAGTCTATGACAATTATCCCATCCCCATGCTGCTGGGGGAAGACTTGGCCAACCATGTGAAGCTAGCCAAGAGGGTGGGAATAGTCACCCGCAGCCAGGCTAAGCAAGCTTTCACCCCCATCCCTGTTCCTGAGCCGTCCCCCAGGGCCCCGTCTGTGTTACCAGAGACCCAAACAAAGGGGGTGGAACCGGATCCCCAGCCAACGACTGCAACAGCCGTAGTGGATCCAATCCCAGAGACCCAGCCAAAGCCAGTCCCAGAACTGGAACTGGCAACGCAACCAGCACCAGAACCATTGCCAGCACTGAGTCCAGCGCTTGCAAACCCGTCTACAACTCCAATGCCAGAGGGCACCAGCGAGCCTGAACTGGCGGAAGCAGCAGATAACCCTACCCAAGAGGCTCAGCCAAAGCCTGAAATACCACATAGTGAACCAGCGGACAGCGGTTCACAGTCAATGGAAACAGCCCCAACACCTGCATCGCTTCCAGGGGTACCAAGCCCCAGTCCACAGTCCAAGGAGGAACTGATGTCTCCAGCATCAAGGGAACAGTTCCAGGCCGAGCAGGAAGCAGATGACAGCCTTCAGAAAGCTTGGGCGGCGGCACGGAGCACCCCACCGCCTCTCAGCTCTTCTAACCGATCCCGGTTTGTTGTAGAACAAGGACTTTTATACAAGGAGACTCTTTCTGGTGGGCACCAGGAAGACTGGCATCCTCAAAGACAGTTGGTAGTTCCCACTAAGTATCAGGTAAAGCTCTTGAGCTTAGCCCATGATCATCCCAGTGGCCATTCTGGGGTGAACAGAACCAAAGACCGGTTGGGGAAGTCCTTCCACTGGGAGGGAATGGGCAAGGACGTTGCTAATTATGTCCGGTCTTGTGAGGTGTGCCAACAAGTGGGAAAGCCCCAAGACCAGGTTAAAGCCCCTCTCCAGCCACTACCCATAATTGAAGTCCCATTTCAGCGAGTAGCTGTGGATATTCTGGGTCCTTTCCCAAAGAAGACACCCAGAGGAAAGCAGTACATACTGACTTTCATGGATTTTGCTACCCGATGGCCGGAAGCAGTACCCTTAAGCAACACCAGGGCTAAAAGTGTGTGCCAGGCATTAGCAGACATTTTTGCCAGGGTAGGGTGGCCCTCCGACATCCTTACAGATTCGGGAACTAATTTCCTGGCAGGGTCCATGAAAAACCTGTGGGAAGCTCATGGGGTGAATCACTTGGTTGCCACCCCTTATCACCATCAAACCAATGGCCTGGTGGAGAGGTTTAATGGATCTTTGGGGGCCATGATACGTAAATTTGTAAATGAACACTCCAATGATTGGGACCTAGTGTTGCAGCAGTTGCTTTTTGCCTACAGGGCTGTACCACATCCCAGTTTAGGGTTTTCACCATTTGAACTTGTGTATGGCCGCGAGGTTAAGGGGCCATTAGAGTTGGTGAAGCAGCAATGGGAGGAGTTTACGCCTTCTCCAGGAACTAACATTCTAGACTTTGTAAGCAACCTACAAAACACCCTCCGACACTCTTTAGCCCTTGCTAAAGAAAACCTAAAGGATGCTCAGGAAGAGCAAAAGGCCTGGTATGATAAACATTCCAGAGAACGGTCCTTCAAAGTAGGAGACCAAGTCATGGTCTTAAAGGCGCTCCAGGCCCATAAAATGGAAGCGTCGTGGGAAGGACCATTCACGGTCCAGGAGCGCCTAGGAGCTGTTAACTATCTCATAGCCTTCCCCACCTCCAACATAAAGCCTAAGGTATACCATGTTAATTCTCTTAAGCCCTTTTATTCCAGAGAATTAAACATTTGCCAGTTTACAGCCCAGGAAACAGATGACGCAGAATGGCCTGAAGGTGTCTACTATGAAGGAAAAAGGAATGGTGGCCTGGAAGAGGTGAACCTCTCCACGACCCTTGGACGTCTGCAGCGACAGCAGATCAAGGAGCTGTGCACAAGCTTTGCACCAATTTTCTCAGCTACTCCAGGATGGACCAAACGGGCATACCACTCCATTGACACAGGTAATGCTCACCCAATTAGGACCCCACCCTACCGGGAGTCACCTCATGCCCAAACTGCTATACAAAGGGAGATCCAGGACATGCTACAGATGGGTATAAGCCGCCCCTCTAACAGTGCATGGGCATCTCCAGTGGTTCTAGTTCCCAAACCAGATGGGGAAATACGCTTTTGCTGGACTACCGTAAGCTAAATGCTGTAACTCGTCCTGACAACTATCCAATGCCACGCACAGATGAGCTATTGGAGAAATTGGGACATGCCCAATTCATCTCTACTTTAGACTTAACCAAAGGGTACTGGCAAGTACCACTAGATGAACCCGCTAAGGAAAGGTCAGCCTTCGTCACCCATGCAGGGGTGTATGAATTCAATGTACTCCCTTTCAGGTTGCGAAATGCACCCGCCACCTTCCAAAGACTTGTAGATGGTCTCCTAGCAGGATTGGGAGAATCTGCAGTTGCCTACCTCGATGATGTGGCCATTTTTTCTGATTCATGGACAGAACACCTGGAGCACCTGGAAAAAGTCTTCGAGCGCATCCGGCAGGCAGGACTAACTGTTAAGGCTAAAAAGTGTCAAATAGGCCAAAACAGAGTGACGTACCTGGGGCACCAGGTGGGTCAAGGAACTATAAATCCCCTACAGGCCAAAGTGGATGCTATCCAAAGGTGGCCGGTTCCAAAGTCAAAGAAACAGGTCCAATCCTTCTTAGGCTTGGCCGGATATTATAGGCGATTTGTACCACACTACAGCCAAATCGCCGCCCCGCTGACAGACCTAACCAGAAAGAAACAGCCAAATGCAGTTCAGTGGACTGATGAGTGTCCAAAGGCCTTTCACCAGCTTAAGGCGACGCTCATGTCTGACCCTGTGCTAAGGGCCCCAGACTTTGACAAACTGTTCCTAGTAACCACAGATGCGTCCGAGCGGGGCGTGGGAGCAGTTTTGATCCGGTCCTTCCTGCATTAAGAATTCCATCCTGTCGTGTTTCTCAGCAAGAAGCTGTCTGAGAGGGAAAGCCACTGGTCAATCAGCGAAAAGGAATGCTATGCCATTGTGTACATGCTGGAAAAGCTACGCCCATATGTTTGGGGACGTCGTTTCCAACTACAAACAGACCATGCTGCGCTACAGTAGCTTTATACCGCCAAGGGGAATAACAAAAAACTTCTTCGGTGGAGTTTAGCTCTCCAAGATTTTGATTTTGAAATACAACACATTTCAGGGGCTTCTAACAAAGTGACTGATGCACTCTCCCGGGAAAGTTTTCCAGAATCAACTGGTTAAAAATTGTTCTTGGAATGTGGAACATATTGTTAGTTTTTATATAATCAGTAGTATGTCTAAAGGTGCATGTGTCTTATTAACTCTGTTTTCTCCTAGAGCTCCAGGAAGAAATCACAGCCAGTGTGGAACCGGCTGTCCAACACTATCTGTGATTTGGGGGGCGTGTCATAACTATAAAGGGAAGGGTAACAGCTCTCCTGTGTACAGTACTATAAAATCCCTCCTGGCCAGAGACTCCAAAATCCCTTTACCTGTAAAGGGTTAAGAAGCTCGGGTAACCTGGCTGACACCTGACCGAAAGGACCAATAAGGGGACAAGATACTTTCAAATCTTGGTGGGGGGGGAAGGCTTTTGTTTGTGCTCTTTGTTTTGGGGGTTGTTCGCTCTTGGGACTGAGAGGGACCAGACATCAATCCAGGTTCTCCCCATCTTTCTAAACAAGTCTCTCCTATTTCAAACTTGTAAGTAAACAGCCAGGCAAGGCGTGTTAGTTTTACTTTGTTTTCTCAACTTGTAAATGTACCTTTTACCAGTGTTTATCTTTGTTTGCTGTACTTTGAACCCGAGACTAGAGGGGGGTCCTCTGAGCTCTTTAAGTTTGATTACCCTGTAAAGTTATTTTCCATCCTGATTTTACAGAGATGATTTTTACCTTTTTCTTTAATTAAAAGCCTTCTTTTTAAGAACCTGATTGATTTTTCCTTGTTTTTAGATCCAAGGGGGTTGGATCTGTATTCACCAGGAGTTGGGGAAAGGAAGGAGGGGGGATGGTTAATTTCTCCTTGTTTTTAGATCCAAGGGGGTTGGATCTGTATTCACCAGGAGTTGGGGAAAGGAAGGAGGGGGGATGGTTAATTTCTCCTTGTTTTTAGATCCAAGGGGGTTGGATCTGTATTCACCAGGAGTTGGGGAAAGGAAGGAGGGGGGATGGTTAATTTCTCCTTGTTTTTAGGTCCAAGGGGGTTGGAACTGTATTCACCAGGGAATTGGTGAAGGTCTCTTGAGGCTACCCAGGGAAGGCAATTAGCTTTGGGATGGTGGCAGCGGACCAGATCTAAGCTGGTAGTTAAGCTTAGAAGTCTTCATGCAGGCCCCCACATTTGTACCCTAAAGTTCAAAGTGGGGAAGCAGCCCTGACAGTGTCTATGTGCTTTTTTGCAATATACAATTATGAGTTACATCTTGTGTTTAGGAAAAGAATACTGACCCAAGAAAATGGGGAGGCAAAGGGAGACAAAAATAGTCTTCTTGCTTGTTGTTTGAGTCCTTAGTAAGATTTTTATTATCCACTGATCTTTTGCAGAAGTTAAGTAGGCAGCTTTAAATCTCAAAAAAGCTTTACCATGATTCACTCACTGCTGGGTAGTAAACAGGGGCATCATCTCTGCTCCTTCATCCATACTGTTTTTCAACTGGAAAGTCCCCAATTCTACTTAAAGTTCTGGCACTCAAACCAATAAAATGAAGATTTCCCCCCTTCAGATTCAAGGGTTGTTTTTGTTCTGGTAGCTCAAGGAATCTGTGCTTTATCCATCACATTAGATACAGTCACTATTATAGTTCCTGCTGGTGTGCCACGGTCATTCCTATTGTGCAATGGAATTCTGCACCATTTTTCTGTGCATTGGGGATCTCCTTCAATATTTAGATACAGCAATAGAATAAGCAAGGTTTCCACAAATTTTAACAATTCTGAGAGCTCTCACTGCTGATATGCCTTGGAATCTCAGATTCTATGACACTGTCACCTGATTTGGTTTTCCAATGTTTCCATTCAACTTCCTTAAAAAAAAAATTATATCTCCTACTTTCAATTAAGATTTGGGGCTTGGAAGTGTTCCCTTTCAATGTATTGAAACAGTCTTTACCTCCTCCTCTAGCCCTGTAATGCAGTGCTTTGTTCCAAAACCTTTCCCATCCAGGTTTTGTATGCAAGAGGTAAAGGCTTCAATCTTCCTTCTCAGGGATATCAGAGGTCTGCAAAGCATGAAGTCTTGCTAATATTTATTTAAATAACTCACACATTAGTTTGTCCTGCTCCAGGACAGGCATCCAGTTATACATCACTTACATAAATGGCACCAACAGCTCCCTTGACAAATTATCTGTATGTTTTAGACTTAAGCATTTTCAAAACATCCTCCAAACAGTTTCTATTTCAGTGTGGCAAAATCTCTGTGTTTGTTCCAGTTCAGCAGTTGATTTAACTGCAATAAAACTGTTGTAACTGGAAAGGCTGATGGAGCAGTCTGAATACAAGTCATTCAGTAACTAATGATTAATTATTTGCTAACAAATTCACAAATAGCTAACTAATGATAATTAATCCTTATCGGAGTGAAGTTCTCTTCTACATTTCAGAGTGGTAGCCGTGTTCGTCTGTATCAGCAAAAAGAACAAGGAGTACTTGTGGCACTTTAGAGGCTAACACATTTATTTGGGCATAAGCTTTCATGGGCTAAAACCCACTTCATCGGATGCATGCAGTGGAAAATACAGTAGGAAGGTGTGTGTGTGTGTGTGTGTGTATATATATATATATATATACACACACACCCATTTTTTCATGTTGTATGTGTGTGTGCGCGCATATATACACACACACACACACACACACACACACACCATGAAAAAATGGGTGTTGCCATACCAACTCTAACGAGACTAATCAATTAAGGTGGGCTATTATCAGCAGGAGGAAAAAAACATTTGTAATGATAATCAGGATGGCCCATTTCCAACAGTTGACATGAAGGTGTGAGTAACAGTAGGGGGAAAATTAGCATGGGGAAATAGTTATTACTTTGTGTAATGACCCATCCACTCCTACTCTTTATTCAAGCCTAATTTAATGGTGTCCAGTTTGCAGAATTGGAATTAATTTGCAGTTTCTTGTTGGAGTCTGTTTTTAAAGATTTTTGTTGGAGAATTGTGACTTTTAGGTCTGTAATTGAGTGACCAGGGAAGCTGAAGTGTTCTCCGACTGGTTTTTGAATGTTATAATTCTTGACGTCTGATTTGTGTCCATTTATTCTTTTGCGGAGAAACTGTCCGGTTTGGCCAATGTACATGGCAGAGGGGCATTGTTGGCATATATCATATTGGTAGATGTGCAGGTGAACGAGCCTCTGATGGTGTGGCTGATGTGATTAGGTCCTATGATGGTGCATTTGCTCCAATCCCTCAGACAGAGATAAACACCTACAAGATCTCTATCAAGCGTTCTTAAAACTACAATACCCATTTGCTGAAATGAAGAAACAGATTGACAGAGGCAGAAGAATACCCAGAAGTCACCTCCTCCAGGACAGGCCCAACCAAGAAAGTAACAGAACGCCACTAGCTGTCACCTTCAGCCCCCAACTAAAACCTCTCCAGCGCATCATCAAGGATCTACGACCTATCCTGAAGGACAATCCCTTCCTCTGACAGGTCTTGGGAGACAGGCCAGTCCTCGCTTACAGACAGGCCCGCAACCCAGAGCAAATACTCACCAGCAACCATACACCACACAACAAAAACACTAATCCAGGAACCTATCCCTGCAACAAAGCCTGTTGCCAACTCTGTCCACATATCTAGTCAAGGGACACCATCATAGGACCTAATCACATCTAGGCTACCACTCTGAAACCTGTCGATTTGAATAGTCCCTCCAAGATGTGCTAACTACCTTGTGGTCGTTACCGCAGAAGCAAACATTTGAAATCCAGGTATAGAGCCATATAGATGGGTTTTGTTAGGGTCGCCCCTCTCTGGGGCGGCTGGGAGCCAGGCTGCCTCGCTACTGAGGGCCGCTGAGTCAGGGAACTAGCTGGGTGAGGCAGGAAATAGTCAAGGGCTCAGGCTCTCAGGCAGGGGCTGAGCAAATAGTTCAGGAACAAAAACCCAGACTCCCGGTTCTGGCATCTGGGGCAAGGGGGAGACTGCCACCCATAAGTGGGGTGGCAGGGGGACACAGGCCCGCCCACTCCACTGCATCCCAGCCCGGGGCCCTAACAGCAGCAGGCTGCCTGCTGCTGTGTCAGCAGGGATCCTGGCCGCAACACACTGACATTGGCTCTGGGTGTGCCGCAGCCAGACTAGGGTCAGCTGCCCCCAGGCTACTTCCTACCTCCCCCTCTAGCAGTACCTGCGTCTGGTCGGTGTCCTCCACAGAATCAAGCACCATGGGCTCCTCAGGGTACTCAGCGAGCAGCAGGCTTGGCAGCTCCTCTGGGTCGCTTCTCTCCAGTAGGCTTAACAGCTTCTCCGGGGTCTGGTCATCATCAGGCCTTGACTGGTATGGCCAGTCCTCAAGTCGGTCACAGGCTGCAGACGTCTCCCCAGTGGGAACTAGGCCCCCAGCATCTGGCTTCTCTAGCAACCAGGCAATTTCTAAGCTCTGGGGTGGGGCTTTTGTACTTCCTGTCCTGCGCTTTGACCTTTGGGGGGTGGGCACAGGCTCCAGTGGCTCCGCCCACTTTGGCATCCAGAGGGGCTCGTACCTCTCTGGGGCGGCTGGGAGCCAGGCCACCTCACTACAAGCCAATACTCATAACTTCAAATACAAAAATGCTACATGCATACAAATAGCAGAATTATATTCATTATAATATCACATAAGGGTGGCATGGTCTCGCCACGTGAAATCTGATATTTTCTGTGCTTTTACCCTATATCAGGGGTCGGCAACGTTCGGCACGCGGCTCGCCAGGGTAAGCACCCTAGCGGGTCGGGCCAGTTTATTTACCTGCTGACGCGGCAGGTTTGGCTGATCGTGGCCCCCACTCGCCGCGGTTCACCGTCCCGGGCCAATGGGGGCGGCGGGAAGCTGCGGCCAGCACATCCCTCGGCCCGCGCCGCTTCCTGCCGCCCCCATTGGCCCGGGACGGCGAACCGCGGCGAGTGGGGGCTGCGATCGGCCGAACCTGCCGCGTCAGCAGGTAAATAAACTGGCCCGGCCCGCTAGGGTGCTTACCCTGGCGAGCCGCGTGCCGAACGTTGCCGACCCCTGCCCTATATTATACAGATTTCACAGGGGATACCAGTGTTTTTCAAATTGGGGGTCCTGATCCAAAAGGGAGTTGCAGGGGGGGTCACAAGGTTATTTTAGGGGGGTCGCAGTATTGCCACCCTCACTTCTGTGCTGCCTTCAGAGCTGGGCAGCTGGAGAGCGGCGGCTGTTGGCTGGGCGCCCAGCTCTGAAGGCAGTGCCCCCCCTAGCAGCAGCGCAGAAGTAAGGGTGGCAATACCATACTATGCCACCCTTACTAATGCACTGCTACCTTCCAAGCTGGGCGGCCAGAGAGTGGCGGCTGCTAACTGAGGTCCCAGCTCTGCAGGCAGCAGTGCAGAAGTAAGGGTGGCATGGTATGGTATTGCCACCCTTACTTCTGCGCTGCTGCTGGGGGGGCACTGCCTTCAGAGCTGGGCGCCCAGCCAACAGCCGCTGCTCTCTGGCTGCCCAGCTCACTGCAATTGAAAGATTAAACTGCAGCTGTTAAGCTTGTAAATGTGCTTTATCTGTTCTCTAACTTTTGTGTTGTTTTTAGATGTCCATGTGACATTTTGAGTTTTGGAGGGAGTTGCTTCACAACAATGACCTGGAGATTAGTATCAGAGGTCTGGGAGTTATATGGGGAGGGGGTACTATGTTTTTGTTTTGATTTAGTTTTTGGTATTTTAGGTCCAGCTCCTGGAAGGTTTTTAGGTGCCTAAGTGGGAGTTTAAAGTTTAAAGCACCTAAGTACGAACCTGAGCCTTAGTGCTTTTGTGGTGAAGGGCCTGTGTGACATGGTGCAGGAATCTGGACATCAAATAAGGGACAGATATTCTCTTAATATACGGGAAGACTGAGGACTCGGCATTGTGCAGGGTAGGTGCTGGGCTTTTATCCCAGAGGGGGCGGTCTGCAGGCCAGGCGGGGGCTGATCACACTGGGCAGGTCTCCACAAAAGTTGTACTGGTGGATCAGGTCTGTCAGTCTGGCTTGTCTGCGGGGCAGCCCCACAGCGTCCGGGGGGGGGGGGGGGGGCTGCTGTAGCCATGGTGCAGCGGGGCAAGACTGGCAGGGGGGCTCCAGGACACCGCACTCGGCGCGGCGGATCGCACTCGACTCCTGGTCCCGGCCCGGCCCCAGCTTCACCTCCCCGGCCATGCGCCCTTTTCTGCCCCCTCCCATTAAGGCCAGAGTTCACACTTCGAGGTTCTTGCACAATAGCCAATCAGCAGCCCCCCTTGCGCAGCCTCCACAAACCCCCGGCCAATAGGAAGGGCGCCTTCCACTCGCCCCGAAGCCAATCAGGAGCAGGGACTGGCTCTGCACTGTTGATTTGGCAGGACGGGCAGTCAATGGGTAGCTTCATATCCCGCTGCCCGCCCCGCCCATTCCCCGCCTCCCTCCTTGCCCCGTTGCCCTGGAACCCGCTGTAAATATCCCGAGACGGGCGGCGGCCCCTTTAAGCGCAGCGCAGGCCAGGCCCGCCAACCGCCTGGGGGGGTCGGCTTGGGAGGGGATGCGGCGTGGAGCCGGCGGCACTAGGTACCGGGCGGGGGCTGGGCAGAGCCTCGTATGGACCCGGCTTCATTGCAAGGGGCGGGGGCTGGGATTGGGGGGGGGGGCATAGGGGAGGGGCTGGGAGTGTGGAGAGGGAGGGGTCGGCGAATGGGGTGTGGGGGATGGGAAGGGCTGGGAGTGGGGGGGAGGGAGTTTGGATTGGGGATGGAGCTTGAGGGGAAGAGGGAGGGGGTTGGGAGTGGGTGTGGGGAGAGGGCTTGAGGAGAGGGGGCTGGGAGTGGGGAGGAGGGGTAAGGGGGCTTGAGGGGAGGGCGGGGCTTGGGGGTCAAGGCATAACAACCACTTCCTTGTGTTTCAGGTCTGTCTGTCCTTTGCTGTGCCTAGAACTCTTCAGGCCTAGGTCGGCATTTACTGGTCATCAACTGTTTACAGAGGGTCTCCTCACTAATTTTTGTGTCTGGCATTAGTCTTGCAGAGTGTTACTATGAAAACAAAATGCCCCAAAGCCTGTGATCCTCAACTCTGGGTCTAAATTTTAAGAATTCTGTCGTCAGTTTTGTGGTCCAAATATTACCTCTTTATAACTTTTTATAATGTGGAATGCTGAAATGCTTAAATCCACCATTTCATTGTTTTGGGTGGTGGGGAAGGGTGTTTTTGTGTGCAATACCCAAAAAGGCTATTGAGCAATTCCCAGAGTGATACCTATTCCTGTTGACATAATTGACGAGGCTGATACACAGACATGTTTGGCATGAGACCGTGGGAATCCTGAATTATCTTGCCCTTTTTGGGAGGTTTTCTGTGTGAAATCTAAAAGCTGAACCACTAAAATATTATCAGTTCCTTTTTTTTAACTGTTGTAGAAAAATGCATTATGAATGATGGTCCCTGCTTGCTAAAATGAATGCCAAGAGCTCATGTTCTGAACATGAGGATAAAAAAGATTTGGAAAGGAGTCAACAGTTTTACCTCTAACTACTAAAAAGTTCTTGCCTGCCAAAATGAACATTCTTTGAGGAAAAATCTGAAGAACAACTGTGATTTGAGAAATGGGAGAAAGAACAAGGAGCTTGGATTCTGACCATGACAGAACATCGGATGGTGATAAAAATAGCAACTCCTACTATTCAGATGAAGATAATGCATCTCATGCCTCTGACCGATCACTTACACTAAGCTCTCAGTCTACAAGCCATGGGAAAAAAGATCACAAAACAGAGACTTTGAGTAGCCTTGTGCATTACCAAGGTAAGTAGATCACAAAACATGGCACCCTGAAAGAGTCTGCTAGTGTCAGCTGTATTTTAAACTTTGAGGGAAGAAAATATAAATTATTTTATGTTTGGTAAGTGGTCTGTAACTTTTATTTTGATAACTGAAATGAGCCTTTGTCTATAACATTCTGCTAAACTTAATTTTAGATTTTTTTTTTTTCTGACAAGAAATAAAAAGACACGTGAATTCTGCCCTGGTCCCATCCTCTAATTGCAACAGAACTTCAGATCTGCTTATGTTCCAAAAGTTGTCATTGGATTTCTTGAAGCAAACCCTTGTTATACAGTGTATATATAATACTTAAATCCAGGGAAGAATATTTATAATTTCTTAGACAAAATGTCCCAAAGATCTTTGTTATGGATATCTGTTTTACTAGACTTTCCACTGTAGTTATATATAGTGTGTTCTTTCTCAAAAGAAATATTCATATTTCCATCCTTGGAGCTTCAAAAACAAAAGTGCTTTAACTGATTATTCTCCAAAGTTAAAATTCATTCCACTCCCATCTCCCTTACCAACACCCCCCCACCTCAATCCCCTTGTTAAACTGCTTTGCTGACTGGGATTGTGGAGGTAATGGAACTTACTCCCCACTAGGGTGACCAGACAGCAGGTGTGAAAAATCGGGACAGGGGGTCGGGGGTAATAGGAGCCTATATAAGAAAAAGACCCCAAAAATCAGGACTGTCCCTATAAAATTGGGACATCTGATCACCCTACTCCCCACCCAGCAAGAAGTGAGAAGAGAATAGCTCTGCGGCTCATAAGGTGGATAATGACTGAACAGCCTCTATGCTGAGTTTTGGCTGCTTATACTGAGCCATCGCACACAACTTCCAGTTTAAGTTATAATATATCCTGTCTTTCTAAAAGATATACTCTATCTCAACCAGAAGTTATGAGTCTCACAGTTTCTTTGACCCCTCTGGTCTGCTCAAGGAGTGCCCTCTTAAGTCTCAGGACTCTAGCCTTCACGTCTCTCTGGGCAGAGACCTGCATCCCTCTCCCTTCTGACTGGGGTTTTAGGCTGCAACCCCCTGCACTTCACTGTGATTATTCCAGCAGGCCTGACTGGAATCCAGCACCTGTGCTTTGCTTTCTCTCAAAGGGGCTATGGACAGTGTATGCAAGTGGTTGCAAATAATGAAACAACTCTTCCAAAGCAAAGTACTTTTATTTAAGGACAAAAGCAATGCAGAGAAAACACAAAATAAAAGGTCTAAACACATACTTAAGCCTGCCTCAGTCATGTGCAGACCCTTGTCTCTCCAACCTTTCAGTATGGTTTGGACAAAGGTTCATGTCTGTTGATTGGATCAAAATCTCAATTCTCCCTAGCTGTGGTACTTCTTTCAAGTTGTTTACTTGTCCCAGGATTTGTAGTAATCACCCCCACACACACTGATTTTTAGTTCCTTGCTTTCGCAGATAATTTTTTATCAGTGATACAATAGTATCACAAAGATATAGATAACATTCTTAAAGTCAATATAATAGTCCCCAAATATACTGCATGTGGTACAGTGTTTGTCACAATGTGCTTGATGCAGGAATCACTCGGTGAAATTTTGTGACCTTTGTTATGCAAGAGGTCCAACTAGATCATAATGAGGCCTCAAATCAATGAAATGCCATGGATCATGGCCTCAACCCCTCTTTCTTTGTTGACCTATTTGGTGCTGACATGGTGCTCAATTCAGCTGTGCTAAGGAGTGTCAAGTCCCCCTGCCTGTTTGTATGTTAGCTTCGCATGTAGGTCTCTGGGAAACAAAATTGCCATGGGTTTGTTGCAATGTGTTGTGGAGGAAAGAGGGTGGTTGTTCAGGTTTTGTGGCAAAAACTGAATGTATCTGTTGACATGAAGGCATACATGTCAAGTGTCTTTCAGAAATGGCAGGATCACCACACCAACCTTTCGTTCCCAGATTTATACAGATGGTCAAAAGTGCAAAACCATATGTGAGACTCTGGAGTGCTTGATATGGATTGGAAAATAAAATCTATATTGGTAGATTTATCTGAACCCATTAAATAGGTTGAAGCAGGGGGGGTAGCCCTGTGGTATAATTATTACCTAACCCTTTCATAGCTGAATGTAATGTGCCAAATCCTCTCTATATGAAAGGAAAACTGAGTATTGTATATGATCAAGCTATGGAAAACTGAGTATCAGATAGAAATATTATTGGATGAGTGTGTGTGTGTGAAATGCTTAGGGGAAACTAAGAAAAGATTTAAAAGCTGCTGTTTTGTCATAGAATGCTGTCTGTAGAATAGAGGAGATACAGTAAGTGCCAAAAGGAAAATAGAGGAGATAGTGCATGCTCCCTCTTAGCTAATACCTGATTTGTGTACTGTAGTGTGTTTCTGCTGTATACCAGTCTCATGATTCAGAAGCTGCAATGGCAGGTATAGGATGGCATCCAATATGTTGCTTCTAAAGGCTATTCTGCATTAGTTCAGTAATAACTGCATATGTTCAGTTCTCTAAATGACAATTTTTCTATGGGTTATTTGCCTTATGCAGTATGATTATGGTTTGAGCTATGCAAAAAGACCAAAGCTAAGCTTTTATTTATATATATGTGTGTGTGTGTGTGTGTGTGTGTGTGTGTGTGTGTGTGTGTGTGTGTGTATGTATGTATGTATGTATAAATATACTAATTGTATTTTTATATATTAAAATTATATATATACCTACACTAATCCCAAATCACTTTAAAATATTATCTGTATGTTGTATATATGAAACACACATACAAATAATATTTTAAATTAATTGGGATTAGTATCTATTAATACTAAAATGAGGATGCTCCTTGGAAAATAACATGTGACAGAACTAAAATTTATCAGGGAAGAACAAATTTTCATAGGGTTTAGAACTTTGTTTCTAACTGCAGTGAACCCATTGTTGTCATCGTCTTTATAGCAAGTACAGTAGCAGGTTTCCCAGAAATACTATATATGTACTTTTGAATGTATCTAATAAAATTGCAGCATGCTTGCTACAAAACTAGCTGAAGCTCTGGTGATCACCCATTTTAAATGTGTACAGAGATACAGTATTTCTATTTAAAACACTTATAATGAAATCTGAAATTAATGAACAAAAATATAACTACTACAGATGATTACTTTATCATTTCATTCTGATGGTTGCAAGCGGCATAATTGGTTTCAAAGTCAGAGTAAGAAGAAAATCAAAGTATATAACAGCTTTGCAGTGTATCATAAGCATAAATCTCTATCCTGTAGCGATGAAAATGAGAATAAACATTTTTGTGTTTGATTTCTCTAAAGAAAACCACCATGACGTAGGTACTGTAAAAAAATCTCTCAGGCAAGAAGGGCTTTATTTCAAGGAAGATGCCTGCTTAAATAGAAAAAAAAAAATAGCAATGGGCTTTGCTGAGTTCCTTACAGTAAAATCTGCTTTTTTTTAAGCCACTAAGAAACCAGTTTCCAAATATGCACCAGCCAAAAGAGGGAGAAGGTGGGGTTTTCGCTCCCAGAGCCTCAATAGGGATTCTCCTGCAAAAGATATAGATCTTGTTACAAAAAGGGTTCTTTCTGCCAGACTGCTAAAAATCAATGAGCTTCGGAATGAAGTAACTGAACTCCACATCAAACTAGATGAGCTGCAGAAAGAAAACAGGGCACTGAAGAGGCTTCAGTACAGGCAGGAGAAAGCCTTGAATAAGTTTGAAGATACAGAAAATGAAATCTCTCAGCTCCTCGCTCGACATAACAATGAGATTAGAATATTAAGGGAGCGCTTACGAAAATCTCAAGAGAGAGAACGCACAACTGAGAGAAGACTGAAAGAGTCAGAGGATGAACTGTACAGGACAAAAAATTCTTTGCAAAAACTGAAAAAGCTTTCTGAAGATAAGCACTTAGCTGAACGAGATGAACTGGCAAAGAAGCTAGCCTCAGCAGAGAACAGACTGGATGAGAGTGAGAAAAGAATTAAGGTGAGAAGTTTCCTCACCTCCCCCACCCACATTTTTTTAATTTAACAATTTAACAAATTGAGTAGGAATGCTTCTTTCCAGTATGAGCGTCATACATTAACTTGTATTATCCATTTTACAGCAGTAGGGTGAATGGAAAATGGTTTCTATTGCAAATAAGTAATACCACGTAAATTGTTTGTACATGACTATGCACAATCATTTTACAATCTGTGCAGTACACTGTATGTATGTGTTTATTAATAATGTTGATTACTGGTATGTTTTATCTTAGGTGTTTTATATTATAGACTTGGCATTTTTAACCTAGATGCTAATCAATTTAGCAATAACTTCCAGAAAGGTATGCAGCTAATTTAATTTTTCATAATCTAGTTTATGCTGCTTGACTAGGTAGTGTGTATAAGAGGAGGATCCTCTGGGATTTTAGAGGATATTATGCTGAAGTTCTACAAAATACATTATATTTTTAAAACAAATTTTCTTGAAAACTAATACAACTCAGCATCCATGCAATGTTTGGTTATTCTGTATAGGCTGGCTGCGGAGTCAGCCTCAAAGAATTATCATAATTTTGTTCAAAGTTATCTCATGGTATAGATACATGTATAGTAGGTATTTATTTTAGGAATTTTGTGCATAATGTTTGCATCCTAGTCAGCAAAACTATATAGCCATGGGAAAGAAAAAAAAGCCCTTTTTAAGTCAAAACTACTTTATATTGGGCCTGTACCATTATAAGAGTAACTTAAGTGTCTAGCAATTGTGTGTGGTGTTTGTTTTTGTCTGGTATTTATAGTCATATTTGACTGTGTTAAGATGGAGTTAAGGTTGAGTGCCTACATAGGAAATTTAAGGTAAAAAAAATTACAGAGATAGTATAATTATTTAAAAAAAATCCCAAGCATTATAAACCTAGGAAATTCAAGATTTAGGTTAAATTTAAGTGAAATCCAAATATGTCAAGGTATGGAAATGTAGAGTTGGGAACCCAAACAGCATTAGTTCTGCACTGTAATATTACCATACTCTAACCAGATATTTTTCAGTTCTGGGCACCACATTTCAGGAAAGATGTGGACAAATTGGAGAAAGTCCAGAGATAAAAGATCAATACAAATGATTAAACTTGACCTGTGATGGAAGATTGAAAAAACTGGGTTTGTTTAGTCTGGAGAAGAGAAAGGGGGGACATGATAACAGTTTTCAAGTACAGAAAAGGTTGTTACAAGAAGGGAGAAAAATTCTTCTCGTTAATCTCTGAGAATAGGACAAGAAGCAATGGGCTTAAATTGCAGCAAGGGAGGTTTAGGTTGGACATTAGGAAAAACTTCCTAACTGTCAGGGTAGTTAGGCAATTCATTCCAGTGCTTAGGGAGGTTGTGGAATTTCCATCATTAGAGGTTTTTAAGAGCAGGTTAGACAAACACCCAGGGCCGGCTCCAGGGTTTTGGCCGCCCCAAGCAGCCAAAAAAATAAAATAAAAAAGTCGCGATCTGCGGCGGCAATTCGGCTGGAGGTCCTTCGCTCCGAGCAGCAGTGAGGGACCGTCCGCCGAATTACCGCCGAGTAGCTGGACGTGCCGCCCCCCTCCGGAGCGGCCGCCCCAAGCACCTGCTTGCCAGGCTGGTGCCTGGAGCCGGCCCTGCAAACACCTGTCGGGGTGGTCTACATAATACTTAGTTCTGCCTTGAGTGCAGGGGACTGGACAAGATGACCTCTCGAGGTCCCTACCAGTCCGACGATTCTATGGTTTACAATTAAGGCATTTTAGCACTTCTGATCCCATGTGAGATAAAAGTGATTTTTTTTCTTAAAAAGCACTCTGGATATTTTTCTACTTCCTCACAGTGTCGTCATATGCTGTTCATGTTAAACAGCTATCACAAGGACAGGGTCCCCCAAAATTAAACCTTCACTAAAAATGGTTAAAGGAAAGTTGAGAAATCATTGTGAGGATGTCTTCTCCTCCTCCCCCTCCTTATTCTTATCCCAGTTTTTCATGGGGATGTTCTTTTATTTCTAATATGCCAGTTTGAGAGCCCTCTGTTGAGTCACATGGCCTCTGTGTCCAATAGCATACAGAATCCGGGAGGTATTGTGAATGCCCAGTGCCTCCTCAGAGTTATCTCCCTGTATGTAGGTGAGGTGAGGTTGGGCACCAACCAAACCTGGTGTGGCTGGCCCCCCTGGTTAACATCTGGATTTGATCAAGTTGCTGTGGACACAAAGTCAAATGGCCTCTGTACCACACTAGAGGCGGAGTCAGGTTTGACCCTCAACTAGTATTTGTATATATTTTGTTTGTTTATTTTAAAAAGTTGCTGCTTTTTTAAACATTCTATTATCATATGAACTGCAGGATTTGGAGAAAAATCTTGAGCTGAATAACAGCAGTTTCCAGCGACAGTTGCAATCTGAGAAAAAAAAGGTACATGAGGCCCAAGAAGAAAATAAAGCTCTCCAAGAAGAGCTTCAACAACTAAATCAAAAGCTAAAGGTAAAAATCATGTACTGTAATATTAAAATCCAGCCATTTTAAGGCATTTTTAGCTGTGGGAGTACTTTATTATTGAAATATTTCAAGTTTACTTTAATCATTCCTTGCAAAATTAACTTCATTTTTCTCCATATGGGTTCACTCTCTTTTTAAATTTAATCTCCTAAACTCTGATTCTGGAATACCTGTATGAAAGGGAATGTGTTAATGTCAGTCATCCTTATTTATTATTTGCATTAGGTAGGAAAAGGATAGGTCAAATACACAATCAGAAATCCCTGCTAAACTGTAAGCTTACAGAAAACTAAGGACTGGGTTTTTAAAATTATACCTGCAAATAAGTACATGCAATTAATATGCCTAAATTGCATATGCAATTACTGTAGCTGTGCACATAGATTGAGTAATTGCACATGCATACTGGCAATTGGCATGCATTGTTACTTTATCTGCACAAGCAATTACTTGCTCATTTTAGGCGTACAAGTTCTAAAATTAGGCTATAAGAATCATTGTTTTAAAAATCATAATGCATGGTATTATTTAGTACTACCTTAGTCAGTACTTCCTGAAAGAGAAGCTGTCAGTTCAGATTTGGACCAAAATATAGATTGTGTAAAAAAGGTTTCACGAAACCTACGGTTGATAGAAATGTTTCCATGACTTTTAGTTCCACTGGAAGAAGTTGTTTTTAAACCGCTAAACACCATGGGAGGATATAAAAGTGAAACCGATTTAAGTAATGTTAACTGCCCAATCTGAGAGAAATTCAAAGTAACTGGCATGTGCTGTGAAAAGTAAATAGGATTTTTAAAATTTTCATTTTCAGTAATCTAAAGTGCTACCAGTAAAGTTAAATAAACTTGCTAGTTTCAAATAAATGGGTCTTAAGTTGACAGTGTTCCTTCAAAGAAGACTAGGATACCTTGAAAAATACATTCATGATCAGAAGAATCCCAGCACTGTTTATTAACTAAATTCAGTATTCCTGGTTAGGCAACATTTATTTCTATGTTCTTTTTAGTAAGAGCCATGTGAGAAGAATATATCCCTGTATTGTATATGGCTCAAGGCAAAAAAAATGGCATTTTTCTCACAACTGCATCAATTTTAATCTCTGCATTGCTCCAAAGATATTCTTTATGGCTCCAATTCAGCAAGATATTTAAGCACTGAAGTCAAAGGGACTACTCATATACTTACTTGCATAAGCATGTACTAACTATTTTGTTGAAACAGGGCCTATATCCCCAAGGCTGACCATCACACAAATTATGGTACAGTAACTCCTCACTTAAAGTCATCCCGATTAACGTTGTTACGTTGCTGATCAATTAGAGAACATGCTCGTTTAAAGTTGTGCAATGCTCCCTTATAATGTTGTTTGGCAGCTGCCTGCTTTGTCCACTGCTTGCAGAAAGAGCAGCCCGTTGGCGCTAGCTGGTGGGGACTTGGAACCAGGGTGGACCAACAGCCCCCCATCAGCTCCCCGTTCCTCTAAGTTCCCTGTGCGGCAGCCACCCAGCAGGCTATCAATTGCCGGCAGTTCAGGTGTCCCTCCCCCCACTGCCATGTGCTGCTCCTGCCCTCTGCCTTGGAGCTGCTCTCGGGAGCCTCCTGCTTGCTGTGCCGGGGGGGGGGGGATATCAGGGTGTCCCTCTCCCCCCTGCTCCTGCCCCCTGCTTACCCCATTTCCATAGAGCGGGGGGGGGATGGACACGACAGGGCTCAGGACGGAGGGAGCGTGCTGGCAGCAGCTGCTGTCTCTACTTCCTGGCCTACTTAAAAAGGCAATCTACCTAGAGTGGTTCAGCGTACTTAAAGGGGTAATGCGCATCGCTCTCTCTCACACACAGGGTGTGTGTCTGTCTCTGTCTGCCATGTTGTCTCCCCTCCCTCCATTCGTGCTGCTTTGTAGAGTATGAGGCTACATTAACAACAATGTGTTAACCCTTGAGGGCTCAGCCGAGTTCTAGTTCATCATTTAGCAGTAAGGCAGTCCCTGGGAAATATCCCACCCTCTGACTTCACCACCTCAACCAAGCTTCACAATCATCATTGCTGTGTACAGTATTAAATTGTTTGTTTAAAACGTTGTGTGTGTGTGTGTGTGTGTGTGTATAGATAGATAGATAGATAGAAAAAATATAGTCTTTTGTCTGGTGAAAAAAAATTCCCTGGAACCTAACCCCCCCCATTTACATTAATTCTTATGGGGAAATTGGATTCGCTTAACATCGTTTCGCTTAAAGCCGCATTTTTCAGGAACATAACTACAAAGTTAAGCGAGGAGTTACTGTACTTGCATTTTCCATGTCCTCTGCTGTGTTCTCTTTCTGAACAATACACCCAGGGCCAATTCTGACAATGCTGCCAAAGCTGTAATATAGCGGATCCTGCTTGTCAGAGTTACTGCCTGGTCCACTAGCAGGTAGTAATGCTAATGTTATTATTTTTTTTTTTTACTAGTATAATACAGGAAAATTAACATGGTAGGCACATGCATCTATAATTTAGATTTCTAAAATTGTAAGCACCTTTGTATGAAAATTTTGATCTTCAGTTTTATCTTAGCTAAGTTCAAAGATACAATACTAAATGTGAGAGAGTATTTTGGCAATCAGCTGATTTTTGAGAGGGGAGGAAACCATGTACTAGAAATGTGATTTAAAGAATTGAACATTCTCTTTAAACATTGTGCTGAATAATCAAGGACCTTATTCAATGAAGACTGAACAAAATATATATAATTTTCCTTTAAACTACATAGTTGCTTAGCCTTGCCACAATTTATTTAAATGGCTGTTAAATATAAGTTGATGTAACTTTATTAATTTAACTCTACTGTCTCTACCTCATTCATTATCAGGAAAAAGAGAGAGAACTTGATGCAAAAAATATATATGCTAACCGTATGTTGAAGCCATCACCTAAAAAAGACACAGATGTTACACAAAGAAAAAAAGGTAATTTTAAAAAAATGATATAAACAGAAAAGCTACTACCAAATAGACTCTATTATTTTTTCAGTGTTCAAGCCATTAAGTGTTTGTTTCATTTTGACCCTTCCAGGTCCTGTCCCAGGCTGTGGAGTTCTTCACTCTCTGTAAAACACAGCAGTCAAAACAACCAATGACATGCATTGTAATTTTTATTTGACTGTCCCCCTAATAATAGTACAATGAAGCCACCATACCCCAACAAAACAACTAGGGCTGTCTGCTCTCAATTCAGCAGTTTACATTTATCCCAAATGTTCATGGGGGGAGGGGGAAAGGGCTTTGTTTAGAAATAGTTTGCTATTAAATCACAACTAGTAATCAAGCAGGTAGCTTGATTATAACTAGACCCATTGGAAATATGCACCATTGTCATTCCACATGACTGTCTGGATTTAGGGGTTTCTCTGGATTTTTCCTAATTCCAGTTTGTAGAGCAGAATTTAAGTATGCATTGAAAAAAGTAGTATAGTCCATCTGACTGAAGATAATTTTTCAAATGCAAATCAGTGTACTGATATCTTCCTGAATCTGCAGGCAGACTGAAAACTTGTTTTACTTGTGTATATAGGGCCAGATCCACTCATACTGAATCAGTAAGATTACTCACCAGGAGTAAGGCAAGCAGTCTTTTCTGTGGCATTTTAAGCAGGCTTTGATGTCAATACTTTAAACTATTTCATGGCTGATCCCTTTAATGGAAATATCCTGCTGTTATGCATCATCCAGTGTACTTGGGTTAATTTGAAAGGTCATTCCACAGAGACAAGGTTGCAAGTCTCAAAAATGCTAGCAATAGACTATCCTATAATATTAAAGTTGGTCTTTTTGTTTCTCTAGAAGGATCACCTGTGAAGGAGGGGAAATAGACAAAATTTAGACCATTGGCAGATTGTGGGGGGAAAGTATCCAAGGGGTATATTTTTAGACAATTTAGTAGATTTAAATAACGCACTATGTGGATATATTAAAAATATCTTCAGACTTTTTCAAACACTTCCCCAGAATCTCGGGAAAGCTCCTTAGAATTTGGCAATATTTCCCACAGGTTCCCATTGGCCCTAATTATGAAGTACACCTCTACCCTGATATAACACGAATTCAGATATAACACGGTAAAGCAGTGCTCGGAGGGGGGGGGGGAGCGGGGCTGCGCACTCCAGCGGATCAAAGCAAGTTCAATATAACGCGGTTTCACCTATAACGCAGTAAGATTTTTTGGCTCCCGAAGACAGCGTTATATAGGGGTAGCGGTGTACTTTGACTTTAAGATACTTTCAGAAACATGTAACGCTTTGTTTTGTGTGGATTTATTTTTTGTCCTTTCAAGTAATTGTTTTTGCTCCAAAATTTCATCAAAATGGATATAGAATTTTCTTTCTTTCTTTTTTTCTTAAATAGAGATCAGCCACAATTTAAAAAAAAAAAAAAAAAAAACCTGCTGATCCTCACTAGATCAGGATGCTTTTATGTATTCTTCTAAGTTATAGGAATACTATTAACTCCTAGGTATAAATTCATGAGAAGCAAAGATGACAATTTTTTTTTTTTAATTTTGGGGTTCTTTTTATTTGGGAATATTCTGAATTACACACACAAAAAATGTGACTTGCTTTGTTTTTGTATATATTTATTACAGCCACTAGCCAGAATACTAAAAAAGGAATCCAGACTACAAAAGGAGTACAGACTAGTGGGTACTTCTCACCAATAGAATTTCCTCCACCACCAGAGTTTGTTTCTGTTTATGTAACAGATCAGAAAGAAGAGGAGACACTTCTCAGAATGGTGAGTTATTTTATAGTTCCAAATAATCCACCTAAGAAGCTAAATTTCCTAAGGACTAATTTATATTTTAGGAAAGACATCCTCATATCTTAGGAAAATGATTAGGCTCTCAGATAGACCAAATTACGGTTTTACATGACCCTGTTTAAATTTCACATTCCTCTGAATCCTGTTGACTATCATTAACTTGCTCTGCTTCTTTTATTACCTTTTATCATTTCACTGTAATCCCTACTGATTTGACATTTTGGTTTCTTTCTCCTTCTCTATTTCTAGTCTAGATATTTGAGCAGTCTCTTGTTCTCAGTATTTTTGCTGAGCCTTAATTATGGTTTACTTTTAACTTATTCATAGATTCATAGATTCTAGGACTGGAAGGGACCTCGAGAGGTCATCGAGTCCAGTCCCCTGCCCCTGCCCTCTACCATCCCTGATAGACATTTATCTAACCTACTCTTAAATATCTCCAGAGATGGAGATTCCACAACCTCCCTAGACAGTTTATTCCAGTGTTTAACCACCCTGACAGTTAGGAACTTTTTCCTAATGTCCAACCTAAACCTCCCTTGCTGCAGTTTAAGCCCATTGCTTCTTGTTCTATCCTTAGAGGCTAAGGTGAACAAGTTTTCTCCCTCCCCCTTATGACACCCTTTTAGATACCTGAAAACTGCTATCATGTCCCCTCTCAGTCTTCTCTTTTCCAAACTAAACAAACCCAATTCTTTCAGCCTTCCTTCATAGGTCATGTTCTCAAGACCTTTAATCATTCTTGTTGCTCTTCTCTGGACCCTCTCCAATTTCTCCACATCTTTCTTGAAATGCGGTGCCCAGAACTGGACACAATACTCCAGTTGAGGCCTAACCAGCGCAGAGTAGAGCGGAAGAATGACTTCTCGTGTCTTGCTCACAACACACCTGTTAATACATCCCAGAATCATGTTTGCTTTTTTTGCAACAGCATCACACTGTTGACTCATATTTAGCTTGTGGTCCACTATAACCCCTAGATCCCTTTCTGCCGTACTCCTTCCTAGACAGTCTCTTCCCATTCCGTATGTGTGAAACTGATTGTTCCTTCCTAAGTGGAGCACTTTGCATTTGTCTTTGTTAAACTTCATCCTGTTTAACTCAGACCATTTCTCCAATTTGTCCAGATCATTTTGAATTATGACCCTGTCCTCCAAAGCAGTTGCAATCCCTCCCAGTTTAGTATCATCCGCAAACTTAATAAGCGTACTTTCTATGCCAATATCTAAGTCGTTAATGAAGATATTGAACAGAGCCGGTCCCAAAACAGACCCCTGCGGAACCCCACTTGTTATGCCTTTCCAGCAGGATTGGGAACCATTAATAACAACTCTCTGAGTACGGTTATCCAGCCAGTTATGCACCCACCTTATAGTAGCCCCATCTAAATTGTATTTGCCTAGTTTATCGATAAGAATATCATGCGAGACCATATCAAATGCCTTACTAAAGTCTAGGTATACCACATCCACAGCTTCTCCCTTATCCACAAGGATCGTTATCCTATCAAAGAAAGCTATCAGATTGGTTTGACACGATTTGTTCTTTACAAATCCATGCTGGCTATTCCTTATCACCTTACCACCTTCCAAGTGTTTGCAGCTGATTTCCTTAATTACTTGCTCCATTATCTTCCCTGGCACAGAAGTTAAACTAACTGGTCTGTAGTTTCCTGGGTTGTTTTTATTTCCCTTTTTATAGGTGGGCACTATATTTGCCCATTTCCAGTCTTCTGGAATCTCTCCCGTCTCCCATGATTTTCCAAAGATAATAGCTAGAGGCTCAGATACCTCCTCTATTAGCTCCTTGAGTATTCTAGGATGCATTTCATCAGGCCCTAGTGACTTGCAGGCATCTAACTTTTCTAAGTGATTTTTAACTTGTTATTTTTTTATTTTATCTGCTAAACCTACCCCCTTCCCATTAGCATTCACTAGGTTAGGCATTCCTTCAGACTTCTCGGTGAAGACCGAAACAAAGAAGTCATTAAGCATCTCTGCCATTTCCAAGTTTCCTGTTACTGTTTCTCCCTCTTCACTGAGCAATGGGCCCACCCTGTCTTTGGTCTTCCTCTTGCTTCTAATGTATTGATAAAAAGTCTTCTTGTTTCCCTTTATTCCCGTAGCTAATTTGAGCTCATTTTGTGCCTTTGCCTTTCTAATCTTGCCCCTGCATTCCTGTGTTGTTTGCCTCTATTCATCCTTTGTAATCTGTCCTAGTTTCCATTTTTTATGTGACTCCTTTTTATTTTTTAGATCATGCAAGATCTCGTGGTTAAGCCAAGGTGGTCTTTTGCCACATTTTCTATCTTTCCTAACCAGTGGAATAGCTTGCTTTTGGGCCCTTAATAGTGTTCCTTTGAAAAACTGCCAACTCTCCTCAGTCGTTTTTCCCCTCAGTCTTGATTCCCATGGGACCTTACCTATCAGCTCTCTGAGCTTACCAAAATCCGCCTTCCTGAAATCCATTGTCTCTATTTTGCTGTACTCCCTTCTACCCTTCCTTAGAATTTCAAACTCTATGATTTCATGATCACTTTCACCCAAGCTGCCTTCTACTTTCAAATTCTCAACGAGTTCCTCCCTATTTGTTAAAATCAAGTCTAGAACAGCTTCCCCCAGTAGCTTTTTCAGCCTTCTGAAATAAAAAGTTGTCTGCAATGCAGTCCAAGAATTTGTTGGATAGTCTGTGCCCCGCTGTGTTATTTTCCCAACATATATTTGGATAGTTGAAGTCCCCCATCACTACCAAATCTTGGGCTTTGGATGATTTTGTTAGTTGTTTAAAAAAAGCCTCATCCACCTCTTCCACCTGGTTAGGTGGCCTGTAGTAGACTCCTAGCATGACATCACCCTTGTTTTTTACCCCTTTTAGCCTAACCCAGAGACTCTCAACACTTCCGTCTCCTATGTCCATCTCCACCTCAGTCCAAGTGTGTACATTTTTAATATATAAGGCAACACCTCCTCCCTTTTCCCCCTGTCTATCCTTCCTGAGCAAGCTGTACCCATCCACACCAACATTCCAATCATGTGTATTATCCCACCAAGTTTCAGTGATGCCAACAATGTCATAGTTGTATTTATTTATTAGCACTTCCAGTTCTTCCTGCTTATTACCCATACTTCTCGCATTTGTATATAGGCATCTAAGATACTGGTTTGCCCTGACCCTCCTTTCTCTCTGCCATTATAGCCCACGCTCCCTCTTGTTTCCGACCCATCTCCCAGGTCTCCATGTTCCCCACTTACCTGTGGGCTTTGCTCACCTGTCCCCGTCGAACCTAGTTTAAAGCCCTCCTCACTAGGTTAGCCAGTCTGTGTCCAAATAGGTCTTTCCCCTCCTCGAAAGGTGAACGTCATCTCTGCTTAGCAGTCCTTCCTCAAATAGCATCCCATGGTCAAGGAAGCCAAAGCCCTCCTGGCGACACCATCTTCGCAGCCAGGCATTCACCTCCATGATGCATCTGTCTCCGCCCGGGCCCCTACCTTTGACAGGAAGAATCGAAGAGAATACCACCTGCGCTCCAAACTCCTTCACCCGTACTCCCAGAGCCCTGTAGTCACTCTTGATCCGCTCAGTGTCACACCTCACAGTATCATTTGTGCCCACATGGATGAGTAGCATGGGGTAGTAGTCAGAGGGCTGGATAATCCTCGACAATTCCATCGTAACATTTCAGATACGGGCCCCCAGCAGGCAGCATACCTCCCGAGATGAAATGTCAGGGCGACAGATGGGCGCCTCCGTCCCCCTCAGCAGAGAGTCTCCGACCACCACTACCCTACATTTCCTATTCACAGTGGTGGCAGCAGACCTCCCAGCCTTAGGGGTACGAGGCTTCTCCTCCTTTACTGTAGGGGGTGATTCCTTCTCTCCTGTATCAAGAAGAGCATAACGGTTACCTATTACCATGGCGGGAGGGTTCGGAGCAGGGGTGGAGCACTGCCTGCTGCCAGAAGTAACCAGCTGCCAGTGTCCACCCTGAGCCATCTCCTCCTCCACCAATGGTGTATCAGCAGTCCTGTGTACTGGGACAGCTACCTCAGCTGTCTCCACATGGACACTGTCCAGGAATTGCTCGTGGATTCGGATGCTCCTCAACCTAGCCACCTTCTCCTGTAGCTCTCCCACCTGCTGCCTGAGAGATTCCACCAGCAGGCACCTTTCACATTGGATGGTCCCCCCAGCCTGGATATCAGTAAGTGGAAATTGCAAGTTACAGTCTCTGCAAAACCACACCAGGATCTGGGTAGAAGCATCCATGCTCAGGTGCTCTGTCTGGCTACAGGCGCAGGTGGAGGAGACAGAAGCAGTGCTGGCACAGGTGTTGCGGGTCTTCCTAACCATCGTAAGCCTCCCTCTGTCAAACTCCCTCTCAAACTCCCCTGTCTGCAGCCCCCTGTCCGCTGAAAGGGTTGTTTAAGCAAGAAGTTTTGAGTGTAGTTGGTTTATAGGTTTTAAGGGGAATAAAGGGAAAACAGATAGAACCGGCAAGGGACCCTCGCCCCCTTCCCAAACTCCCTTGCGAAACTCCCTGTTAGCAGCCCCTGTTCGCAAAAGCTCCCTGGTTACTTGTGCGCTGCTTTATAAAGCCCTGGCCTGGCCTCTATGAATGCCCCGCTCACTGATTAAGGCTCAGCCAATTACCAGAGGCTTCTAGCTTTCAGACCTTCCTTTGAAGCTCACATCTTCCAACTGCCAGCCACAGCACACGGTCCTTCAAACAAACAGACTGACAAACACAAGCTCAGCACACAGCAAGTAACCCCCAAACACAAACAAACACACACTACAGATAGTCACTTACCCCAAGGGTGCTGTATTGCTTCTCCTTCACCTGGAGAACTCCCTTGTGAAACTCCCTGTTAGCAGCCCCTGGTCGCAAAAACTTCCAGCCTTCTTCCACAATCATGGATTTTAGTGCTTTGTCCCATTGCACTAGTGTCCAAATCCTGCTCCCCTATGTAAAGCGTGAAATATTTCTGTTATCTTTATCCCAATGTTTTTTGCTGTTAACATCTTCATTATAAAATAGTATCTCACTGATTTTTAATACTTTTGAGCCATAAGACCAAAATTCAAGTGAAGTGTAAGGTGATATTAGTTCACCTCCTTAGATCTACTTGCACTCACTGTACAAATGTTTAAAGGGTATGAGAATTGTAACTTCTGTACAGAGGAGCTGCAAGAAGGTGTACGTTAAGTAAGGTAGAGACTACCAAGTCTGCTGTAAATTCAATAGCTGTAGAATCATGGAATACATTGGACTTTTCTTAAAAGTGAAATATCCACAAGGATCTCCTGTTTGTTTCCCTCCCTACATTGGTAATATTTTCTTTCTAATTGTGGGAAAACTAAGCTTAAAAAAAAGTGTAACTTTTAGCTTAGGAAGCATTGAGATTCATGGTCATTCTGATCTCTGCCCGAAGGAAATTCCATATTTGGAAAGCCTTGTTTCCTCATTCACAGGTTTTTATCCTTGTGGTTGACCATTCTGTTAGTTCAGAAGAAAGTAATGATTTAGGAAGTCATGATGTCAGAAAGAGAAGTGGTTCCCTAAAGTTGCTTGGATCAATTTCAAGGAGGAGTTTTGATTACCAGGACTGAAATCTTGAATATGTCTCTCTGTACAGCTGCGAATCAGTTCAGCAGGTAGAGCATTAGGGTGGTGCTCTTGGGAGGCCTGTGTTGCTGTTTTCTATAACAGCTGAAGCTTTTTCAGGGTTTGCAGTTTGATTCCTAGGTCTTCAGTTCTAAAATCTTCTTCTCCGTTATCTATAATCTTTGGTGCATGAGTCCTTTAAAATGTAGTAGATTTGGGTGATCTGCCTTGGCCAGGGGTTGGCAACCTTCGGCACGTGGCCCATCAGGATAATCCGCTGGCAGGCCGCGATATGTTTTGTTTACGTTGACCGTCTGTAGGCACTGCCCCCGCAGCTCCCAGTGGCCAGGGTTCGCCGTTCCCGGCCAATGGACCAGGACTTCATTGTGCTAGGCACTATACAAACACAGAACAAATACATTTTAGTATGAAGCATTACAGGATGCAGTTTCTATTAAAGATGCCATACAAAATCAAGTTGATGATTTGCAAGTACCTAAGACCATGTTAGGTCTGATAAATGTTTTAGGGCCATTTCCCCAGCTGAGGTAAACTGGAGTGGCTTCATTGAAGTCCTTAATATCATTCCGATTCAGAAGACTTTGTGTTTAACAATAAACAAAAAAAGCTGTTGCAGAAATTTTCTATCACACTTTCTTTTATCAATTTACATCAGGAACAGGAAACTAAGAAAAAAGAATGGAAAGAACAAGCAGAGCATCTAAGTCAAGAACGGAACAGGGAGAGAGAGGAGAAAATGAAACATGACCAAGAACTGCAGGCTTTAGAGGAGAAAGCCCAGAAACTATGTGATGGTAAGAAAACTGTGGCTACTGCCAAGCTGGAAAATCTAGACAAAACAAAATACCAATCAAATGAGGCCTATAACACTTCTCTTGAAAACAACAAATTGATTCTGGAAAAGGAAAACCACTAAAAAGAATAAATGATTTAACATGAACAAGGTCAAAACAAAATATTAAGGGATACAAAGTTACCTCCTTCCTGTGCCCTGCTGTTACTGCCCCAAGACAAGGCTTCAAAGCCAAATACCAACTGTGGAGAACCACAGCTGAAAAAAATATCCATGAAAAAAGTCAATGGACAGTTTGCACCGACTGAGAATCTGCCCTTTGGTGTCTTGGGGTAAAATAGTCCTAATATTAGCACTCTCGTCCACCTTACTGTAAAAATAAGATTTTTTTTCCCTAGCATTCCTCACTGAAATTCAGCTGCCTACTTCTCCTTCATAGTGGAGATGCTATGCCATATATAGATGAAAAATATTAACTGTTGCAGTTTGTTTTCATAAGCTTGGTATAAAGTACAGTACAAGTACAAATTGTTGTCAGTGCTGTCACCACCTAGGTCCATGTCCCAGCTCTTCAGAGAGCATTCCTGATCGGGGGGGATCCATTCTGTACACATGTATCAGGTTGTTCTTGTTCAAATCTGAACCTACCTTAAAACTTTATATTCAGACAGGAAAATTATTTTTTGAATGGGTAAATATTCAGAAAATCGCCTTTTTGTGTGTGCATGCAACTTTGTGTGTACAATCACTTGGCCACAAACTCTTGAATCCATTGTGTATGCAGTTCATATGTGGAAGGACCTGATTTTCACCTCCTTACACCTCATGTAGCCATTTATACCTGTGAAAAGTGGTGTGTGCTGTTTTTGCAAATAATCATTTATGTTCACTTGATGGTGCACAGAAAGCTTGTGCAGAGGTCTTTTCAACACACACTATGGCCTGCAGACACACAAGTGAAGAAGAGGTAATATTTTAAATTGCTCCCTACTGTAGGAAAACTTAAAAACAAACCATTGAAAATTATTACTCATTTTGTATTTCGTTATCCAGTTGGCTTTGCAGTAGCACTTCATAAAACAAGTGTATTCCAAAGTTGTCTTGAAGTCAGTGATGTTGACAGAGAAATATAAAGCACACTGTCAATCAGAGTTATTAAAATCAATGATGTTATATTCATCTCTGTTCAAACACAGGGCAAGGATAAAATCAGTAGAATATGAAACTACTAAAAGAGATGAATAATGCAACTACACTACAAAATTGGCAGTGTTGTTTTAAGTTAGGATAGAAGATTTAGCCTGTGTCTAATTGTAACTATGTTTATGAAAAATGACTTCTTTAAAAAATAAACCAGTGCTAGTTGCAAGAATTGTAAAAGCTCTGTTTTTGTATATGACTTAAAAAAATAAAAATTCCTTTAAATATTAGAAAATGTCAAATAACTTTTTAAAAAATTCCATGCAGAGTGGAAAAAAGAAGCATTTGACAGAAGGAAAAAAGAAAATAACTTTTTATTGGCTAAAGAAGAAGAGGCAAGAATTGAGTCAGAAATATATAAAATTGAAAATGAGACACACAACACTGAAAAACTAGAAGACCGACAAAAAAAAGAGTTGCTGCTGGCTAAAATGTATAAAATTGACAGAGAAACTCAAAACACTATTAGTATGAAACTTGCTTCGCAAGCACACCTCACAGATACAGAATCAAAATCTGACTCCCTAGAGAAAAATGAGAAAACGTACCAGTTCTTAGAGACCACAGATAAATTGTTTAATGGATTTCCAGTATATGACAGCCATGATGTTACTACAAAAGCAGAAGGACAGAAGCGGCAAAATGTTAGAACCACAGATTCAAGTAATGATTTGACATTTGGTAGTTACGTACCTTCCTTTGGGAAAGGATCCGGGAGGCCAAGTTGGCTTAATCAAAAAAGTATTGTCTTAGAAGAAAATACTAAAGAAAATACAGATTTCAATACTAAGAAAGAGAAAAAGTCTAATTTAATGGAGCAACTTTTTGGAACTAGTGCCAACACCATCGCTCCACCTAAAAGCAGTGACTCAAGTCCTTTGGAAGCTGACTATGATTCCGGCAGTGCTCTTCCTCCAGGCAAAAGCAATAAAGTTAAAGTTAAAGATGATGATTTTTTTTTCAGTGAAGGAAGAAATTTTAACCCAAATAGGCACCGTTTACAGCACACAACAAGCAGGCCAGCAGTTAAGGCTGTTGATTCTTTCGAAGATGAAATTGAAGAAGTAATCCTGTGATGACCACCTTTCATATAACTTGTGTGTGAAAATGCTATCCAAATATTTTAATACAGTATTTATTATATACAGATTTGTAAAGTTTCAGATATTAAAAAGCCTTATGAAGGGATGATTTCAATAGATAAATATATGTCTAGAGGAAATATACACTGCACATTCAGATAGACCGGTCTGGCCTACTCTAACCAGTCTGGCTCCTTGTGCAGTTATATTTTTTTAATGTATCTTTCCTAATACAGTCCATGAAGATAAAGAGTTGCAGTGATTATTTTTTATATACCACAGCCAATAATCTCGAGGGAATTTCCTGACAGATTCCCATATAATGCAACTGAGTTTGGATATTTGCTCACTTCTTCATTCAGGAGGTGATACTATTTCTACCCTACTCATTTTCCAGTCTACTCTTTGTATGTGCATTTGCCACTATCAAATCTGTGCAACTGCCAGGGCAAATTGGTGGTATTCCAAAAGGCTACCACTAATGCTCTTCCATGGATTTGGATGGGAGGGAAAGTAGTTGGGGAACACTTATACCTGCTTTTCTAGAGCCAAACATGACCTGCGTCACTTTTCTCACTAGTCTCTGCCTGTGGCAGTGGAAAGGTCCCATGATACTTTCCACACCCTTGTCTCCTGCCAGGCTGTGCAATGTCATCATTCCACTGGGCTGTTCAAACACTTCAAAGCAGATTCAATGCAGTTAATGCAGGTCCTATATATAGCTGCTGGGTTTTGGTTGTTTGTTTGCTTTCCCCAATTGGATTAAAAATAATAGAGATAATGAGGGGAGGAAGGATAATTCAGCCTACAGTTTGGAAGGCCATGAGTTCTGGCCCCATCAACCTTTTTGTTATAAGCTAGCTTTGCATGGCACATTTAAATACTATTCTGGGAAAACCTATGCCATAGTCACACCTCTCCTAATTGAAGTGGGTTTGGACTCCCCACTGAAAATAAAACACATGAACTGCTGAGAATTTAAATAATGAGTTAAGAGGAAGTTAATCAGTATATTTTAAAATAATTTCCAGAAATATTGCAAAATCTGACTATCTCCAAGTCATACAAAAAAATTTTTTTAAATTGAGATGAGAACAGTGCGCATTGCTAAATATAACCTACCCAAATATTTGTGTGAGATGGCAGAAAGGTATTGAAACTGATAGCATGGATTTATAGAATTTGAGGTTGAGTGATTGCAGAATCTGAGAAGGTGCTCTGACATATTGGGACAAATGTGCTATAAATGAGATCCGGAATGCCTTAAATATAGAAGATTCTTATAATTTGGAGTTGTTGCTTGTTCTCCCTTCACAGAAACATGTTGCCTACTGCCTATTAGAGAACTGATGCTGGAGAAACCCATAGAAGTTCTCAGTTAGTTAGCCCATTGCCTCTCCCTCTCTCCTTCCTAATTAAATAATTCCAGTTGGGTTTACAATGTGATTTAGCCCTGTGTTGTATGTACTAGTACAGTATATACTTGTTTTATCTTCTAGGCCAGACCCCTGCTGTTGATCTAGTTTCCATGTAAAAAAAAATTATAATTGGACGGAAATAATTTCTTGAAAATTATAAATGTTCAGAACTGCTAATGGGTCATCTTGTGAGTTTGTATACTTGGCTTTGTGTTTTTTCTTAATTTTTTTTTCAACTCTAGTAATGGACTCTGTAGTTTGATGCATAAAGCATAGTACTGTACTGTTCACAGGGAGCTTTATTATTTAATGTAAAATGCATAGAAATATAAGCACAGGAGTTGGCTAATGGTGCAATGTGCTGTTATGCGAGAGAGCCTGCATTCGGGAGCAACCACTGGACTCCCACATCAGCCAGCTGACTTAGGAAAATGGTGTGGAATATGGTGTTTTATCTGAAGGCAGCTAGTAGTGTGTTACCCTTGATGTGGAGTACCTCCCTTTGGCTATTGACATCTGCTGTCAGTGATACATTCAGAGTGCCTCCTTGTGATGTTAGGGGAAGGCACATGTAATTTCATCTTTATGAAAAGGAACATGTAGTAAGCAGGGAACGACAGGCCGTCACCTAGAATAAAGGAATAGGTGAAAAGAGAATGTAAAAGGCACTCATGCTATAGTGAGTCACAGAAGACCCTACATAGAAAACAAGTATCTCAGGATCAGCAGCTTTTTTCACATCTTAACAGAATTTCTTGTCATGCAAGAAGTTGTTTGGTCCCAGATATATCAGGCTAGAATAGATCTCTAATTGTGTCAGACTTGTGCTCAGCATAGCTGAGGAGAGAGGGAGACAAAGGTGGCTTTAAGCCACCTTTATGCTTCCCTCGTCCTCTTGGCAGCCAGGGCCTAGTCTGGCTGCAGAGCTACTCTAAATTTAGTTAGTTTTGTAAGAGCCCCAAGGGACTGCTACGCTGCCCCGGGATCACAGGAGCACAGTGTGCTCTGGTCATCCTGTCTCCCTCAACCATGCTCCTGGTACGCCCCCTTCCCAAGGGGAGCCAGGAGGGTGTATCGGAGAGTCAGCTATGCTGTCTCAGCACCAGGCTAGCATTCTTCATGCCAGTGGAACTCTGACCTGCCCATTCAGAATAACTTCACACCCCTTTTTCAATATTGCAGCAACACAAAGGACTGTAACATGGGCCAGAATCTGGCCTGTTATCCCCAGCTGTGCATACATAGGGCTGTTGATTTATAATCTTCAATTCCAGCTGCCATACATAATTTTGGAGAGAACAACATTTCTTCATGAATGTCTCCAACCAAACACTTACAAAAGGTCCATGATGGATGATGAGCACATCTGCCAGCTTCTTGTGGCATGCTCAGAGGGCTGATGGAGAGGGCCATGCTCAGATGCCTGGACCCTCCTACCATGAAAAAGCAGCTTTTAACATTTTTAGTGCAAGAATAATTAATTAGTATGTGTTCGTTTAACACAAAGCAAAGAGGATTTTATAATTGAGATGTTAAATTAACATGCCATAGAGATAATCATTTTTAATGTTTATAAAGAGATGCTGTAGTACTGTTCTCGTATGTATTAATTCCAGTTATATTTATTATGTAATGTCAGTTGCTTTTGTAACTTCTGATTCATTTTCTGTATAAAAATTCCAATCATAACAATGTTGATTTTTAACAAAATGGTTTTTATTAAAGAATTTGATTAAAGTTTTTGTATGGAGATCACCTTTAGCAAACCAGTTTTTTTGACTTGTGATTTTCACGAATCCTTACACTGATTTTCTTTGTAGCAAAATTACCAGTCATGCTTATTTATTGCATAATGTGTGTGTTTTTCAAATCTAAAGCACACACTTTACCGAATTAAACACAAAGCTAAGTAACATATACCTGAAAATAAACCAAAGGTCAAAACTTACATTGAAATCCAGGGAAAGATTCCCATTATTTCAGTGAGCTTTGGATCAGGACCTATATGAACAATTCTCTGTGCAGGGTAGCTTTTCTGAAAACAGAATCTGGTATTGAATTATGAAATAACTATTTTTTTTATTTCCTATTCAGAAAGTAAATTACCCACAGAGCTAGACCATGCTTGATTTCCTTCTCACTAACCAACTACCTTAGAGCCCAAATCTGCTCCATTGACTTTAATGGTGCAGGATTAGGCCTTTAGCTGTGTAAACATCCATTTACACAGCTGCTCAGAATGTCAGGAGAATTCTAACTGGCTGATAGAGGTAGTCAGTTTCTGTCCTGAATAACATTCCATTGTGGTGTGTGCATTGGAATCTTGTCAGGTCTTATGAGAGTTGGTTCTTCTCAGTAGTTGGATGGGAGTTGCAAGAAATGATCTTGGAGAGTGAATAGGAGTACCTCTTACCTCTAGGTGAGTACTGACGGTATCTGCATGCTGTTAGAAGGCACTGTGCTGCAGATCTTGGTTTACAACTAAGACCTAAAACAATGATGTAACTGCTGTGAGCATTAAAGAGCATATGGAACTTTTTGCTAATCCTTGGCCAATTCTAAGTCTCTAATTATATGCTGCTGAACTGAATTTGCCTGCCATTTCAGTTGGATATCTGTGGTTCCTTTTCATGTTGGAGATCACTTCTTAAGATTGTGAACCTTTCGTAGACATTCCCCTCTCTATTCTGAGACAAAACTGGTGCTTAATTACACGAAAAAGTATTTTACATCTATTTTAAGAAGATGAAAATACTGTACCCAGTACACTAAGGTGAGTCACTTAATAACATTTCCCTTCTTCCTCCTGCCCACTTTGTAGCTAAGGTTCTTCCTCTTTCCATGCTTTTATTTTTAATTGACCAAAAATATCTCTGGAAACCCTAAAAGGTGCCTTGGCTACCACCAAGCAAGAAGTATCATTGTTTGAAGACTATCAGATGATCTACTACTGTAACAGAAACAGCTCTGCAGGGTCCATAGAGGGGCTTTATGGAACATAATATTGTGTACCAGTGGTTCTCATTCTCATCTTCCCTTCATGGCTCATCTACTGCGTAATGTTGCTGTGCTGTCCTAATCAGAAACTGGGTGTCACTTTAGAGATGGCTGCATTTCACTGGTGGTGAAGTGATTGCTCTGCATATTATTTTAAGTTGGTAAGGCATTTTGATATATTTTGGGATAAAAAGCACTATATCAATGTAAGTTGTTAGTAGGACAGGGGATAGCCTTTGTTTAAATAGACAAAAAACAATACAGAGATAAACACACAATGTAAATGATTGTGGACAAATTGGAGAGAGTCCAGTGGAGGGCAATGAAAATGATCAGGGGGCTGGGGCACATAACTTACAAGGAGAGGCTGAGGTAACTGGGCTTGTTTAGTCTGCAGAAGAGAAGAATGAGGGGGGATTTGATAGCAGCCTTCAATTACACTGCTCTACAGCCAAAATGCTTCTGAAATAAATGTAGTCAAACTTTACTAATTCTGGGTCACTGAGAACGAAAATGATGCTTAAAATTGTTGATTGGCTCTAGTTTTCAAGATATGCTGTTGGGTCAGTATATATGACCCTTGACTTGGGAATGGCGGAGGATAAGTGAGTTATAAAGGGAAGGGATCTCAATTTAAACCAGAAATGACTAAAATACATCTTTGACTGGATCTATTAATAAATCTATGACTGGGTTTGGACAGTACTTGCTTTTTAGGCAAAACAATGAATGATGCAATCTGAAGCTGGTATTGCGTCATACATGATATGAATTGCATCATGTTATTCCTAGAAGTCATGGATGATGCAATCATAATGAAGCTTACATCACTCTGCTGAACAAATTGCCCTATATCAGCTCTAGAAATCATACAGTGTCGTGCTCTCTTATTTGTCAGTGTTTGATTTTGCAAAGGGACACATTTCTGTTTGGCCAAAGTGAGCAGAGATGCCTCGTACTTGTGTGAACAGTGCAGATAACTTCTGCTATGTTTGTGGTGAAGTGACTTTTGCATCACAAAAGCGCAGTATAACCACTATGGTTAAGAAAGCCTATCACCTTTATTTTGGCTGCAAAATTGGAGATCAGGACAAGAGGTGGGCCCCACACATATGCTGCAACACTTGTGCAACAAATCTTCGCCAGTGGTTGAACAGGAAAAGGAAATCTATGCCTTTTGCAGTGCCAATGATTTGGAGAAAGCCAACAGATCATACCAGCAATTGTTACTTCTGCATGGTGCCTCCAGTTGGGAAAGGTGTGTCAAAGAAGAAAAAGTGGACTGTGCATTATCCAAACATTCCATCAGCTATACGCCCAGTACCCCACGGAGAAGGACTGCCGGTTCCTGATGCACCAGAATCATTCTCACTTGAGTCAGACAAGGAAGAGGAAGAGGATGAAACTTCTGGTCCTGAACCATCAATGTCACAGGAGCCACATTTTCTCCCATCCTCCTCCTCTGAACCACACCTCATAACACAAGGTGAACTGAATGACCTTGTCAGGGATTTGGAACTACCCAAGAGTAAGGCAGAGCTGTTGGGCTCCAGACTACAGCAGTGGAATCTCCTGGCAGGTGATGTTAGGGTTTCCATGTTCCGTGACCGTCAAAAGGATCTTGTCCCATTCTTCTTCATGGAAGGTGATCTTGTAGCCTGCAACAACATCGATGGTGTGATGGCAGCCCTCAACATCGTTCACGATCCAGATGAGTGGAGACTGTTCATTGATTCATCGAAGACGAGTCTTAAAGCTGTTTTACTGCATAATGGCAATGTTTTGCCATCAATTTCAGTTGGTCATGCAGTCCATATGAAGGAAACCTATGACAACCTATGACAACATGAAACAACTTTTGAGGTGCATAAACTATGACCAACATCAGTGGCAGCTTTGTGGCGATTTGAAGGTTGTTGCTCTCTTGCTTGGTCTGCAGACTGGATACACAAAGTACTGCTGTTTTCTCTGCGAATGGGATAGTCGTGCAAGAGATTCCCACTACATCAAGAAAGATTGGCCACTCCGACAGTCATTGGAGCCTGGGAGGAAAAAGAACAGGAGTACTTGTGGCACCTTAGAGACTAACAAATTTATTAGAGCATAAGCTTTCGTGGGTTACAGCCCACTTCTTCGGATGCATATAGAGTGAAACATATATTGAGGAGATATATATACACACATACAAAGAGCATGAACAGGTGGGAGTTGTCTTACCAACTCTGAGAGGCCAATTAAGTAAGAGAAAAAAACTTTTGAAGTGATAATCAAGATAGCTCAGTACAGACAGTTTGATAAGAAGTGTGAGAATACTTACAAGGGGAGATAGATTCAATGTTTGTAATGGCTCAGCCATTCCCAGTCCTTATTCAATCCTGAATTGATTGTGTCTAGTTTGCATATCAATTCCAGCTCAGCTGTCTCTCCTTGGAGTCTGTTTTTGAAGTGTTCAGCATCCACCACTTGTTGAATCAAGGAAGATTTTGTTACCACCCTTACACATCAAGCTGGGTCTGATGAAGAACTTTGTCAAGGCCATTGACAAAACACAAGCAGCTTTCAAGTACCTCCGTGGGAAATTTCCAAGGTTAAGTGAAGCTAAGATAAAGGAAGGTGTCTTTGTTGGTCCTCAGATTCGTGAACTTCTTCGAGATGATGCATTTGACCATGCACTGCGTGGCAAGGAAAAGACGGCATGGAAAGCCTTCCAGTTAGTGGCAATAAATTTTCTTGGAAACAACAAGGCAGACAACTACAGGTTGTTGGTGGAAAACCTCCTCAAGGCATACAAAAGCCATGGTTGCAACATGTCACTAAAGATACATTTTTTGCACTCTCATCTAGATTTTTTTTCCACCGAACTGCGGAGCAGTGAGCGACGAGCACGGCGAGCGATTTCACCAGGACATTGCAACAATGGAGAAACGCTATCAGGGCAAATGGAGCCCATCAATGCTTGCAGACTATTGCTGGACAGTGACAAGAGATGCTCCATTTAATGAATACAAGAGACAAGCCAAGAAGCGCCGAGTAGACACTGAATAGGACTAAACTATGTACATAATAGTTTTTTGCCTTTTGTTTCATAATAAATTTTATTTATATAACCCTTTTGCTGATTTTTAAAGTGTTACATAAACAGGACAGGTGAAATATTATCATGTAAAGCAACCATAAACACATGAAAAGACCTAGGTTTACAATTTATGATTAAAACTCTACTATCTACACAATATACATAGACATAAAATGTAAAAACTTAAATATCTTAGAAACAGTAGCCAATCAGTTGTTTTAATTGTCATATTTGAATTCAGCACATCAAAATACATAATAAATAGCACATTTTATCTCTGAAGCAGACGACTTCTCAAAAATTGTAGACCAGTGTTACCTGAAGGGGGGTTCCAAAGAGGATGGAGCTCAGCTGTTCTCAGTGATACCAGACGACAGAACAAGGAGCAATGGCCTCAAGTTGCAGTGGGGGAGGTCTAGGTTGGATATTAGGTAACACAATTTCACTAGGAGAGTGGTGAAGCACTGGAATGGGTTACCTAGGGAGGTGGTGGAATCTCCATCCTTAGAGGTTTTTAAGGCCCGGCTTGACAAAGCCCTGGCTGGGATGATTTAGTTGGGGTTGGTCCTGCTTTGAGCAGGGGGTTGGACTAGATGACCTCCTGAGGTCTCTTCCAACCCTAATCTTCTATGATTCTTCTATAATTTCAGATAGGTCTTTGGTGATACCTGTGTTTCAGTGTGTGGCTTGGGTCGTCCTGTGTTTAAAAAATAATTTTTAAAAATTACTCTCTCATATTCTGCAGCAAAGTTCTAAAACGGAGAGCTGGCAATGTGGAACCACAGAGTTTTGCACAGTACAATTGTTCTGTCTATTTTTATAACGGTAGGTTTTGTTGCCAGAATTATTTGACCTTCACTTTGTGCTGTTCCGACCTGTTCCTGTCCTGAGATGATGGCTCTGACCATAAGAAGTGTCCTGGTGATGTAATTCACATAAAATTCCCCTTTGTTAGCTCAAATTTAACTTGGTCTCATGTTTCAAATTATCTTCTTGATTAACTGCAAAGTTTTGATGACTGCACAAATAGAACAATCACATCAGTGTACATTGTCAGCTGGGACTTTCCCTGGCTGTTTGGGAAGTTGCTAGGATACTCTTAAAGTTACAATTCACTTGATTAACTGCAAACCCAGTTTGCATAAGAAATGCTTTTATATATTGTTTTGTACCAACATAGCTCAGCTATTTACATTCAGAGCAATCTACAGGTTAACTTCAAACTAGTTTTGCCCATTTTTGGTATGCTATTCAGCTCACATTTTTGCAAATATTGCAGCAAAAATTATGGTAACTTATCTGATGAGCACTAGTCCTTGTTTGCAATAGGAAGAGGTGGCCCCAGTTCTCCACTGTAGCCAAGCTGTGTTTGGATATAGTAGAGAGGAGCAGCTGTAGAGAAGTGGTTGAGTTTCTCTGAACCTTGGCTGCCTACCCCCAGGATACACTAGCTCAGGAGGGAGCCTATGCCAACTTCTGCCACTGGCCTAAGGTCTGTGGAGATGCAGTGGAATTCTGCTTCACTATACCTATGTTCTGCCCCTCGAAGACCACTGACATACCAGCTCCATCCCCTTATGCCGGCCATTTTGTGCTACTTGCTCAGCAGAAAGTGACCTTAATGGAGTGGAGAATCCAGTCCTCCCTTTGGGTCATCTTCTGCTTCATAGTCCTCCTTAAAATTAACTTTATCCCTAAATGCCTCCTATGTTTATTTCCTCACCATTAAGCTCTCTACACCCTTCCCCTCCCAGTTATGTTGTGCTGTGCTTCTTCTCATCCATGTTATATTGTAAGGCTTTTGGGGGGATTGATAATGTGGTCTTCAGTGTTCTGCAAATTTTATAGAAACTGGTGGCATTATGTTTGCTTAATAATCAGCCTCATAATTTCACACGAGGACATATAACCGTTGCTGTTCTTCATTAGAGATCAGCTAATTGTTAGTTCTGAGTGTGCAGAAATTGTGTCTGGATTGGCAAGTGTCTGAGCTTCCTATCACCATATAACAACCTCCAGGATCCAAACTCTCAAATGACTTAAATGAGTGCACGACTGAGACTAAATTGGCTGAGTAGGGATGGGTCTAACTTCCAGGACTTCAGGTTTAGGCCCTTGTAGAGGAGTTTTTATTTGACTGACAATTGTCACTTTGGTGGCTTCTAATTTTGCTGCTTTAATGATTGTATGCTGGAGACATATTTTCCATACCTAAATAATCTGTCCCAAAGGTCACCACAACTTTAAATAAATAATAATACTTAGGTTTTATAGAGCCTGTTTCATCTCCAAGTGCATGGTAAATGATTTCCCCATTTCACCGAAGGCTATTTTGAAGCACAGAGCGGTGCAGTGACTTTCCTCATAGTGAGAGATGTGGGAATAGAACCCTCCTGATTCGTAGTCCAGAGTTCCATCCACTGGACAACATGCTTTCCTGTGAAAATATATCCGACATCCCAGTGGGGAATTCATTCAACCAATCTTAAATCCCATAATACACTGCAGTTTGCAGTATTGCCTCTAGAGGAGAGAAGCTTCATAAGAAAAAGCATGCATGAAAACAGTATGCATTTATCAGTACTTAAAGCAAACCAGACTCTTTAGCAGAAAATAAGTACTGTAATTATAAAATACATCCCACATATTTCATCCCAATTTTTTGCAGGTAGAGATTTCATATTAAAATTGATATGGTATATCTCCCTAAGAATGCCTTACTATTTCTAACCACTGTTTTCTAAAAGCCATGTCTCTTTTAATTTGTTCAGATTGATAAGCCACATCTAGTTACACTGGCACAGGATCTAACCTTGCTTTGAGCAATATGCCACTTTAGCTGATAAAACATGTCATCTTGATGATACTATACCGGAAGTCAGGGGAATATCAAAAGGGCACAGGTTACTAAAACAACATTAAAAATGCACCTTTTAGTTAAAGTGTTTTAAATTTTATAAACTTTTGTAAGTGTTCAAGTTCTTTTTGCTTTCTTTTTAACTGTTCTGTTTCCTTCAGAAATCCATATTTCCAAATATCAGTACATAAATTAGCATCAAAATCCAGACCTGATGCAAGCCCTGTCTAAGTCAGTGGTAAGACTCCCCATTGGGGATTGGATCAGGCCCTCTATACCAAAATAATTGGCCTGAGCAGCACCCGCCACAGCTCCTATTGAGATTAGGAGAAGAATAATCTGTATGAGTAGCAGAGCTATTTGTAAGACTCCTGCTAAGACGAATATACATGCTCATTAGTGCTGCTTTGGTGGGGTAAATGTGCACCTACTTCTGTGGTCAACAGTGTATTTCAAGGATTTGGCCCAGTGCCTGCAATTTGGCGAATGGAATCAATGACAGCTCACACCTCTGGGGAACAGGCCCTTAAGTATACAATATAGGAGTACTTTTAAAACTTGTTAATGTAAGGGTAGATCAGTCTATCAATTTTTCAAGCAGAACTCCAACTGAAGTTAATGGGGAGTTCTGCTTAAAAACAAACTGTGTGGTTGGGGTCTATGATACCTTAAGTGACATTTCTCAAAAGAAAATATGCTGAAGTCTATTAATGCATTGTAAAGTAACTGCAGCCTTTTGTTATGTCAGAACTGTTCCTTTTGAGACAAAAGAGACAAAATAGTTATAAATAAATGATTAGATTAGTATGTATTCATTCATCCATTATTCTTTTTGAGGCTGGTATATTATGCTACGCCAATCTATTTATACCTCATACAAGTTATGTATTATCTAACTCTGGGATACAGTTTTATGAAAGATGTCATACAAAGTAAGGGCCTAACAATGCTTCATGCGTGTAGTCCTTTAGGTTGATAATATTGCAGTTTTTCTATATCATAATTAAGTATTTAAATGATCTTTCATGACAAAAATGCTGTATAGCTTGGGGTAGGAATATTTTATTACCTAACCAATAATCTTTTGACAAAGCCTATGTAGAGCTCAGATATTTTTTCTCAAATTTGGATGAAGAGTAAATAGTCTGTATTTTACACACTAACTAATTATTTAAATGAGTTTTCATAGATCAGGTTCTTTTGAGGATGCTAATTTTAAACAGAACAATCTGGAATAATTTTCCATAATGGAGTCTTTTTTTCAGTATTAGTTTATGGGCTGTACAGTATCTTGACAGTAAGAACAATAGCTGTCAAGTGTCCTGTATAACATACTAGTTTCCTTTAGAGGGCACCATTGATTTCCTTGAAAACTCTTTAACCATTTGATCGTGCTGTAAGGTTTATTATCCACATCTTGCTATTTTAAATGTGTTTATTTTATGTTGTGTCAAAAAGCTACAGTGCTTTGGGCTAATGTGCATTCTATATTGTACGCAGGTACTTCCCATACCTCTGACCATGTATATCAGGGTGGCCAACCTGTGGCTCTGGAGCCACATGCGGCTTTTCAGACGCACCGACTCGGGCTGGAGCTACAGGCGCCAACTTTCCAATGTGCTGGTGGGTGCTCACTGCTCAATCCCGGGCTCTGCCACAGGCTCAGGTTTGCCACTCCTGCTGTATATGATCTCTTGGGGATTAGTTGCAATGACATTCTTTCCCATCACATGGTCCAAGGGCCAAACCCTCGGAAAAAGTGGACAGGCCACATCACTGGGCTGGGCACTCAGATAAAAGAATTCAACAGAATTAGAAGGCTCAACTTCAACCTGTAGAAGTGTTGTGCACCTGGGCCCTCATTTCCACTACAAAATATGAGGGAATTGCGGGTTCTTCCACCCTACCTGGAGGGCTAGTGACTCCATACAGTGCACAGATACACGGGACAACCCCTATCACTTCCCCAACCTGTGCACTATGGATACAACTATGGGGTGGGAGGGGAATAAGGGGATCTGTTCCCCTGCCTTCTCTCTCCCCTCAACTCCCCCCCCCCCCTTTTTTTTTAAAGTGTTGCACCACTGCTGATCACACTACTCCCCCATGCACAGACGGCTGCCATGGAGCTTGTGCAGAGTCCTTCTGCATGGACTTTCTCCTCTCTGTCTGGGCCCAAATAGAATCATAGGACTGGAAGGGACCTCGAGAGGTCATCTAATCCAGTCTCCTGCACTCACGGCAAGACTAAGTATTATTTAGACCATCCCTCACAGGTGTTTGTTTAACCTGCTCTTAAAAATCTCCAATGATGGAGATTCCACAACCTTCCTAGGCAACCTCACTAGGCAATAGTATTTCCCCCAGTGGCCTTGGGTTTGCCTCCAAATTAGATATGAGCAAAATGGTTAGGATGCATTAAAAAGCTTCCCTTATCCTGAGCCCTTGTTCAAAATTCACACTGAGCCTGAACTCAACCGTCTCTGAGATCTGAAAACTTTGAATTTTTCTTTTCACTTCTACATGCTGCTGTATTTCCAAGTGCTGGACAGGCCCAGTGGAAATCTTGTGAGAGGTCTAGTCCTGCCTGCAAGATTAATAAGCGCCCAACACTTTGAATCTGAACTATCCCAACCTCTTGTTCCCCTGCACACCAAGATTAAGAGCATTTAACGTCACTTTGCCTTTCTAAAAGAGCAGTTTTGGCAGGAGAATGGGCAAAACGATATTGTTTTCAAAAGTGAGTAGAGCCTCTTTTTGAATCCCTTAATCTAATTATTTTTTCATTTTTTAAATTGTATTCTTTTCATGTGGTGATGTAACTATTATATTGCTGTAGCTAGGCACAGTACTCTGGCTGTAAAAAATATGGACCAGGTTTTCAGAAGAGAGTGCACAAAATTGTGTGCCCATTTATTAACCTAATTTGTCCATACAGTTATTGCCACTGACAGCTGATAAAATAATGCCCAAGAAAAAGTCCAGTTAGATGTCTGTCACTTACTTCACATTCATCATGGTTGCTCATGCATTTTCCTATATGCAACTGCATAGATAAATCCCTGATAATCTGGATTTATATTTTAAACACCTATTTTACTGACTGTAACGTTGTCTTGCTAGATCCAATACTCCATGCAGGGATAGTTCAGCACATCTGCGCCCCACCCCCCACCTAGTAGAACCGCTTGTTTGTAATTAAAATGGCATGTTCTGTTGTTTTGTTTTGAAAAATCCATACCACACAGAGTTAGGACAGGATGAGACGGGACAGGCAAAGGGGATATGGGACAGGTGGGGAAGGAAGATAAAGATGGGCACAGCCTAGCTGAGGGCTACGGGAAAGGGATGCAGCATGAAGCAACCAAGAGGAAGCCCTGGTCGGGAGAAACCACAGCTAGAAGAGGAAGAGGCCTGGTGGAAGCTCCCAACTGGGAAGGTGGGAGAACACTGACTCCCACCAAACCAAACCATCAACTATCCCCTGCCCTGCCCTTGCTTCCTCATGTCTGATGAGGGAGGTTTTCACCACTCTCAAATTTATCTAAATAGATCTAAACTTTTGGCATGGGGGTATCAATAGACTTTGATTCCATGAGTACAGCACAGGCTTTTCTCACACTGGTGTATGGCCTAGATGTTCCCTTTAGATCTCTGTCCCCCAAAGCTTACATTCACACTAATGCAATATATTAAGATACAAAATGGCATTTCTTCTAGAACTTTGCATACAGACAGTTAACTTGGCTTGATTTTAAAGTCTCAGTTAAAAAAGCCAAGTTTGAAGAAAATTGGTTTAATAGTATTTTAAGGTATGAATGTTTTTCATTTGTATCACCCTGAACCTCAGGAAGCTGCAAATTTGAGACAATCTCAGTGTTGCCAAGTCTCACAATATTTGTCGTTTGTCTTAAAGCTTCAGCCCCTCCAGTCATGGGATTACATAAAACTCCCTGCTTTAATTTTAAAAAGTAAGGTTTTAGTACTCATGGAAGTGGAGAAAAGCTTGAAAATGTAAAATCTCTAAAGGCTCAAAACCCAGGTGGCAAATAAACCCCCCCAAATATATATTTTTGAATTCTCATATTTTTTAAAGCAATCTTGTGATTTTTGTGGGTCCTGCCTCCTGATTTTGGAATACTTGAGGTTGGCAGTAATGTGATTCTTAACTTCTAGATGATCACGAGCTTGAGACTGGCCTGTTTGTAAACTGAACACCTTATTTTGATATAACAAAAGATCTGTGGGGTGGGTACTCCAGAGGAGTGGGCAAATATTATTATCCTCCTTTATCAGATAGAAAAAATAACATACAGGGCCTGATTTCTTCACTCATGCTGAGCATTTCTAGCTCCGAGATACCTCACTGGGAGTTGTGGGTGTTAAGCTCTTCCGACAACGTATCCAGAAGAGATGTAGAGCTGTGCTCTAGGGCATTCGGCATAGGATTAGGAGATATAAATTCTAGTCTTAGTTCCGATGCTGACCTGCTGTGTGATCTTGGACAAATGTCTCTGTACCCCACTTTCTCCATCTGTTAAAGTGGTGATGACACTGACCTACTGCACAGAAGTGTCGGTTAGCTTGTTAATATTTGTTAAGCACTCGGAGATTCTCGAGTGGAAGAAACTAAATTAATATAATTCTTTTTATAAAGATACCTCAGAATTAAGTTAATTCCAGCTGACAACAAGCCACGATAGAAGAAAATCAGTTCAATTATGGACAATTAGAGCCTCCAAGCTAAAATGTTGTCATTCAGTCTGTTTCAGATCCACTTGGTAAAACACGTTGCTCAGAGGCTCTTAGCACTTTCTCAGGGGAGAAGGGACAGGGCTGGCGGGAGTGGGATCTGGAACAGGGCACACTTTGGCCACTGACACCGTACCCATACTGAATGCTTACCTGACATGTTCATTGCCTGTGGTGCTTCTTCAGGAGAGCAGCGGGAGCCTACTGGAGAGAACCAAGCTCAGCAAAGGAGATGCCAAGGGTCAGATGTGAATTAAACTTACTTCCAGGTTCCTGCTGAGCCTTGGGCTAGTCCCCAGACTGGCTCTATGTTAATAGCAGAAATGTTATATTCCTGAGCTACAGGTAGGGGACCCAGCACAAAGGAGAGGAAATCCAAGGAACGGGACTTATAGCCACAGCACAAAGGAGAAGAGGGAGGGCTGTAGGCAAGGATAGCGCTGAGCAGAGGCTTAGCCCAGGCTTATCACCTCATTGCTGATGAGAGAGAGAGAGAGGCCTTCAGAAGGATGAGGAGCAAACTTTTCTTTACTAGGTGCAGTCATGCTCTGGTCCCTTCTCCTGCTGGAAGATTTGTATAAAATATAGTGACACTTCACCTGCTGCAGTCCCCAGGCAGCTCCATTCCAATATGTCACAGGCTCTAAGGGACAGTCTGTTCCCTGTGCTTGCTACATATTTTGTCAGCCACTGGTATGTGTTGCTAATACACAGAACTGTAAATGACAGTCAGTCCTGTGATTGTTGCCTAAGACTCCTGATGTCTTTCTTTTGCAATGCTGGCATTAACCAGCAGTGGGCTGTGATCCACCCAGGTTCAATGCTTTGAAACTGTTTTCCTGTCACTGCAGCCACTGCAAACTCCAGAATATTCATAATTTTATTTTTAAAGCTGACTTTCCCTACCCGAAAGACAAAATCCCTGCCCTGCAACCATTCAAACACATTTCAGCCTTTAATGGTAAGATTTAGTTGATTCAGCATCAGACATGGCAGAGGGAGTACATTGAGTGAGCACCTAATGTTATCAGTGCCATACTGGCCCCTGATTAATCCAACTCGGTTTCTGCTTATTCTAATATTTTGTTTTGATGTTTTTATTGTCATTGTTTATTACAATTATTAAATGTTAACAGTTAGTGCAGAGCCCTGACTGCTTATAATGGGGCTTTTGTCTAATATTATTAATAAAAGTGATCTTCTCTTGTTTCAGCCCTCTACTCCACCTGTGATGGCCAATTTATCTTGTTCACCCACTGCTGTGTCTGGTGCCTTTTTCCTCCTTGCACTGTACTCAGGGAAAGTCCTCCCCCTCCTAATTCACCAAACCATTGGCTTTCCCACTATCAAACATAGAAATAAGTTAGTTCTCTGTACTGCCATACTCTCCAGTTGCTGTGGCAGAGTTTAGCTGATGTAGTTAGGCCTGTGCTGGGTAGTATTCTGTACACTTTTCTGAGGACTGAAGTTCTTTCAAACACATTTATGTTGCCACATTTTGCTTCTAGTATATGTAAATATTTATGTTAGGAGATAAACTCCAGTTGAATTTGTCTGTACCTTTAAAAGGTTCACTATTTACTTGGTGTATTTCCAGTATCCCATCCTTTTCTCTTTTCAGATTATTCTTCTTCTTCTCTCTCTCTTCATCACTTTGGAAATCTTCCAATGAACCTCAGTCCTAATCTGAATCACCCCGCTACTCTAGACTTGAGCGCTAATACAGTCAAGTAATGCACCTCACTCATGACTTGCAAAACCTCATGATATTCCAGTCTCCTGGCCTTACACAGCTCTTTCAATGCACTTCCTTCCAATCTATTTCTAGGCCATCTATCACTCAAACACACCTCAACCCTAACCTGTAACATCCCATATTATTTCAGTACTTGTACCCTCCCAGTTTGTATGTGGCCTTGTTCAAGCCTCTGTAGCTGCTAAGACACACACAAGTAAAATGATTTGTTAGAATCATTACTAAAGATTGGGCTGAGCTACTGAGTTCAAATACAGATCTGGATCTGAGATCCTCAAAGTTCAATGGGCTAGGACGCAGTGTTCTGGTTTGTGCCATCTCAATTATTTACTATTGATGACTGCCAGTGTGCTCAAAACATACATGAAAATGTGGTCACAGTTCTAAGTACCTGACAAATTGATGGGATCGTCCTTAAATTTTTATGACAATTCAAAAATATTTCAAAATGAAATTTGTCATCAAACTTATAGCTGCTAACTAACAGGACCTATGAGTAAAAATATGTGCATATATAGGAACTCTCCTAGAATTCCTCACATTCACGAACTAACTTCCCCTGAGATTTCTAATCCAAGGTTTTTCCTATTAATTACTTTAAAAATCCCTCAGGTCTCCTCAACATGAAAAAAAAATGAACTGATTTGCAGATGGGACAAATTCCTATTATTTCTCTTAGTCCAAGCTCGACTCTCGAGCTTGGGAGGTGGATGTGACTGGGTCCTGGCCAAAGTGTTAATTACCTGAGAGAGGTGTGAATTGGCTGTGGGTGCAGGGTATAAACAAACTCAGTGTTGCAGTCGAGAGAGAGAAGTATTATTGCTACTACCCCCACCACTGGATTTTGCTCCTGTACTTGGCAGTGGGTGAGACAATTTATTTTTAATCCTTGGGATTTCTCTTCCAGTTGGAGTGTAGATCCACAGCTACTAATTGAGATTAAAGCCCACCCAATGATTGTTAACTAGGGGGAAGATGCCATGGTCCTCTGGACAGATCAAGGGATAGTCCCAATTTCCTGTCCACTACTATTGCTCATGTGCAACCAATTTTAATTTCTTCCTGAGAACCATTACTGAGCACACATGGGCTGCTGCCTGCCAAAATGATCTCTTGGTAGCTAATTCACTGACAAAAGGCACTTCAGCAAACCAAATTCTGATTCTACCTCAAGTACCAGTGATCCTCAATTCCCAACTATGAGCAGAGTCTGTTTCAGATGGATATACCGAGGCTGTGCTCAAACACATCAAGTGTGTCCAAAAGAGGGATTGCTAAACGTATCCTAATGAGAGGTATCCCACCTCCAGCCTTACCAAAGTACTCATTTGAAAAGAAATGGCTGTAGATGCAGCTTTCTAACCAGCCAGTATTCCTTCAGGGTCCCCACTGAATAGAGAGTCATCCATAACTCAAGCTACAAATCAAAAGATGTTTTGTGCCAGTAAAGGCATGTGGCTGCTGAACTACAGCAGAGAGCCTGCAATACACTGAGGGCAGAACAACCTGATGAATTATGAGTATCAAAAGCTTTAGCTACGGTCTCCCACAGTATTCTTACCAGCAAGTTAAAGAAGTATGGATTGGATGAATGGACTTTAAGGTGGATAGAAAGCTGGCTAGATCGTCGGGCTCAATGGGTAGTGATCAACAGCTCGATGTCTAGTTGGCAGCCAGTATCAAGCGGAGTGCCCCAGGGGTCGGTCCTGGGGCCAGTTTTGTTCAACATCTTCATTAATGATCTGGATGATGGGATGAATTGCACCCTCAGCAAGTTCGCGGATGACACTAAGCTGTGGGGAGAGGTAGATACACTGGAGGGTAGGGATAGGGTCCAGAGTGACCTAGACAAATTGGAGGATTGGGCCAAAAGAAATCTGATGAGGTTCAGCAAGGACAAGTGCAGAGTCCTGCACTTAGGACTGAAGAATCCCATGCACTGCTACAGACTGGGAACCGACTGGCTAAGCGGCAGTTCTGCAGAAAAGGACCTGGGGATTACAGTGGAAGAGAAGCTGGATATGAGTCAACAGTGTGCCCTTGTTGCCAAGAAAGCTAATGGCATATTGGGCTGCATTAGGGAGCATTGCCAGCAGATCGAGGGAAGTGATTATTCCCCTCTGTTTGGCACTGGTGAGGCCACATCTGGAGTATTGCATCCAGTTTTGGGCCCCCCACTACAGAAAGGATGTGAACAAATTGGAGAGAGTCCCGCTGAGGGCAACGAAAATGATTAGGGGGCTGGGGCACATGACTTATGAGGAGAGGCTGAGGGAACTGGGCTTGTTTAATCTGTAGAAGAGAAGAGTGAGGGGGGATTTGATAGCAGCCTTCAACTACCTGAAGGGGGGTTCCAAAGAGGATGGAGCTACGCTGTTCTCAATGGTGGCAGATAACAGAACAAGGAGCAATGGTCTCAAGTTGCAGTGGAGGAGGTCTAGGTTGGATATTAGGAAAAACTATTTCACTAGGAGGGTGGTGAGGCACTGGAATGTGTTACCTAGGGAGGTGGTGGAATCTCCATCCTTAGAGGTTTTTAAGGCCCAATTTAACAAAGCCCTGTCTGGGATGATTTAGTTGGGGTTGGTCCTGCTTTGAGCAGGGGGTTGGACTAGATTACCTCCTGAGGTCTCTTCCAGCCCTAATCTTCTATGATTCTATGTGATTCTGATAGTGTACAAAAAATGTGAGCACACATTTCTGCACTGAATCCTGGGTATGTTTCGTTCCTTTTGTTTAAGGATCACTGGGCATGTTAATCTGTGCAGAAAGGTCTAAAAGAGTGAGACCACATCCTTGTTGCTGGATGGAGAGAGGATCCTCCAGAAACTGAGAGAAGGTGAGGGCTCAACAGCATCTGATACGGCATTTCCACATAAACTCTTCTTCTATAATTCCTCCCCTTTTCTTAACCTTAAGGGTAGGGCTCAGAGAGAGTTCAGACAAAACAAGAGCCAACCTGAACCTTCATGCTTTGAAAAGATTTAATTATACATTAACTCATGTTATTTGTTGTTGAGGAAGTGCTCAAACATTGGCCTCATGCTATTGCTGACTGTTCAGAAATTGTATGAAAGCCTGTTTTCAGGAGAGTTCTAACTTTTCCTTTTTTTTTTTTTTTAAAGACAAGAGGTTTGGACAATCATTTGAAAATGTAGGCATCTATCACAGCCATTTGAAGCTTTCACCATAATTTCTGTTGGTTACTTCCATAGTCCTGGGTCATAACTTACCATGTGGTCCACTAGTTCATATCTATTCTCAGGGATTCTGTTTGAAATGTCTCAAAGTCTGGATCTATAGGACTATATTAGAACCCAGTTAACTTGTTGAGGGATCTGTGCAGCTGAGGATCAGAAAATTCTGGTATGATGTGACAGCCATGGAATTTTGAAGTGTGTATAATGCCTCTGATGATATTTTAAGGCAGTGGTTCCAGTAGTAGCCCATTCAGGAGCTGTAACCTATTCCTGGCACCTATTATACCATGAACCTTCCCTCTCCCTAGGGATATGGTACAGTTCATTATGTGAAGATCAGCAGGAAACATTCTCCCACACCTAAATTTGTGTTTCCTCGTGGTGGGGTCAGGCTTTTCCTCACTTACTCCTCTGCCTACCTACTTGGAAGCTAATGCCTGAGCTGGGCAGTGTAGGTTAGCATGCTTTGAGCTCTCCTCTAATGAAGCCTACCTCTCTGGTTTCATCCCACATCCCCACTTCAGCCTATCAGAAGCCTCCTTTTATTCATGCCCCTCAGTAGACAGAGGCACATTGTCTGAGTCTGTATTACTGTCATGTTTTTAATCACTCATACTGGGCATAGGAGTGACATGGCCACTAAACCTTTTTCTTCTCTTCCCACTCCTCTTCCTTAAACTAGTCCTCTGAGCTCCCGAAAGCAAAGTGATAAAAGACAAGCTCTATTGCTGTAAATCCGTTTCCTGCCATCCCTCCAGGTTGGATTGGGATGAGACTAGCAAACTCCTATTCTCAATGGATCCTCAATGGTATTTAGGTGCCTACTTCCCCTTGACTCATTGACTTCAATGGGAGGTAGAAGCCTAAATACTTTTAAGGAGCTGGGCTTAGGGTACGGCTATACTGTAGTTAGACACTCATGGCTGGCCCATGCCAGCTGACTGAGGCTCCTGGGGCTCAGATTCACTGGACTGTTTAATTATGGTGTAGATGTTTGGGCTCAGGCTGGAGGAACCTATAAGGTGGGAGGGTCCAGTGCTTAGGCTGCAGCCAGAACCGGTATGTCTACACCGCAATTAAACAGCCCCTTGCCCACGCTGGCGAGCCTGAGTCAGCTGGCATGGGCCAGCCACGGGTGTCTAATTGCAGTGTAGGCATACCCTTAGAGGCATCTCTAGCTGGGATGAACTATTCACATGCATCTGGTTTATCCACTTCCAAAAGTGTCCTTTCAACAATGAGATCACTATCTTATTTTCATTTGGCCACTTCATTATGATCTTTGTGACCTCCCTCTCGGGCTGATCCTTCTCCATACAGAGGGTCTCTTCTTTTTCATTGGTTCTGACTTGCAGATGAGCTCACCTCCCGAACCAGTTCTCAGCAGGCTTCTCACTCATGACAGAGTGGGAGAGTTGGTTCACTCTCTTGAGGTCTTGTTTATTTTGGCAAGATCCATATGGTTTATTTGAGGATAGATCTGGCTCCCTTTGCTTTTCTCAGTGACCCAAAATGAGGTTCTGCTAAGGCCATTAGAGTATAAGTACAACAACCTGATACCTTAGAGCTATTGTAACTTCAGTGTTCTTGGCCTGATGCTGCTCTAACACTGCCTGCACCAGGGAGAGTGCTTTAAGCTTCTTCCTCTTCAGCCAGAAACCTAGCTTTATAGCATGTGAGGTTAATGAGGTAGGTTAACACTCACACACCAAGCTATATGCTCATAGGTGATGTGGCCCTACGTTTGTGTGAAATACTGGCCCAATCTGTCTCTGATTCTAGCCCCTGGAGTTGGGCCAGTTGCTAAGCATGGCCGAGAGCGAGACAGGTCAGTGCTCTCTGAATCCATTATCCATGCCCTTCCATAGAACAGTGCTCAGGCATCTGCATGCAATAATCAGCACTTACCCTCTCTGAAAAAAATATGCCTCCAGCTGGGTTAAGAGAGTTGAGGTGAGTCTTCTGTGGCACATGTGTGTTCTGTCAAGGCACTAATGAAGGCTCCCTTTGAATAAGGTTGTGAAACTCCCCACCCACATGAAGGTTACAGCTACTTGTCTGGAATCTTTCTGTTGCTATATACAGTAAGAAGGGTATGTAGTTTCATACCTTTGCTATATGTGTAGACCTCTTTCCTCTGATTACAGTCAACTGACCTTCTCATTGAAATCTCCTTTCTGCTTTCAAATCCTGCTTTATTTATTAACATTACCTCTAAAATTCCAGCCTATGTATACTAGTTTTAAATTTCTTCCATTAACTCTACTAAGTACATTTTAAAAAAAACAACCTCTTTCTACCATGTTTCCTGGCATCATTTTTGGAGATAATCCACTGTTCACTGCCCCTGAGTTTAGTTCTTTAATCATAGCAAGAGTATATTAACCTCTTGCTAGGACTAACAACCTTTTTCCTTTAACACTCTAAAATGCACAAGTGGTCTTAGCCACAGGATCCCCTCTGTGATGATGTCATAAAGTGGCTGTTCAGTTTCCCTATCAACCGATTAAAAACAAACACTTAGAAGAGATCTAGAAGGTTCTGTGCTCTTCCTTCTCAGCACTCCCTCACATCCTGGTGATGCGGGTCTGGTAGGTGAGTTTCCCACATCCTAGCTGTCCTCAGGCCAAATATTTGTCAGAGTGCATCTTTCTTTCCCTTGGGGTAATGAGGGGACTTAGGGTAAAAATGTCAAAGATATTTTTATTACCAACTAAGCTAGCTTTCAGAGTCGCAGCCGTGTTAGTCTGTATCCGCAAAAAGAACAGGAGTACTCTAAGGTGCCACAAGTACTTCTGTTCTTTAAACTAGCTTTGTATACCCCGCCTACCTGACTGGGAATCACAGCTCTGTCTGAGAAGATGTTGCCCTAGTCGTCGTTACTGCTGAGCTCCTGCTGTCTATTAAGCACTACTACAGCCCAAGGTTACATTTTTCAGTGTTCAATGTTTGGCATACATTTTTGTTCATATCTCCATGTCAATGCCCCCCAACAAATCCAGAGTTCCTACATTTAAGAGTATTTCCATGAGGCTATTGACTCATGAACCTAAGTAATTTCTTATTTATACCAATAACGAATGTTGTGCCATTTACACATTCGCAACTTGTTCCCTTTTCTTCTTTCCTTTTATTAAGAATTTTTATTAAAGATTTGGGCCCAAGAAGTCTGTGAGGTAACACCCCAGTAACTCACTTACCAAGTAATAGGTGACTCTTAGAGACTCCTAGAAGCCACTGGGTGGGTGTACCTGAAAAGGGATTAGGACGGACTTTTCTTCATGTGCATATGTGACTTATGAGAGTGATTAGAACTAGGGACTCTCTTTTGGCTCAGGGATGCCTATAGCATAGTAATGTAACTTTGGCATTTTTTCATTTCATTGACACAGAACACTGTTTGTCTGTGGTCTAAGAGCACTGCCTTTGAACTGACACAAGCTGATTTTATTGCCATTGTTTTTATGTGTTTCCTGCTCTCATTGCATTTATGCTGTGTCCTAAGGGCAACTGCTGTCGGAGTTGTGCTCTGTTTGTGGAGTCTGTACAGGGCCGGCTCCAGGCACCAGCCCAGCAAGCAGGTGCTTGGGGCGGCCAAGGGGAAGGGGCAGCCAAGGGGAAGGGTCCCTCTCGGAGGGAAGCACCTGCCGCCGAATTCCCGCAGAAGAAGAAAGCGGCACGGTGGAGCTGCCGCTGGAGTACCGCCGATCGCGATTGCAATCGCGGCTTTCTTTTTTTTCCGCCGCTTGGGGTGGCAAAAACCCCTGGAGCCGGTCCTGAGTCTGTATGCAATGAAAAGGATGCACTAGCAGTCCAGATGCATTGACGAAAGCCAGAGTTGTTGTGTTGTCAGAACAAACATACATATCAAACGGGCTGTATTAGCAGCCACAGATCTCCTCAAACCCTCTTCCTGTGTCTAATTCTGTGTCTGCACAGGATCTTGCAGATTTTTTCCTAGAGACAATTGGCAAAATATGACATGACCTTCCCCCTCCCCTCATCTCATCTTCTCTTCCCTCTTCCTCTATACTATAATTCTATAGTTCTCTGCTCCTTCTCCCAATCATGGACACAAGTTTTTCCTGCTATTCTCCTCCTCTAAACTCTCCACTTGTCCCAGTGACCCCATTCCAATCCATCTTCTGATCTCCCTCATACCTATTCTTATGTGCTCCCTTACTCTTACCTCTCACAATACAAGCCTGCTTTAGTCTCTCCCATCATTTAAAAAAAAAAGCCACCCTTGATCCCACAACCTCCCCAACTACTCACCAATCCTCCTCTTATCACTAATATCATTGATTGAATTGTCTACCATCTCTTTCTGGAGTTCCTCTCCTCTAATTCCATCCTAGATCCTGTCCAATCCAGCTTCAAATCCATGCACTCCACTGAAAATGCTTTTATCAAAGTCTCTAATGACCTCTGTTATGCTGTCTGGAGTGGCTCACGACTGTGAATGCCAACCTCAGGGCAGTCTGTCAAGAAGTAGGACAAAAGCCCCAAACTGATTGTATGTTCTAGAATTAGATGGTCACTTTACACCAAAGATCACAACCATATTCAGGTTATTCCCAGTCCCAAAGGACTTGTCACTTACCCCACGTCAACTGTATTCAGTTCTCAAACCAAAGACCACACTTCTAGCCAATCCAGTGACCAACTAACTAAAGGTTTATTAAGTAGGAAAAAAGAAATGAGAGTTATTTCCAAAATTAAAGCAGGTAAACATACATACACACAAATGAGTTAGGTTTCAAAAGGTAATAGAAACGTCTATAGTAAGCAGGCTCTGTATATCCTTTAGGGCTAACCCAGGCAAAACAGCTGGAGACTCCTTGCTTATGCTTGGAAATACACATACTTCAAGCAGCATAGGAATAACAAATTCTCCTTAACAGGCATTTTTATTCCTTTCCCTCAGCGTTCAAGCTGTGATGTGACGAAGGTTTGGGCACTACCCTCTTCAGGGATGTGGGGGAAGCAATCAACAAAGTCTTCTGTCCACAATGGCTTGTCTGATGGCTGTTGACCTTCTTTTGTTTGAGAGGAGATAACACCTCTTGTGGTGAACTAGTATTTCATACCTGGTATTGCTTCTCTCCTGACTATGGGGGATTTACAGTCTTAGCAAACATTTTTATAGTTACAAAGCAAACATTTAAACACTACTTTGTAACATGGGGTACAGATATTATAAGTAGGTTAATACATGCAGCATTCTACAAACAGTCTATAAAGTCTAAACACATTCTTATAACTCTAATATCTATTTCAGCTGTACTAACACACAAGTGAGCCAGACTAGTTTCCAGCTATGTATTTGTCAGTGTTCGGTGAGGCCCAGGACCTTGGCATGAGCTGGACCCTGGGCTGCCAGCATCATAACCTCTTCCTAGCCATGGTCCAGGACCAGTACACTCTCCTATGTAAAAACAACCCAGGAAACTACAGACCAGTTAGTTTAATTTCTGTGCCAGGGAAGATAATGGAGCAAGTAATTAAGGAAATCAGCTGCAAACACTTGGAAGGTGGTAAGGTGATAGGGAATAGCCAGCGTGGATTTGTAAAGAACAAATCATGTCAGACCAATCTGATAGCTTTCTTTGATAGGATAACGAGTCTTGTGGATAAGGGGGAAGCGGTGGATGTGGTATACCTAGCCTTCAGTAAGGCATTTGATACAGTCTCGCATGATATTCTTATCAATAAACTAGGCAAATACAACTTAGATGGGGCTACTATAAGGTGGGTGCATAACTGGCTGGATAACTGTACTCAGAGAGTAGTTATTAATGGTTCCCAATCCTGCTGGAAAGGTATAACAAGTGGGGTTCCGCAGGGGTCTGTTTTGGGACTGGCTCTGTTCAATATCTTCATCAACGACTTAGATATTGGCATAGAAAGTACGCTTATTAAGTTTGCAGATGATACCAAACTGAGAGGGATTGCAACTGCTTTGGAGGATAGGGTCATGATTCAAAACGATCTGGACAAATTGGAGAAATGGTCTGAGGTAAACAGGATGAAGTTTAATAAAGACAAATGCAAAGTGCTCCACTGAGGAAGGAACAATCAGTTTCACGCATACGGAATGGGAAGAGACTGTCTAGGAAGGAGTATGGCAGAAAGGGATCTAGGGCTTATAGTGGACCACAAGCTAAATATGAGTCATCAGTGTGATGCTGTTGCAAAAAAAGCAAACATGATTCTGGGATGCATTAACAGGTGTGTTGTGAGCAGTGCCGGCTCTAGGCACCAGCCCTCCAAGCATGTGCTTGGGGCGGCACTTTCTAAGGGGCGGCACTCCGGCCCCTCTTTTTATTTTTTTTATTTTTTTGCTTGGGGCGGCATTGCCAGGAGCCGGCCCTGGCCCAGCCACTCGCCCTGTCTGCGCAAGCCGAGATCTGCGCCCCCTGCCCAGCCCGGCGGCGCCCTGCAGAGCACACTCGGGGAAACGCCGCACCACCCTTGGGAGACTCGGAGCGGCAGCAGGACCCCTCCTCCCTCCCTGCATCCTGGGCCCCGCTTCCCTCCCTCCCCGGCTCCTCACACATTCCAGGAGCCCCTCTCGCCACCGCCGCAGCCCAGGCTCCCAGAGTGTGTGAGGAGCTGGGGAGGGAGGGAAGCGGGGTCCCCTGGAGCCGAGCCTGGGCTGCGGTGGCGGCGAGAGGGGCTCCCGGAGTGTGTGAGGAGGTGAGCGGCCAGCTGGGCTCATCATGCTGAGCAGGTAGCCCCGCAGCCGGAGATCCTTGCCTTCCCGCCTGCCAGGGCTGGGCCAGGGCGCGGTGAGGCTGAAGAGCAGCAGATCCGGGGGGCTCTCCAGGTCCTCGGCCACCAGCATGTCGGGGGTGAGGGCGATGAGCATGAACTGATCCACCTCAGCCACCAGCAGCGCCGCGAAGCCCAGGGAGGGGGCCGTGTTCTCCGCGCCGCCCCGCAGCCGCACCGCCACCTGGAAGTACTCCCGCTCCACGCCGCCCAGCAGCTCCACCTGCATGGGGACAGAGTCGCGGCTGAGCCAGGGTTTGGCCGCCGTGTGCTGGTAGTGGATCCCATGTTTGGGGGGGGAGCCCAGTGCTGGGGCGGCAGGGGGTGCGGGTGGAGGGGGCACTGGTGGGCGGGGGGGGGGAGCTCAGGGCAGGGGGGAGCAGCCAAAAATTTTTTTGCTTGGAGCGGCAAAAAACCTAGAGCCAGCCCTGGTTGTGAGCAAGACACGAGAAGTCATTCTTCCGCTCTACTCTGCACTGGTTAGGCCTCAACTGGAATATTATGTCCAGTTCTGGGCACCGCATTTCAAGAAAGATGTGGAGAAATTGGAGAAGGTCCAGAGAAGAGCAACAAGAATGGTTAACGGTCTAGAGAACATGACCTATGAAGGAAGGCTGAAAGAATTGGGTTTGTTTAGTTTGGAAAAGAGAAGATTGAGAGGGGACATGATAGCAGTTTTCAGGTATCTAAAAGGGTGTCATAAGGAGGAGGGAGAAAACTTGTTCACCTTAGTCTCTAAGGATAGAACAAGAAGCAATGGGCTTAAACTGCAGCAAGGGAGGTTTAGGTTGGACATTATGAAAAAGTTCCTAACTGTCAGGGTGGTTAAACACTGGAATAAACTGCCTAGGGAGGTTGTGGAATCTCCATCTCTGGAGATATTTAAGAGTAGGTTAGATAAATGTCTATCAGGGATGGTCTAGACAGTATTTGGTCCTGCCATGAGGGCAGGGGACTGGACTCGATGACCTCTCGAGGTCCCTTCCAGCCCTAGAATCTATGAATCTATGCCTACAGAAAAATTGACAACGGTTAGGCTGCTGGTGTGCTGAGTCCAATGTTGGTCAAAATATATTGTGCATCTTGCACGAGCAAATTCCCGTATGAGCAGTTACCTTCTGTGAGAATATTTAATGTCTGAATGCAATTGGAAAATGCAGTGCAAATGACAGGGTAATAAACCAAGGAACTTCATCACCTTCTAATTGAAATTAATTAGAAACTGATCCAACATGTGTGTTGCATAACAGAAGAGACTGCTTTCCCTAGCCATTACAGCAATTGGCTCAGGGACGTTTTAATTGAAAACAGGTTTGATTGGACTCCTTTTAAAATCTCATCTTTTCCCATTCTAGACACCCATGTTTATTGCACAAAAATATTCTTTCTTCACCCATACAACAATGCTAGCCTTTCCCCAGCACCACTCCAGAAGTAGTTTTCCTTACTCTATATCATATCCACAAGCAGGATGTTCTTCAATACTTGTTGGGAAGGAGCATTCAGAACAGATTCCTCCTCTGTGACACCATTTCCTGCAGTATGTATTACCACTGGGCATTCATGCATCAAGGAGAGGAGCTCACATAAGATTTTATCAGATGAGATGTTGGATCTCATTTTCAGTTATGCTGAGGACTTTTTATGCCACTCTGACAGCACAGAGGGACCCCAAGTGACGTGAAAATGGTATCATGGGAATTGTCCCTGTGCAATGGGCCTCACACACCAATGTAGAGCTGGTGTAAGGGTTCTGCTCCCCACCCCTAGCATGGGAGGAGAATCATGGGCATAGCTAAAGTGCACTACACTATGATTATTCTCTGATAGGTGGGGCCATGGGAAGTGGAGCAGAAGTTAGAGTAGCCCTGGAGCTGCTCTGATTTACTAGAGAGGCCAGGCAGACTTTTGTCTGACCCCAGATGTGGGGCTGTGATGCTTTGGGGTTCACCCAGACCAGTAAGGGGTTCTGTCAACGCCTGCCTGTAGCCCTGGATGCCTCTGTGCTTTGCAGCTTTGTCCCAGAGCCCTGACACCAGCAGCATGCGCACAGCATAATGGTCTCACCCTGGCTTCCTTCAGCCCAGTTACTGCTTGCAGGGTGACCCCAACAACCCTTCCAGTCCCAAGTCTCACCAAAACCATCTCCCCTGCAGCGACCAGCCCCTCTTACTGGACACTCACAGCGGTAACACCAAGTTCACTGTCTCCAAAGAGTCAGTACACACAACAGCTTGTTAGCCAGTTGGGGTTAGACACTCCACACACAACACTGAGAAGGTTTGTAGTAAAACTAAGAGTAAGTTTATTCACTTACAGCTATGAGCTTTGTTATTTCAAGCAAGAGGGAAAGAGATATCAAAGGGTTACAAAACAAACAAAAATAACCCACTTTCTATTGTCTAAAACTTAATTGTAGCGAGATATAGCTTGGCCTAATGTAATTTCTTACTCACACCAAGCTGTCAGCATGCTCCAGGTTGTTTAGTAGGATGAGCCATCTACAGACTCCAAAATGTGAGGTCAGAGAGGATCCACAATTTCCCATACAGTGTTGTTACATATATTTCACACTGATATTAGTGACCAGTGTGGCAATAGTTTTCCAGTGATGTATTACAAGACATCTTTTAAATAAATATCATGACAACAGTGCGTGAAGTGTATTGAGCTGGTCAGGCTAGCTGAGATGTACGGTTACATACCAGAGAGCCCCATGCCATCTGGCATTGGGGTGCTCTTAGGGTTATGAGGGCTTAACAAGGAGCTTTATTAGATTGCCATAAAGCAGGGAATGATTAATTTTTCAGTTTGACCCTCAAAGGGATGGGATTCTCTTAGACCCCAGCCAATATGTAAATAACAAGAAAGCCTCCCCTACCCAGGTTGTGGAGTACTTACTGGGGCATTGGTGGCTCTTTGTCCTCCCTGTATAGATCCCTTCACTGTAAAGGAATGGTCAGCATATAATGGTACCTAGTCACAGATTTTACTTTTATTCTTTTAGATCCAATGACATCAGTCTTCATTTGACCCAACCACTCTCCACTCCAATATGATGTCATAGACACTGTATGACCACAGTAGAGCATGAATTCAAAGCCATAGGGCGTTCGGTAATTTAAAATAGTCTGCATTCTTCAACGTTTATATTTTACTCTTGCTATTTAAATGAGTTAAAGTAAAACTGAGCTTTTTTACTGTATTGCATGGTTTTAAAAAAATCTCTCTTTTACCTGGTCATTTGGGTCATTATATTACAGCTGTTTGCATTTTAGACTATATATTTGCAGATAATCTTTTAAGAGGAATTGTTATGAAGTACTGTACTTCCCTAAAGAAGACACAAATCAGGGGAATTATATTTTGAAGATATGTTGTTAAATGCAGGAAACAGATTTACAGGAGAAATTATTCTTCATATGTGAGATCAGTAAAGCATGACAGTGTAGATAAAGTATAAAAGACCTGAATGAAAAGCTACTTAAGATCATTGGAAGCCAGTAGATAAGGCCTAATATTCTATTTTTTCTGTTCCTTTGTTTCTTATTTTCCTATTTAATAATTCTTCATTTTTACCATCTTTTGGTTCCAGCAGGTGTTTAGTGAGGAAAAACTACTTCCAAGATAGCTGGGGAAATATATTTAAATACTGTTAATACTTTGTAGAAGTGTACTTCCAAAGATCTCAAAACACTTGAAACTTTAAAACTACCGTAAGGCAACTGTGTAACTTGGAGTATGTCATTATGAGCCATCATGATGTTGGGGCTGAAGAATGGATTTCAGTCCCCTCATCCATTGCTGGTGAGCTCTGTGTTCTCATTCTTTTTTATAGCAATTCAGTACAATATTTCTTGTCACGTTGCATCTCCACAGTCTAGTACTGTTCTGGGCTTTCTGTCTATCTTTAGGACCTCCGGTATGCGTGAGGTGAGCCATTTAGTAGGCAGTTTTAAAAACAAAGTGGGGTAGAAATTGTGACATTTCCTACATTTTATCGCCATTTGAGAACATAAAGAATGAGGTTCTCATAAAGGTTTTAAGGGATCTGTTAAGTAAGTAAAATTTCTAAAATGTGATGTGCCTTAATTTCCTAGAATGTCCCCAGATATTATGTATTTTTTTCCAAAGTATTTGCCATCTTGGTACTGAAAATTTCTTAGCAAAGGCATCACTTACGATGTAATTTACTGTACAGTGGAGAAATACAGTCTGAGGCAATATTGTTTCCTTCTTTATAATAAGTGTGCACAAACTAGGAACTAATCAATTTACATTGTAAGCTTGCTTAGAAATACAGGGGAGACAAACGTCAATATCAGCAAACGAAATATTGATGAGAACCCTTTTACTTTACCTGGAGTGATTGGGCAGTTCCCAAAGGACTATTTCTACTGCCATATTCCCCTCTTGAATGATATCTAGTGAGTCTTTAGCTTCCACAGAAATAAGGAAACAATTCTTCTTAAACAGTACTAGATTCATTACTGATGAAACCTGTTTCGCTATATGAAATTCCAAATTGAGAAGGTAGGTTTATTTTAAGCCTTTAACAGACTGTTGCACTTAATCATGTACATCAGGCAAGAGACTTGGTTGCTAAGAAAATCTTTGGCCTATCTCCATGGGGTTTATGTGTTATTGACAGAAAAAGTACCAAATGGTGTGAAGTGCATCTGTTAATATGAACAGTGGAACTTTCTGAGTTAAACATTTTTCTACAGAACTTTTGAGTCACTGCAAGCTTGGGACAAAAATAATGTACTTGCTGTCAGTTTGAGGCAGGGATGTTTCACTTTGGGAAAGCCACAGCCTGCGTAAGGCAAACAAAGTGTAAGGGATTATTTGGTTCTTAATACACAGCTACTGCCAGTATCATTACATTAGAGAGCCAAGATGGGGAGGGGATATCTTTTATTGGACCAACTTCTGTTGGTGAGAGAGACAAGCTTTCAAGTTCACACAGAGCTCTTCTTCAGGTCTGGGAAACATACTCTGAGCATCACCGCTAAATACAAAGTGGAACAGATTGTTTAGCATAAGTAGTTACCACAATATTCTAAAGGACCATTCCAGGTAGAAGAGCTCTGTGTAGCTCAAAACCTTGTCTTACTCACCAACAGAAGTTGGTTCAATAAAAGATATTACCTCACCTACCTTGTCTCTCTCATATCCTGGGACACAGCAACAACAACACTGCATAGTATCTTTACTTGTGACAGATCCTTAAATACAGAAAGAGTTAAAGGCCACAATTTATAACATTGGATGTCTAAAGTCAGGGCCTCCTCAGTCCATATTTAGTGCACTTTTGAAAGTCAGGCCACTTATTTAGGTGCTTAAATATGGCCATAAGTAGCCTGACTTTCAAAAGTCCTGGGCATCCAGAAACTTTGGGGGGAGCTTATTTAGGTGTCAAAAACTGGATTTAGGAGATACTAACTTTAGGCACCTAGTTTTGAAAATCTTGACCAAATTCCATGACAAATAAGTGATCACATTATCACAATTTTTGAAAATCCAGAGATCCTGCAGGTCTCCAGTCAAATCAGGAGGACATAGTACTTACTGAAATTTGCCATCCAGCTGCAGTGAAGTGCTGACCAATGAGTCTATGCATAGCACATATTTTTCGGAAACAATTGCATGAAAATTTCAATCTACAATTTATATTTCAGAAAATTCCATGGAAAAAGAGTAGTACTTTTCCTGTGAGCGTGAATGACCATTTCAAACCAATTCTTTTTTTGTTTAGAAGCATTTCTACTTCTTCTTTAAAATTATATTTAAGAATCAGAGTGGATTATATCTGGAGAAGGAAAATCAGTATGGGCTCACAATACAGCTGGAGACCATATGTGTATATGGCATGCACGTCAAGCATCAATTGTCTCCTGCAGTGTTTTTCTGTGGCACAAAACTTGGAATTTGGCTATCTTTCACTCAAATAGTCCTTTATAATTACAACCTTACTATGGGAAAGTCAATAAGTGGCTCCTGCAGAAGATCGAATAGTATTTACTGGGAATGAAACAGGGCTTTCAAAGCAGATTGGGCATAGCACTAAAATGAAATGCTATTGCATACAAAAAAGTTTAGAACCAGACTATCTTCATATGCTTGCAATGTGAACACAGTACAACATAAGGAAAATATGTTATTAACCTGACAGATGCATCCTCCTATTGATTAATCCCTAGAGAGTCTATTCAACCCTAAACTGCTGCTAAATCCCCTTAAGCCTCCCTGAGAGAGGTTTCCTCACCCTTTAGAGATGGCTGTGTAAAACTCAGAGCTCATTTACATACAAAATGGAAGACCAACAAATTATGAAGTGTGTTTACTAATGAATGCTGCTACATGGCCAGCAATCATATAGTCACCAAAAGCTTTGGTGGGGCAATAAGATCACCAGTGATGGACATAAACTGAATATCCAGTCAGACTGCTGTAAGGACCCAGATAGAGATCAATTCAGGTAACACTTGATCTGCAAGGAGGATACATCCATTTGGGATTTGCCATGATGGTGGTGAAGATGATGGATAGTTAAAGTGGTACAACACCCCCAGTAGCGGGGTGAGCACCCACTCCAGCCCTGAGGGGTTGGAAAAGCCCTGCAGAGGGCTGGGGCTGGGCAAGGTAAAACCCTGGCTCATTGGGGGAAGTGGCTGCAGCTGGGGCCATGCCCCAAACTAAGGAACTGGGCCTTATAAGAAGGCCTGGGAAGCCAGAAGCAGAGTCTCTCTCTGACTGGAGAGGGAGATAGGCCTGGCTGCTGGGGAACTCACCTGGGGACCTAGAGTGAGGCAGGGCTGGGGAAAGGCCTTAGGAGCTGGGAAGCCCTAGGCCAGTAACTCCCCAGGCTGCAGGGCCTAGTCTTAGGCCCACCTAGGTATTGGGCTTGCAGGGGGGCAGCCTGAGGGTGGGTAAAGGCAGCCAGTCCAAACCCCTTTGCCTATGATGAGTGGCTGATACTGCAGTCTGCCCCAGTGAACGGGGGCTAGATGGAGACTGGGCAGTAGCCAAAACTGAGGTGAAATGGGGATAGTGGGTGGGGAAACCCAGAGAAAGTGGGGTACTGCCAGGGGGGCAGCACCCCAGACAACAGGGCACCAGGGTCCTGGGAGGGACCTGGGGGCCAACAGCAAGCAGATCACTGGCCTGCAGAGGGCACTCCTGGGTTGAAGCGGTAATTCCCGAGGATGACCAGTAGGAGGCGCCACAGGGGTGAGTCTGCACAGCTTACACCCCCCTACTGTGGAGGCTGTTATTCTGGTATAAATGTGCTTATGCTGGTATAGTTATGCTCATATGGAACAAACTATACCTTTGCAAAGCATATTTATATTGTATATCTGGGTCAACACTAGGAGTTTTCTGGTTATAACTATATCAGTAAAATAATTGCACTGCTAACCAACACAGTTTAGACTTTTACAAAATCTGGATGACCCAGCTTGGTTTAGCCTCACGTGGCTGACTTTTTGTCTCTGAATAGGCTGGCTTTGTGTGCAGCAAGGTTACAGTTTTCTGTGTCTGCTGCATGCCAGAAAGCCATACAAATATTCTGTTGAGTGAGACCATAAAGAATTCATAGTAAACTCTAAAGGGATCTCAAAATTTCCTGAAATTAGCCAGCCCTTTGTGGGAGGCTTGATGGCATTCACTCAGCTGCCGTGACATCCCATGGAAACCTGTGCCAGAATATGAACTAGATTTGCAGCAATTTGTAACTGCATATTGAACAGCCAAACCTCATTAATCTCAGCTCTGGCATGGATTTGAGTCCAGGAGTACCTGGCTCTCAGTTGCTATCTGTCTGAAACAACAGGACAGCCAGCCTTTGCTGTTGTAGCCTCTGGATAGTTATGTGGGCTCTTAACATCTGCAATCATCAGAGCATCTGAGCACCTACACAAGAGGCCAGGGCATCCCTAGGGGTATATGGGGTCTGAGGTGGAAGTGACGAATCCATCACTTCCAGTACTGACCCATCACTTCCGGGAGCGACCACACTGGCCAATCACGCCGGCCCGTGGGGCCCCCCAAAGTGCAGGGCCCAGAGCGGTTGCCCGGATTTGCTGTACCCTAGGGATGGCTCTGCCAGAGGCTAATATAGCCAATGCAAGATCATAGGTAAGAGCAGGTGACCCTGTTTGGATATGTCTACAGTGCAATGTAAGCTCAGGGATAATGGCACTCGAGTCATCTGACCCTGGGTTAGAGAACCCAGGGCTTGAGTGTCCACACTGATTGTTAACCCTATGTTAAGAATTGTCTAACCCAGGCTTGAGCCTGGGGCTATGGTGTCCACACTTCAGCACGCAGACCTGAATCAAACAACTATATCCCAGACTCCCTAGCGTTCACTTAAAATGTGGCTGCTCTGGACTTTTGGACGTGATGTTCTGTGGGAAAACTTGACTGTCCATAGTGTACATTATAGGAAGTTTGAACAGCCTGCTGAGCAGTCATTTTGGTAGGTGTGCTCCCAGCTACCAGAGCCAGCCACAGAGGAGGCACTTTAAAGAACTTCTCTTGCTTGTGCTTTCACTCCTGTGTCAAGAAATGAGCAGAGATTCCATGAGATGCTAGTAAATATTTCAGTGGCATTTTCTGACCCATCAAAGGCAGCTAACACAGCTTAGGATGGAGCAGGAGGAGGCAGAGGAGGAGGAGTACCCAGGCACGGCAGATTCAAACCGGCTGCTGCTTCTCAGTGCACTTGGTACAGCCTCTGATTCTCTCTATGTGGACTGATGCTTCTGGAGCAGGGCCACAAGCACAGGCTGATGGGATCACATCTTCCCGCAGACCTGAGATGACCAGCAGTGAGTCCAGAACTTTTGCATGAAGAAAGCTACATTTCTGGAACTTTGTGAGCAGCTTGTCCAGACCCTCCAGCATAAAGACAAACACATGAGGCCAGCCCTGCCAGTCAAGAAGTGGCAGGGCTGCAAGCTGGCTACCCCAAATTGCTACAGGTCTGCTGCAAACCAGTTTGGTGTTGGAAAGTCAATTGTGGGTAAAGTGGTGGTAGAGGTATCTGAGGCAATCGGGGATGTGATTTACCTCAAAGTGGTGGGCATAAAAGATATTCCGGAGGTAATTGCTGGCTTTGAGAGAATGGGGTTTCCACCGTGCTGAGGCTATTGATAGGACTCGTGCCCATAATTTGCCTTTCTCAGGGAGCACATGAGTATATAAACCGCAAAGGGTACTACTACTCTATTGTTATGCAGGTCCTCAGGGACCACAGAAGGTGATTTGTGAATGTCAACATGGGCTGCACTGGAAAAGTTCATGATGCCAGGGTTTTCCACCGATCAGGAGTCTATATTCATGGACAGGCTAGAACACTATTCCCACCAAATGATATTGTCATAAATGGAGTTACTGTCCCCACCATTATTCTGGGGAAACCTGCCTACGTCTTTTTGCCTTGGCTTATGACACCATACCCTGATTTCAGAGGCCCTGGCAAAAGACTGTTTAATTACACTCTCAGCAGGTGCCGAATGGTTGTTGAATGTGCTTTTGGCAGATTGAAATCCCATTGGAGATGTTTGCAGACCCGTTTGGTGCCAGTGTCATCAGTGCTGTCTGCAGTACTGTGGCTTGCTGTGTTCTTCATGATCTTTTTGAAGCTGGAGGTGAGCCATTTCTCCCTGACTGGCCCTAGAACAGCGAGGGGTGACTGAATCGGTACACTAAGCCAGAAAGTGCACTGACCGCAGCTGGATGCACCTGGGCAACAGAAGTGGGAGCACACAGCATCCCTGACATTATGGACTTGCATGGCCCAACGGAAAAGAGCAAAAAGCACCCTTATGACTATGCTGGGGGGGGGGGGAGTAATATGGAGGCTCATTGAATGTGAGGAGGGCTGGGGTGCTTGGGGAGGGGTATGGAATTTTAGTGCCATCAATGTACTTATGAATAACATGACTACTTACGAAATGTGGGGAGGGGTTTATTCACGGAATGGATTGTTGTAAAGAAGTGACTGCAGTATGAATGGCTGTAGATAACTATATTGAGGGATAGTCTTTGCATACTAATTCCTAAGAGTCCCCTATCATGTGTTGTATTTTGAATACACTTCGTATGATGTGAAGCAATGGTAGAAATAAACTTTCTTGATGAAATAAACTGTATTTATAAAGATATATTAGAAAACTTTCACCCATTCTTAGGCAGGCCAGCTGCCATTACCTCACCAAAACCCCAGTATCAACAGAACCTTCCAGGGGAAAAAAAACAATAAAACCAAAATGCATGAACAAGTGCAGACAGTAGAAACCGTGTACAAGACAGAAATCCCCTACCATGGCATATGCCTTGGACACTTGCTCTCCTTTCCCTGTTTGCTGTGCACGTGAGCTGTGGGAGGGAGGTGGAAGCATCCAAAGAGGAGGGAATCAATATGGAGGACTGCATGGGGCAAGGTTGCCCTGTCCAGCTGCTCATGGAGCCCGATTGCATGGGCCGGCCAGCCACAGAGTCTTCCAAGCTGCTTCTGAACTGCAGCACAGGTAGCACGCAGGGGACTCAGGCCATGGAGTGGATGACACAACAGGAGCCACTTCTCTTGCAGTCATTACTGATATAAGCCAAACAAACAGCTCTTTCTGCTGAGCTTTGTCCTCCTTCCTTAGCTGCCATTCCTGTTCCAGGAACTGTGAAGCAAGTGCTTGCTCCCATGTTGAAACCCTGTCCTCAAGCTGTGCAGCCAGCCTGAGCCTTTCCTCGGGCCTCTCTCCATGCCTTTCCTCTGGCCACACGTCCCTCATGTGATGGTACATTGGGCCAGACTTCTGCTGCAGTGTGGGTGAGCTGTGGAGGTACTGCAGTCAGTAGTAGCCAAGCAGCCTGAAACAGGACAAGGCACAGAGGGTTATTGTCTCAAATAGCCCAGTGCAGGAGCACAGAAAAAATCCTTGTGGAATTTAAAGGACATAAAATGTTACTTTTACAAACTGAACTTCAATATATTGTGAGAGGGATGCTTCAGACCACAGAACCTCCCCAGTTGCCACTGCAGGCGCAATGGTAAATTAAAAATGCACAACTGCTTGGGTTTGGGTTTGGGTTTGGGTGTGGAGGGGCAGGGCTGCCATCAGTGGCCTTGCTACAAAACTTTTTGATCTGTGTGGCGGGGCGACGACTCACCAGCACGGCACCTCCTGCTGGTTGTCCAGGGAATTAGCTCTTTTCCAGCTCCAGAGCGCCCTCTTTAGAGAGGGCATTCCTTTTTTTTTAATCAAGTGTGTCTATAGCAGCAGTAGGCAAACTTTTTGGCCCGAGGGCCACATCGGGGTTGCAAAACTGTATGAAGGACCGGGTAGGGAAGGCTGTGCCTCCCCAAACAGCCTGGCCCCTGCCCTCATCTGCCCCTTCCCACTTCCCGTCCCCGGACTGCCCCCCTCAGAACCCCTGATCCATCCAACCCCCGCCCCACTCCTTGTCCCCTAACCCCCCTCTCCTGGGACCCCCTGACCCTAACTGCCCCCCAGGACCCCACCCCCTATCCATCCCCCCCCACTCTCTGTCCCCTGACTGCCCCAACCCCTATCCACACCTCCGCCCCCTGACAGGCCCCCCGAGACTCCCACGTTTATCCAACCCTCCCTGTCCCCTGACTGGCCACCCCCAGAACCTCCGCCCCATCCAACGCTCCCGCTCCCTGTCCCCTGACTGCCCCCCAGGAC